>NC_060115.1:8147742-8754617 GCF_021155765.1 Diprion similis | reverse complement strand
GAAAGACTCTCAATAGGAAGCTGAGTATTTATTTTAAACAATAATCTAAAAGCAGTATAACCTTATTTTTATAACAGAATAATAATAAAGATTTGTTTGATTTTCTCGAATATTTATCAAATATAAATTATACATATATAAAATAACTGACGCAAGACGATAAATAAAAAATTAAACAAAGACAATATCGTTCCTCAATACAAAACGATATTTTCAAAAGAATCGAAAAACAAAAATTCCTCACATTTCCTATATATATTTTGTACATCACAAACGCATAAAAACGAAGATATTTATTACGTACTGTATAAATATCTGGATAAATATGAAGTATAGTGGGAATAAAAAAAAAAAAAAAAAAAGAAAATAAATGTCCCCCAAGAAGAAGACGAAAAAAAAATGGAGAAAAAAAAAACGAACAAATTTGTTGTTTTCAATGGTCGACAAAGCGTGAAATTGAGAAATAACTTGACGATTACGGAAGCGCAGACGGGCCATTGCGCAATATTGTAACCGAACACTGGCTGTGACGAAAATCCGCGTATTATAATGAACCCGTCGTCTGCATTAATAGTGACAAGCCGGTCAATTTCTTGTCATAAAGAATAATATCTATATATATATATATATATATATATATATATACGTATATAGATATAAAATTAACAACAATAATAATGACAGTCGTATATATTATGTATTTGCGAAAGAGGTGAATAAAGAAAGAAATAAATTTGAATGAAGAAAAAAAAATCAAAAAAATCTCTACTCACCCAACGTAGACTCGGCATGTAAAATTATTGACACGTTGATCGCTGCTGAATCGTCTTCTGTCCTCAAAGAAGTCTTTTAGCGCGGTTACACCGAGTACAAAGATGACTGGTATCATGGCGACTTCTTTCCCAAAGGCGTTAATTGCTGGAATCCAATTCAGCAGGACAATGGATATGAAATATACGTTCGCCACTCTGTGAAACTGCTCGAGCAGATTTCGAGGCAAGAAACTTAGCGGTGTATATTTCGTTGTGCGTACTCTGTAGGACAAAAAAAGAAGTTTTTATCACTGAAATTCAATTTAACCAATCGCTAATTTCTTTTTATCAATAATGATATAACGGTAATAATTATTGAAACGAATTCCTTGATCTTATTCCAAAGATTTGCTCATTTCTTTCGGTGTCAAAGGTCAATAATTAAAACAGTCATTATTTTGACGTTTCGAACCTATTGGGGGGGGGGGCTTCCTGAGAATTCAAAAAAGTTTTCTGAAAAAACCGCAGAAACAGCGGTCAAGAAACAAGAACAAAACAGTCCAGCAATAGTACTTCAAGTTTCGCTGCGAAAAGAAAAAAATCAGAATTTGGCGCTTACAAAATTTTTCAAATTCGGAACTTCAACCCCGTCTCAATTAGTCCCTATATAATAACAATAATAATACAGGAATCGTAACGTATCGATATCGTATTAATAATTTTTCATCCATCATTACGAACGATTACTTCTTCCAAATATGTATAGACACAGTTATTCAGATGTCAGAATATCAATAGAATAAATAATAATCGTATATTTCCATGACACAACAATAATTTATACACACAAGAACAACACATATATTACAAACAATGCATATAAACAACAATAAACACAGCGCGGCATTGCTCACCTGTTATCCACTCTGATCCCGTTGGGATGCTGAGTCTTTGGCGTTTTCGGTGGTACCAGGTGATTCGGAACAATGGTTCTTAGTCTCGGCTCCTCGGCAGTGGGACCAAAACACCTTGCCCAAAGTCTTCTCCACCATGGCGGCGCGGCGCTACGCCTTATCGTGTATATCGATTCTGATCTGTACAAGTAAACGAGGCAATTGTTAAATAATCATAAACACGAAATTTTTAACTTCTACTAAAAACAATTCTTCAGTTGATGCCCTGGTAGATTTCGACGTTAACGTACTGCGTCCATCCATCTCCAAATACCATACCAGGAACCACCGCGCTAATAAAAAGGAAAATCATGTGCATGGCATATCGAGTACAAAAACGTTAGGATAAATTCTATGGAATTGTGAGACTTGATAGGACGAATGTGGTCCAACAAACCTCGAGGCTTGCCGCGAGTGTCCTCGAAAAGATGGGACCTTTCCACCTGTGGGTGGTCTGGCATCTTCCCGATGTCCAGGAGGCAGTATGAAGTCGGTTTTCGAACCGACTCGACTGTGCCCAGTGACGAGATGAGGACCCTGAACGTCGACGACCTGGCCTTGACTGAAGGCCCTCTGGTGTCCGGGTTTCTTGAGGGCCGAAGGCCGAGCCGTGGCTCCAGCCGAGGAAGTCGCGGCGACGAGTCCGGTCGCCAAAACACCGCCATGACTGGCGGATCGAGCGTGGGTTTTCAAATTGGCAGTCCTCGAGGCCAAGATGGCGCCGGGATTGCCGATCCCCGTCGACGTCATCGTCGGGGTTTGACTCGCCCCTGAGTTGTTCGAGATCGTCGATACCGAGCCGCCCGGTATCGTCTGATGACCTCCTCCTCCTCCAATTGCACCTGCATAATGTTGCTGCTGCTGTTGCTGTTGCTGCAGAATCGACGACGGATGTGCTGTCTGGGCTGTTACGTAGGTTGGACCAACGCCGCCTGCCGCAGCTTGCAATGATACCGGAAATACGTAGAGGGAGGCTCTCTGATCGTTGTCGCTGTTCGCTGCTTCCAGGACACTCTCGGACATACTGGCACATCTGTGGATCACGAAAACGAAAGCGATGTTAACTTGGGGGATTAACAGGGAATAACTAGGCTCGGAAAGAGTAACAGCAAATATGTTATTATAATATATATATATGTATATTAGGGTGGCGCAAAAAAGAAAAAAAACCGACCTTTTCTTTTCATTGAGTCTCGTGTGACAGAATGTTAGTTTTTGATGCTTTAAGAGTTCACTCCAAAGGACAGTTAAAAAAAAAAATTTTAAGAGGTCGCTCCAAATTTCTTTTAAATGTCAAAAATCGTCAAAAAATTAAATTAAAAAAATTGTATTTTCAGTATTTTGTTTGATTTTTGATTCATGTCGTGGTGTATTGTTATCGATTCTTTCTTACTAAATTGAAGAAAAGAACATTTATGAAATTTTAATATGAATATTAAAAAGTCGCTCGAAAAGATCTAAAGAAATGCATCGAAAAATTGAAAAAAAAATTATGAGCGACCTTTAAAAATTCAAATTTTGAACTGAAACTTTCGGGAACTTATTTTTTTTTTTTTTGTCTATAAAATTATACCGTAACGAGAAAAAATTAAAAAAAAAAAAAAATCGATTTCTGACGATTTCTGACGTTTTAAAAAATGTGGAGCGACCTCTTAAGAATTTTTTTTTCAACTGTCCTTTGGAGTAGGCTCTTAAAACATCAAAAACTAACATTTTGTCACACGAGACTCGAAAAAAAAAAAGTCGGTTTTTTTGCGCCACCCTAATGTATATGCAGTTAGCGACTATAAATCATTCCAAGAGATATCATGAAGCAATAAAATATACTTCATTGAAGTTCATTCGCTTCACTTGTTCCAAGTACAATGACTTTAAGTCAACAATTTCGATTTAGTTGGTTTATCGGAATGATTTGTTCGAGCGAATTCCTTGATTCAACGAAAGCCTGCCTCTCTTGTCGTTGGGATCGAAATAAGTATTGATTTGAGTGAACCTTTCAATGTGTTTCGGAAATTTAGTCAAATAAATATACCATTTTGTTTGAAGTTTATAAATATATATCGTTCATCAAAGTCGCATGTTTGTTCGCGGAAACTTGAAATCAGGTACTTGAAATAAAACAAGTACATGAATCTAGCCAACATAAAGATCAGATCGATTGAATGCCGTATTTTGTTGATCTAACCGGAGCTGATTTGAAGTAACTGAATACAAATAAAAGCCGAATCGGCGGCCTAGGAAGTCAGATACGGATAACGCAAGATAAATTTGCTATATAAGACTTATTACTAACGAAGAAAGGTCAATAATACTATATATCTATACCAAGTTTCGAGTCATCGAAATTTACATTAACGACAAATGAACAAAAACTGTTGGCTGCACATGTTCAATTTATACTTCCACGTGTACAACAACAAGTTTTCTGGGTTTACGCATTAAATATCGGGTAAATTTTACAAAATTTTGAGTAAATATAGATTTATAAATAATATCATTCGAAGGATACGTTTTTTACGCTCAAATAACTATAATTCTCGGTCAATGTTCCAACCTGTTCCAACGATTGAACTGTTGACTCAACAAAACGTGACTTGAAACAAGTTCAAATTTTTTAAGTACATCAATTTCTCATTTTCAAAACAAGACGATTGAGAGTAGCATTAAATCAAATTTTTTAACCACTTCGATCACACATTTTTTTAATAAAAACCAGACAAAAAAATCACATTATTGCAATAAACTCACACCGTGTTGTCTTGAATAAATTTTTAGTCACCACGATCATATAGAGGCTTGATTCAATTCTATATTAATCAAGTTGTCACAAGTATTTTGTTGAATTACGTAAGTATTGTGTGACTATAGTATTTAGTTGAATGGAATGAATATCAATTGACTCAAATAATCTTTTCCCTCCGTGTTTACTTTCTAATTTAATACTCAATTCGAAGTGCACAAGTGCATAGTGGAAAAATTCTTACGTGTGAGAATAAATTTTATATCTAGATGAAAATGTTCTCCAAATCGTTTCGACAAAATTACGAAAGAAACCTATAAAAACTCTAAACCTAGAAACCCCCGTAAAAAGGAAGAAAAAAAAAAAGAAAAAAACTGTGAGAAAAATGCAGTGTAAACGTTTATTGATTCCGTATTGATCATAATAGAAATAATTATTCTACATGGTAATTTGTGCGGGCCAAATTTTTCTTCAATTTTAACACCATCGTTAGTGATTTCTATTTTTTACAATGTTCGTGAAAAGAATAAAGTGAACCTTCTATCCTATTTCTAACCCTCGTGGATAAACCGCTTTGCAATCCATCGCAATCTCTTTATATTTTATCACTTTGACAAGCCATGAAGAATATAATATATTAAAGATTCTGAGGATTCAAACGATTGATCAAACCAATAAATTGACGTCAAGAGGTTTTCATCTGTTGCTTCCCGTCAGAGACTGTTCAAGTCAGTATTGACACAGGTGTGAAGTGTCAAAAACTCTCTCGCAAGTCTCTCAAGAGTTTGCGTACATCTGAGTTAATGTTGAGACGAATTTATAAATAACGAGTTCACCCAAACGCACAAGAACATCATTAGATTCAGCGTTTAATAGATCGATCCAGGTATGTGACTACCTATACCTATACTGGCTAGAAAAAAACGGAATAAAAAAAATAGAAAATAGAGTCCAAAAACCGACATACGATGTCCGCTTTACTGTTTTTGTTCTCGAGTTCATCAGTCATTGAAAAGTGAGACATCAATGTATCATCAACAAGCTTTTGACATTGAGACCATCTTACGGTAGAAAAAAAACGATTCAAGTTTCTTTTCAGCTGTATGTTCCTTCACTGGTTGGTGATGATTGACGGTCCTCCAGCTGCGGTGACTCCGTACACACACACAGCCATTTGGAAACCTTCCCGAAAGGTCGACGTTGCTGCCGCAAAAGATATGGATCCAGATGTTGGCTTATTCCTGACTCTAGTTATGGACTGAAAACGAGACTTCGACTACCTCAGAAAAATCGTAAGTCGAGGTTTTAACCGCTGATATCAATGTCATAAGCTTGTCAATGGACTCATTTGCACAGCTCGCGAAAAGTTTTTTTATTTGCTTATAATCGTGAGGTTGAAGTTACGGTAACGTTAACATAACGAATTTTTTACATACCTGCAATTGTGAAGTAAGAATTTTCCAAAACGTTAATCGTTACAATAACGTTGCAATAACTTCAGCCTCATCTTAAATCTACAGACAGAAATTGGCATTCTGGATATCCGAAGTAATACAGTTACACTCTCCAAAGTGTCTACATTGATTTAAAAGATCCGATCTCTCTGTACCGAATAATTCGTCAAGTATATATATAGATATCGTATCGCAAACGATCTCGATTCGAGATTTTTTCAATTCATGTTTTACAAATTACATTATCAGGCTTGTTGTGCCACGAATGCACATATCAAAAGTCTTAACATCAGATTATCACAAAATTTTGCTTCATTCAATGACTACTTTCATTCACCAATGACCGCAAATCGTGTAATAAATTTTTCGTCATTCGACCTTTTTTTGTAAATTGTAATTTTATTTCCCAAAGTAAATCCGACATTTGTTGTCTGTATAGCAAAAGTAGTTTGAAAAAAGAGCATATTATAACGCTGTAAATTGTTGTCTAAAAACGAGTTCGGTAATTATACTCTATTAGCTAAATTTGCTTCGCACGCATGTAATTATACTTTCAAACGGTGGCAAATTATGCAGAGTATTAAAAATCATCATCCCGACGTCTCTCTAGAAATTATCAAACACCCTTGCACAGCAATAACTCAAGTACTAAAACAGAAAATATGGAGAGAAAAAAACCACTAAACCCAGCAAACCGCCAACAAGCGTTCAATCAGGAATAAAAAAAAAAAAAAAAAGGAAGTGAAGCACAGGATTTCAAGTTTGAAAAATATTACATCATTCTTGCAAATTTCTTTAGGTATCCAATATATTGGCAACGTAATAAATCATTCGAGTAATCTATCAACACGATCCTCGGTCAATTTTCACAAACTTGAAAAAAATTCCGACATTGAATAAAAAAAATCGTCACAAAACGTTCAGCTTTGTCAATTTTCAAAATTATTACGAATAAAATAAACTGCAATAGAGAACTAAGTTGATTATGGATTTAAATGATATACGGACAATATTCGTACCGCAATAATATTGTGAATAAATTCTTTTCTTTTTTTTTTTTCTTAAATAGACATGTTTGATTTTTTGTTGGCCAAATAAATCCGTTTTATAAATATACTGCCGAGTCGACATTTGTTCCCATCGACGCCTCTAATTATACCATATTAACGAAAACATATGTACTACTCACGAGGATACCATATTGTTATTAACTAGGTGTGATGACGCGAATATACCCGGGAGTTATACGTGACGTGAAGTTCACACAACCATTAATCGCACACTTACAAGCCTTGTTAAATTAGACAGGAATGGTTTTTCAGACGGAAAAATCAAACATTTCAAACACGCGCCACAGGAAACATACGTTCATATATATAATATACAACTATATACATATATATATATATATACATATATGTATCACCATGAAAATCACGTTTCAAAAAACATTGATCAGAAATTCTACTCAACTAACGTGATTTATTCTGATTAAAATGATCATACAAATTATTTATACCAGAAGCATAAATACATTTGATTTGTTTCAACAAATTCGTTCGGAGAGGTTGGTCAACGTAAGTATTTTTTCAAACACATGTTCGACGCCTGTTGATGGATGAAATTGCAGTACGTATACAATATATATATAGATATACATGTATATTCTCGGACGCGTGAACAATAACTTTTCAAAGGGATATATGTACACAGCACGCCAATAATTTTAACACACTAACAGTAAAAACAATGAAGAGGATAATAACGAAGTCTGTTTTATATTCTCAGCACTTCCGCAAACTCACAACTGATATTATTTGTTTATTTTTATTAATTTATTCGTTTTTTTTTTTTCCCTAAACCAACGGAACTGATGAAAAAAATTTCGCACGCTTAGAATTATGATGTACACGTCATTCTGAGGATAGATTCTCTCATTCTGTAAACAACAACGTATTGTTTCATTCTCGTGTTTTTTTTTCTTCTTCTTCTTTATTCTCTCTTTAACGGACTTTCAATGATCCAATTTGTAAAAAAACACGTCCAAATATATATAATACAGTCAAGCCTTGTCAACCTATGAGTAAGAAAAAATAATATTTCGAAAAGAAAGTGTATTTATTAATAATAAGAAAAAGAATTGAAAAAAAAAAAAAAATAAAACAAAATAAAATAAAAATAAAACAGGGTGTATAGAAAAAACGCCTGCGCAAATATATATATATATATATACACAGTACTCTAGGTACACCGCTTTCTTATGTTTTTATTTTTTCAACAATGACGATCAACGGATATTGACGTTTATAAGAAAAAAAATAAGAAGATCTCTCTTACAACCGACCGCGTAAAAACATTTTCCTAGACTGCGGAGACTCGAATGAGTAATAGGAGCTCAACTCAATATATGTACCTGCGCTGCGTTAATCGTTTCATATACATACTTGTTCATGCATATTACACACGCCTATTTCATGTATAGTATACATACATACGTATGTAGAAAATTTATAAAGCTGAAGTTAATGACGATAACGTAAGGAAATATTATGGAAAAATATAATCATTATAGCACTATTTTAGAATGACTTTTAAGGAGTGTTGGCTGGCTTTACAAAATATGAGTATATATCCTCTTTATCATACATAGTTTACTAGATTTCAGACATTTCTAAAGGTCCGTATAGTAACGATTTTTCCTAAACATTAATCGTCGGCGAATTTCATCTGACTGAAATGCTAAAAAGCAAGAAAACGGACAAGTTTCTCTCTCTTTCTCTCTCTCTCTCTCTCTCTCTCTTTTTTCTTTTATTTATTTACTTTTTCTTGAAATCAAATCAACGATTCCACTCACTCGCTAAACCACGTACAAGAAAATAAAATTTAAGTTTAACTGGATCAGTCGTACAATGATAATTAGTTTCGTCGTACTTTGTACAATAATCTTATCATATATATGTATAATTCACAAAGAGATTTGTGACACTAATGTTATAATTTCTCTAAAGTAGTATTAAATTCTTCGGCTTGCATAATAATTACGTGTTCTTCTGGATGGAACGCCGGGGTAGGGGGGGGGGGTCGATCATTTAAACAGAGACAAAATTCGATCCGGTTTATCCATCCTCTCTGACTAGACATGCTCGTGTAAATATTTACTACTAAATATACGTGTGATTCGCCATGTGAGTATGTTTAATACCGGGTTGCATAATTCGCGCAACTAATTTCAGCAGCCGCTAGCCGTCAAATTTCGCACAAAAGTATATGTATACATATGTAGTGAAACTTTCGAGTTAGGCAAGAATATCTTTCACCAAGGACGAGGAGAAGGTGGATCGACGACGATGGATCGTAGCGAAATCATTTGCAAGAAAATTGGAGGCGGTAAGTGGAAATTGAATTTATCGACCAGTATTAATTAACATTGGTGCATGAATAATAGATAAAAAATATAAGCAAGTTTTCGCACAACGACTCTTACTAACAATAAATGAATTACTTGAATTTTTCTTTTTTTTCTTTTTCTTTTCCTTTTCTTTTTACCATCCAGAAAGTAGAGAGCCGAAATGAACAGTCGATGCACTTCACTTCCGTTTAAACTTGCGGTTCTTTCGACATATATGTGCGTGTATATCGTTGCTCTAGTTATTATAATTCGTTTAAATAATCGTAACCGGACAATAAAACTTGTAGTGTTCTGGTATGTTAATTCGAGAACCATACTAAGGCACGACTATAAGCGTGACGATAAAATCGTGAGAAGGGCAAGAAATAAAGATAAAAAAAATTATACAGCGTTTTTCTATGAGGCTAAAGCTAGTAACGTTTAACGATAATAAATTATCAGGGAAAAATTTCGTTGTCTCGCAGTTTTAGAATGACTTTCAAGGATCTTGGTTTTGCAAAGTATGCGAGTATATTTTATTTATCATGGTTCACTATATTTCACATTCTTAATGATACTTCATCCGAGAGAGGATCGATTCTAGAAAAATCAGTTCTACAGAGCGAATATTCTACAGGCTCGTTTCTACATGAATATTTTTCTACAGCAAGAAATTTGGAATTCGCCGTCAGAAATTATCCTCCATGATTTATTCTGCATGAAAATTCTTCTACAGAATATTTTTCTATATGAAGTAACTCGAGATTCCCAACAAAAAAAAAGCCTGCACAATGGCACTCGGAAGGTCAGAATAAGTTCGGCCTTCCGAAACCACAACACAAACGAAGGTACAAACAACGCGGAAGGCGATGTTGGCGCCCCGAAGATTTCCTGAGCAAAAATATTCGAGTAGAACATATTCTGTAGAATCGAAGCTCACTCCTTCATCCTCATGCTTTTGTTTGTTTGTTTGTTTCTTTGTTTATTGTGTATACAAACATCCGACAAAGAAATCAGCTCATGCTTTGAAAATTTCGATTCGGCGTTGAAGTTTCGGGATAACAAAAGAGGCGACATGTTTTCGCCGGAAGGAAAATTGCAATCGTCATTTTCTCCGTTTGGCCCGAGGAGCATTATTACAAGACTTTGTGGCTCAACCGCAGATCCATTTTCGCAATACTTCAAGTCAAATCAGCGATGCTTGCTGCTTTCCCTTTTCATTTCAAAAATTTCTCGATCCAGAAACTGAATTGAACAAACGCGAAACCGTAGATACTTACAATTGCGATAATCGAATTAAAATGGTGAAAGAAAGAAGCCAAACGTTCGTCGCAATTTTTCACTATTATAACGAAACAATTTTCTCGGAAGTAAGTTTGCAGCCTCGGCTTATCGTCGCAAAGTATCAACTTTACACCGTAAAACGTGAAATTCGCGCGCTCGGCCGATAGTAAATTTTTTTTACTGCCACCGTCGCGACGACTCGTCATCGTCGTCTCTGTTGAAAAGCCCTGAATACGATTAAAGGGAGAAAGTTTTTGCTTTATCAACACTCGAAAGGAAGGTAGCTAACATAAATTTTGCCCGCAGAGAGTACGATCGCCGGACTCTTCTTTTTCCAGTAACGGTGCAGCGTTTCTCTCTCTCTCTCTTTCTCTCTCTTTAAAATAATATCCATGAACTAGGCCTGCCTACAAACGCGACGCTTTAAGAAGATGCTAAAATGCGACTTTGCCGACCGAGTAAAACGTCGCTTATTTCCACTATCGAAAACACCGCAATCAGCGAAATTCGACGAGCTACGTCGAATAAGACTTTGTACAAAAAATGTCTTGTTTCAGGCGAAAATAACGACGAGAAATTTGTTCTTTCGATAAATGGCAATTCGATCGCAGGACTAAATTTCAGGCCTGTGGAACTGCGCCGATTTCATGTGTTTTGAAGTTTGTAATGATGTGCCTGCCTTAAAGATAGTAAAAATAAACGACTTTGAACTCAGTCGGTAAAGAGACATCCTCACACCGCTATGCGGAGTATATTTGTCTCACTTTATTTCCGCGGAATCTGTTCTCTCTAGCTTTAATTACTCATCGCGTTATACTCCATCCGACCAACTTTTTCCATTAGCTCGTGTAGTCGGATAAATTCTCGGCTTTGTTTACACCAAGAAAGCAAAGAGCAGTATTTTTCTATCGACGAAACATCGGTAAGCGTCGCTTTCGCGTTTCGAACAGACAAACGCGTCGATCCGGAGGCTGCGTGGCTTGGACCACAAACCTCCGTCCCTCGAGAAGCGACGGATTTTTCAAATTGAAACGAAACATCTGGCAGGAATTAGCCAATCTCCGACGGCGTAGGCGCGTGGCGTTTATCGAGGAGACGCCTCTATTCGAGATGTATAAAAGTAAAGTAAAGTTTCTCCTCAGAAGACGCACACGTAGATATTATAGGGACTCACTCACATTTTTCCAGGCTTACAACGCTTCCACGTGGCCTCAGTAATTCCCTCGAGTATAAATAAAACCAGCGGCTTTTACTCAGCCGGGAGAAGCATCTTTCCAGCGATGTTAGTGTAATATCAATCGGTGTACAATACTAGCTGCGGCATGAGAAACGCCGTCTCACTGACACAATTTCAAATAATTTAGCTCGAAACTTGATGTGCGATACACCCACTGCACGCATAACTCGCAGCTGCGTCCGCGAACTGAGACAATATTTGTTTATCCACTTCTATTCACATTCTTAACGATACAAGCAAGCTTTAAATTTCACCACATCACCCGCACTTTCGCTGATTCTAACCCCGTTTATGTCCCTTCGTTATACTTTTACACATCATCTGTGAAACGTGGACCGCCTGTTTACTCGAGATATTTGTACATACATACGTGTGCTTGTTTTGCCCTTTTTTTTTTATACCATCCCGCCAAGACACTAGACACTTACTTTTCGTCACGACACTCTTTCGTCACGCGTAATAACTTGAGCTTCATTCGCCCTATAAATTAACAACAAAAAAAAGTTTATTGTAAATAGAGGGAATGTTTGGGAGAAAGAATCTCAGCGTGACCACGCACACGCGCACATCTGGCTCGCAGCTCAGAGGCGAGTGAACTGAGTAACTGACTTCGCGGCGCTAGAGCAGCGCCATCTGTCGGATTAACTATTGCAGTCTTGCCAACCTACGAGTTTTTCTTACCCTAGGGCTCACGCTACGAGCGTCGCCGAAGTAAGGAACCGGAGATTTCACCCAACAGCTGTTATTTGTGTCGGCGAACGGCACGAATAATAATCTAGAAAGAATATGAAATTCTTTGTCTGTACAATTTCAGGGTTTTTCATCGCCTGATGTAAACTTTCGAAGCAAATAGTCGTGCCATATGCGTTTACTTTGTGCGTTCGTCATCGATTTATTGTACCCTTGAATATATACTTTGAAAACTAATTTAATCCTGACGTGATTTATTTGAATCGGTGCGAAAAGAAACTATGCGCCACGTATTGTCTGTAATCGAGGCAGTTAAGCTAATTATCTTTACAAAATCATAAACTGCGTATCGTCGATGTTGACGAATTCAGCCGCCCCTAATCATACGGCCATGACCTTGAACGAGGTGAATTCCACTGCGTGACAAGCGAGGCATCTGACAGACACAGACAGCAGGCAGGCTGCAGATAATTACTTTTTGATTATCGTAAACAGGCGCTCGTCGGCTTATCCAATGTATTGTTTTCATTCTCCGACGGTGAAAATCCTTGCGTTACACATAGATATCATTTGCGAGTATAATATTGTAGGCATGAATATAGGTTTCTCGAATATTTTTAGGTACCGATAATGTTCCATCTGCGCATCGAAGATACGCACGGAATGCAGCAAGCCGTCAACGGCGTCGGCTTGAATATGTCTATGCAGTATGTAGCACGACATTCTTAAAAATTCACCGACTGAGTAATTAATGTAACTTCTATCACACAGATTCTGATTTTGCGGGTGCCTCAGTCAGCCGGGGTATTGCATTCGTGAAAAATTCAACACGTCGCAATGATAAATAAATATATTTTTATTACCTTGCTTCGAATATATGAACCCTTGATTGAAGCCTGTTTGATGATCTCTGGGACGTACGTAGCAAGTTCTGATGGCATAAACTCAATTTGGGGGCTGGGAATTTAAGATTTGAAATGATTGATAAGTCCGGCAACCATTATAATGTCACCTATTCGAAATCGGAATATCGAATCGTTCGTATCGATTCTTCTTTGTTCGACAACCGACTGAATGAGATAAAAGTAGAGACTTATGAAAATACAACGCATTTCGACTTTCTTATACACCTGCAATGAAACGTTGCTCTTTTGTTTGTTTCGCTTGCGTTTCACTTCACGCAAGAGCCAGCTGATCTAGGGATATTGGTGATTAAGAGATTGCGGATACGAGCAACAGTTATAAATCATAGAGCGATAATAATTGGTGAGCAAGATGTATAAATGGCAAAGTCATGAACAAAGAAAGAAAGAAAATTTAAATATCTTACCACCATTTATTCTTACTAGCAAATTGCATACGCAGTGACGTACGCGTGAGAATAGAATCTGAATGATCGCCTCTTCAAAACTGCTTACGTTAATGCCGCAATATTCCGTTAATAATTTCATTCAATTTGATAAATAGATAGATGTGGATACCTCCGTTTTCTCTCCTTTTTCATCGACAAGCCTTCCTGCCCTGGAGCCCTATCCGTTATCATCTCCAAGGTTTTATTTCACGGAAAAGTTATAGCTCTGACGATGAGGAGCCAGCTTTGAACCAGCTGATCTAGGGATATTGTTGGTTAAAAAGTTTCGGAGACGGTGTAACCGTAAATACCGTATCCGACGATACGCCCTCCGCGTAATCGCGGACCTCGAGCGATTATTGCATACCCACCCGGTATAAGGCGAGCGGTCTAGAGGGGGTAAAATTGACGTAGCAGCCAGGCAGGCATACAGCAGGCGAACGAGCGAGCAGATCAGGCAGCGTAGCCGTCCGTCCGTCCGTTCGTTGCTAGTTCCGGCATAGTTTCGCGACTCCGAGTTCAGCGGAAAGACGTTAAATTCACATTGGTGTTTGACACGTCGCGGAGGTGCGCGAAGAAGTTCGATATTCTAGATAAAAAATAAACCCAGTGTAAAGATGGATGAAGAATACGACGCGATTGTGCTCGGAACCGGGCTGAAGGAATGCATTCTAAGCGGAATGCTATCCGTTAGCGGGAAAAAGGTTTTACACGTCGATCGCAACAAGTATTATGGCGGTGAATCTGCCTCCATAACGCCGCTCGAAGACTTATTCAGGTACGGGAAAATAAACTCGCCGCACGCACGCACGCCTAAATTTCGCCCCTGCCTACCTACCTAAGCAAAACGCCTCGTCGTCTCGTTCAGGTGTCGCTTAAACGCAAGAGGGGAAACGATATTGATTTTTCTATATCTACCCGCGAATTTTATCCAAACAGATGGAAAATTCCACAGTTTTCTACCCGTTTTCACAGTTCCGTTGCGTTAACGTTCCCTCACGAAATGCGCCTGGATCCAAAGGCGGTTCCGATTCGTACCGAAGCCCATGTCAAACCGTGAAACTATTCGGAAATTGATGTATAGACCTGTATCCACATACGTCGAAGAAGAGAGCCACGCTATCTGGCATTCGGGAACACCGGAAGAACTTCGACGAGGGGCTGGAGGGGATATAAACTAACCTCAAGGGGGGTCGTGGATATGCATAAATATTTCTTTCGCCTAATTACACATCGTTCATATTCAACGCAGGCTGTTCAATATAACCCCAATAAAATTGACCCGCCAACAGGAGGGAGGGATCTATACTTCTCCTTTACGCGTATACCGCGTATACTTATGTCTACGCGCTGTACTGAAAATATTTGCAATTTTTATTGCTCGGTTAACGAACTTTCAGTCCGCTCGTCGTATGAATGTAGAATATAATAATAATAGCCCTACTTGCAAGATAACGGTAGAGTGGAACGATGTCGGACATCGAACATTTCACTTCCCGTTTTTGCAGCCACACCAAACTCAGGCTCTGCAGGATAAAAAACTGAACAGAACGGAGTTTGAAGCGAAACACCCGTTCCTCGAGGGAAATAAAACCATCGTGCTTCCTTGTATACTTCTTATGCCTGCCTCGCTTTTCGTATGTTTAATGAAAAATCATCTTGTCCCCGTGTTCGTTCGTATTATCGATTTCGAGAACCGTCTCTTGATACGTGCCTGACCCAAGAAAGGTAGTGCCGTTTTAATTTCTCAATTCTCAGATTTTTCTACACATTTTGTCCCATTTCTGCAGCCAAAATTCTCGATCGAGACGCCTGCTGCACTGTGAGAACTCTTTGCGTTTAGTATGACGCTTTACATGATGATTGTCACTAGTCAGTACCGGTACCAGGGCCGTGTAATCGGCGGGGGCAGACGGGGGCTTTTTTAAAAAAATATTCGATACATTTTTGTCCCATTTTTTCTTTCGTAATTTACGCGAGTTCGAACGATTTGACCAATTGTGCAAGTTGAAATTGAGCGTCATTGTGTTTCAGTAAATTCAAGGCACCTCCACCGGACGAAAGTTACGGACGAGGTAGAGAATGGAACGTAGATTTGATCCCGAAATTTTTAATGGCCAATGGCCTGCTGGTGAAGCTGCTGATTCACACTGGGGTTACTCGGTACTTGGAATTCAAATCGGTAGAGGGTTCCTACGTCTACAAGTCGGGAAAAATCTCCAAAGTACCTATCGATCAGCAGGAGGCACTGTCCAGTGATCTTATGGGCCTGTTTGAAAAACGACGCTTTAGAAACTTCTTGATTTGGGTACAAAACGTACAAGAGGATGACCCCAAGAGCTGGGACGGCTTCGATCCGTTTTCGAACAACATGCAAGCTCTGTACAACAAGTTCAATCTGGACAAGAATACGCAAGACTTTACCGGTCACGCTCTCGCTTTGTATAGGTAAGAACGCCGTACATGCTCGTCAGAATTTTTCGAAACAAGTATTATTTTGTGCTTGTACTAGAATTGATAATACTAGGACCTTGTCATTTTCATCTCATGTAAATATCACTAATTACATGTTCCTAATACCAGAGATGACGATTACATAGTCCAGAGCGCCATTGGTACGATTCGAAGAATTAAGCTGTACAGCGACAGCTTGGCTCGTTACGGGAAATCTCCGTACCTGTATCCCATGTATGGTCTGGGCGAGTTGCCCCAAGGTTTTGCTAGACTTAGTGCTATTTATGGAGGTACCTACATGCTAGACAAACCCATAGACGAAATTGTCATGGAAGATGGAAAGGTGAGTTTTGTATCAGAAAAATCTATTGGCAGTACTATTTTGCCTTGAAGCATTTCAGGTATAAATCATTTCTAAGGGGAATAACGATCGGTAAACCAATTCACGATGGCCAAACCAGCTGGCGATGGCAATAGCATTAATAGCCAAAATATTTTAAAAGATGAAACTCGTGGCAGCAAAAATAGAATTAAAGAATTTTCAGAGACAAATGTTCTTTTAGTTTGGTTAAGCTACTGTCAACTATTTTCATACTCGCTGTTGTAATTCAAACTAAACAAAATGATTTGCCTTTGAATGTTGCAAAGCTTATCCCTGGAAACGTTGTTATTACGTAACTGACTCATTTATCTCCTAGTTTTTATTCGCTCTTGTCCACATCTGTTGCTATGCTGCCCAGTTGTTATTGACTTCGATTTAACACACTCTAGAAATTTGATTAGCTTTAATAAAATTTTCCTGTCTACTCAAGAATTTTTTCAATTTCAGGTAGTCGGTGTTCGATCGGGAACCGAAGTGGCTAAATGTAAGCAAGTATTTTGCGATCCAACTTATGTGACCGACAAGGTTCGCAAAGTAGGACAAGTAATAAGGTGCATTTGCCTCTTGGACCATCCCATATCAGGCACTGGTGATGCTCTTTCAACACAAATTATCATTCCACAGAAACAGGTAGGCGTGAAATCTACGAATCATATGTTTCATTCATCTTAAAAAAGTGAAATTGAGGGATTTCTAACTGGTTTTGAAGCAATTGAAGTAGTAACGAGCTTCAGTTGAATCGAGAACTTGACGATTGAAACAAACAACTTGTGATGATTGAATATAAACATGTTTTGTACTTTGTCGTAGGTAAATCGCAACTCTGATATCTACGTCTCGTTGGTATCTCACACGCATCAAGTAGCAGCTAAAGGCTGGTTTGTCGCTATGGTGTCAACTACAGTAGAGACGAGCAATCCTGAAGCAGAAATAAAGCCTGGTATCGACTTGCTTGGATCAATAAAACAAAAGTTTGTATCAGTCTCTGACTACCTGGAGCCAACCGACAACGGTCTTAACAGTCAATTATTCATTTCAACGAGCTACGACGCGACAACGCATTTCGAAACAACTTGTCTGGACGTTTTGGATATTTTCAAACGCGCCACAGGAGAAGAATTCGACTTCAACAAAGTCAAGCATGAATTAGGTGACGAAGATCAGTAACCATAATTAGCGAATCAATTGATATCCTATGCTTGGATTTGATTCGAGCCTAATCCAAAGGGTTCAACTCATCCCGTACTATAAGTATCATTATTCTTACTTTTGTTAAGTCTAGGGTACTGCGATGAAAACGATGTATATGTATCATAAGTGGAAGATGGAAAAAAAAATAATAGTCGGAAAATTTTATCCACCTGCTCTTCAGCCCTCAGTTATCCAGAACATGGGGATTTCTACTTAATGTTTGAAGCAAAAAACAAAAAAAAAAACTTGAAAAACTACAACTACAAATACACAATACATATTATATTGTAATTGGTGTCGCGATTTTTGATTAATCGCAGACGATTCACATGTATCCACATTTTTCAGTTCCTTGAAAATGTTTTCCATGCTAATGTTACTACGAATATATATATCATATTTTTAACTACCTACAAAATGTTGTTATGCAAAGTAAATGATTAGGGAATAGTGATTATAGGGCAGAGTAATTTATATCAACTTGTAACGAAAGAGAAAGCTACTTTTTGTCGCTCATAACACGAATAAATTATTAATTCAAAAATGTCTGCTCATTGAATGTAATAAAGGCAAGCCTCTCACGGTAGGAATAGATTACAACGATAGTAAATACTAATAGGCGAAGTCTACAATGGTTCATCATACTGAAATATAAGACATGTTAATTATCATATTGGTTATACATAATATTAAATATCGGAGTAGGTATGCCATGTAGAACAAAGATGATGGATGAGAATCACAATGTTTGTATTAAATTACAAATATATACATCACTCCAGTGGGTTGTCGAGCAGCGAAGCATTCAATTATGTAATATTACCAATAAATAAATAAATAAATAAATAAATTTAAATATGCTAATATGTTAGGTGAGCTTGCGAGCACGAATATTTCTTTGTTACTGTGAGTGTATAATAATACCGTTAATTTTAAGTGGATGAATATTATTTTTTAAAAAGTAATTGATTACCAAAAATTGTGTGTCAAGCTTACATGCTGCGTGGTATAAAACAAACTGATGCGATATAACACCAATTCATTGGGACATCGATTCTATTCTACAGAATGTTGGAGAAATGAAACACTTACGACTGTAATTTGGCAGGCATACGAAAATAAATGATATTATATTAAACAATCTGGATATTTTCTTCAACGTTCTTCGCTTTCAAAGACAATTCCTTTTTTTTTCCAAATTTCATTTATCCAACTATTCTCACAACATACATATTATTGTCTCTGCATCCTACTACAAGGAATTCACCATTTATTACAGGTGATGAAAATACGTTTCCACCCAATTTCAAGCTGGTAACAACTTGACCGTTCAAAGCATTTATAAAACTTAAAACACCGCCTGTATCGGCAATGATTAAAACATCTCTTTCACAGTAGGGTGTCGCGAATATTGGACATTCAAAAGCAACTGAATATTTCAGAATCGGGGTTGACGAAAACGTTTGTACGGAGAGACAGTAAACACTTTTATTGTTGGATCCAATGATTAGCTCCTCGGTGTTCACACAGCAATTCTTTCTTACCACCAAGTGAGAAAAGACGTTGCCATCAATTTTATAATTCCAATTCTATAAATAATAATTCGTTATGTTTTGCAGTATTTATTTTCTTCTATGCTGAAATTGCTGCGCTTAGTGTCTCACCTCGTGACCAGTTTCGGAATTAAAGCACTTAATTTCTCCAGAAACACTACAGTACACGATGTCTTCATTTTCCAGCATTGCTGGGGCGGAAAATATTGGATCGTTAAATTTGAACTTCCAAATTACTTCTCCAGAAGTCTGGTTCAATGACATGCAAGTCCCATCAAGAGTTCCAAACAGAACTGAACTTGCCCTCAGACTGGTACAAGGAGTAGCTGAAATGCTACCTTCGCTACCTTTAAATCTCCAGATCTCTTTACCATCCTAAATACAGAGTGTGATATTTCAGATGTGCGTCAATCAATGTTAGTTAATCATAATACTTACTTTTATAGAGATGTTGTAAAAATATTTGTCATACGATCCCACAAACACACTTTTTCCATCACTACTTGCTACCGCTGTGCACTTGACAGAGTCACCAGTTTTATATTTCCATATTATTTGCCCGCTCTTCAAGTTCACACAATACACATATCCGTCGTAACACCCTGAGTTTAATTAACACTGGATAAGCACATCTTATATAGTATAAATCGTACACTTCAAAGTTACCATTGATACCGGCTTACCAACAATTCCTTTGAACTCATCCAGAACAAGAACTGAGGCTTCAATTCTATCGGGCAGGTTCATTTCATAAGTAATTGAATCCTGACTATTCAGTTGTTTAGTCACAATGAGTCCTGCGTGGGAACCTACAGATGTATAGATTTCACCGCTGAAATTGAGACGTTGCATCTGTTTAAGATTGATTTTTTATTTGTATCATTGATTAATCATATTTCATACGAAATTGAAATTTGAAAACCGAATGACCGGGGTATACCTAGAGTATTTAAATATAATTGGCGATGCGTCAACACATTTCTTCAAATCTTGTGTACATTCCACAGTTAATTGTGACGGAATATTCAGACCAAAATTTGTGCTTGGGAGAAGATGGTTTCCATCACTCTCTCCAGTCACTCTTCCTCTACATTTTTGCCACAAACATAAGTTAGGATGTGAAGATTTTTCGGGCTGTATAAAATCATACTTTCTTTTTTTATTCATCGCAAATTGTGTGTAGTTTGAACTTGAACTGACAATATTGTCTACACTACTAATTATTTGCACAGAAGATTGGATTTTTCTAAGTGCATAATCCACGCAGTTGGCGAGCGTTTCATTTTTTAATAACAAACCAATTAATTCAGGGAACTCTGTCTTTGATGCTGCAGAAAATTCGTTGGCAATCTGCATTGCCTTTATAGAATTTCCACCGCAGTCCAAAAATCCAGAATCGATTGTTGACTTTAGATGGTTTTTCCAGAGTTGCATTAATATTGTTCCTACTAATTTTGAGTCATTCACTTCCTGGCTATTTTGGGCATGACCTTCCTCTGTAGTTTGAAATGTTCTCATCAAACTTTTGGTGCAGATTTTTCCATTTATAGTCAGTGGAAAAGTATTGAAATATTTTATTCTGCTTGGTTGATAAAAAGACGGTAGCTTACAAAGCTCATTATTAAGTTCTTCTTGCACTTTCAATTCGTTGGTAAATTTATCATATTTAGAAATGCACAGATAGAGCTTATGCTGTTTTTCATCCCACAATACCAGACAATTTTTCACAAAATTCAATTTCAACACCGTTTGTTCTAGCTCAGTTAAATCTACTCTATTACCAAACCTTTTAACAGTCCTGTCGCATCTACCTCTATAGAATACCTCGCTGTTTCCTCTTACCTGAAAATTCAAAAGTCTTAAAAATAATTCATGTGATATGAATGAAACTTCTTTGTGTTGTAGCGTATGAATCGTACTTCAACTAAATCTCCAGTTTTCCTATACACTGGTGTTTCCAAATCTTTCAAATCTTCGTTGTCAATCACGCAGACTCTGGTATCACTTCCTAAGATGTGAGATAAAATAAGCGCATTTCTTAGGACCGAGAAATCCAGTATTTAGAAGACCAGTATATACAAACCAATGAATAAGACGCCTTCGCCGTTGCAAATGATATCGCCATTCCGGTTTCTCACTTGAAAAGTGGTCTCGGAAAGCGGTGTCCCCAAATATTGATTGATTGCAGGTGAAGTTTCAACTTCATTATAATTTATATTAATTTCATTTATACTAGCCCAACATGATACTTCAGTTATGCCGTAAATATTGTAAATCCTAGTCTGATTAATTGGGTGTTTTATAGTTCTGAACATATCGACTTTAGGCAAAGGTTCACCGCCAAAAAGTAACACTTTCAATCTGCTGTCCCTACCAAAGATTGTGTTTCCTAATTGATGCTCAGTCCACCTGTACAACCATAGTGACGGTGTGGTTTGCAAGAATGTAACTTGATGCTCAAAAATCAAGTTCAACAATTTATGCGGGCTACTAATGACTTCGTTTGAAACCATAAACAGCGTACTGCCGCTAGCCAAGCTCAAAAACGTCTCTACTATACTAGGATCAAAAGTCAGTTTGGTTAATTGTGCTATTTTGTCATGTTTTGATAAGCGAAAAATTTTCTTCAGTTCTAAAATGTTAGGCACTATAGAAGCGTGAGGAACTTTCACAACTTTTGGTATTCCTGTTGAGCCTGACGTCGTTATAGCGTACGCGAATTCATTCTTGTCTATGTTATTTGTGCTATCGATAGTTTCCAATTCAAGAAATTTGACCGTTTCCCCATGTACGTCGACTTCGCATAGTGGATTTGCCCCAGAAAGTACTGATTGAGAAAATGCAAAGGAAAGTCCAATCCTAGAGGAAATTTCTCTCAAACCTGTAGATGGCAAATTCACAAATGCAGATCCTTGAGATAGAATTCTGAAATAAAGAATTATTCAATATGAAGTATCGGTATTTCATTGTATTTACTGCAAAAGGGCATGTTGCTAAATGCCATTTTTTTCATTTGTCATAACAATTACCCCAAGATCAGAGCAGGGATGCTTGGAGCTTTTACGTCACAATTTATCCCCACAAATTGATGTTTTTTAACAGCACCTGCGAGCACAGCTTCAATCTTTACTTGTGCATCGCTAAGCTCGGAATAACTGATCTTCTGAATTGCCTCCAAACTATGATACTCTATCGCTACGTCTTCGGGCGAACTCCAGTCACAGATAGTATTTAACATTTTGACACCGTCCTTTGCGTACGAATATTTCAGTTGTAATAATTCATTTCCTTTTTTTTGCAGAGTTCATGCAATAGAGGAATTCGAAATAAAGACAACTAATTATTGGAATAATTAATCATTATTATAGGAGTAATTATTAAATAATTACTTTATTTACCCATTGAATTGATTGAACGTAATTTTCACCAGTTCAACACGTGGTTGATTATTGACAATTGTGGCAGTATTGTTTCACAATACTTCGATTTGAGGTTAGGATTACAACCATCATTTATTCCTACTCGATTTGAATGCATCCGCAGTTCACATAAAACGAACGGCACCTAATCAATGCATTATCTAATGTGAGTAATTAATGCTTACCTTTCGTGTAATTCAAATTTTTCTTATTTTACGCTGGGCTACGGAAATACGAAAAGAAAATATCAGCAAACATCAATTTCCTACAATTCAATTTTAATTCCTTCCACCGTCGTTTGCTTTGAGAAAACCGAATTCATAACACGAAGCAAAGAGAAAAGTGATTATCACCTCAACCAGTGACCCCAAACTTGAGAGAAACAAACATCGTTATTATTTCTTTGTTTTACGAAAAATGAATTTTATTATTTACGCATATTAATACTACCTTTTTCTTCTTGTTACAGGATCTAATGTATACATTAAGGGTTGATATATTTTATAAGTAATTAAATTAAGAAGAATGGAGGACAGTACAAGATTTGAATGATCAAAAAAAAAAAAACTGATTCTGCACTGTCGAATAGATGAAAGTAATATTTTACATTCTGAGCAAATGGTAAGCTAATTTATTATTATTTCATAGTTCAGTCACCTTGGTCATCATATATTATATCAAATGATTCGCTACACGTATTCACAAAAGATTTGACTAAAGAAGATCAAAGATTCACAGACAAGATGCAGATATAACAGTTCCTGAAGGTATTGATATTTAAATAGACTAAAGTTATACTTCGTTAATTATACACAGAAATTATTCGTGCTATTGATAAATTAACGCTTTCGTGGTATGGGTCGTTAAACTGAAAATCCATGTTTTCCATTAGAAAATGAAAACATGATAGTGGAAAACATTCGTATTACCTGCAAAAATTTATTTTTCCAAGCAACTGTTATCGGTATTTCTAATTTTGAAATAAAGTACATTGTACGCGAATGGACAAACTCAGCTGAAACAGGAATATTCTGTTATTGCTAAATCTTTCATCAGAGATTGGGTTTTTATTTTGCGACAAGCCTGAAATTCGAATTTGTGAGACATCTGCAGATTTAATACGCGATAAACCTACAGTTACAGATGATTTAAAAAGCTTTTCTTCCGTTCCTTCTCTTTTTCTTTCTACTTCTCCTCGCACCATTCATTCTCCTTGCGAACCTGCTCCTCTTCTGAAGCTGTAAAATCGTTCTTTATATTGAACGTCTTACGAATTTCTTCCGGTGTCTTTCCCTTTATCATGTTTGCCACAGTCTTGCACGTTACATCTAGAAGTCCTTTGATGTCCAAGTAATTTGCTGCCAAAATCAGTTCGAATAAGGTTCCTTGATCAACCTGTAAATCAATAAAACAAGTCAAATTAGTAGCTTTTGTTAAAAATATGAAACTTGCATAGAATACATTTCAAAGATGAGGAGTGAAAATTCCTCAAAGAAAATTTTCAAACTAAAGAAATACGTCTCTCATTAATTATAACATTAACGTTTTGTTTCAATAAATTTTTCTAATGCAAAATTGACCTTCAAAAAATCAGCATCCCATGAGCTGATGTCGTCAGTTCGCTTCTCTTTGTTTTCATCATCTTCAGGTGGTGGGGGATCATCTTTGTGATACGTGGCCCATTGAATGACCTTTCTCAGTATAGCAGAGTTAACATTTGGTAAGGGAACAACTTCTTCCTCGTCTTCATCCATTCCCAAGTCCTCCAGCATGGTTTTTATCGTGACTGAACATTTTGCAATTTCAACGTCTACCTCAAATACTTCGCCATCCGAACTCTGCAGCTTTATATTCGGCATCTGTGATTAACGAAAAGACAAAAATAAGTTCAGATACATAAATATTACAGGTACAGGAATCGACTTTCTTTTACTGTTATTGTTACGTGTACAAGGTTCTTTATGTTTACACAACTCCTAGTCCTTGTTGTCGACCTGTGTATCAACTACATTCCAATGTCATTGAGTCCATTTACCATAGAGCCAATTGAGTTTGGAGAATGGAAGCGGAGAAGTTTCTTCAACATATTTTTTGAGTACATTAAAATGAAAAACGCTTCCGCATAGTATTACAGAGATTTTTGATGTGGAAAAAAGTGAAAAATGAAAGCCGATTTTCGAGAAAAGTATGAGGATATGTTTATTTTTGTAACTTGTGTGAATCTGAGTCATATAACGTTATGAAAATTTCAACGCACAAAGTGAACAAGTATGTAAAAATGCTGCGCGGACAATGACGCGTTTGATTTCATTTAGTTTCTCAAAACAATATTCGGCCTTTCTCCGCAGCGAGGAAAATTTTAACGGACGTCAAAGTCGAGCAGAAAACGTCAGACGGCGAGTGTCGATCGGAGATAAAATATTGGCGCGCACAGCAACAACCTTGCGAGAATGAGTTTCGTCGTTGACCCGAGGTTTTGGATGAAGGTTATAAATTCAATGAAATTTAACGGCACGTAAGTGACGTTATTATCCGGTGATAATATACGAAGGAAACGCGTTCTCGGAGCAATTACGGCGAGGCAAATCGTCTCTGGTAATGAAAATCGACGAATCATTGTACATCATAACAACATGCGCGGGCAACGAATGTTCGTCCATTAGCCGATTTCCCGTGCAACGAATTTTCCAACTTCAAGACGATAAACACTGCCGAGCTCGTGTCTCGTTACAACCGTCTTGTCCGAGGCCAGAGCCTACGACAATGGATTGTAAATATAAAATTTATTACCTTTCAAGTTACTTCCAATTCTCCGTTGCGTGAAAACGATAATAAATCACAGCGTAACGTTGTGGCCTGACTCTCTGGCACTCTCTAGTCTCTAGTCTCTCTAGTCTCTACCCCCTACTTTTCATCATCGACGACTAACTTCAGGCAGCAACACGCAGGCGCAACGCTTCAAACATGGCGCTGTCGGCGCTCAGAGCCGTTCTTAGAATTTCAAAATTCGAACCCGTAAAGCTGCGCGTTGTTTGAGCGATCAAACAAGGTGTTTTTGAATTGAGTATTTATAGTTTAGAAAATAAAACTCATGATTTACACAGCTTTGGTTTTAATATTGTTAATTGTAATGAATTACAGAAGCTGAAAACAGACGAGCCTGGTGTAGGGCGCTGCGAGTTGCGTTTACGTATTGCGGAAAATTTTGGAATAGCAGTAAGTTGAAGAAGAGATTTATAACGGATGTGAAACAATTTTTTCGTCAATTTCACAGGTGATATAACTATGCAGCGAAAAAAAGTGTTTTTATCCGTTTATACAAGTTTCTAGTTGCAGGAACTGCAGTCTTTCTATTTTATTAAGGAGGATAAACTTTTCGTAACTCGTGACTATATTCCATGCAAATTCAAGTCCGAGTATCACACAAAGTACAAAAGTTTTACGTTAAATTTCAACTTTATATATAATCGTGGCCGAAAACTCACTTCGTTAAATTTTACATTATCCTGTGTAATAAAACACTAGATAAACCCGATTCAATTGCTGACCCAGAACGAATCGCCATTGTCTGAATTTTTCCACCGCGAGGTTTGTCTAAAAAGCATCCAGGATCGTATACTGGGATAGAATCGCAGAGGGAATCAACGATTCAAGTATTTTGGTCGCGTCTAGTATAAACTAATTGAAGCGTATTAATGAAATTAAAACAAAGCTTTCTTGATTGAGTCTGTTAGTTGAGCCAGGAAAGGGTAGAGCAGCTAATCATGATTTTCTCAACTCAATGAGTACGAACAATAAGTTAAAACAAGTGCTGGATTTCACCCTCTTCACCTTTATAACGGGACCAGAAGCTCCTGCACAATGAACCGTATTAATTGAGTCTTGGGAGAAATATCTGTCCGGCGACTGCAATTGTATAATAATTTTAAACTCGTGCATTATTTGTCACGAAATTATTGTCCTAATATTAACGAAGAGCTAGCTTTGAAGATGCCGAAACCTCTAATAAGATATCAGAGTAAGCCAAATTGAATTGAGTAGAGCAAAAGCGGAATTGGCATGGATTGAAAAAAAAATTATAACAAATTCAAAATAATTTTAGCATATAAGTCTCAATTTTGGGTGATTCGGTTTTCGGACGAACTCAATTCTGATCAATTCGTTTTGGTTTACTGGGGTTTCTTCAACTGTTGTTGCTGATTCAGTGAAGTTATTGAATTTACACTTTTCTTAAAGTTCGAATCACAAATAATGATGGTGTAGAAATTGGGAGATGTTATTTCCCGAAAATGTTCCTGAAAGAAACCTTTGAAATCGAATATTTCAAATCATGTTTGTTTAAAATCTTCCGACACTTTCCGAAAAAAGTCTCGCATTGCGGTAGACTCTTGATAGAATTTTTCTGTCCATGTATGGCGGTTGAAGAGAGATTCAGCTCAAAATACTCAGACTATCTCTGTTTACCCTAGTCTTTATTCTATGTTTTCTCTAGAAATATTTACCCTTAGTCGATTTTCTAGTTCTCCAATTTTTTATCAACAATTTATGTAACTTCGTAAGATCTTGCAATTCCTTCCTAGAATTGCTCTCAGCGGTGTCCAATTCAATTAATCAGTCCGATAATGTATTAATTGCGTTAATTGAAGCAAATTCGTGTAGCCGAAATTTATGTACACTTGAATAATGATCCTAGATAAATATTGACCGATTAAAACTCTGGCAATAACCTCTCAGCAACGAGCATCGGGTTTGCAGGTAAAAGACCTCATTACTAGTGGCTTTGCTGAGAGGAAAAATTCATTGACACAAATAAACATTTAAAATCAATTGAACATTTTGTTAGAACAATAGATCTTGAATTGATCCAACTAAATATTTACTTCGCGATTCGTGACCAGACATTTAGTTGTTTTTCTCAGTGTTGGTTTCAATGACGAATGAAACCTGCAAACGAATCGATCAGTAGCTCGACTGCTCGACTGCTCGAGCTACTGCAGAAGCTACAGGTGACCTGATCTCGTGTGTCTGAATAAAATATGCTGAGCGTTGCCAAGTTTTCATAGCACATTATTTTCCACTCGATGGTCAAACTTTCTGGAGTCATAAGCCAAAGGTGAGATTATTCGACGCCAGAGAATATCTGGACGGTCATTGAATGTGAAAAGTCAATTTGACAACTCGGGTTTGAATTTAGTATAGTTAGTTGTTGAATAAAATTATGATTTTGCGATCATTCCGTGATTTGGAAACTGTAACCGAAGTATATAGTTAAAACGGTATTCATCGCGTGCATTTAATGAGACGATTTTTATTCCTTGAACGAACCGATTGAAGAGTTTTATTTATGAAGAAGTCGATTGAGCTGCAGTAAGCGGATGTGAAAAAATTCACCCTTTCCACATGCGGTCACGCGAGAAGCTTGTGCAGTTCAAGGTTTTACACGGTGAAATTCCGTGATTTATAGGGATACAGACAAATCCATCTAATCGTAAGTTATCTTAGTTGCTATATATATGCTGTAGCCTCTGTACACAGCGAGTCGCCTGCCTTTTTCTTGGCGCCAACATCCCACGCAACGCCTCCGTCAACTCGATGATAAAAATCGTGGAGAGATGAAAAAAAGGCGGCTAGTATCTTACTTCAATGAATAGAATAAAGATTTTACAATACGTCACGTATTGTTTTTCGGCAAAAAATTATCGCAAACAATGTCAGTCGCATGTTATTGCGAGCAACCATGCTTTCCAACTCCAACTCTGCACTTATGTTACGTTAGAAGGTCAAATCCCCTGCCCCTAAACGAAGAGGGAAAATTTTTCGACTAGTAGTTTTTTTTTTTGCCGATGACTCAGCAATATCGGAAGGAGGGGGAGATTCGAAACGTCGGAAGGAATCACTTGCTTTTCTGTATGGCTCTGTGAACATAATTTCATCAATACTTCTTCGGCTTGTATTATTATACGACCCGAGCTTCTTTTCGTAAGAGTTCGTAGAAAAGACTTATGGTTAGTGAAATCGAGCCAGCTTATCAACTTGGACCGACTACCGTATTCTTTTCTGTTGATCGATAAGTAATAAAAATGAGTTTCCAAAAGTCTGATTATCCACGGTATATATTTAAATAAAAATCAGTTTTATCAAAAAATAATTGTCAGCTTTTCCAGAAGATCCTGAACCAATCGGCCGACACTCTCGAATCGAAATTACTTTCAACGAGGCCCATAATTAAAATAAAAGGGCCAGGCGAAAGACTTGCCATAATTAATAGAAATTCTTTTCGTATAGCCACACACACTCAAAGCGTGCGAAGATTGAAAGGAAAGGCCTGATCGTGTAAAATATGTTTAAATTCAGGAGCTGTACGTATGATATCGATTGCCGAATTAGAAATGGCAATGGTAAAAAGGACAAACAACATTATCACAAGGTCACAGGTGTTGTTTGAGTGATACGTAAAAGGTCGTTCAACTTCAAAGAACTCCGCTCGAGTCGCATAAAAAGTTGCGCTGATAAAGGATCGCCGAACAATCTGGTCCGTTAATCATTTAAACTTACCTGTTTTTCCTCTTTTTTTCGGGGGTGGGGGGGATGAGAAATGGGAGAATAAAAAGATTCGAGATCGGTGCAAAATCTCAAAGCCACGTTTCCTTCGTTACATCCAATATTTCGATCAAATTTTCTATGTAACGTGTAACTGAGTTGCCGAATTTTTTTTCATAAGTTCAATTATTATAGAGTAACACAAGAAGCGTCGACATGCGTGACGCAATATCATAACAATTAATGCTATAGACCGTGTACTTTGAGTAAAATTACTAATAATTTTCGCCAGTTTACGTGGAGCGACAGAAGTGATAAAGCAACAACCGATAATTGGTTCGTTCGGAGAATCGTTGAAACCCACACGCGTGACGTAAGAATAAATTATTAGTCCGCCATACGAGATACCAAATAACTGCAATTTCTGACGCAAGTTTCTCCTTTCGGTCAAAGTATGACGTGCTTTTCAGACGAATTTCGCATCGTTGCACGGATGTAAATTTTAATAATTATTTATTTTGAGATAATCACGAGGCTGTGGCCTCCTTTCATGTCTTCAAAGATAAAACCTGCTTTTTATACGTTTGCGAATCTTTGACGAACACTTTTGTAAACCTCTGAAAAGACGGCGATCCCAGTAACTGCAACGGTCTCAATATTATCTAACAATCGAGATTTATCTTTGCAGCCAGCAGCCGTCAATCCGGTTCTCACGTTTCGCAAGCTTTCAGCCGAGTTATTACAATCGTTACTTTTTTGTGCAGAATTTTTTTCAACGCGCATACGAGTCCACGAGTTGATAAGAAATTATAGATATACAAAACTGTCCAATCTCTGTAAATCAAATCTCGACTTGAATAGAAAAGTTGCAGCTGGATCCGATTCCTTAATGAGAATTCTTGTTTATCCCGTTCGAAAAATACTCATCGTTCTTACATACACAACGAGGAATACGATTCTAGTATAGTCCTAAAAAAACTTTTACTGTAAATATAGAGTATAGACTGTTCTCCGTAAATCTTTCAGCCTTCCGACCCCCCCCCCCCCCCCCCCCCCACCCCCCAGAAAATTCACACTCCAACACTTTTTCCTGTCAAAGACATTTCAACGCCCACACCTTACGGCCAACATAGATTCAAATCTATAGTCATAAAGTTGGGAGAAAAATTTTCGTTCTCAAATGGAGAAAAAAAACTTTCGTTGTTGTTGACCGGCTCGTCTTTGCTACCCAGAATTGAATTATTGTTACACTGTATATAGTGATGCTTGCCCCACTTTGTGTTGACTGTATAAATATAATATCTCAGCATCATTGTAAGAAGGTATGAGATTTCTCTCAGTACGTGTATTTCTATTTTTGTCTTAAATGGGGTAAAAATATGGTGAGTGATTAAAATAGTAAAGAAAGGCTGTCAAATAATCTCTGAAATTCGTAGCGTTTTTCATGCCATAGGCGCAAACCTTCTACTTTTCTTAAATGGCCGATCAAACCGCGGCTGAACTACTTGCTAACGTCACGTCTGACCAGTCGCTTTTTCTACTACTTAACTGCAGACCCGGCGTTACGTTACCCTCCATTTCTACTGCCGTCTGATCAAGCGTCGCCTCTTTCCACTGGAATATCAGGGACCAATAACGCATGGTTGCTACTTGCTGGGAATCACGTGTCCGTCTGACTCCAGATTTTTTCACTGGCGTTTAAAATCTAATTTTTAAATCAGCTTTGAAACTCTGGTGAAAATTCCAAGCGAGAAAAAGGATTGATTAATAATGATCGCTCTCATTGTAAGATGTCACAATGAATCGTCAAATTAATTATACAATGCGGTGTCTTTTCTTTACAAAAGAACAGATCAAATGATAACGGGACGTTATTCAGACGTGAAACAGCGACATCGATGCATGGTGGTTTCGCCTTTGGCGAAACACGCGTATTTGACACAAATGAAAATGATTTGCGAAGGGGGGGGGGGGGGGGGGGGAGGGCAGGTCGTCGTTTAGTCTATTGACTTGGGCTAATGTGTCAACATCGCGTTATGTCTAGGAAAACATCCTTAGATCCTTGGGTAGTAGAAATGGGCTGAAGCTAGAACGCGGTTGCAGGAATAATTTCGTGTCTGTTACATCAGCATCAGTTGGAAGAAATCCTTGCGCGATGTAATTAAATAGCGAATTTTTCTTCGCCGGAACCGAAATTCGCTAAAAAAACATTTTCGAGATCGCATGAGCGGAATTAGGTTCACTATATTATCGTATAATCATCGCGGCAGAACGTAAAAAACGAACTGATGTCTCTTAATTCGTTTTGGAGAAACGCCTGTTGAACTTTAACAAGATATCCCGGCATTCTGATGGATGTGCCGAACTCGATACGCTCGATAGAATATACGTTATGTAGTAATATTATATTTCTCTGGTAAAATTATTTCCCCCGAATCCTTGACAGCAGTTTCTTTCGCAAAAAACAGAGAATCGTCTTTTTTTTCCATTCGAGAAAAACATCCAAGCAGTTATTATGTTCGTGGTACTCAAATTTCGCCATGAATTTCTACTCGATTTTCTCTTTCTCGATTGTGTTCATTTTGATCAAGAAAATCGTGGCAAAATAAGGGGCTAAGAGATATTTCTAAAGAAATAAGGGAGTTATTCTAATCACCCTGTAAATGAAGAGTTGAGTTTTCGCTAGATCTCGACGTTTCAAGATCTAGAAAATAGTATGAAATGAAAAAAAAAAAAAAACTAGGATTTTGATGAAAATCGTCACTCGAAGGTTTGCTGGGTCGTTGATCCAGAATTTGAGGTCAGATTTGCAAAATCCAAAATGGCGAATGCAATGCGGTAGAAAAAAATAAATAAATAAAAATATTCGGATTTTGTTAGAAATTTGTAAGCGGAGGTTTATTTTATCGCCAACAACGAATCGAAGGTCAGACGTCCAAAAGTTGTAACAGCAGATCCATTATGGTGGTTCGAAGTAAAAAAAATCGTCGCATTCATGAGGTTTTTCGAATCGTTAATCACGAATCTGAACATGTAATTCGAAATTCGAATGGATATTAATATTTTTTTTGGTAAACTTGGAACCTGCAGCGTGAAAACGGAAGTTCGAGGGCGGGCTCGCGGTCAGCCTTAAGCCGATTGTTTCTCTTCTCAAGCTTCTTGTATAACAGTGTTCACGTCATTACAGGTGAAAATAAAAAAACAAGCGGCTTTAAAGGCAGTCCTCGAATTTCCAGTTCATACAATGCAAGTACCAAGTTTATAGAAAAAAAAAATAATAATAATAACAACATCGAATTCGAATTTCGAACTACAGATTCAGATTCGTGATTACCGATTTTAAGGCCCTCGGGTACCATGTCACACGAAGATATAACGATCTTTTTTTATTTCGAACCACGCTAACGGATCCAAATATTGAAAAAAAAATTTCCACTACATTTAACCGTCATTTTGGATTTCGCAAATCTGACGTCAGATTCAATCCCCTCGTCTCAATCAAATCCATTCATCCATCCCACGATATCATCATTTCACTTGATCTTTTGCAATGTTGTAATTTAAATGAAACCAGAAAAAAGCGAAAAGTTAGAAACGTGAAATCAGTTTTACGCGATCTTTTACGTCTACATCAGAACGAAACTTTTCAACGGATAAAATCTCACGATCGCGTTAGAACCAATAAATGCGGAAGTTGCTGGACATTTTTGTCTTCTTCTCTTTACGTTCACCCTCAAAGAGCTGCGAGATTCCTGTTCACTTCCGCGTATGTCTGTCGTTGCTGTTTCATTTTTTCTCCCTTCATTTTATTTTTTTATCTTTGACTTTTCTCCTTAATATTGCGTTGGTCATGCGGCCGAGCTTAATTTCCTTATCGTGGGCGGAATGTGGCGCAGAATGAGTCGCCGAAGGATCCTGGAAACATGAATTGACTCGCCCACACGGAAAACCTCCAGCGAAATTGTCTATAGACTGATTCCCAACTCGATCCTCCGCAAGCTCTTGCCTAATAGGAACGAACCGAATTACGACTGATGTTTCTAGCTGCACGTACGTCTTTCGCCAGGCGCCGCAAAGTCTGCACAGCCTCAGCCATCCACCCGTTCTCCACTTCGAAATTTACCCTCGGAATTAATTGTTTCTCGAATCCGGTGTAAAAAGCTCTTTCCACTCTCTCGGCAAGTTTCGGAGGCCGAGATGCAAATGCCTAACAACTAAATTCGCATCCTCCATTTATGGTCTGTCTTTCCACTCAATTTTCCACTCCTAAAATCAAATGATCGTTTGCCAGTCGCAACGAGAAAAAAAAAGTATATGAAAAAGAAAGAAAGAAAAAAAAAAAAAAAAAAATCCCAAGCGAACGTTTTTCTTAGATTGGTTGAATCCTTACATCGGTTTATACCTGTAATGTTTTATATTTTTTTACATTATACAGGAATCAGAATATCCGAGTCAGCGTATGCCAGGGATGGGTTTATAACATATATAAGCAATCGAGGGGAAAAGCGGGCTCTCAATTGTCTCGAAAACGGATATCGCTTGAAGGGTGAAGTTCGGCGACTTCTTCAAGTTCACTGTCAAGTTTTCCAAATGTGTAATTGTAAAAATTCGCACAGGATTAAATCCAGAATGATCCAAGGATCTCACGATGGACTCTTTTTACATCCGCACGTTTCAATCTCAAGGTTGGATTTCACGCTTTTATAAATCTAAATCGGTCTCACTCTTGAGGGTATTAAAAATGTCGTTAAACTTTTCGATTATTCATGCGGATTTCCGCCTGTCATTCATTCAATACGTTTAGTACCTAGTATACACTATATATAATACGAATCGTAAAATTCTCCGCTCCGGAATCGCTTGCTAACCGTAATTCCAGCGTCCGCGTCGTGTGTCTCGGCAACAAATGATGTATAACTTATTCTCCAACTTATTCAGGTTGACTTTCATGGTCTTAAATTCGCGGTGATTTTCCCAAGATTATCGAGCTATCCGCGGTCGTTTCATCGACGGAATTGGAAAATCGATAAAATTGTCTCGTTTAAAAGAATTTCGACGATCGTTTCGGTCGTCTTCGGAATTTCACAGATTGTGGATGACATTGCTTATTTATACGGCTGAACTTTTCGCTGCATCGCAGATGGAAAAAGCTCAGCAACAAATTTGGATTCTAAATTATTTGCAGATTTTCCACAGATCGTTAGTCCCACGCTGATCTACGATAGTGCCAACTCTTCGTCTCAAGGATAAGAGCGAACGATGTCCTTCGGCAGTCTTACATACGTATTCCTGAACCGCAGCTGTATGTGTAATAGCTATAATAATAATTATTCGAGCGTGAGATAAAACGTGATGGTAAACGCGTCGCGTGGATTTATAGTTCACCGGACGTATCGCGTTGTGCTCTTGAAAATTTGCGTAGTGCGTTATACCTACGCGACTCGCAGATTATGGGACATGACATAAAATGAGCCCCACTGCATATAACGATCGCTGCTGGAAACTGTCGAGTTTGAATAAGTATGTCGTCCTAATGTTGACCTATATATTACATTTAGTGAAATTCTGAAGAAGGATAAAAATCTTACTTCGAATTTTGTATATTTTTATACGAGAAAATATAATGCATTCCGTTGTTCCCTTTACGTCACGCGGAAATTGTCTCGTTTGTTTGTTGAAAAGTGTTACACGTAAGTACAGCGACGACGCATCCTTCAACAGCTTTCGCTAAGTTTTTGACGGGTAGGTAGAATAAAAACACGAATCGACAACTCGAACCAATTTCTCAAATGCAACACCCTCACCCTGCGTAACAGGGCATTTGTTATTGATCGCGAATGCACCATAATTCGCGAATTTCTCGTGTGTCTTGACATCGAGCAAACCATGCAGTCATTCCTCGCTCTCGTATGTGGCCTCGACGACGTGTTAATCAAGGTGTACGAATGAAATTTCTTTCCAATTACGGACATGAATTTAATTCAGTAATTATGTTCGGCCCTGTTTTTACTTCCGTCAATTACAGTCTCACGACGAGTCGCAATCATCTGAAATACTGTGTATATATACATCACATACCGAGTTAATATTTACCCGGAAATTTCGAGGCTGATTAATTCTTAAAGCTCCGCTGTTCAGTTTGCGTCTTCCTTAATGTCGCGATGAAATTTTCGTTGCTACAGGAATACGAGAACTGGCGATTAGTTTTCCCTGCGCCATGTCGATCGTGAAAATTGATTTCAGGGGAATACAAAACTCGTATAATAGGTAGAATTAAAATGCCGACGCTCTACTTCGCCTCTGCATGACTGGGATTTATTTTTCACCCGCGGAAAGACCGTACATTTTTTAAATTTATTGCGGTAACACGATACAGATAATTATTAAGCCTGCATGGAATTTAACCTCGTCTACCGTAATTGTTGCATCGTATTTTATTAATATAAGACGCGACGTTCGTTCATAAATTATGCAATTCACTCGTTTTTAAACGTGAGATTTTCTTATTCACTTTTTATTATTGTTTTTCTTAGTCGTATATTTCAACTCTGTGGATTACATGAATTTATCGCAGATTGGTGGTCCTCCTGAGAAATATTATAGATATTGGCACAGTTGCATTTGCCAGGTATTGAATAAATCTTGGGCTCATTTTTTTGAGAAAAGATTGCAAGAGCACTTACCAGAAATTTGCGTAATCAATACCGAGATCCTGGTTGTGGGAAAAGAAGTGTAAAGGGATATCTGAAACGCATTGAAGGAAAATAAAAGGCGACATTGATCGTGCAAAAAATAATTTACTATTCAAAATTTCAGCCCCATTTTCTAAATTGCGGATGAATTAATTTTTAATTAATCTTTTCAAGACATACGCAGATATTTTCAATTATTCAAAGTAAGACAGTCTGATCCTTTATAATTATCAAGGATACAAAGTTAATTACAATTGCATTAGAATTGATACATTGTTTTTAAATTTTATTTTGTTTAAGGATGAGTGACGTTTCGAGCTGAAAGTTCGTTACGTTTTTATTGTTTATTTTCAAATTGTTATACGGTTCTAGCCTAGTTTCCTTGATCAAAGTTCATTAAAGCAACATTATACGCGTATCTGTTCAATGAATTCTCTTATATTTTCACGGAATGCTGACAAATAATTATAAATGTACGTGGATGAATTTTCCAACTCGCCCCTAGTTATTTTAACGAGCAAAATAACCGCAGGAATCGACCAGGTGTTAGTGTATATGGATACGAGGCGTCGTCGTCCGAAGGCGAGAGAAACTTGCAATAACAAACACGATTCACATAATTATACAGGTCTTAAAAATAATCCCTGAAATTCTGAAAATCTGGCTGATTACCTTTGTTTTCTCTCATACTTTGGTGATTTTTTAAAGTTGCCTGAATATCATTTAGACTAAAGTTGAAAATTTTTTAGACTAAACGAATATGAAAATCGTAAGTAGACGAAATGTACATTAATTTCTGCAAAAATTATTTTGTTTATTAATACAATATTTATTCTCATAGTGAAAGAAGTTTTATGCTTATTTTGTTTCGTAATTTTTTAATCCTTTATTTCTCATTCGCAGGTAGATAATTTCCGATCCTTCGGACCCACGATGAAACTAAGCTTTTCAAAATTTCTTCACATTCCTTAAATTTCTTTACATTGGGTGGAATATAAATTCTAAAAATTAAATAAATATGCGAAAAATTTATTCGAAGAGAAATAATTCACCCAACTCCTTAGTGTGCTGTGAACAATTTCCGCAAAAGGTTGTCTTTTCATTATTCATTCGCTTGTTACCGCCCTTCAACCGCCTTGTCTGGAAACAGGCCTGTCTTACGCCTATCCATTTCCGTTTGAATTCAGTAACCTGTGCCAATGTCTGTCCATCTGTTTTTCGCTTTCCATGGTGGCCGACCACTCGTCAGGGAAAATCTAGGGAGTCTTTCAATTGGTCAGGGAAAGGGAACGGCGGTTCGACGGAAGGAGTGAAAACTGAGCTTCTTCCACGAGAAATGAAAATTCGAAAGAATCACCCGCCAGAAATTTTAATCAGTAAAAATCGCGTTGAGAAACAAAGTGCTTTTCGGTCGCAACATTTTCTACTATAGACGAGATACATTTTTCAAAATTCCGTAAAAGAAACGTCGCTTCCCGGGTTCTTGCCGCTTCGGTCTGCGCTCTGCACCACCACCCATAAATAAAGATATTGTAAACGGAGTGAACAAGATGCTTGGGTCAAGCGTGAGTGGAAAGGATGTCCTAGTCTCAACGAAAGATATTCTATCTACGTAACAAGCACCTTTCTATACGGATATAAATATTATATTCAAGTTTTCGTAAAACGATTTAGTCCTGATGTTCCCTCTAAACGTTTCTGTGACAAAATAATTTTACAACTATTGTATATAAACAACTTTCGGTCGACGTTTAATAGATTCTTGCCATGTTTTAAAATACCGATAAATTCCTAGCTTCATCAATTAGTTACTCTTATCGGCACTGTTACTTATCATTTTAATCAGGATAAGAATCTGAATTTGCTCAAAAAAATCAAGGAATTTCTTTTGACTGTTTTCAGTGACCATCGTGTATATGTATAATACATTTGTACACTCACACACACACACATACACACACAGAGAGATAGAGACACACGCGTGTATGATAACAATAAAAAGTGCCACCCCCAAGTGGATAACGAACGATAGAGGCGTGCACCGATCCTAACGACTGTCCAATAAAATAATAATTTTTCAGGAACGTGCGGATAGTTCGCGGGATGAGGATAGACGCAATCTCTCGCGTAGCTCGCCTCGCCCATTTATGCCTATATCATTTCTTCCGTTTTTACGATAACATTCCCGGCTTCTATCTCTCCATTAACTTTTCCCCGAGTAATTTGGCGCCTACCTCTCGGACCGACAGCTAATGGGTTGATCAATTACATTTATATTCTCCAGCTGTCACATTGATGTACGCATATACATTCGTCTAGTATTCGTAGCTAAGTTATTCGACAACTCGCGGAGATTCGTCGAGTTACGCGAGTGTTAACGATTCCAATTTTCCAAGCCTCTCTCACCTGGAGCCGCGATTATCGTCCTTATGCTCCAGGGAATTACAGCGTTTAAATTCTTCGCGACCCTTTTCTATTATGCATATCGTTGTTGCTGTAGGTGTTTTTGTTTTTTGTTTCATTTTTTTTACAAACTTTTTATCGCGTTAGCACGACTCACTCGTGTATTCTTATTTTTTAAGCTCTTTTTCTCTCTCTCTCTCTTCAGCGTTTAATTTGCATAGAGTAACTCGGCCGCCCTACGAATGGCCGCAGAAAATATACTCGCTGCCTGATCTACAAGTCCCGAAGATGCAACGCGGTGTGAGAATATGCAAACGTTAACGATGCGAATTGTCTCGACGTACCAAAAAGGACGAAAGAAAAACGAGAGAATGGAAGGATAGAAGGCGAACAGACTTTAGGCAATAAAACTACACGCAAGGATAATCTATAGATTAATGGAATAAAACGTTTTAATTTGTTTAACTACTAATCCATCAACTTTCTAAGATCTTTGGAATATTTCCGTGAAATTTCGAAAAAAGTCTATTTTCAGGAATCTCGAAATTGAGATATCCTTAAATCCTTCGGTGGCTATATTTTGTTAGACGTAACAAAAGTCTTTGTCAAACCTGAAACGGGTGTGATTTTTTTTAGTACACGAGATTTATTTTTTATATAAAAATATCCTGAAAACCCGATAAACGTCATATGTTATAAGAACTATTTTTATAGCCTGGAAAAAATGAAACATGAATAATTTGATCAGACGGTATTCAATATTGGCTCGCATTCCTTCGATTTCGCGTCATTATTTCGCTATAAAAAAATAAATAAATATAAATATCGCACTCAAGTTGTGCCAAAATTTTTCGTTTCGCCATACAAAACACAGCGACCAAAGGACTTAAGGATCATATTTCAATTTTGAAATTCCCGAAAACAGCTTTTTTCCGAAACTTCACGTCGTTGAGATAGTATTAAAAATTTTGTGCGAGCTATTTTTTAGTGAAAAAGTACAAGGACTTCGAAGAGAGGGAAATCTGACGAAACAAAGCCTTTTCCGAAGTTTCCGAATCGTCCTCGCAGATGCTCTCCACGCATTAGCCTGCGTAATAAAATACAACTTTATGGCGAAACTATTTTTCTGTGACATCATAGTTGCGTCGAGGTGACGTCACACCGCGCAAAAGACAACGGAAACATGGCGAAGAAGGGGCTTCTCGAGTCGCCGAGTATATAAGCGGGGGCGCGCAAGCTCTACCAATCATTCGCTCGACGATCCTTAAGCCCGAAGGTTTGGTACCCCGGTTCCTCAAGTGCGACACGTCGCTGTATCAACACGCCTAAACCCTCGCCCGTTTCCCCATCGCTCATTCCGACAAGTAGAAAACACAACAGATATAAATAAAAATATAGTAGAAGCTGAAAACACCCTGTGCACACAAGGATCAGAAGTTTTCGTTTGCAGAAGTTCCGTGCGGAAATCCTCGCTGCAGCTAAAAGTAAGTTGCCACGATCTCGTCTCTTTTTTTTTCCCTTCTCTTTCTCTCTTCGAACATTTATTTTTTCAATTTTTACCCCTCAGATTATATCGCGAATTATGTAAAGAGCGATAAAAATATTTTGCTTAACTCTTCTATAGACTTTCAGCAATTTGAAAAATGTTTGCATAATTTTTTTTTCTACTCAAACCAAGACACGTGGTTTTGTTATAATTTTGTTCGGAATAAACAAGCTTCCGGGCTTTCTTTTATGCCGGTTTTCAAAACGACATTTTTAATCGAGGTCTGTGATTGTTGATAAAAATTGTCAAAAAATAAAAATCTTAAGCGTAAATCAATTTTTGACAACTCGTACGACTGCTTTAAATTTTCACCGAGCAACTTTTTACCGCGACTCTTGAATGGCGATTGCGGCAACGAGTGGCTGCTTTTCGAATGCAGACACCGAGACGCCGTGGCGTCCCACATCTCCCAGACTCTTGGGGTCCTCTTTTTCTCTTCCTTTTCTATCTTTCGTCCAGCTCTCGCGGATACGCAGAAGTCACGCTATCGCGAACGAGCCATTCTTTCATTCATGGCCACTGCACCATACGTCAAGGCTCTTTTTTCTATCCCCTCTTTACAGGGTGGAAAAATATGATCATTTGTGCAAACTTTTGCTTAGGGATTATGTTTTCTTTTTCCTTATTGTACTGTTTCGATGTGAACATATATAATATTAATTTACAATATATACAAACGCGAATGAAAAGTTAATAATCGATTCAAATACGCAATTTCATTTTATATGAAAAAAAAATTCACTCCGTTATTCGCCGGAGCATTTTCAAAATTTTCATTCTAAATATCCATCTGTAGGCATTTTCCATTCGTACGTACGCGAACGAAAATTTACCGCCAACAAATAGAATATTTATCAGATTCATGTTTCATTCAGAAGAATTCAAATCGATGATAAATAACTCCGTAAATATTTCCGATACACGTGAATATCTGCCGCAAATTGTACGAGAAAACGGTTTCCGGCAATTAATTTGTCCGCCGTTTTGCCCCCGGAAATAATTCAAGTTTCAAAAATCACCGCGGAATACTTGCGTTTTGGTAAAATTTTTTAATCTGCAATGTATTCGGTACTTTTAAAAATCAACATCAAAATTGTTACTTGCAATCACATGCAAAAATTCACACCTACTCTAATCTCAGGCTGTTTTGAATAAATTTTTTTCACCTCAATTTTTTTTACAATTTATTATTTTGTATAAAAATTTACATGCTTTTCTCTCTCTCTCTCTCTCTCTCTCTCTCTCTGTGTGCCTCTCAAGTTCTATATTCATGCAAATACACGGTTATTTTTCGTCAACGTAGTCAGGGATTCTACGTGCATATGTATGTAGGTTCAATTATAATCTCGTGCGAAAGGTGATTACACTCACGCATAAAAATTACACGGGAATTTTCATGAAATACGTCTTTTTCACCTTTGGCGGTATTTTTATCAAGAATTATCACGCCGCGCGCCGCACTCCAGCTAATTTCGCGCAAACAATCCAAAACCCGTTTGATTTTCTGTAATAATATAATTATAGCAGAATCACAAAGTCAAAGCCACCTCGACATCGGCTGCCTAAAAAAAAAAAAATCTTTTCTCTCCTCTACCTTTCATTTTCACCCTAAGCCTGCTTCTCATTTGACTTTCATTTGAACGCTGCACAATTTAGTAATAATTTTATTTCAGTTAATTATAGTTTCGATGCACGAATAAATAATTTAACCGATTTTTTTTTCTTTGTTCTTCTTTTCCAAATCTGATCCTAATTTTTTGTTTTCAATTATTCATAACTACTCGTAAATTGTAGCATAGCAAAATCTTCGACTCAACGGATTCACGATTCGGTTGATTTTACCACAAATTCGACGATCAAAATTTGCGATGCAATTAAATATTCGCTTCTATTATGCAAACGGTGTCACCGAGTACCGAATGCGAAGATTTCACTCGCTGATGGAATCCCTGCACGAGGATGTCGGCGTTGTCTAAACTTTCCTTATTCACGAACGGCCTCAAACTGTAATTGGTCGATTAATTAAGTGTTTGGCGCGAAATAATTACAGCTGCGTTGGCGCTGCAGCAACTCGATCACCGCATAAATAAAGACCAATTTCAGTTCGTAAAAATCGGAGGACCAATTCCGGAAGTTCATCTAGCACTCGCGTTTGCTTCGGATCGACGAGCGATGAGAGAAATTATTCGACGAAGAAATTTCTTCTCTTCTCCAATTCTAAGCTGAGTGTAAAGCTGAGATTAGTTGCGAAGACGCGATCCTTACGGATCGGTGGACCGCCTAACTTCTAATATTATCTTTACCTACGAGCGGTCAATTAAATTTACAAAGTTCCAATGCTGTCCAGAAATGTTCGGACCCTTCGGCTCGGCAGCCGCAAAGTCTTAACGTCCTTTGAACGACGGAATCCTTCAAGTTCGGAGTCAGATCGGCTGCTCCGGAAACTTTAGTCTGAACCGAATATCCCGCCAGCGGCACTTTCGAAATCCGAGCTTTCGATCAACTTGGTACGCCGAAAGTTTCTATTTTTACTTTTTACTTTTTTCTTTCATACCATCCGCAGCTTACTTCTGCACCCTCCGGGATTATTATTCGCGAGAAGTTTGTACTTTCTTATATATGTCATTGCATGGGCAAAATGTAAGTCCGTTCTCGCCACTTTTCTTCTTCGATTTCAGATTATGTTCATGCGTATTGATTTCTCATATCTCATATTTCTTCAACTGTATACTTACATAAAAATTTAACGGAAGAATATAAAAGAAAATTGTTTTCGAAAAACTTTGTGCCTATAACTTTGTCTTAAATCAAGAAATAAATAATAAATCTTTCGCGATATTCATATGGCAGAGGAAATTTTCCGAAATTGACGAGAAAGGAAAAAATGTTTGACGTCAATTTTCTATAAAGTTTTAATCACTTATATCACGGCAGATTAATAATTTGCGGATTCACCGTGACAATCGAGTTTTATAATGTTATTACATGTACGCACACTTTCGGTATCTTCGGCTTAGAAGTCAGACAAGATTTCGAACCGTTTTATCGCTGAGACAAAGGGTCAAAGAGTGTTTTAGGAGTCAGAGGAAACAGACAAAATGGATTTTTTTTACTCCATATTTTAAAAGTTTAGACCTTTAAGAATAAACTTCTAAGAGAATTTTTCTAAATTCAAATCATTTTCGAAGTTGCAGTTATTTTTGACACTACAAGAGTCAAAAACATGTCGACCAGGACGCGCCTTTTTTTGTAGTCCCCACTTTACCAACCTCTAAATTTTTATATTTTTATTTTTTGTATTTTTGAAACATCAATAAAGGTCTTGTAAAACAAATGGATGATAAAAATGTTTTTTTTTTTGTATCTTGGTTAGAAAAATGCGTAAAATTTAGGCCTCTGGACCAGAATACCTCCTTAAGCAGGAAATCAACCGGGTGTAAAAAGCGTGGATTTGGCAGTGAAAACGGGAGCTACTGCGGCGTGAATTTTGTGTAAATTTCAAACTATGTCGGGCGGTGAAAATAATAGTAGTAGTGATGATAATAGGAACGAAGTGGCGTGTGGTAATCTAGCAAACAACGTTGCAGTGAGTGCGCGGGGAATTTTATTCAGCAAATGGGAAGGAATTTTCGTCGCGCAAAAGTGTGTTAGATGTAATCTCTGGATAGCTAATTAGCAACAAATGACCAAAGTTTAGAAGTTTCTCACTCCTCTAATTATGCTTGACTTTGCTTGATTTAATTATTCTGTTCTACGCTGATTGACGAACCTAGTTTGTAGAGCGAAAAATACTTTACGAGACTGGATTGCTCGATTCAAAATCATCTCGTCGCTACTTACCGAGTCGATCAATTCACAGTCATTACATTACACCGAGGCATTCGAATTGAATACGATTTTTCCCAGTCACATCGTGCAAAAATCTTTCACACACATCTAGCCACTTAATATGAAATATGTAATTTGTTGGGTGAATTTTTGGCAAGTTTGCAATCCAGTCCGTCGTCTGTAACTTGGCATCTGCAAGTGCACTGCGACTTTTCTAAAATCTGTGCATTTTGTCCGGAATTTGGCAATAAGTTCGGTGTTTTAAACTTCGAGAAGTTACCGAACCGCTAATTTACCTTTGCGGTAAATTTTCACTATTCGTTATTGTTGAAATTTTTGGCATTCGAAATTGTTTTGGTAAATAAATTTATACACCTACTTGATTTATCGAACAAAAATTGAGATATCAAGATTCACCCGAAACGTGACACGGATTTTGGGGAAGGAAAAACTACGTTCGCGTCGCTTCTTTGTTAGCAGGATACGAGAATAACGCAACTGAAACCGAAGTAGCATTTTAAAAGAATGTTCAGCAACAAATATTCTCTCTTCTCAAAAATATGCTTCTTTACGAAAATATTTATTTATATTATAAATATCGTTATCATTGATGTATCAGTTATTACAGTCTTTCTTTCATCGAAACCTCTTGTAATTGCAAAATGGTCTCTTCTCTTAATTGCTCATTACACAATCGGAGAATGCACTTTATATTTAGTAATTAGTAGCTTAAGTCCAGACGAGTGATTTCACGTTTTCGTACAAAACTACGGCTACTTTGTTTTACTGAAATGTCATTACATTATCGCTAAATTCATTCGTTTATTCATTCTGCAATCACCGATCCACGCATACTTAAATATAGTATAGATCTGAAAAAATGCTTTACATTTTGCAGAGAATTCTTAACGTGCTTGTGATTAAAACGCGCCTAATTACTGTCAGTCTTATTTTGAGAAAGAAGTTTCGGGAATTAAGTGAAGAAAAAACTGAAATGCAAAACACGCTGAGCAAATTGCGCTCTTAATTACGATCCCTCGGGGGTGACAAATAAATTTTACACACTTCGGAATTAGGAACTTTCTATGCAAAAGTACATATACATTTCAAGTTAAACGATGATTTTTACATCCCATTTTCTAAACACTGCTCTATATCAGTTTAGTAATAGTTTAGTAACAAACACTCATTACCGTAAGTTTCCTGTCAAACTCTGCAATGTATTATAAATTGTTTTCAAATTTATCGCTAACTGAAAAGACTCACGGGACGCTGACCAATCAGAAAGCATCGCGCAATACAAACTCTGCAAGCATGGTGTACACAGCTTTTGAATGGTCAGTGTGAAACGTGGAAGAACATTATAATTAACATGTAAGATAAGCCTGTTCGCCGTCTTAACGATTAAACAGGCATTCAAGCTGTTCACGGTGCGAAAACTATTTTTAAAAGTAATAAAATCGTGGTTGTTGTTATTATTTTCCTTGTGTTTTTGGGAATATTGAAAACGTCAGAGGCCCGTCAATATTATCGCCTTATTTTTTTCGTTTTTACATATTAAGAAGACGACAATTTATCAATCTTCGTATCGCGTGTCACACTTAATACCCGCGTTATCACGTACAAGCGATATTCTTGAGAGAATTTCTTAATGTGATTTCGCGTGCTGCTCGAGATTCGCATGGAGGAGTAATAAATCGACAAATATCACGTAAATAACTGGGTTGAAAAGGAGTCCGGAGAGGCTCGCCAATTGTCGATTGTCCGAAAATTATTCACACCCCTGTCATGGAAGGGATGAATTCAGTGCTATTAATAAGGATACACAGGAGAATTAATATATAATCTCAGATGCGGTAAATTGGGTGTCAAACCGGTCCATCCTCTCCTCCTAAGGAACTTTCTACAAAAGCTTTGCACCTGCAAAACTTCCCACGCTGTTAATTATCAAAGCTCGAGAGATAATCCTTTGATGAAAATAATATATCGACACCGACAACTATATTGCGAAAACTGTACCCTATCACGAAATGCGGTTTCTGTTCTTACGCATTGAACCTTTGCTTATTAAATAAACGATGTGCGATAAGAGATCCTTAAGTGAAACAAAATTCGATCTTAGTTTAACAAATTCAACTTTATTGACATATAAATTGCGATTCCCATTCTTGGGTAGTGAACCTAATTATCTACTTGTGAAATAAACTGTATAATGCAATCAGAGATTGACAAGTGAAACAAAATTCGATCTTATAGTTTACCAAATTCAATTTTATTAACTAATACAGTCGCAAGTTCGAAATTCTTACTTCTTTCTCTCCTTTGAAAGAGAAAACTCAGAGTTCGACAAACACGACTTGTTTCAAATCTCACTTGCAACGTGATATAAACGATCGTATATCATGTAACTGGGAGTTGAATCGGACCAGCTCAGTATTGATTCTGAAATATAAGATGATGATCGCGCTTTCTAAGTATCTGGATCGCAATGCATATAATAGCGGATTATTTTCCCATGGGATAAGCTTTTCAGCAGGGGATGAGATTGCGTCGTCACTCTGCATCGAGCCGGGACGGCGACAGTGAGTCTGAAATCGTAAATATCTTGCGAAACTGCACGAATTTCTCTTCTCGGTTACTGTATATATAAATGCTCTCTTCTCTTTTCGGCGCTAATGCAGCGCATCACGAGTTTGAAGAATGTTTGCACTCGAGCTTATCGTTTATTTTTATACGCTGAGTAGGTCGACGTAACGAGTTTGAAAAAAGGAGAAACGGATCAAAAATTTAATTTTGAGACTTGAAAATTTCTACTAACTAATTAATTGAGTTGAGCTTCTACTTGTCGACCTTTGCTTGAAGAAGCGACGCGTTTGGATCGAATTTAAGGAGATCAAGAGCAGGGTCGGCTAATCAGTGCGAAGTAATTCGCAACGGTTAGGAAAAAAATTAACAAAAAAATTTTAGCATGCAGGTCTTCAATGTTATATTTTCATTTTTATTTCGTTCGCTTTGATTCACGCGCCAACGAAGAAAGTTTTAAATCTGTCTTCTAGCCATGTTAAAAATGTGTTATTAATATTGTGAAAAAAAATTATTTTCCAGGGACGATGACTTTTCAAAGATGCGCTTTCGTCGTGGGAATTTTTATCTGCTATTCGGCGAGCTTGATACATGCCGATTTTCCCAGATTGCGAGAGGGAAGGCAGATGAACATCGGTGAGATCTGCCTGTAAGTTGTAGAAAATTCTATTTCAAATATAATATTGAAATTTGGTAGGTTTTTTCCGATTTCATTGAGAAATTCCTCCATTATTTTCAAATTCGTCTCTCTGGAAATACAATCATAAGATGACAGAAATTTTTTCCATCCACAGGCAATATCCGTTTCATCCTCAATGCCGGGGAATTCAAAGTAAAAGATCGTCGTCTCCAACGAACGAAGTTGACTATCGTACCGCACACAGACTCGAGGATCTCTTTGGAATGACCGACAGCTCAAGGAAGTCTTCTCATTCCTCGCGATCCGGCAACAATATCGACAACAACTACGACAGATCGAGACTTTTGACTGCACTACTGGACAGGGTAACTATGATGATGAATAAAATAAAGGCAATGTACGTGAGTGGAAAAAATTGGGCCCTTCGTTCTTCTGTGAAAAAAGGCCCAACGCTTGAAACGCTGTAAATTTGCGTAAATTACAAATAGAACTTTAAATCGAAAAAAATTTTGAAAGTGAGAATCTTGGCTTCAAGCTCTGTTTTCCACATTTTGTTTGTTCGCATTCTTTTTCAAGTAATTCTTTTTTTTAAGTCATATATGAGAAATTTTTAAAGTGGACCTTTGACTTCGCGGAGTTATAAATTATGAAAAGAATTTTTTTTTTAGATTTTCGCTGGTTACATGGGATCGAATTTTATCGGACACTATTTCTTTTGATATTCTATAACTTGACGAGAAGAAATCGTATACAAATTTCAAAGAAACCAATTTGAAGGGAAAAATCTGTGTTATAAAATGGTTATCTTGAAAATATAAAAACAATTCTCTTCGCTGTGTATGACCGGGTGCATGAAGTCGAAACGGTTCACTTTACAAATTTGATAATACTGACTTGAGATAGGATTTCTCGAGGCAAAATTCCTGAGATTAAACCTGGAAATTGGGGCTTGAAGCAAAAATCTTCAGCATTGCTGTTGTTTCTATTTCAACTTACTACTTGCAATTTGCACAAAGTTACAGCGTTTCAAAGTTGGATCTTTTTTCGGCCAAAAACAGTAGGAAGTGTTAATTTTTTTCCACGAGTATGAACGTCGTGTTTGCATAATTGAATGAAGTACTCCGAAGTGGGGATTGATCGATATTTTTCATCTCTTTTTCAGGGCTTGAATCCCGACGTAGTTTACGACTGGTACATGACCCAAGTCCAGGAGAAAAATGGCGGGAACAAAGGACAATTCAACGAAGACAATTTTCCGGGAAGTAGCGTGATCGGCGATGACTATTAATTTTTTAACAATGAGCTCGTGTAATCTACCTACGAATCAATTTTTTCGATACTCAACAACAATATTCTTGTATATATACACGTACAACTTGTCCTGCAAGCTTTCTGAAAGAATTCTAAAAATTGAAAACCAAAAAATGACGAACGTGTACGTAAACGTATAATTGTATAACCTGTTATAATTGGCATCATTAAAGCGAATCGGTACCCATGATATGAAACTATTATATATATATATATACATGTGTATATTATATATGTTATGATTGTTATGCTGTTTCTGGAATTGACAAGTATGGAGGGTATGTTATAACGTTATTGCATATATTACTCTGCCACAAATGTCGTAGAGAGAGTACCGACCTCGTTCAGTCGAAAAATTTGAAACTGTATTTAAGGCAGGCATGGAAAAAGGGGGGGACAAGGCGAGAAATACTGCGCAGTAAGCGAACTGCTTTAAAAATTTTCGAAATCACCAATATCTTGTAGGATAAGGCTTTCGAGAGTCTGGATTGAGCTGAACAATACATGACAATTACTATGTCACAAATAAAGTCGAAGAAGAGCAACATTTAGACCTAAACCCTTTTTCCAAATATGTATCGAGGTTTGTACGTGAAATAAATCGACTTCTGGCTGTTGGACATGAAATGAATTTATTCACACTTCATTATCATTCAATAATTTGCAGGAAAATCTAGTTCATAATTCGCTCCGGGTTCTGGGATTTTCAGTGTTTATTGATGAAGAATTTAAACACGGTGCTATTCTAATTGGGACGAGTTAAAGTTCGACTTAACAGATCATCTTTTCAAAGAGGGAACAAACAGGTTTATTCCGTATCTGTATTTAAGGTTATGTAGTACTCCTACCCTTACCGACCGGGCGAATATCACAATTTGAATAGTCATTGAATAGCGGGATCGACAGAAACACGTGGGCCATTGAGATTCGCGTTCGAGAACCCGCGCAGCGTGGTTTTTCTCACATAACCTCAAATCGAATACTAGCCAGGGAATCAATCTCAATCTTTCTAAGCCTGTGAACACAGCGAACTTGATGTACTCCCCAGCAGAAACTGAGTCGTGTGAATATTTCCTTAACATTGTTTTAAACTTCGTTCTCATAGCTACAAGTTATGCTTAGACATCTATTGAGGCGTCGAAGCGAGGTATTTATCACTGTTAGAAGGTGCGTGGGTAAACGTCAAATAACCAACAATGCGGCGTCGAGTTGGGTCGTGGAAAAAAATAAGAAGAAGACGTTGCTTCAAAATGTGAGAAATAATTGTACCGCAAGTCGTACCGTGGAATATGAATATGCGAGTAATACAAATCATGGAATCTTGGAACAATCGGATCAAGTTCCCCCAACTTTGGAGGTTTTCGAGAACGCCGAAGAGAAGTATGCGCACTCAATTATGGAGGCAAGAGAAGCTTACGCTGAGAATCTGGTCCAGCCATTGCCAGCCTGCACCGAGGAGATAGCAGAGGAGGAAATAGAGAATTACTTGAATAAGAGCTGGAAGGGGTTACCTATCGAAGAGATAGTTTATGCCTTCAAGAGGATATCGTACTACGCCAAGAAAAATGGCGAGTGTATCACCGATGAAAAGTATTGTAAATTTATCAGATATTTAATAGAAAATTGCAAGAAATTCACGGACTCTGAACTCAGCGACGTCTTACGATTCGTCACTCTCTGGCCTCTGAAACACCACAGGCAAGACCGAAGTTTCGAATCATTTTACAAAGCTTTGGACAAGGACTGCATACGTCGAGCTCCAAACTGGTCGCCGAACAAGGCGCTGTATTTCTGTGACCATTGGTTCTCCTGGAGACTCCTCAAGTACACGGACTTCTCTTGGTTTATTATGAATAAGAATATTCTTAAGCCGAGCAAATTGACGCCAATTAATTTAGTACAATTTATGTTCTATGTTAATTGTTGTCGAGTACGTCCTGGTAGTATGTTCAATCTTGAGTACCATCTTACGTCTTGCGTCGACGAACTTGATATTAGCGAGCTGGCCATCGTATCAATGGGATTTTTTAAAACCCAAACACCAATTAGGAACCCTAACTTATTGGTGAAAATAATCGACCGAGTGATCAAAGATATTGATACCATCAATGAAATTTGCCTATCATCTATCATGAAATCCATAAGGTGAGATGATCGGCTGTCTAAAACCCTAGAGCATAAAAGAATGTTTGATATCACTGTTAATTTTAGGTACATATGTAGATCAAGTTTATGATCTGACTTTCGATCATTATTTATGATACGTTATTATTTTTAATGCCTCTACATTTCCCAGGCTCTCATCTAATATTCAGGAAGGGTCTGACATGATTAAGAAATTAATTTCATCTACCCTACCGCAAATACCCAGACTTTCGGTGCAAGCCGTAGTGCACATTGTTGCAACTTGTGTATCGCTCCGCCTCTATCATACAGAGGTATTGACTGCTTGTATGAAAAGGTGAGATTCAGAGGCAAACTCAACATCGTAATTCCCGAAAGATTCAATAGCCCTTAAAAATCCTGTCTTCTCAAGGGACGCGTTTATGGTTTATTAACAGATTAATGTGTAAAATCAACTTAGGTTTACCGAGACTAAGAACAACGCCAGGCTGAAGGACCTAGAGCGTTTAATGCTTGGGGCATCCTGCTTTAATTTCACTCCTGACAAGTATCCTGACTTCTATGAAAGTATCCTAGATGAATTAAGGGATAGCAGTAGGACGGAAGAATTAAAGAGGTACGTTCATTTTGCCAAACAAACTATAACTCTCTTTTCACTGAAATGCCAGATAAATTCCATTTCAAGTCTACCAGAGACAATTGTATGTGTTGACCCAATTATAAGTCTGTCACACCATTTATTTTTGTTAAAACAGATACATAAGTTCGTTGGCTAACTGTTTGCAATACCTTAGTATTGTGAACGTCTATCCAAAGGATTTGATCACAATGGTGTTGGACCCTAATGATCTTAGGTTGGCATATGGGCCAACAGCATACAGCTTACCAATTCAAATATTATTTATTGATGCAAATGTTGAAATAGAAGTCCCAGACTACACAGGCCCAAGACTTGACATAAAGTCACGAACTATGATAACTAAGGTAGTGTGAATTAACCAAGGAACTCTCTGGGAAGCATCAATTAGTGTTTTCATATCATGTATCTACATATACGTATATTTGTGTTAATTTTGCAGAAAAATGTTTCCCGAACGCCAAACAAAGATACTACAAAGTTGAATATTCGAAACAAGCTTACGGTTGATATTATGAATACTCTTGAGGTTTGGTTAATTATTACAAAATTATTTCGTATTGATAAATCTGTACTAAACTGAATTGCAATGATGTACGTTTTTCTCACATATCCATTGGATCAACGCGAAAAATTAACACATTAATTACAAAAAATTTTTCCAGGCAATCTTTAGCTCGAGTGAAATGATGCATCTAGATTTGGTGTTACCACAATTTGTGGATAGAGATGTGATTATTTGTTTGGATAAGAATAATTCACCACTTCCCGTGAAACAAATAATGGGTCAAATTCCTTTCGGACAAATCAAAAGAGCACCAAAAATATATCCCGAAGGATGCAAATGGCTTGCAGTAGTCGTTTGTACACCTGGTTGCTTCATTCAGAACACTAATCTTCTACTTGGCAAAGACCTCACTAAAATTAGGCTGTTGGAAAAAATAGGATACAAGCCAATTATTGTACGTCTTCTTGGTAGAATCTTTTTTATATATCAAGTGAAAAAAAGCTACGTTCATTACAACAGATTCTGTTCGCCATATCAAAAACATATAAACGCATAATCATGGTCTGTGATAATGATTTGATTTTGACCTATTCAACTTTGCAGGTATCATGGCATGAATGGGATTCGAGACAGCTGATTCAGAAAAAGTATTTGGAGCAGAAAATTCTTGACCAATAATTTCTGAAAGTAAGATGACCTCTCTGCATCGTAGGAAAATTGTAAATTCAGTCTGCAAGTATGAACAGAACAACACATTTTATTTACAACAAATATGTTACATGTATTATAATTATTTTTGTTATTAGATGTGTTTGTGTACACCTATAAAAATACGCAAGATAATTATCTTTTCTGTTGAAGAATATTGTCATGTTCCTGTTCTAGGCGTGCAAAGGTGACAAACAGTGTCTAAAAGTCTTTGTATAACGGTTGTACAATATATAATCTATTGTACAGCACGAATAGAGACATGGGATTTACAGGAAATGACATTTTTCAGTTGAAACGTGTGAAAATGCATGAAAATGTTCTAACTAAAGACTAATTCTGTTCCAATTCTCCCAAAAGAATTTTCATCCTAATATTCAATCCGACTTTCGACTACCATGAATTGAAGATTTTCCACTTGTAACTCAGTTCATAATTGAATAATCCGGAATCAATCATCGAGATACTTGAGCATCAATCCTTTCGAATATTCGTATGTAACAAATAGTGTTGCGGTAGCGGGTACTGTTCTGATTAATGTTGGTTTTAAGCCATTGTATAGAGCACCGATACCTTCGGTTCGAACAACATCTTTGAGAATAATATACACCGGTTTTCTCAGATTCTGGACCTGCATAACAAGACAAATTATTAGAATGTACAGTTCCAAATAATTTAACTTGGCTTTAGCCGACGTGGTGAAATAGGGTGCAGATGGGTATAAACCCTTAGCGAAACCCTAAAGAAAGAAATAAAAATGCCTAACAAACCTGTATTCTGCTTTTAATTACATCAGCTGGGAATATGACAAGCCAAAATATTACACCACCGGCAGCTCCAGCTATCATTGTATTAATCCAGCCAATATCCTCTTTATTTTGTCCTGGTTTTGCAAGCAATTGTCGCGTCGTTTCATAACCACCAAAAAAGCAAAAATATCCAGGCATTTCTCTACCAATGGTAGATAAAAGGCCCCTAAATAAGCCCTGAGGACCCTCTGCACGTACAATTTGTTTTGTCAATTGCCAGGGTCCAATAAAATTCTGTAAAAGACATTGAAAATTATATTATTGTACACGAGTTTGTGAAATTAAATATCATAGTATCAGTGTGTCTAATTTTCAATCGCAAGAGTATAACCCGTTTTCTTATACATGTGATTTCCCATGAAAATTATTACGACATACCACGATGAGAATCTTTATCATTTTTTTTTGACAAAAATTTTCAATGTACTATTCCTACATACAACACGTTCACCTGGAGCTGCTTTTTGTGTGCCAACTTCTCTCATAGCCTGCAATTGGCATTTAATCAGTTCCGTGGGACAAAGTGATAAGGATGAAAAAAATGCTGCAAAAAAACCAGCCCAGGCATTCCCCAGTAAACTCAAATCTTCTACTTTCTGAACACCTGTTAGAAAACACAAATTAGGAAATCAAAATAAGACAAGTTAAGTAATTCGAGTAAAGTGACTCGTTCAACTTAAAAAATATCTAAAGTCGATAAACTATTGTCTGTTATTTGTTAAAACACGTAATTAATTTCTTACCTGTTAAATTAGCCATTGCATTTTGGCACAGTCCATAAGCTGCGAATAATACAGAATTTTCAGCAACATTTGCTGCGAGTGCAGGAATAGTCCCTGCGTATAAACCTCTGACTATACCGTCTTGTTTCAAAGTCTTCATAAAGCAGTCTACCATCCCCTTGTACAATTGGGGGAATGTTTGCATCTTTACTTTCACTGTATCTAGCGGCTGTCCAACATAGACCAGAGTTATTCCACCTAATATCATGAGTAAAGGTAAAAAATGATTAAAAACAAAATTTATGATACGAAATATATGAAATTAAATAACATTTGTGGAGTAAGGAGATAATAATCATACTCAATCTAAGAGAGAGAAGGAAAAAAAGTAGGAGAGATATGTGAACATCTGACAAAAACAAACAATTTACTGAAACTTTGATGAGAAAATATGTGTGTAAGTGTCTATCTCTGTATGACAGTCGAGACCCGAGAAAGAGGTCAATATTAAACGAAGATCAAGGTTCAAGTTATTATTTTTATTTTTTAAGTTAAAGTGCGTCCGATTGTTTGGATACTAATGAATAAATGAATAAAATTAAAAATTTAAGCAATGATAAGCTCTATTGGCTCGTTTTTTCTAAATAATAAGCTAAAAAAAAATTGATAGTTTAAAATGGAGATAATGTGTTTTCACCGAGAGAACCCGCGGTGAAGTCGATAATTCCGGTTTTCAGATTCTTCGGGCTTTTCAAAGTTCCGTGATCATCTTTGTGTTCCATGGCCATTTTCGCGCTACTTCATTAATCCAATGACTAATTCGATTAAATATCGATTGTTAGGTTAACACGTGCTTGTATCAAGGAACTTCTGTCTCTTTCTTTCGCCACGGTCAGAAACACCTTTCGCAGCTGTATAACGGCAGTGTTCAAACTATTTATAACCTTCGCCGATCAACGGCTGATACGGTACTACTTGTGTTTACAGTTTACTATGCCTAGATACGATCGAGAAAATGACAGCTTTTGAGCTAACGTGTTAATACGTGTTAAGCCGCGATGTAGTCCGATTGTGTTCAAATAGAAACACGCCTGACGCTCGAATGTGTGCCGATTGATAAGCGACTATTGAGACACATGCAGCGTGACGTGCATACGTGGGATTTGGAGATGTTCTTGATTGCGCCGGCCTCAGGAGCGTATCGGGGAGTTAGCAACTCCCAGGCCCTTCAAATTATTAATCAATTAACGAGAATTGTTGGGTTGATTGAATTTTCTTTGTGCCGTCATCGGCAATCAGTCACTGTCGATTTCATCATTTCAACCTGCGATGGTTTATCTGTGAATCGGCGTTCGATTGTAGCACGTGAACAAAGCAGTTTGAAGATTCATTCGGGCTTGAAGTAAGCCGCGAACAAACAAGTCAGACTTATTGGAAACGTAAAATTTCGAATAGAAAGCTGCGTAAATAAAACGTACTTCATTTTCACGTAATGCGAAAATTGTGAAAAATATTATTAGTTTCCACCGTCATTTTGACGCTGGAAAGGTTGTCAAGTAAGATTTTCACAATGAACGCCGAACGGTCGTCATGACAACACAGTTCTGGCACCAGTAGACAAATAATACTATGAATAAACGACATAGAAATTGATGAAACATTAGAAATAGGTGACAAGTTAAGAATCATTTTGAAGAATTTATTCCCTCTGTTCGACTGCTATTCTGAGAAGTGAGCGTAGCGCGGTACGCGAGGCATGCTAATCAGCCACTGATTCAAGGGAAAAATCATTTTTAACCGCGTGGTACCACTGAAAATATCCCTAGATCGGCATACTTCGGTGAGTACAGAAGCATACGCGATATTTTGTAGTTCCAAAACAAGAGTTTCAGCAATATTACGCCTAATATATGGTGCAAGACGTGTTAATATTTGTAATTGAAAAATACTCAAAAGTACGGGTAATGAGATGAGACCGTTTCAGAATCCGGTTAACGGACTGATACGATAAAATTGTTTAATTTTTCCAAGTGCGTATCGCGGTCAACCTGCCATGATTGCTCGGAACGCGTCTTCTCTGCGCTGTGAAATATCGGAAAATATACCTAAAATGCGAGAACCCTGCTATAAGGAGCGGCATTTTACGGTAATTATAATAATATTCGGACACCGAGTGTCACGCTCGGATCAAAATATCGGGTCAACTTCTCAAATTGAATCCACAATAAAGGAGTAAACGGATATCGAGCAGGCACTCGGTTCGTCTGCGGCCATTAGGGCATGGTCGCCAGAGCCTCTTGTCAAATTGTCAAAATATTATAAATTTTGCTTAAATTCAATAACTCATCACCATTGTAGTTATCGCATGATTATCACTATGCGAAGCTTCACTTTCAGTGTCACAAAGTGTCATATTAATTTATGAATTATCATCTTTTTTTGGGGTTCTCCCTTTATAAAATGCAAGGTGTCTTACTTTCTTGTAAAGATGTAGCATGTAACATCCAACAATCTTGACTCTCTATCAGGATAGGTTTACTGGATCACATTGTTACAGCTTCGATCAGTATAACAGCATTTACATTACACGTAGTTATATCGAATACTTCTAGTCATTTGATCAACTGTTAGCATTCTTAATCTTCCAATGAATTGTACAATGGTTTGTGAGAATTCATCACTGGTCACAACATCATTCATTCATTCACCTATCCGCTCCTTCAAATCAAGCAAATTTCTCTCTTAGGCCCAGGTGTCTAATATATTAGACATGCATTTCACATGAGAAATATTCTGTTTCTAGGTATGCTGTATAAATGGCATTAGATCATGTTTTACCCTCATAATCTCCATTATTGTTACTGTAGATGCGTTCTCCTGTGAAATTGAATGAAATTTTATGCACCTTTATAACTGCAGTTAGCATTTTGTAAACCTCTTCATATATACCGTGAACAAGTAAATGCTGCATTAGTTTTAACATCCTGTTAAATCGTAAGCTCTAGTCTTACCTCAACTAACAAAATCTCGAGTTTTGTGATGTTGTTGAATGAAATGTTTGTTATGTTTTCTCTTGACACGTAACTCGTTACAATGAAGTACATCTTCAATAGAAAATTATTCCACCTGTAATATAACGATGCATTTTTTTGTTCGTATGTTTAGAAAGCATTTTACAGGTTTTTGTAATTTCTGTCAGACTTCAAAGTTGATCAAAGTGTTGGCAGCTTAGAAATTTTTGTTCGGAATTGAACTGATGATAGTTTATTCGTTATTCTGATTTCAGTGAGAGCAAGACCCGCAGAATGGTGGTGGATTGTTTGTCAGGTCAGGGCTCAGCAGGTGTAGCGAGAAAGCACGAGCGAAGGTTGGGAGTAGGCGGAACTGTGGGGGCAAAAATGCAGCCCAATGGAGGAAGTGGTGGTGGTGGTAGCGGAGGTGGTATGACACCCAAGGAGCTTTCTGACAACGACGATCTTGCAACGTCTCTAGTGCTTGATCCCTACTTAGGCTTCACAACGCACAAAATGAATATAAGGTATCAATCAGTTGACTGTTCAACGATCAATTTAAGGAACAAACAAAATCGGAATGAAATTGAATTCTTTCGTGAATCCTTTGTTTATTCAATATCAAAGCAATTGCAATCTTATTAATGCGAAATAACTTTTCTCAACGTAGGAGTGCACAGATTCACACTTCATAATTCTTATTTTTTAATACTCTAGATACAGACCTCTGAAAGCTAATAAAGACGAACTGCGCAAGATTATCACAGAGTTCATTCAAACTCAAAATTATGAGAAAGCCTACAAGAAATTAATGGGGGGTGATTGGGGTGCAAGATTACCCCATACGAAATCTAAACAGCAGCAGATTAATCTAGAAAAACATGTAAGTATTAAAGAAAATATAAACCACACCCATACATTGTATTCCAGGATGTATCTGATAATTATATATCAACTAACTGCTTATATTTAATGAAATAATTATTAAAGCTTACAGATATGTGCATAGAAGGTGTAAGGCGAAATACGACTTGATTTTATTTGATCTTGCAAATATCTTTTATTTTTTACGTTCGTTAACTGTATACTCTAATTTTTCTGATATAAATTATAAATTATTTGCAGATTTACCGGTATTTAAGAGTATTCGACAAAAATTCAGGGTTCGCAATTGAGCCCTGTTACAGGTACTCACTCGAGGGACAGAAGGGTGCCAAAATATGTGCAACTCGTCGATGGCCAAAACATGAAAAGATTTCATGCCTCGTAGGGTGCATAGCAGAACTTAGTGAAAAGGTTTTAATCTTTCTTTAACTACTCCAGTTTAATGTCAAGTAATCACTGATACATACTGTGAGATTTGTTTCTATGTGTAAACAGCGAGCCAATGTATTCGATATTCAGCATTGGGCAAAGCGTTTCGTTTTTAAAAATAGAAGTTATTTCAATAATTTCAGGAAGAAGCAGCTTTATTGCATCCTGGAAAAAATGATTTCTCGGTAATGTTCAGCTGTAGAAAGAATTGTGCTCAGCTTTGGCTGGGCCCGGCCGCATACATTAATCACGACTGTCGAGCAAATTGTAAGGTACAGTCAATATTGATAATCTAAGCAGCTTAGATTGTCGAAATTTGGACTCCAATATGTTGCGTCAAGTTTCCTGTCTTTTAAATATATGATTAATTAAAGCGTGAAATATTAGTTGACATTCAATTTTCAATAATTTTGTTAGTTCGTCGCAACTGGAAGAGACACTGCCTGCGTCAAAGTCTTGCGTGATATAGAAGTGGGAGAAGAAATAACCTGTTTTTATGGCGAGGATTTTTTTGGTGACGGTAACTGTTACTGTGAATGCGAAACGTGTGAGAGACGTGGGACAGGTGCATTTGCCAGTCAAAAACCAGGCGAAGAGCTTTCATCTGGTAATTCATGCAAAAGTATTGAATTTTTATTGATATTGTAATAGGCTACATATACACATATACATAAAACAGCAGAAACCATCATAAATTATCGGTAGTGCATGTTATATCTTGATCTTATTTGATAATATTTGTGTAGATTTTTTATGTATTTGTGTAACATCTTCAACCCAGATAAATGGTAGACTTTTTGATGGATTATTCAATTGTTACAGGGTATCGGTTAAGAGAAACTGATAATCGTATAAATCGTACAAAACATCGACAACAGCCTCCGTCTGGAAACAAGCAGCAGCAGCAAACTGAAAATTCTCTGGCAGATAAAAATGCCATGCTGGTTGCGAATTCTGCTGTAACACCCCTGTCTCTCAGTATGAAAGAGTTGCGACGAAAAGGGTTGACCAAGTATGACGCGGAGCTGTTGATTGCCCAGGGATGTCGGTTTTCGGACATTGCGCAACAGCCAGTAAACGTGAACAACAATGGTGAAAACCCACAGGTTCGACAACACTCTACCTCAAATCTTGTCAGCACCCGAAATCTCAGGAATAAACAACAGTCGGTGACGAGACCGGAAAGCAACAACAACAATAACAACAAAAACAGTCAAAGCCTCAGAGCTTCCAGGTATGCCTTTGTCAAATCTCGATTATGTTTAGCTTTATCCATGTTAGTGAAGTTGCATGGTAAGTAATTGTATATATTTGTGTAATCTAATCATATATCGTCACGGCTCTTAAAACTGGTAAATGCGATAGAATTTTTTTTAAAAGGGTAAGTATGATTTCTTAAAAATACTGATAGTAGTAGGAGTATTGCTCTGTAATTCGCGGTGTTTTGTACTCAATGGTCGATAACCATTTCCAAAGACTTGTATTGTACTTGTAGTGTCTAAACTACCCTATCAAATACAAAAGAATTAACAGATATCTTTTGAGCAGTGTAGTTTGGCGATTGAGTAATGAAATATACCTAGAGGGGCCATATTTACAAGTTTGTATAGATTTACGAAATACATTTCAATGCAGCAAGAATATTTTGACAACATTCATACACTTTGATTAACAATTTTCGAATGTATTAAAAATCATGACACTGAACTATTTGCTACTCAAATTTGGTGAACAACATTACACGATTAGTGGTTGTCCATCTTACTATTTGTGTTTGAGCTTTGAAACTTGAAAATTTGCAATTGATGTTTCAAGTCTAGGTAATGATGGTGTAAAGCGTTTTCTTTGTTTAATCAAATTTTGAGTTGTCAAAATGCAGTCTTGTGATATTCGTTTGCGGAATCGAACATTCGCGCATGCCTTACAGGCTTCAAAAGAGGACAGAGACGAAAAGAACCCGGGCCAGTGAAGATGACGGTTCCTCGAGGTCGAGCAGTTCCACAACAAACAGTCCAGACGAGCATGAAATGAGTATGTGCAAGAATGAATCCGATCCAACACAGAGTGAAAATGTCGAATTACTCTCAAGGCTGCAACCAGGTCATTCGAACAACGCTTTAAGAGCAGACATTTTCGATGAAAATTCCCACAATATGGGGAGACTTCATCCCAAGAATGGCGACGAAAATTCAGGAGCATCAAATGTTTTGAACAAAAATCTTCAAAACAGGCTGTCTACATTACATGCGTATGAAATGTCAAAATCTGCTCTTTCATCGATGGATAATGTTGACAAAGACGAATCTCGAGAAGTTGAATCCTATGGTATTGATAATAAGAAAATATGTTTTGATGGTCGGCAAAACTGTGGTAATTCTCTTGTTCCTTGTCTCTCGAATCTGGATTCCCTTCAGATAAATCAGCAGAACGATGGCGTGCCCAACAAATGCCATACAAATTTTGATTATCAGATTGATGCTAACGGATCGTCGAAGAATAATGAATTTCATAACTCAACTAGTGAAAAGCATGAGTTTTCAGAAGAAGCTCGTGCGTCTATTGAAAATAAAGATAATTTTTGTAAGGATATGCAAATGCAGATTAACGAACAAGAAAACGAGGAGAGAGTTAAAAGGTTCATTGGAATGCAGGTGTCTGAGGATGTCAGAGATGGTTTAATGGTGCATGAAAATACAATGGAAAATGCAAAGCACAGCTATAAGATTAACGAAGATCAATCCCACTCAATGGGCTTTCAGACAGCTTCCAATAATCAGCAAAATGGAAATTCCAGTGAAACTAGCCGGTCCAGTTCCGTATCACGAGAAATAAGTGAAACAAACAGTGAATCTGATAGAATAAATCAGGTGAAGTATCACCTGCAAGAAGAAGAATTCAGTATAATAAATACTGCCAATGAAAATTCCTTAGAAACTTATGAAAAATCGGAAGATTCTGTCCAGGTATCATCGATTGCTACTAAAAGTCATACAAATAGAAATGACGATCATCAAGATAGAGAAAATCGTAAGAATGACTCGTCAGTTTTAAGGCAAAATGGAATTGTTTCAGAAAAAAAATCTCACACACTAAATCTACGGCGTAATCACGAAAGTCTGTATGATACACGAAAACAGAGGCATGATTCTCACGATATCTTTGCAAGGAAAGACATCTCGGACGACAATACGTATGATAAAGTGTTGACGACTGAAAAAAATAATCCAGATCAAAATTTCCCAAGAAAAGAAGATACCGTGGACAATTCACACAGCATGAATCTCAGGAAATCTGAGGATCGGCGAAATATAACAATAAAAAGATTATCTCAGCAGCGAGCCAAAAGCACCGACATCAGCTTGAGGTCTCGTAGGAATCACAAACGGCTCACTGAACCTTCCTTGGAATCTGGTGTCGAGGGTGACTCGCCTGATAGTGGACAACAGACTGTTTCTACGACAAGAAACAAAAGTAAAGGAGTAAGAACTAACGGAAGATTAACAAGGAGCCAGCGAAGGGGTCACCAACGAAATGACGCAATAGCAGTGGCAGCTGTAGCGGTTGCCGATGATGATTCAGGCATTCAGGGTGATATATACGAGTTTAACGAAAAGGAAAGCAACTTGGAAGACATTGAAGTATCGGCGATAAGACGAGGCAGACATAACGACAGACAATCGGTTAGTCCAGAATCTCGGTTGCAGTTGCCACGAGGTGGCGAAGCCTTTAGCCACCTGCAGCCTCCTGCACTTATACCTGAGGAACCTTGGCCTCGCAGTGCAAATACGCAGCCTAATTCCAACAGCTGGGAAGAAAAGAGCAGTCATTTGCAGGAGAATTCAAGGACTGCTGGAGGGGGTAATGGAAGGTGAGAAAAATCGAAAATCTTCATTCGACCACAATTGATCATATTTTATCTTCTTATCAAATTGTCAGAAATGATCATTTGCGGTCTAATTTCTGTTAAAAACGACAGGCGTTTTTTTATTTTTAACGTGATTGTTGCTAAATAAGTAGATAATAAATCGCTTTAGCTTTGAGTAAAGTTTTCGGTCTGCCTTGGAATTAGCAATGTCATTTGAAATAAATCTTCATAACGAAATTTGAATTGAGATGATTTTTCTATTTCCTTCAAATTGAATTCAATACTTTCATGAGAAGCTATTTAAGCAAAGTCGCCAGTTCATTTTTGTTCGTTCAAAATTTTAATTGACAAATTACTCCAGAACAAGAGTCATGAATTACTCAGGCTGAATAATATTATGTAAATGATTATAGGCTGGTGACAGAGGAGAACAAAAGCACAAAAAAGTCGATGTCGCTACCTGACTGTCAATGGTCTTTGAGTAGCAATCAAAACTGCCAAGTTTGTCCTGCGACTCCGGAAAGAACAGGAGGGAGGCTAAAGCTAACATTACGAATGAAGCGTTCTCCAGTATTAGATGATGTTATTGAGTCTGGTACAAGCCTTAGCGAAGACAGCTATGAACCGGAATACGAAGTTTTAAGAGTTGAGGGTGTGGAGGAGGGCAGGCGTCGAAAGAAACACAAAACAAGAGACCGGGAGAGGCGGCATAAGAAACGAGAAATAAATTTAAACCCACCACCACCTCCCATGAAAAGATTACGTTTAATTTTTGGCAACGAGAGCCATACTATTGATCTACCACATTCTTAACGGATAGGTCTGGGCATATAAAAATAGTTGTAATATTATGGACAATTATTGACATTATTATCATTATCATTATCATTATTCTTTAGTTACAAAAAGAAGAAACATCTTTAAATCAAAGATTGTGTCTGACAAAGACAACATAGGAACCTTTTGCCATTGCCCATTTTTCCTTTTTTTACTACTATCAACCAGAGGCTCTGCTTACTGTTTCCGGCAATTCAATTAGTTTCAGCACCTGTGATCCATTTGAAAAGTAAGATTTTATAATAATTTACCACATTGTATTTGGTGAGATGAATATTCTGGTGCTGCATGGTGTGCAATAATCAGGCTCGACAAACCGAGTGAGTACGCGGGCTTTTGGTAACTGGTTATTTGTTTTAACTTTGATGTCAAATAAGCCGCTTCAGGAATATTGTCATGTTGATGAATTTTTTCTTGAATCAAGTTAGTCCAGTCGAGTCAAGTGTCCATGGCAGTCAGGATCCTATGGCTTTCAAGCACAGATTTTTTATTTAAAGGAATGTCAGTGTTCAATCGTTCATAAAATTCATTATGTTATAAAATGAAGGGATTTCAAAGGTGATTCTTGCATGTCTTACAGGCGAAAAGAAAAATACAAGATACGAAAAGAAAATGGATAGAAAAAAAACTTGCATTTTGCCAATACGAAAATCGCTATCTGTTAATTGTATAATCAATATAATCAATCGATTAAAGGTTTTTTCGGTATTTACATGTAATAAATATCTGCTTACTGATATCTTGTCAAATTACACCGGACTTGAAAGTATCCACGCGATACGCGTTTATACTTATGATCAGTGTATATTATAAAAAATGTGTAAGAGGAAAAAGCTCAGAAAATTGAAAGAGCAATCTACAATTATAGATTTTTCCAGACGCGATATACATTGCGTTCAATTCAAAAGATGTAATGCAAAAAATTCACGTTTTATGATTATATTTTGATGCCTGTGGTATGTACATTTTACCTAAAAAGATCTTAAATTTAGTAAGGTAACCGCGGAAATTGAAGATATTTCCTAGTCTAAATCTTGTTTCTTTCTTCATCGCGTTATATTCATAAATAAACTTTATTACAAGAAAAAGGCTTCTTTATAAATGCGTATATTTCTTTTTTTTTTCAAACTTCATGTTTTGATAATTAAAGATTTCTATACACATGTAACTGGTGTTTCATTATGATTTATAAGTAACAAGATGGGTTATCCTATTAAATTTAGTCTGTACAGGTATATCATCTTTGGAGACTCTTGATTATTGTGATTAATATTAATGTCACTCAATATATTACCTATTGAGTCTGTGTTCATATAACTTATTGAATTACTGTTCATGAGACTATGTTGAAATATGACATGAAATGAAAAGAAACAGAAGTAGACGATGATGATGAACTTTCCATGCAACTTTTAACTACATGTAGAAATAGTTATTGAATTCGGAAAATCGATTTGTCTGCATTTTGACAATGGTGTAGGACAAAAGTGAAGAAAATTGTCGAAAAAATAGAAATTGACTCTGAATCTTAATCCCAGTCAAACAAAGACTATTCGTCATTTTTCCATAATCACTTGTTAAATCTCTTCTTGTACATTGTCTCTATAAAGTGACAATTGAAGAGAATCCATACTTACTATGTATAATAAATAGCAATTAAACTATAAAATAATTGAGATAGCTAAATACTAGTTAGTAACTATTATTATCATTATTATTATTATTATTGATTATTAATTATTAATTATTAATTAATAATAATATGTGACATATTATCACAGAACAATTGTAAATAGATTTGAAGATATAGTAACAGTATTCTGTATTCTGTTTTCATACAGCGCCTCAACACACATCTGATAATTATCAGTTCTGACTACCCTTTTAATTCAGCAAGATTTAATGTTGAACAATGTAGTAGCTACTGTGTAGGAATATCCGTTGAAAAAAAAATTATCCGTTCAGCGCATGCATTGATTTTACTTGGCAACCGAAATCTGTTATTTGAAAATAAATGTTTAAGAAAAGAATAAACTGTAATCTTCGATTAATCCCATTCAGATAAAATTTTTCGATTTTTTGTCTGCTTCATTGTTTTAAACCAGTATTCTTGTGGAGGATGAGAAAATTTTTAAACAAATTAATTCATGGTGCAATTTTCAAACATTTTTCAACGGATATGTCATAACTTATCTCAAGAATTTACATATTGTACGCTTCTATAACCAGTGTATAATGATAGGATTAACTGATTATGCCATTCACTCATCGTACTTGTTTGTATAGGAATGTAAAAATGAATACGTAAAATGAGGGATTTCATAAAATATCAGCTCAATGTACCCGTAGAGAAAGCCAAGAATTCTTTTCCTATTATGAAAAATGATGTATTGAGTAAGTGACAAATTGAATATTTGGAATACTTAATATTTTCTCAGAGTTGTACCAAATCTTTCATCTTGCTCACAAATGATACTGAACATATACTTTTCTTCAATTATTATAAATGCGTAGGATTGAAAGGTTATAATTAGCTAAAATTTATGTGAATTCCTGGGATATTAGGTGTCACCAATTTTATGTGAAGATACTTGAGAGCGAATTGAAGGAAAAAAATTTTGTTCAACTTTGACAGCATGCAAAGCATTTCGATCAATGGATAAAAATTTGAAAAGTTCATTGTAAGCTAACTGTATTGCTAAACTATTTGAAGCTTGTGTTGTGAGGTGTATAGACTTAGAAAATTTACTGAAAAAATTGATTTTCTCTTCTATTTCTCGGTACGAAAACTGACCGTAAAATTATTCACTGTTTATAATAAAATTTGTAAATCCGTATAAAAAATACATTATACATATACATAGGAAACAGTGAATTAATTATGAATACGAATTAGGACTATTGTTGGATGACTATACCTATATTCTCTTTCATCTTGCATCATTATTTATTGATCTACATTCACATACATCCGATCACCCTATGTTTATGTTTTTTCGACATATTTATATTTATACATACAAGTCAATTCAGGCACGATAGCGGTAATAGAATTTTGGAAATAATCGTTCGTTCACAATGCTGTGTTATACCAATAAATGGGTTTTTGATAGAGCACGTACAATAGACTTCTGCCAAATGTCAATCGTATACAAGTATTTTAGCTACATAGGTCTTTAAATATTCTTTTATTCTTACGTCATAGTTTTTTGTCATTTGATTCTTATATTAAAGACATCTTTTTTTAATGTATCAAATTTCATTGCTGTTTTTCTTTTCTTTTTTTCTCGGTATTCTCTTATTTTATTTATTTTTTTTTATTTTTTATTTTTTTTTTTCTCGTGAAACTTGACGTGCAATTCCATACGTATTTATGGATCAGACGAAATAAGTATGATAATATGATGGAGGGAGAAGGGGACGAAGCAATTAATAACATGAAAAGCTCGGGTCTAACATTTATGTTCGGTGTTTGTATTTTACTTGGCATGCGGCAGTCTTCTAGCAGCTTTGTATTATAACAATGGAATATACATACACACATATATATATATATATATATATTCGATTACAAGTATAACAATAATAATAGTAAACAATACTGTAAATTAAATTATAGATTTAAATATTATACTGGTATGAAGTAGGTTTGTTCTGGGAGTGTGTTTTTGTGACCTCTCTCTCTCAAAAAAAAAGATAAAAATTTGTGATATATAACCGTTCTTTATTTCAGTTTGATGATGTAATACAAATAATAATAATAATAATGGCCCATTTTGCCAAGGTCTCAAAAAAATAGTTAAATTCTTAGGTGTAAGTTCAGAGCATGTTGAAAAGAAGAAAGAAATGAAAAAAAAAAAGAAATCGAAAAAGTTAAAAGTATAACGTAAACAAAACTGTTTATTTCGATATTTGATAATGTTTAGAATGATAATTATTTTAATAAACACATAACTTTATTCAAGTCTTTATCTTGCAAATCTTTTTTCACTGTAAGTCTCTCTTGGCTTTTACAGCATTTAGATAAATTCTAACTCATAATTTATTAATGTTGTTACTTTATTTTACTACTACTATTATTATTATTATTATTATCATAATAATAATAATTATTATTATTACCACTATCATTATTATTATTATTATCATTATCATTATTATTATTATTAATATCATTATTATTTTTTTGTACACATCGTCCATTTGTCATTTTCATCAAATTAAATGTAGATTTTGTTAGTAAAATTGTTGGAGAAGCCATCATGCATATTTCGCGTACCGTCCATCCCTAATTTTCCCTTATATCCGGCAATACAAGATGTTCTACGAAATATTCACATAAGGACGAGAATAAAACAAGTTATTAATAAATAAATTACATGAATGTATTTCTACAATCATACGTATTTTGTTGACAAATCGTGCTTGTTTACTCAGTAAAAATGATCAGTGGACGGATAATGAAACGTATTTTGTGTCAGAAATCATAAAAATTTGAGAAATGTTATTATAATGCTTGAATTGTGAAGCATTTGACCAGACTATGTACTTCCTAGTCAACCGAGATCGAGGTACTGAAATCAAACTTTCAACTTTTCAGATTGAATGTTATTTATTTCAAAGTAAAATTATTTCGCTTCAGTCTCATTTTAATTTGAAAATCTGGAATTTTTTAGCATATTTCGGTTTAATTAAGCTGTGATTTATAACGATTCAAAAAAATCTGCCTATGTTAAATACGTAAATATCGTTATAACATCAAATGTACAATTCAATTTTCATAGTAAAGGTATATATCAAATTTTTAACGAACTTTCCTAAATAAAGTTATCGTAATAAAAAAAACTAGGCTTTCTGGGGTCACGTGGAATGTTTGTATTTAATTCAGAGTGTCGATTTCGGGATTCCTGGATGTGATTAGTAATTTTAGAAACAAAAGAACTGAAACACTCGTCTGATTGGTCGGTATGAAAACATCAGCCAATCAGCAGCTACGTTCAAATCTTTTCGAAAGTTGGGAAATAAAACGATACTAAGTATTTGTAAGTATCTAACGCTTCATTTTGTGGTAAGTCTGTTATTGACGGTTTTGAAAGTGCGTACAACAGGTCGAAACAGATAATCAACTCGAAAGTCGAAAGCTTCGGGCGACGCTTAGACGAGGGAATATCATTCATTTTTTTTCTAGTCTCTGTCGCCAAATCGAACCACAATCGAACCTCGAATCTCGAAGGGATCAAAATTAAAAATGGCGTCGGCTATGGACATCGATGACGAGGAGATTGATTTACCAACTTCCAGCAGCAGCAAAGGGGAGAAGAAACGTTTTGAAGTGAAAAAGGTACTAATAAAAAACCGCAGTAACACTAATTAAAGTTCAAAGTCAACTCATATCGGTTCCAACGACAAATACGATATTCTAACCTCCAAGTAGCTATGTCATTGCAACATCAACACTAGCTTACCCGTTATTTTCCGTAATACAACGAATTTACGATTTGTTTCAGTGGAATGCTGTGGCTCTGTGGGCCTGGGGTAAGAAACGAAAAACAACCAATCTAAGCTGTATCTGTTTCCGTATCAAAATCTAACCGAAGCGTTTTGTCACTTCTCGTTACACGTTTTGCGACAAGATTATGTTTCATTTGTCACTCTGTTGGAGATTCTTGCTTGCAAAAATGTGTCTTTTCACAGTGTGACGAAGAGAGTCAATGCAAAAGTAGAATTAGTCGATGGCCAGACATGGCGCAATGCTTTTAAAAATTTCAAAGGTCAATGGAATACTGTGCGATGTTTTTTACATTGATATTGAAACTGAACGATGTATTGATTCAGCGTTTCTAAAGTATTTAAATCATAATTGACGCTTGCGATCATCTGTATTCCCAAACCATTATTTATACCTAATTCCTACTCTTACACTATCTACTTCTTTGTGCAGATATCGTCGTCGACAACTGTGCAATTTGTAGAAATCACATCATGGATTTGTGCATCGAATGTCAGGCTAACCAAGCTTCCGCCACTAGCGAAGAATGTACAGTCGCCTGGGGGGTGTGTAATGTGAGTATTTGTACAAAAATGTACTACATTTTCTTATCATTTCATCTGATTCCGTCTTACGGTACGATCACTTGTGCTAGTCAGCAACAACTTGAAAACCGACACCTTAAAACTTTGATCCGATTTCATTTATAATCACCGGCAAAGAAATGTTATACAGTGCTCATAAGTTGAGTTTCATATTTTAATTCCTCTCATTGTTCGCTACTCTAATTATTATTTTCATCATTATTCTCACTGTTGATACTAACTTTGTTTAATTTCCGTTGCGCAGCACGCATTCCATTTCCATTGCATCTCTCGTTGGTTGAAGACTCGCCAGGTGTGCCCGTTGGACAATCGTGAATGGGAATTTCAAAAGTGAGTATTGAACCTGTACAGACTAGGAATATTGCTTGTTTGCTTCGTCTATATTTCTGTTTCTTTCTATCTATGTTATCCTGTTTCATGACTTTCACTTGCTCAGCTTGCATCAAATGACAAAAATGCTGTCATCACATTTAATTACATATTATAAGACATCATACTTCATAATGGGTGATGGTTTTAGCTGGAAAAGAATGAAACGTCTCGAGTTGAAATCGCCTAAAAGACGTCGTTATTTCACATTTCTACACCATTTCATTCTTTCTGCGATTTACAATTTTAAATTTCGGTAAAACAAATTCACTCTGACGTATTGATATTAACAAGTTTCGGGAAAAAATCTGAATGATTAAGAAGTAAAAATTCTAATTGGAATCAGTGGTTCTAGAAAACGGTTGATTTCTCTAATTTCTATTTTCAAACACATTACTCTGAACAATTTCCAGAGATTATTCCCAGAACTGCAGTTCAAATGAAAATAACTCGCTTCAATTAGATTGTCACTATATGAACGATGAAAGAAAAAACCTAACTTTCAGTTCACTGTACCTCGAAACATTCAGATTAAATTTAAGGTGAGCAGCTACCAATGTCCCAAGCTCGATAAAAATTACCATAATCCTATGTAATGCATGCATGATAATTTACGTATTGCATTGGCCTTAAAGCAAATGAGTTTAGCAGAAATTGAAAATTTACTAAGATTTGGACCCTGACAGTGTCTAAATCTCTATTCACCTCTTGTTTTACTAATTTTATCTTCAACTACTTCTATGAATGACGGTTTTCCTTTTTCCTAAAGCCTGCATCCGCTTATACGTCTTTGCATCCGCTAAATCTTACTGTGCGTTTTATCGGGTGTGATAAATGCTGCCTTGCAGCCTGACATCAGGGTTGTTACAATCTTTTTACATGAAAGCTAAAATTTGTTGGGGATTCCCATTCTTTAAAATATATTTGAAATTTGATACTCTTGCAAAAAAACGTATCCGATACTATTAATTAGAGATACGCTTTACGTAGAATTAAATTCAATAATGTGATACATGATTGATGAATTATTTTATCTGTTATTTTCCAATAGTGAGAAGATTTACACAAAAAATAAAAAAAATAATCAATATTTAGGAAGCGGTTTTAGAATTTACAACTTCTCTGAGAAATCCTATAAAAGCAAGGGAATCTGGAACTCTGATTTTTGTAACAACCCTGAATTCACGTGTATTGATTTGTAAATTGTTTCTTTCTTTTCGCGTATTCAAGGTATGGCCACTAACCGGATGCTCGCAGCCGACGCGAACAACAGAACCCTCAAGAATTCCGCGACCGACCCATGTGTAATGAAAAATCAATTTCTACAAAATAATTAAAATCTGTTCCAACCGCTTTCACGTTTTTTCTGAAAAAAAAAAAGAAAAATGTTATAATAAATTATCAATCATTTTTAAATATCGTCTAACGCCGCACGCGATATAAAGTTAACGAATGATTTCATTTGTCTAAACAGGTTATCTTATTCCGATGTTTAATCGCACTTTCGTCATGCCTCAGCTGAAGTAATTACCACTATCGACAAATTCATTTAAATTATTTCCTCTTCTTTATACATATACGTAACGAATCGTGTTTCTAGATTTAAAGTCGTGGTTTTGCTATTTTGTAATTAATATAGGTATCAAAACTTGAATAAATTAAAATGATAAATCGTAGGTATATACAGGTTGAGCGTTATTTTATGGATGAAATTAACATGAACGTATATTAACACTGCAAGCATTTAATTATGACAATGAACGTCTGAATTTAGATTCGTAAGATTCTTTGACTTCATCTTTGAAAGACCAATTTGTCTCACTAAGCATGGAATAATCATAATTTTTCGTCTTGTTTATTTGTTTCGTTTCGTTTAACCCTGCGTACAGCGAAGCAACGGCAGTGAAATTGAAAATGATTTACGTACATGCGAATTCGAGCTCTTCTCCATTTCGCCTAGGAGGGAGCATTTTTGTCCCTCTTCTTTGGCTGTAGCCTCGTACATGCGGAAGAAGGAAATGTAGGGGCGAATGGGGACTTTAGTAAGGGCTCCTTGACTCTTCATAAATGCCAGTTGCTCTCTAAGGATCTAATTTTCTCTCTATGCTCGGATTAGAAGCCAGTCGTCGCGATTTCGACCCACCGAAGGTAAAAGAATTGTCGCGCGTCTTTCCTCCGCCTATTCAGGATCAAAAAATCGTGAAACTCTCGTCTTGAATTCACTGAGAAGTTCGCAAACTTAACGTTTGTTAAGAGAGAAAAAAAAAGGTAGTCCAAAAATGTTTCCAATGATTAAATAAATTCAGACAGTGAAGAAATCTTTTTTTCACCAACTGCACGCCGTTTTTTCATTCGCCAATTTTTTTTTTACTACCATGAAAGTGACGCTTTTAATGAATCTCTATGGTTTTCTGTGAAGTAAAAATTTACCGGCAACCAACGTGTTACGTGAGAAAAAGGTGATATCATGGAATCAGGCTAGATTCACAGAGAGCATGTGCCAAAACTTTTGCAAGGATGAACTGCGGCAGGTCGGATAATCGGATCATCCGGGGTGCAATAAAAAAAAAGGACAAAACAGAAAATGGCGCCCGCGGCTATTCCTTTAGGTCCTCCTTTTTTCACTCGGAAGCCGCCCTCGCCCGTAATTTTAAATTCATTTCAAATTACATTCGAAATATCGGTTCAGTATAAATTTACTTGATGTAAGGTATTTTTTTTCTCACATTCGTTCTCTTTCACCAATTAATCGGTTCAATATTGTAAATATAGATTTTTCGGAATGACAAGTATTTCGTAAATAAAAATTTCCTTCTGCAATTTCACTACACAGTATCGTACTTGAAATTTAAATTTTTTGTAATCGATGTAAAAGTTAAGTTTCTGATCTAAAATAAATATAAAAATCACAACATTTTATAGAAATAAGTTTAGATTCGTTAATAATTTAGATTCGTCGTGTGAATTCCTCCTTCTTAAATTCTACAGCTTTTGGATTCATCATGATCGAAATTCCAAGGAGACGATAAAGTTTGCGATTCGATATATGATCTACATTTAACGTACCATCAATTTTCAACATTTTTGGTTTTACGGATTGGCATAACCCGCGTCAGTCCTCCTCCCTCTCTTCCCGCCTAACTTCTCCCGTTCTCCCGTTTTTTCCGAGCCATACTTTCTCCTTTCTCCACGCCGGTTACCTGCGCTGCGGGAGATGGAACGTAAATACGATTTCCACCCACCCCTGCAGGGGGGCTTAGCGTCGCGAAGGCCTCATTTCCGCCGGAAACGGGACTCCCACCTTCTCGCCTCGCCCGTCGGCAAAGGCCAATCGAATTAAATACATTCCCGTTGCGCGACCAATCAGCTTGTTTTGTCTCTAACTCTTCATCGCTTACTCTCTCTCGCTCGCTCTTTCACTCTTTCTCTCTTTCTCTCTTTCTCTCTTGTTTTCTCCCCTTCCTTCACTCTCTCTTCCTCCCTCTGTCCAGAGCTTCACCTTTTGCGGCCTCGGGCGGTCCGAAATGCTGATTTGATTCCGTTATCCGTAGTTTAATCGGGACGAGATTGCGGCAGTAGTTTCATTTCTTCATTAAATCCATATACTACATTGTTGTACATACATGCACAGTTTCGTTCATTCATTCGCGTTCGAGTACATAACTCTGACCTAAAAGTTTTCGTTTGCATAAATTGGACAGATTTTCGTTGTCTTCTTGCATTTTATTTTTCCTTCACGGTCAAATTCTCCGCAAAAGCCAGCTGGCACGGTTTTTGTATATTCGATTTTCAATCTTTCAATGTTACTTACCCCACTATTCTCATATTCTATTTACATACCAACGTCGCATTAATCTGCCGGTCCTACATGCTGCCAATGCGATAACTTCTTGTCGGAAAAATTGTTAGAGTTTTTCCTTTTTCTTTCGCCTTGAACAAACCGAAGAAAAGGAGAGAAAAAAAAAACGAAATTAAATACCATCGCAACTGGCAACTTCACCATGAATATTGTACAATAAATTTTTTTTATACTTCAAGCTTATCACGTGCGATGTGTATTATTTTTTAATCAAACATCAACCCTCGTTTCCGTTACGTTTTCCTGCAAGAATATGAAGAATACGTGATATCTACGTACATTCTGTATTTTTACACACACTTACAAGAGTTATCGTATGATCTCGAAAAAGGTCGACGAGCTTGCACACAGCCGAGTTGGTTCACGGTGGAAAATTTCTCATGCATCGAACACTTTGCAGTCTCGTTTTATTTTTAAATATCTCACATGCCACGTTTCCTTCTTCCTCTTATTCTCCTTGTTTTTATTTTACTTCCGTCTTCTTTTCTTTATTCTTCAAAACCTCTCGCCCGGACTCCTCCATCCATTATCCGCATCCCCGATAAATCCGCGAAGCGTTTGAGCCTCCCGTGTTTGGCGGATATATCAACGTTTCTTAACGTTGTTTTGTATCTGTTCGTCCGTCTTGTCGCCTCTGTATATACATGTATATGTATACATCCGTACACGCACCCACCCTCCCCTAAAGTTTACCAAGAAAATCCTCATCCCTCCCACAGCCGGAAGGTACACACGTTTCAGCAAGTTTTCACCGGAATTCTTACTACTACCCCACAAGACTTTCCAACGTTCCATGCCTTTGTATGTGTGTTGAACGGGGACCAAATAACAAAAATAAAAATGGACAGCGGCCGCGTTTTACGCAGCGGAGGTGCGGACGCGAATCGTCCCTCTAAATCCTTGTTAGATCCGAAAGAAAAGAAAACGGAAAGCTAAAAGATAAAGATAAAAAATAAACGACAACAATGCCCCAGTGAAAGAGGGGCGGAGGGGGGGGGGGGGGGGGGGGGAGGGAGGACCCATCCGGGGTTTTCCGTTCTTCTTTTTCCTTCGCACAATCTTCGCTCGTCTTACTCTCCGCAAGATTTATTCAGTGCGAGTGAACACTCATCGTAATTTCAAACCAATATTTGATCGATGCACAAGTTTATATCTATAAAAAAAATTTCGGGAAACTTGAAGTGATCCCTGCAATAACGAATGCAAAATTATTTCTCAACTATCGGCTCTCTCGAATCCAGCTGATTTTCTCCTTGTCGATATAAGTCAGGGATTTTCTCGCAACTGTCTTTCCGCCGAGCCGCTGACAAAATCGAGGGCACTCGCCGCCGGTCTAAGTAAATCAGAAACCTTCGGGTCTCCGGTCCTTCGAGGCGGGCGAAGCCAAGCTGCAGGTTGGCAAAGGGTTGCTAAGAGCCCTTCGCTAGTCAACCCCAATTCCGGCCCTCAGTCGACCTCCAATTCGCGTCCGGACCACCGCTCGACCACTCTCCCTGACCTCCGTCGCTTTTCCTCCACCTACCTCCACCTACCTCGATGTACCTGACGCTGCCGCTGCACGCCCTCCTCTTTAACCTCCTCGTTGTTCAGCCTGACGTGATTGCCACCAAAATGTGTTTACCGTAAACTGTATCAAACTGTCGGCCTGTGGTACCGGCTCTCCTTCGCTCCGTATGACCCTTGATCGGCGCAAGGATGCGGCTCTTTTTCTTTTCTCCGTCTACCTACCCATATACGTTCGCATGTATGCTCGGCGAAACACTCGTCGATTTTCCCCAAGCCTGTTCACCGGGTTCCATCGAGCGTACAACCGCCACTTCACCCATGTCCGTTCCAACCCTAGAGTCGCCTAATGAAACTTGATTGTACCATGGTTCCCCCACATTTATAGGATCTCTTTAGGATTAATCAGTCAGGACGGTGATGAAAAAATATAACACTAACAGACCAAATTGTTCCAGTCATAGCGGTGATCCGGGGTCAACCATTCTTCAAGTCAAGTTACACACCGCGAACTTACTCGAACTGTCGTCACTGACGTGAAGACAAATTCGTTTCAGGTTGTGCTTCAAGTCTTATATAAAGTCACGCGAGAAGTCGTTCAAGTTCGACAGTCTCTGGATTCGGGTGTATAGGCTTCACAGCATAATGGTTGGCCCCTGATAACGATGCTGTTTTACTTCCCAAGTTTACATACAATTTACATCAGATTACACCGAAGATATTCGGCCCGCGTGTGGTATTAGCTTGGCGTTTGAGCTGATCCTGGTGGTCTGTACTTGTAGCAGCTCTTCCAAACCTCGAAAAGGCAGATCGCGGAGTGAAACCTGAAGAATATCGCCAGTGGCATTGATACGTGAGTGATTATCGTCCAGGCCCAAACACCGAAGAATTCAATGTGCTGCGGACGGACTCCAGCTCGAGATTTTTCCAGAGTATTTACCGACCAGAGCGCGATGTTCGCTACTATCAGGAAGGTAATTAGCTCTTTTCCCGGTTTATCGTACGTCGCTGAACGTCGCCTCCAGGCAACCTGGGGGGAGTAAAAAAAGGCTAAAAGTAATGTCGATATTAACCCGCGTTCACTACATTTTCAAAACATTTTTTCACATCATATTCGACACAGGTGGATACGTATGTGTTCACGTTTCAACGTTCGAGAAGTAAATATTTATCCATCACGGTTCAACGGATGTATTTAGTATCACGAACTCCCTCGTTTACTCAACAACTGTGCACGTATTCCCTGTCGCAGGTTCATAAACAGACAGACCGTCGGCATTTATGTGAAACGGATCATGTATTTCATCCTCGGATGTTCGAAAAATGTGTCAATATCGTAATCGATTAACAGCTATACACATTATACAACCACGTGGTTTAGAGTGTATGAAAAAGCAGCGAAGCACTGATATCGCGTTCTCATAGTATAAGGACGTGTGCATGTAAACGTAAAAAGGACGTTTCCACCAAACATAAAGACTCTTAGCTTCGTTTATTTTCATGACCATTTTTTTTTTTTTTTTACCTTTCACCAATTTTTCCACCAAATTCGCGATATTTCTTCCCAGTTGTTGCCCAACGAAAACGGAGCACCCGTTATTGCAACGTGGTCGGCCGGGCCTTTAGTGTAGTGTATTAATCCTCGAACGGTCGTATTGCAGAGCTGTGAAATGCAAAACCTTGGTGCGCGAAACGCAGTGACACGGCAGACAACGACCGCGTTCGGTGGCAGGTGTTTGCACAGTTTAACCGCGAACACAGCGTGTATCAAAGTGGCTCGACAACGTCACGGTACGTATATATATATATACCTAATCCTGACGCAGGCAACGGGAGAAATTTTCATCTAATTTCTTGTCACTTACCTTAATGAGCAATGTTTGAACGGTGCTTTGAACGAGTGCCAATATGTCGGCGGTCAAAGCGATACCCCAGCGTGGACCAGTTGTCAGAAATCCTCCCACCACGCTGAACAAACAGTGCAAGTAAACTCCTGCTTGAGCTGCCGCCAGCAAAGTTGCGTCCAGGTTCTGTCCCTTCGCTGGCTTTGGTTCTAGGTTTCGTAGTTTTATCGCGCCTCCCACGGACGCCATTATGCCTGCGAAGGATTGCCGGATTTTCTTGTTAACGTGAAAACTGAACACCATTTCGATCGCTTGATACGCGATTTCTTGGCATTATTCGATAATCCAAGCGAGCTAATTTCATCGATATCGAGGGGTGTTTCATCGGAGTAAAAATCGATACCATGCTTTTACGGATTTTATGATTACTTACATTTTGTAAAGTCATTGCGAGAGGTTACTTGACAAATAACTTTTACTTTGATTACGTCGATTCTCATGATTTCGGAGATTTTTATATGGTTTCTCATGATTGAAAAGGGATTCTGTAATCCTAAATCACCTTGATGATTACTAGTGCAATTTTATTTTAGTATTACCGATTTCAGTGTCATTTCGGAGATTACAGAATTATTTCGAATAATATTGACGCCTCAATCGCTTCGGTGAAACACCCTTTATACTTTGTTCGATTTACCTCCGAGCAGTATGCAAGCCTCAAGGACCGTGACTTGTTGCACAGCGATGTCGGGCTTTTCTTCTTTCAATACGAAGAACATGATCAAGCTAAGTATGGTTGCAGCTATGATCAATATACCGGCGAACAATCCTCTGAAGAAAGACAACAACAAACATGTTCATCGATTAGTTCAATGTATCATATCTTATTTGTACATTTCATTACCGCGTCTCTTTATGATATCGATGGAACGAAGTAAAGGGTCGTTTGAGCCCGGAATTTGATCCGGACGTTCGAATATCTCGCTCGACTTTTATCGTTCAGATTTCATCGCATATGTGCTTCGTTCCTTTCCGAGAAACTTATGATATTCGAAAATGAAAAAGCTTCGTGCAAAACGTTAGTGGTAATGAAAAATTGATTAGATCACTTGCTTATGTGCACTGCTGCAGTCTATGCTCAGTTGGTGAATAGATCTTGTATGACTTTCGCTTCTCATCGGTTTTTCATCGATCCTTTTCCACATCTCGAACAGTATAACCGCGCAAATTAAACTGAACTCAATAGTGCAAGGGAACAGGAATGGACTCGCGTTCGTTAGAAGTCCTGACAATATTCCACGCCGACTTTCGTGTTCGTTTTCCAGCTGATCAATTTCGTGACGTGTCTCTTGTATCAAAGCCTGTCAAAGGAAAAGACATATTTTTACTCGAACAAAGCGAAATGGCCCGATTTTAGCAGCTCATCATGGTTGCGTCTTGGCACTCTACCTGCAACCATTCGCATAAATTCGTCGCGATCATATGCATGAGACCCAATTTAGCGAGGGCGCCGTGCCTCGCGAGTTCCAAGTCTTTACTGTTCAAAAATATGAAGTGCATCTGGGCTGTGACCAGGAGAAGACGGGCCGCCGGCGTTAGTGCTCGAAGGGCACCCGAGGATGTCGATATTTCAGCGCCGATTTGCAACCCGGTGAAGACCAGAGAACCAGCGCCAAAGCCAACCGCGCCAAGTCGGAGACAGAAGCTGCCATACTGCTGAGCCTGTGAGTATCACGAAATTCGGTATGTTTAGAATGTCGACATTACCAATGCAGGTGTTCGTCTTTCGACGTTGTAAAATATTTCCTTCCTTCCAAATAGAGAGGTTTTGACGCGTGAAAAAAACACTGTCGAGGAATCAATCACCTGAATTATCGGTGGTCTGCCTGGATCCTCGGGAAATTCATAGATCTTTTCCTCCATGTTGTGCTTTATCAGCAACCTTTTAACCGCCTTGTCCCTCATCAGTGTTGTGTACAGCATCACCACAAATGCCACACTTGTCAAGTATAAGTAAAGGTAGTATCCCTGTCGAGTATGTAGAACAAAATTTGTGTTATCCATTCGTTGGTCAACGTTGGTCATCAAGTACAATATGAGCTGCTGTTTCGTCGAGTCTGAATTTGTCCATAAGTTATAACACAATCGCAGACCAAGAAGTCGGCGCAAAACTCGCGCTTAAGTCGTCGGAGAAGACACACTTTGATCGATAGGATCGGAGTGTTTGGGACAAATCGTTTTGTGTTTTTCGATCTCTAGGGTACAGAATACGCGGTGAAACAACGTTGAGCTTGGAATTCCCATGTTTTTACAGACCTGATCATAAGCCGTGGGCACGCCTTTGCTAACGCTGGCGGTAACGGGTATGGCGACACCCACGACTACCAAAAGTTTCGCGTAAAGTGTGCTCAGAGTTGACATAAGCTCCTGGTACTTGTGGTTGTACTTCTTTTCCGTGGGTGGCGTCGGCGGCGTCGGTGGCGTCGGCAACGTGGGTGGCGCTGAAACAGGGAAATCGCGCCTCCGAGGTCAAACAATTTCTCGGAAAATATGTCCCAGTAAGGCGTAACCCTTGCTTAAAGCAGTTCATTTACCCGGTGGGGGTGAAAAGGAATTGGAAGAGTTTGCAAACATGCGAGAATGAAACAATGAAATCTTAATTTTCGAAAGTAAGTATCACTGATCAGAATGACTGCTATTCGGCGACTCAAGATTTTGAACAGTTTATTAATTCCAAATATCGACCCTCTCAAGTTTTCATCCCCATCCCAACTACCGTCCACGTAACTTAGTCCAAACTTACTCCACTCACCCTTCGCGACGTCCATGTTCACCAAGGGTCCTGCAGCTGTGGCAACCGGCGTTAATTGCAACATCGTTGGCCGGAGAGAGTGATGGTCTTGAATATGAGGAATCGAGAGCTGGCTTCCGTGCGGCTGACCATAGTCGTGATCGAGCGACACAGCCGAGGGAAGGGATATGTTACTTCCCAGTTCGCTCATCAAAGCTCTGAAACGCGATGCAAAAATTCATATTTTTCGAGTGGTTCATTCGTTAGCTAAGACGTTCATCCCCCCCGAGTAGTGATTCATTTCAAGTAAAATCGAACGACTTTAGGCGACTTTGGATGGATTGATCAACCGATAAATCGGCGCAGAGTTTCCTGGACTAACAACTCTCTCCGAACTATTTTCAACGGTTCTGTTACTCGAGGGTCGATAGCAAAGGTTGCTTTTTTGCATCTATTCATCGCCCTTGTACGGTGAGGCGAGGAATCGAGTTTCGCACATACGTACTTGTGGAAGCGAATGCTGAGGGGTAAACTTAAATGGAACTGTTGAGCCATTGTATTTGCTTGATTAAATGAACGAAGGTTCAATGACGCTTTGCACCACAGTTCCAGATACTATTATTACACCCGTTGTTTCCGATACTCGATACACGTACCTACGAGGATATGGTAGTATGGCTAGACCTGCACTATGTGCCTAGCATCTTACGCACACGTTTGCCCGAGTGCATTTGTGACGTAGGTACATGTATTTCTCTTATCTGTCAGTGAGTGAGTGAGTGAGTGAGTGAGTGAGTGAACGAGGATGTGTGTAAACGTATTGTGAGGGTACAAAGTGGAACGCATCTCGTATCGATTGCATTTCTGTCTGGGAACTCAAACGGGAACGCCCGTTTTTCTTTTGTACTATCTCATGCTTAATGGACCTTTTGACAGGAGTAAGTGAAAATTCAATACCGCATTGAGGGGTTTCAAGGGTCGTCAAAAAATTATGCAGTCAATCAGTTCCCCTTTCGCGATACGGCAATTAACGCTGCTGATATAGGTCATTACTTGAAGAATGATATCGTTTAAGAGTATATAAATACTGTTTCGATTCCAAAGAAAGATTAATAAAAAAAAAAAAAAATTGAAATTGACACTGTCGCGATAATGATGAGAAAAATTTTACTTTTAGAATCCTGAAAGTTCACAATATCTTAACTTCGACGAATCAGCTATATACGTTTTCGAATAAACTCGAGAAGATTCGAAAGATTTATATTAACTCGATGTTGTTGAAGGAGAAAAAGGAAAAAAACTTATTAGTATCAATTACCCGAGTAAAGCTCTTCTCTGGTTCATGACGGCGTTTGCTATGCTTTGTCTTCTCAGACTCAAACGTTTGTGCGGATTATCTATTCGTTCCATGTTGATGTGCATGTCGGGAGAATGTTCGCTACCCGCAGGTGGCGGCATTGGAATTGGCTCGTTGTTCATCTTCGAAAAAGAGTTACTCAGAAACTCTCGAAGATCTGTAGGGAGAAGAAACATTTTTTTTATTCTTTAACATCTCGGTGTCTTTTGATAAATATCACCGTAAGAGGAACGACAACAATCTTTTTTTTTAACAGCGCGAAATGACCTGCGGCTTGTTGAAATTCGTTCAAAAGATCACAACTTTTATCAATATTTGTGCTCCTATGCACCGAACTGTGAACCTGATAATTATTTTTATTTTGTACACAACGTTATTGTATATATATATATATATGGGGCTGTGTGCTCTATTCTCTTTAACACGGATTATCGCGAAAAATTTGGCCCGCGTGATTCGTAGCGCGTTAATATTTCAGGCTCTGTTTGACCAATCAATACGTTTGATTAGTATCCGTACGAATGACTGACACCAAGTTAGCGATTGAAACGAGCCAATGGCATTAAACATTGCTTCCAAAGTATGTGTATAAAGACATGCTCTTGTGGACTTGGGAATATCGAGTATCACCCACTTGTCTGAAGACTGTTGTTTATCGTAGAGTTATTTACGTACTACAGTAGTGTGATAATTGAACGATAATCCAATGATGCCGGAATTTTGAACAACATCGTTATTTCTGACTTCGATCAGAGAAATAAGACTTCTCCAAATTCGTGCTCTGAAGTTTTATTAACAGCAATTCTAGTCCTTTGTATTTTACTTTAATTTGAGTCATTTTGTTCTATTTATTTAATCATTTTATATTTTTATGTATAGATAATATTGCAAGCTTATCAATCTTGATACATTGTATACGAAATTGAATCTCACGCTTTTTATTTATGAAATGTGAAATTTTTACAATTTATTATTCCCATGCGTCTAAAATTTGGGGCATGAAACTTGCCTGCATAAACGGTGAGTCGATCGATATATCTGAATGTATAAAACGGAGTAAAATAAACGAAACAAAAAATCGACGAACGAATAAATAAGAAAAATTGCTTACGTCAATGCTGTGTGCGGTATTTTCTTGGTCGGTTCGACTGTAGGAATTCCCCCTCGTTATTTGCAGATTCGCAAATCCTTTCCCAGGGATCAAAGCGGATTAAGCGTGGATTGAAATATATATATATATATATGTATATATTTTTTCGAATATTTATATATGTATTTTTCCTCTTTTTTTTTTAGCCCATCCAAATTTCAAACGACGTTTCGCGCGAATCTTTTCCTTCTTTTTTTCGCGCTTTCGTAAAGTTGGCGTTATATAATGTATGTATGTATATGTATATACTTAAGGCAGGCGAGGAATCGTTACTTGAACAATATCCAAAGTTTATCCAGTGACAATACGAAGTGCGGTGAAAACTTTTGTGTCACTTCCGAGTCAACCAGAAACTCACGTGGGTTTTTTCGTTTTTTCCTTTCTCCCACGCAAACTTTCAATTTATTCCTTCGAATTTTTCGCCTCTTTGAATTTTTAGCAGTCGCTGCTCTCTTTCTTTCTCTTTCGCTCTCTCTCTCTCTCTCTCCTCTCTTTCTCTCTTCCGAACTTCGATCCACACTCACGTCGGTCTTGTTTCGCTTTAAGGGTGTTTCTTCATGTTTGTTTTTTATACCTCGGTAAGCACTGATATCACCTCGTGCCAACTGGAAAAACAAAAACATATACGTTTATACAAAGGCATATAATTACCAAAGAAAGTAAAAAAGAAAAAAAAAAGAAGCGTATAATTTGAGCAAATCATTTTTACAGTTTTTTTATTTTTTTTTTTACTGCAGAAATGAACGAAGTTCGTAATTTACCAAAGTATGAATGAAAAAGCGCTCTTTTCCTTTTCCTTCTTTCCTTTCCCCCCTTTATATTTTGTCCCTTACAACTTATGGTAAGTAAAATGTTAAATTCGTTTTGAAATCGGTAGCTCGTCACGAGAGGAACGAGTTTTGGCTTTGTTGACGGTGAAAAAGAATTCGATTCACTCTTTCCGCACAACAAGTTTGAGAGATGATTTCTTCCCCCCTCTTGGCGTTTGAATCGCTCGTTCAAAACTCACATCCGTCGTATTTTCTAGGCTGTTTTGGAATGCAGATTTTTGTAATGGATTCCGCGATCGAAGTGTTCACCGCTTGTCTTTTTTTTTCTCTTTTTTTTTCTTACTCTTCCTACTTTCTCCCTTTTCTCATTCCTCAAGTCCTCTTTCACCGCGACTTATTCACCCGAGTTTTCCTACCTCTTCTTGTATGCTTCACACTGTCCTCCAGGCCTCTCTTCGGGAGCAGCGACGGGCGCCAAAAGCTGGGACACGAATTCGCAAAATTGTCCGGGACGCGGTAATATGTAACCTCGGCATCTATCTTTGCGAATTAACACGTCTCTTCTCCCCCCCATCGCGAACTGCTTGCTCAGCGACGGAAATCTTTTTAGCATAGATCGAGACACGTAGGTACACGCCACGCCTGTAGGAAGATGCTTTTTGCATCACTGCACAATTCTATTTACAGCGTTTTAACACGCGGTGTTTACTCCCGCCGATTATCAAGCTTAAAATCTCCAACAGTTGATCGTCTATCAAATTGATTTCACAATTTTTATCAAATATTGCAATTTATTCTTCGGTTGATAATAATTACAATCGGTCAATAAAACAGTCGAATGGAATTATTCGCTTGTTCACTTTGATTTCAGACAGTGCGTGTAATATACGTGAGTCATCCTACAAACGAGACGCGAAATTTTACCAGAGAGAAAATGTTCATATTTGACTTTTAGTATTTGGATTACAGAACTTTTCGGAACTGTTTGGGAGAAAAAAAAAAAATTTCTCGAACCGCGATATTTCGGTTAAATTTAGGGTTTTTACTTGTTTGTTGGTAAAAATAAAGAAAAAAATATACCGTCAAAGTAATTCAGTCATTTTTTTTTCGGGGTAGATAGAAAATTGTAACTATCAGAGGGAATAAAATATTCTTACGGAGATAATTTAATTCCCAAATCGATTTCAGTGGAGGAAAAATTTTTTAATTTTTTTTTACTTTTAGTCAATATTTCTTACATTACATTTATATTGATAAAATTTTTTATTCAATTATCATTTATACATGGGAATAACAGATCAACAGATACGATACAGAAACGAAGCGCAGTTTCGATGCTATATTGACGCACGGCAATGAGATTTAAAATTTATACACGACGAAACAAGTTGAAGGATATTATTACAGGCTGGGTGTTAAGTGATCTAATTTTTAGTACACTTGTCGAGCCACATCGAGGAAATACGTGTCTCGTGGCAAAGATAACAAGTATAATCGCGCTTAGGTTCAGACGACGTGTCGTGAAATTTTGTAGCTTGCATAATTATAATCACTCAAGTGCAGAGAAGAACGTTTGTTAAATAATTCATTCACTTACTTTCTGACAAATCATATTCTGTATTAATTTCTTGGAATACAGTCGTGCGGATAAAAAAAAAACAAAAAATCCGAACAACAAGAAAAGAAAAAAAGAAAAAAAAAACCAAAAAAGAAAAAAAAAACTGTCGAAACTTTTTAATCGGAGAGCGCAAATCACGCAGGTGAAGTGCACGAAGCTAGACAGAGCTTTCAGGAGGGTTGTAGAGCTGGGCAGAGAACGGAAGTCAGTTCACCGCTCATCTGCGTCAGGGGGCGGGAACAGGGGAACCGGAAGTGCCCGGATATGAGCTTCCGGCGCGAACAATTTGCAACGTGAAATTGAATCATCGACTCCGATAATCGTCGCGTCTGCTCGCAAGTTCTGCAGAGGTTGAACGGTGACTCGAGTGGAATTATCAGAACGATAATAAGGGGAAGATTTTATGAAAAATATAATTCCCTGAAAAAACCTTATAGAAAGGGGAAAAAATCGGTTTAAACTTGAGCTGAATAAAAGGAATTAGTAGCGTCGGATATAAAGCTTTAATATGAAAATCGTCGTTAGGTCTCTCTCTCTGTCGCTCTCTTTCTCTTTCTTTATATATATATATATATATATATATATATATATATATATATTGAAAATGGAATACAGATTAAACACAAAGACAAAATTCAGCCTTCATTCAAATTTGAAATATATTTTCATCGTATATACTTATTCCGGACACCCGTTACTGGAAATATTTACACCACAGTAGGCGCAATCATCGCGCGTATACCAATTGCCACTCACCCTTTTCCCGCCTTCCGCGTCAAGCCGAGCGTTTACAAAATACAAACTGAATTCCGCTATCAATTCGGTCACACTCGTTTCAGTACAATTCTGTCCTACGTTCCGCGTTATAACGGAAAATTCGCAATGAGGCAGGACTCGAATTCAAGGATCGTCGATATTTTTGTCGAAAGGAAAAACGAATTGGCGAATTGGAGAAATTGAGTGGCATTGAATTCAATTATCAGCAAACACGTTACCTCGACAAACTTGTTGCCGGGCTTCTCTCTTCGTCGAGGTCTTGATGCCGCGTATAATGCGAAAAACTGTGCATTAGGGTGTTGACGAATTTTTACCGCCTCGCACCCCAAATCTACTTCAAATAATTCGAAAACAATTGACTAATTTTTTCAGATTTCTACCTCAACTCTGGGATAGTTCGCTTTCTGATCAAAGTTTCTTATGGAAATGACATGGGAAAAACTTGTTTCCTCGGTATATATTTTGTTGCAAGAGTAATAATATTTTTTTTTAATCTGTAACTGCGAGGTTTTAGTGGGCGTTAGTGCTACTATCTGTAGAAAAATTTACGTCACGATACCAGCAAATCTAGACGAATTGCACTTCCTCTAAATAATGTAAAAAAAAAGTCAGATTTCGAGGGTGTGCAATTCGTCGAGATTGCGTGGTATGATTGTGTGAATTTTTTCCCAGACAGTAGCACTAATGCCGACTAAAACCTCACAGTTAAAATTTTTTTTTAATATTATTACTTTTAGAATAAAATATATACTGAGAAAAAAAGTTTTTCCCATGTTATTTCCATAAGAAACTTCGACCACTAGGTGAACTATCTCAGAGTTGAAGTAAAAATCTGAAAAAAATTAGGTAATTGTTTTCTAATTATTTGAAGTTGATTTGGGGGGTGGAGCGGCAAAAATTCGTCAACACCTTAAACAAGGGACATCCTACTGTGCATTCCCGATATTACAGAGAATTTAGACCGTTCGGGACGAGATATGCAGCGAAAGCTGCACACCGAGCTTGATTGAAATGTAACGACAATAGGAATCGAGACTCGAATTGAATATAGGAAGTGAACTGTTGTAGTATGGCTATATAGTTTACGCATCAATCAAGAGAAGGTGACTGACGAACCGCGACACATTTTTTTGAACCATATATACACATATGTATATATATCTGTATGCGACAAAACAATATAAATCGTCGACATGTTATCTAACTTTGTTTTAAATGCACAGCGTAGAACAATATATATTTATATGTACTATATTTAATAAGTGATCAACGGAAGCGGCGAGGCTTGTCCAACAGAGACTAACTATACAGGCACATCGATATCCATCCTTTCTATTTACACAACAATCTATAGGCAGGGAAAATTTATTCCAATATTTTCAATTAAAGTTAGACAAAGCCCTGCGGCTCGATAGCAGCACCTACAACGCGGTGGTTTCCAACAACGATCGGCTTCCACCTACCTATCAAGCTAAAAATATCCATCCGACACTTCTCGCTCCTTCCTTCTATTATATTTGACTTCATTGCAGTTATAATACACAGTCCTCGATTCAGTTTCCGACGGTTGGCTGCGTGCGGATGTATCATGTAGAATGCTCTGACATTTGTAACGGAATTCGAATCCCTGCGGGCGGCGTTTCAATTTTATCCTCATTTATAAATAGATATATAATAATCGCTAAATAATTTGGCTATAATAAATCGTCAAATCTTTTCTTATCAATTATACATAATTTTGATGAAATAAATTGCTTCAAAATATTTTCATTCAGATCACTGAAAAAACAGTTTTATCATCTTCGGGTCAAGCCGCAGTGAAAATGCCAGAGTGAGGTCAGACGCTGAGCGGTTCGGGTGGATAAAATAAACTTGAGTTCGTAACCGCGTTTAAAGCTTTAGACTGAATTTTGCAGATTTTCAACAAATTTCCGATCACCTAATACATACCATCTACTCTTTACACTTATACACGTGTATGTATAGATTTTCAAAAACATCGCTGCTCTGCTTTACTTAATATTCACGCTGCCACGGTTATTCACGATTATTTCACCTAAAGCTGCGATGAATAATGTAGCAAGAGTTTTCCATACGTATCTATATATTCGTTTGAGTATATATGTATATACATATCAAGTGGTTCATTGTATTTTAAAATAAGTATTCGCGTGTGTTTGAAAAAAATATTAAAGCTCAGATTTTTATAACATTCTCTTGCTACCTCTCGATTTTCCAATTGCAACAGAAAATGAAAAAAAAAAAAATAGGTTTTATATATACATATATATACACAAAATATGGTTTTTCCTCATTTTCTGTTGCAATTGGGAAATTCGAGAGGTAGTAAGAGAAGGGATTAAAAAAACCTAGACTGTATATATATGTTATGTGTACGTTTATGCAGAATTTTATACCGTCGATGGGAATTTTGTACAGAATATTACCTATATGTACTGTGTGTATCCAGTGTGAAGTCCAATGAACTGTAACGATGTGTAATACTTTTTTCGGTATTCGTTACTGATCAATATGTTAAAATTAACACCTCGTCGATTCTTCGATATGGATACATGATAGATATATATCATAAAGGGAAAATAATAATAATGATAATAACTGACTAGTTTTCGTATTGGAATAAAATTTTAGTAAAAAAATCTTTCTTTCTTTCTTTCTTTTTTTTTTCTACAACGGATACGTATGCGAGAATTATTTATTACACATACGTAGGTACTTATTTTAATTCGGGAATAAGTCTTACACGTGATTTTCAAACAATTTTCGTCGCTCGGAGAGCTATTTACGGGTTCGTTCGTAGGTACCGTGCAAACACCCGTTATCGATTCGCGGCGCAATTCGTATAGCTATGCCGGACAATAATTAGATGCGTATATAGCGAAGAGCTCGCCACAAATGTCACGAGCCTGTCAAGAGGACTGTCATCCACCGTTGGAGGGGGACAAAGATGACCAGCAGCAACCAACGTACGTACGTGCGTCGAGACGAGTTGCCCGTCAGGTAATTCGACTCGACAGTCCAATATCACTAATAAATATGAACGAACTTATGAATGAGGAATAAAAAAAAAAAAACACATCGAAATAAATCAATAAATAATCATGCATAATGAGAACGATGTGAATAAAAATTTCTCTCCCTCATCAATCGACAATTTATATCTGAATTTATTTTCATCAGTATGGATGTGTGTATTAGGAGGTAACGTCGTGATAGATGGTCATCGATCGGCTTCAAATCTAGAAAAAATATTTCTATAATTTTTTACAGATTTTTATTTTGAGTCTTTTTTTTTAATTAGAAAAATATGGAATTTTACGATTTCCAGGATCTCGCCTATTCACAGCGGTTTTTCGATTGGAAATTTCATCAGGATTATGGAAAAAATAATCTGAAAAATCACACCTGTGCACAAAGTTGTTAAAAATCGATTTTAATACCAAAGAATTATGGAAATTTGATTTTTTCAAAATGGAATATCGAGGCCTGCTTATTATTACAATTTTCTGTTAACGCGGCTCACTTGCTAAACGCTCACGTGCTCTCATTGACGCTATGGTCGTATTTTATCTTTCATTTAAGGATGTACATACGTTGGACGCTTTTCAGCTGAAAATTGTATTCGATTAGAGTTTTTGAACTTCGCGATTCAATAAAAGTCTGAAAAAATTCAAAAACATTTGGTATTGTATGATCAACAATTATCAATAATAATATCCCCCCAGAGTCATTAACGAATTATTTAAACAAATAATTATTCGATAATTTATTGGTCGGCTCTTTTTTTCTTATACGAATCAAATGTGTGCAATTTTCTGAATGCTCGTGAATTTTTCACAATTTTCTTATGATTATTCAGTAATTATTTGTTTGAACAATTTGTTAATAATTTTTGGGTGATATGAATATTGATAATTGTTGTTCGTAGCATATCAACATTGAAATTCCAAAAAAATCATTTAACGACCACCCTAGTGTATATATATATATATATATATATATATATATATATATATATATATATATGTGTGTACATCAATATGCGGAGAGAAATTTTTATTCACACCCGTTTCACTTGTTGTGTATTCATGAATTGTACATATTGTACAAAATAGAATGATTCAACTCGATGAATAATAGGCATTACTTATAATATTATGTAGAAAAGGAAGAAGTTAGTAAATTAGTTGGAATTATATTTGTTGATTGCGGTTTATTATTTTTGCACAGTGTATAATCATACAATATACATATAATAATAATAATAATAACAATAACAATAATAATAATAATACGAGTACCAGAACCGAGTTCTCAGAAATTTATAAAAATTTTTAACTTTGATTAATCACATGATGCGAAAGGATAACGAAGAAGAAAAGATAAAACAAATAAAATGAAACGAAAGGTGAAAGAAGAAAATTTTCGGAAAAGTTGACGACGTTAACTTGATATAAAAACTTGGTACGAAGGAATGAGGGGAGTGAGAAATTTTCTTCGGCTAATTCATAAAAATCCTTCCCGCTTAGGCAGGAGCGAAGAAGATGCAGCCTTAATGAGGCAGGATGAGAAAAATTCTTGGTTATATATAACGGGAGGGGATATGAGGTACTCTTCGCCGAAGTAGCGAGCATTCAGTGACGTATCTTAACAATTAATCAAAAAACTACCCAGGGAAGCAACTCCGCGGACGTCGTGAAGGAGACATTAATCTCCTGCGGCATCCCAGTCTTCGGCTCTTGAGCTTTTTCCTTTTTTACCTCTCCCTTTCTTCCTGCACGCATTTTTATTTACCTTTCTTGCTCCGTTTCTCTCTCTCTCTCTCTCTCTCTCTCTTCGTCTTTTATAACGTTTCTTTTTCTTCAGTTTAACCTGCTCCTTTTTAGTTTATTTGTTTTATTTTTATTTTTTACTTGTTAGACTTTTTTTTCTCTGTTTTATCTTCATTCTTTATTTTTACTTTTACTTCATTTCGAATCTGTGAAAGATATTTTACATACACTCAATGCATACGATATAATATCACGTACAGCTATGTTCATGTGTTTATACATTCAACTACATATTTTCTTTTTTTTATATATCAGAAAATTTAAAACTCCACGTTTAGTCAACAAATTTTTGCAATTTTTTTTGGTTTTCCTGAACCTTTTTTTCAATGTGGATCGAGAGTACACAAATTGAACAAATATATCAAAAAAGATATAGCCTTGTAAGAGAATTCTGAAATTACAATATCACGAACATAAATTAAACAGGCTCAATCGTTTCTAATTTCGGACCAATAACGTAATTACGATGTAAAAAATGTACTGTCAGTTTAATTTTTATGATTTTTTTTTGCCCCAGCACCTCAGTTGATCAGAAAAACGTTATACATATCTAACACAAAATTACGTTTCGTTATAATTAATTATAAAGTATTAAAAACAAATTTACAAATAAAATTAGGCCTGATTGATAAAAATCGAATAAACCGAACGATTTTCGTGTGTAAAACAGTTGAGGAAAGAAAAATGCGATCTATTCAAAGTTATCAACGACTTAACTTTTCTTATTCTAACTCATAGTTTTTCGTTTATTGCATATTAGGCTCGGAAAGATTTTGTAATCGGATAACGTTGAAGTCAATGAATTTCAGGCTAATATTTCATTTATTTATTCTTTTTTTTTTTTTTTTGTTTTTTGTATCTCATTATCAGCGTTTTCATGCTACGTGAAACATCAATCTCATATCTATCTATATTTCTATTTCTATTTTTCTATTTTTCTATTTTAATTCTATTCTATTCTTCCTGTCTGCTGAAACGCGTTAACGTATTGAACGCCGGTGACGATCGCATATTGCGTATTTGCAATATACTATATCTACGTATCTATACGTCATAGACAACGGTCATTACGCCTCGATAAAATCCAGGGCCGCGCAATGATTTCCTATTCATTGTAGTCGCCACGAGGCTTCCCATTTATACATATGGGGAATTCCATGCGAATCTGACCAACGTTTGATCCTCGCCATTTCTGACTTTGTTTAACAAAATTTTCTGCTACTGTCCGAACTGTGAAATAGTGAATCCTGAATTTTTACAGAGTTTTTATTCTGCCGCGTTCTTCTGGGTAATTATTTATAAGAAGTGAGAGTGATTTTGAAAAAGACTTTTTTCAAAACTTTCGAAAAATATTCAAAAACTGTATTTACTGTTCTAAATGTTTAAAGGACGTACCCATGGCGGGCCATTTTTTCGGCACTTTCGATTTTTTTGGTCAAGTAAATCCATGTGTAAAAGGTCCGAAAATTTCCGAAATATTTTAAAACTTTTTATTTTTTACCTAGAACATTTCTAGACCGATTTCATTATGTAGTAATTTTCGTCTATTGTTAAAAAAAAGTGAGTAAGAAAAATCGCACATTATTGGCCCGGTCTTGAAATGTTTCGAAAAGAAGATACAGTTTTTGAAAATATTAATATTTAAAAATAATTAACCAGTCGAATAAAAAATCTGAAAAAAATTCATGGTACTGTTTCAAAGTTGGGGTAATCAGAGAAATTTTCTTGGACGTAATCAAAAATGAAGGTATACATGTAAGAGGCATTCAACACCGATTCCACCCTATACGAATTATTCGTGAATGATAAAATAAGATTTTCATATTACACCTTATGTAGTTGGCGCGTGGAGAGTAAGCACCTTTGAAAAAAGAAATTCGAAGGGTGGTTCTGGGGTGTTTCCCTGTGTTCCGTTCTTGGAAGGAAATTTCATTCACTTGCGAATGAAATTTGGCTAAAAATTGAAAACACGTCGCAACGTTCTTGAATGAAAAAAGAAATTTGCACGAAAATAATAATGATAATAACAATATCAACAACAACAACAACAATAAAGACGGTATATTCGGTGGTGTCCTATAGCTTCACGAGATCTTGACGATGCTTTTATGGAAGGAGGGACTTTATAAAGTTTCGCTTAAAATCCATTCACGCTGTGAGAAATTTCATGTGCCAAAAAAGGTGGAAAAAAAAGAGAGAAAAAGATCAACGTTTTCCCTGTCTGAATTATCTCCGATCCTCGAAGTGTAATCTTTGAATCGGAGATTTGTTCGAGGTTCGAAGACGTCTTTCTTACTCGCTCTCCGGTTTCCTCCACCTTCCGCCGGCCGATGAGTTCCGCACGACGAACCCAAGGGTGGCTGCAAGGCGTCGCGTCGCCCAGGGATTTTCGTATAGAACCTCACGCGATTATCGACGTGGCCCTTTTTGTCCTTTTCAACTTTCACGCATCGCCGCAGCTACACGTTGCGGTTTACGCTAGTGGTTTTTAGTTTCGTAAGAGAACGGAATATGCTGCGCCAAAAAAAAAAAGAAAAAAGAAAGTGATTTGACCAAAAAAAAAATGTTAGGAATAACGCAAAAACTTGTAAAACATTCACTTTGTCGTGTGGCTCAGAAGTTTAAAAAGAAGGACTACTGGATCGGAAAAATTGAGAGCGGTGCTTTTTCGCAGATACGAAATTTTTCGATATCGTTACACATATATTCGAATGATTAATTATTTTTTTCCGAGTGCTTCGAAGCGTCGATTATACGTTAAAAAATCGTCAATTCTCCAAGAACAGTATAATGTTACATCATTCGTTCAACGACTTGTAAAATTTAAAGCAAACAAGAGCCCGGTTTAATTTTACAAATAAAATTAGAAAGCAAGTCTTATTAAATAATCGAAAATATTGTCATTGTCACTAAATGACTTGTTGCATTCAATTTTATATTTGAAAATGTTATTGGATTTATACAGTGAGTTTATTTTTTTATACACTTGTTATGTATACTGAAAATTAATGATACGCTCAAAGTAATAGTATATAAGTAATAAGACACTCAAAAGTAATAGTAACCCTCTAGGTTATTTTATAGCCCCCCTCCCCCTCCCCCTCCCCCCTCCCCCTCCCCTTGTGACGCAACTCGTTTTACAATTTTCAATTTATAACTGGATAAAAAAATGACTCCTAGTATTATCATTAGTTTTTAATAATTTCAAGTAAAGTAACAATTCGCACTGAAGTTCAATAGAAAAGAATTGTGTGTGCTTATATTGTTTTTGGTTGAAAACAAAATTGATCATTCCGTGTCCATGGACTTTAAAATCATTTCCTTGCATTATTCATTACTGACATAGCACGCGATTCGTTATCTTTTTGAATGACGATAGGAAAATCGGAAGTGCCAATATATGCCATTGTTTACCAAAGAGAGTCTTGTATGATTTGTTTATCTTCATTGACTAATGAATAACAAAATTAATTGAAAAAGACCATCAAGAAGCGAAAATATGCGTCGAATGACTTTACGGTCTTTCGGTTTGTCAATATTAATTAAGGGGTTGCTCTAGTCGATTTCAGTTGTATTAATATTTTAGATCATATGTCACGTCACGAAGCTCGTAACCCGCCACCTTCTCACGTGTCGTCAATTGTTCTGCTTTAAGAAAAATTTCAATCCCACAGTATGGTAACCAAAAAACCATAAATTTCTCTCCGAGTAGTTAAAAATTTTTACGTTACAACACCCGGGCGAGTAATCGTGTTGACAGTGTTCATCGGGGAGAGTGATCAAGCCGAGAGGGTGAAGGCGGACCGGAATGAGCATAGACGGACAGTAATCTCTTCATGGTCGTGAAATGGTGGCAGGTACCATACACACCTATGCGTAAACGCGTAACCCATACCCAGGGAATGTCTGTTACATAGAGACGGAGCTTTCCTCCCGTCGAGTATGACGTATGAATTATAACAGCGGGTAAATCCGCGGGAGCGTAACGCGTTCTGCCGCTATCCTAAGGGTCGACTAATGCTGCACGTCTATATACGAGTAATACTAATGCCGGGGTGTAGCTACTAATACTAATACTAATACTAATACTAATACTAATACTAATACTAATAGCAATGCTTGGCTAATAGAGGCCTGAAGCTATGTCAGGCCGCGAGGCAACTCCTTCTAAGTGAGTTAATCTCAAGTTAACCTCGAGTTAAGCAAACCCCGAGCCGACCCTCCACCACCACCCCCCTCCACCCCCCTCGATGCTTGCTATCTCGCCAACTAATTATTATTACCAACTGGTGCAGCCCAGATTGATCCCCGACTTCGTGTCTTATTATCGATTGACAACCGCACCGAGGTAATTTACCCGATGTATGTACTTAGAAGGGGAAATGGTAAGTTGATGTGTATTTTCGACCTTATTCGAAGTTTGATTATGTCGATGTTATAGGGGTCTCGCTGACTTAGGTCCAAGTGAAAAAGTATCGATTCATTGACGTTGTGGCCTTTTGAGGGGAGACCCATCTTAGAAATTGATGATATATTTATAAAGATATTAGTTATACGAGACAAAAATAATGTATAATCAGAAGAAGCAGAAAAGTTGAGAAAAAAATAATAAATTTTACCATCCTAATATTTACGTTTGATACAAAAGTTGTCGTGAAAAATCGTAATAAACTTCCTAAATGAAAAAACTGTCAGGACAGTAGAAAATCGTTGTGAAAAATCAATTTGTAAAAGATGATAATATAATGCTTTATTGATTATGGAAATTTCATGCCAAGAATCGTGAATTTTCACGAATTCATACGAATACCGGTGATTCAAATCGCACGCTGATCAACTTTTTAATTTGAAGCCTTGTTATAAATGAAGACAACAAATTCATCCTGTTGAAATATTGAACCGACGATAGTTTGTTGGAAAATAATTACTAACAGAGTAAATATGCAGTTACCGTATTTTCCACATTTATCAAACCCGGCTCAACCAGCGGTTTCATCCCTATAATTTGTACAAAGTGATTCAATCTTGTCAGGTTTCTATCGTTTACGGTTTCTTCTCCTTTCACACTTTATCCTGAATTTTTTCTAAATTAAATAATCGACCAACCGTTTGTAGCTTTGTTTGGTTATTAACTTTCCACCGAGTTTCGACGGCCGGAAAAAATTTCACGTGTTTGAATAAAAAATATGAGATTATCATAGAGTTATAAAACTCGTCGGACGTATACGTATACATATAATCTCTCTACAATATGCACATTCGCGTGTGGAAATAATTAATCACTATGCTCGAGCAAGCAGGCAAGAATCCGCAACGCTTTTACATTTTTCTTTTGGGTCTGCACCTTGCGGTATCTCTTCGACGGTCACAGCGACGCCTTCTTTTTGGTTTAAACTTTTTCTCGGTTTCCTGGATCACGGTCACCGTTGCACGTTGTAAAATTTCAAAATTCATTATTCATCTCTCGCCTCCGTTTTACTTTAATCTTTGAAAAAATAAGCGAAGAAGAAAAATTCATAACGATCAATTAATTCTGAATGTTGTATACTAGAGAAAGCGGCGCGGCTACGATTATCCAAAATTGGCCCGAATCGACTACCGTAGAACAATTTCTTCACTCGCTTTGGAAGTTCAATATCAGACGGTGTCAGGATTGGTCCCTTAAATTATAGTCTATAGAAAAGATTACATTTTTACTATACACTGCAGGTACTTGGTAACCATGAACGTATCATCTTATATCCTATTCCTTAATCGTTCACCGACCATCATTCTTCCACCTACAATTTCTTCCCATACTAAGGGTTCAGGGTGGTCAATGGAATACAAGTATAATCAGTGGACAGAGCCGGATCAAAGTTTCGCGAGGAGATTCCGATTTTTCAATTTTCAAATTAAATTCGAGGATGTGGAAACCGTCTGTGTGGGGATGTGGGTGACTCGTTCATCATATTACCCACGTATCGCAGTTCCAACAATGCGTCTCGTACCTTGAATGGAAGTGACCACATCTCTAATAAAAGTAAGTTTCTAAGCTGAGGTTGCATGATGAAATGAGGAAAATTTGCCGTTGCAGGTAACCGGGATACAGTCGTCGTCCTGGCTGATCGATCTCGATCGTTGCCGCGGTCGCAAATCGTGCAGGTTTCGTCGACAACGAACCCAGCGTTTAAGGTACGGCTCGCGTGTCTCGAAACCCGGACGTCTGCGACCATTCTCGAGGGTGTCCACCTGCTGGTGTTGATGTGCCGGATCTTCGGCTCCGGTGCTCATACACCCAGAGGCTCATCCACCGGCGACAGTTGGCGCCGGGAATTCGACCTTCCAGGATGTCTGATCCTTTTAGTTAATTTCGCAGGCACACTTCGAGCACGTTCATCACTTTACAGGCCGATGCGTCCGGGTCTTATCGTTCCCCGAAGCGGCGAAAGTGGGAGGATCCGTAACGAACCACGCCGGCGACCCTTACGCCCCCGGGGTATATTGACTTAAGTATAAATTTACTACCCTTACTCCCTCCTAGTCTCTCCGCTCTCCTCTCTTCTCTCTTCTCTCTTCTCTCTTCTCCTCGTCGCCACGCCTCGCGCAACCACGTTCGACTCCAACTCTGCAGCTACCTTAAACCCACAGTCTGCATACCCCTCTGCATAATTAAAGTCTGCGGGATGGAGGAAGGCGGTGGAAGCTGGAAAGACGATTTGGTATAATTTGTTAATTGCTTCGACGACAGTATTATGCCGTCGATGGAAGTACGGGGAGAGCATCTCGAGCTGCCTCAAGCTGGACTCGACTTTACTCCACTTCCGCCACAGACGGTGAACGCAATTGCTCGAATCGAGGCTTACAGGCATTGCGAGTATTAAGATATGATGAAAAGACGAGGGCCAATTGCCCGCCTTCAATTATTATTACTGTACCTTGTATCTACGGGTGTAAGCTGTTCACGTGTACCGTAGAGCTAAGGAACTTAGGAAATCACTTGAACTACGTCATCGGCGAAGAAATTTGCGCACGTTTTTTTTTTCGGAAATAAGGTTTACGAATTTGCGGGACGAATACTTGCCGTTCTAACGACGTTGGCAGAGCAGAGATTTTTGGAATCGGTAATATCATATCATTGTGCCATTCGAGAAGTAGGAGGTTACGAGTGTACCTTAAGGATGGACGGTGAAAGAAGACACGCGAGAATGTAATATCGAAGAAACATGCGATATATATTCGAAAATACTCCACAATCACGTCGGGTTTCGAGTATCTTCAAATGTAGCGAAAGAGACTTGGAAGGAAATTGATATCGTTGCCACTTTTGGTGCTCCCTCTTATCGGGCGAGCATTCGGTTCATTCTCTTTTAGATCCGCGATTCAGGTATCTATGGGGCATTCCAAGAGGCAAGAATCAAAGTCAGATTCGTAAAACGTAAAACGTATCTACTTGTCGAACAAAAATGTCATCGTAGATTATATTCATTTTCGAAAGAACAGTAGTGTTTAAAGACTTTTGCAGTGAACCTTGAACTATTCATCTATTCTCTAATACGATAAATTTATGCTCTTCAATAACTTGCTTTGTAACATAATATTTATTAATTTTCGCTAAAAATTTCTGAGGATTTGAATTGTTACTATTTTCAAATTTCGGTAAAAATATTTCTACATTATTATTTTTGATTTCTCTTCAAATTCCATTTATGACTGCAGCATTTTCATTGTTTTCTGGTACATTGTTACCTTGATTGTTTATAATATTTCATTTTTCACCTTGTCGCTCTATTTCTGATCTCATCCTGGCAAATTCTATACTTTCCAGATCTTAGAAAATGTCCGTTTTGAAAATATCAAATTTAATCATATCTCTGATAGGGGTTGTTAGAAAAAAATTTCAATCTCAAATCTTGATCAATACCTCGATCGTCGAATATTCCACACACATGTGTAAGCAAAAAAAAAAAAAAAAAAAAAGTTTAAAAAACCAACGGTTTCATTCGATAACCCGAATTATTCTTCCCATCACATTTTCAACTAACCAAACAACGTTCTTTTCTCCATAGTTAATAAATTCAACAAATAAATCCTTTCTCCGTGTGACATAGGTACCTACAAGACATCACGTTTCCCGACTTAAAAAAGAAGATCCTCAGATATATCCTCAAATCATCCCTAACCGCGGTTGATTATTCATATTACTCGATCATAACTACGATCAAGATCTTCGTTCCGCGCCAAGTCTGCAAATATTACAGCAAACGCTGCGTGCAAAACGGAGCGTCTTTGTCACGGTGACCATGGCGCCCATATCGTGATAGACGTACCGCTGTGGGAGGATTCCAAGGCATCATGGGGTTGGACCGACATATGTATATAAATTTATGCATACCGTGCATGTGTGTGTGTGACACGAAGCATAGGGCGAGCGAACTCTGGAGACGGTGGAGAGGTCTGTATACATATATACAACGTATATATTCAAAGCAGTTAGTTACCGGCCCGATCATCACAAGGGTGGTTGGTGTTTCGCCACACTCGGTAACTCCGTTATAGCCTCTCTCTGTATCAAACTGTACAACGTATACCCTAGTTTAGTTTCTATAGCTTCTGCCGCACACTGCCGGTGTACTTAACATAGTTAGAATACGCTCTGGCTGCATGGTGCCCATCGGTAACCACCCCTTCCTCCCCCCTCCCACCCCCAGTGCACTTTGTCTCCTGGAAATAGAACTGCAAGCCTCGTGATGCCGCGGGATAACTTCATACTCACAACTTGACGACCTGAAACAAATTATTGTGTATATAATAATAATAATAATGATAATAATAATAACAACAATGATAATAATATGTATATACCCGGAGGCCTCGCGCGACGCGATCATGCGGTTCGACGAAAATAACTTAATTATTATTAAAACGAAACGACGCAGCATATGTGTATCGTGTATAACAACGACAAGAATGCTTTGATACTTTAATTTTGAAATTATATTGTGTAATTTGTAAATATGTTATATACGATACATAGACGAATATTACTGAAATATTAATATTCTTAGCTAAATCATCAAAATTTTTCATGGGCATCGGCATCGGCATTTTTTAGTAGAGCAGGGTGAGGCAAAGTGGGTTCATTGAGAAAATAATGCTTAAGATTAGAATAAAATGTTTACTTTTCATATGAACAATTATGTTAAATTATTATCTAACTTTCTCGAGAACAAAGTAATCGGAAATTCAAGTTCGGAAAATTATTCGAATTTGACGAGTTGAGAGTAAAGCACAGATCGAAATGTTTTGCGTTATGAGCTGTGCAATTATTCGAGTAAATGATTTCCGAATCGTTGATATTTAATAAAAACTTGAGGTGGTTAATTTTGTCTCTTGTTATTTGAAAAATTTCAGGAGGCTCACTTTGCCCCAAAATTATTTGATATCTCAAAAATTTGAAGGTGCTCACTTTGCTCCACCCTCCCTTACTCATGACGGAAATTTTCATGAAAAATACTCATTCAAACCAACTTCTCCTGTAATAAACACAAAAATAGCGCAGAATATAAATGGCGAATTAGAACTTCGTCTGCATACGATGTATATATACACTATATACCTACGAGTATAGGTATACGGATATCTGGGCACACGCATACCAACATAATTATGTACGACGTGTAACCCGGGCTGATATATAGTTACTTGGAACTGATTGGGCAAGGCGTGCACCTGTGAAATCGAAACAGGTGGGCGTGTTCGTTATACGGCCAGAGAGGCAACGTCTTGTCCGGTCGTTATCTCGCGGAGATTTGGTCCATCTCGTCATGCACAACGCACAGCGAAGAGAACTCGAGACCAACCGCCTGGATCTCTGACCATAATTTCACACGGATAACAAGGGGCGAGATGGTATTGTTCACCAATTGTGCTGGAGATTAAACAGCTGAATTTGACGGGTGTTATGCGAGCCACACAAACCCTCCGTTTCTCCGACGCGACGGTACTTACGTAGAGTTTAGTATTCATTTTTTCATAATTTTAACATCAATTTTCGTCTCATATTATTCACAGAAATTTTGCCATATTTTTAACACGTCTTTCACGATTTACATTATTATTATTTTGTTTTTATTTTATATTTTTACCCAAGAAATGTTTAATGATGTGATTCGTTCCACTTTTGCCAAAGAAGGTGAATTAATGGTTTTTTTTTTCTTTCTTTTTTTTTTTTTTCTGTCTTGTTTTATCGAAGATAGGCGATTTTGAGAATAATCACAACCGAAAGAATATTGATTTATATAATTTTAACAATGCTGACACTTTGATTTGTCGATTGTTCATTTAACTGTATCAATTTATAAATAATTTCAAAGATCTTTTCGAAATGATTCGATAATCGAATGCTCGATTTTTCCCGTTAAAGTATAGAATCGAAAGGGTAGAATTTGCGAAAATTTTCGTGCCAAAGTGAAACGCACGGGATTCGGTGCTGACCGCGGGTCACTAAAAAGCATGAAAATATCGCGAAACGTTGCAAAACGTGACGTATACGCTTTTAGAAGGTGGAAAACCAGTTAATTGGATTCTTTGCTATTGTACAAAGTAGGGACAGAGCTGCGGGCATGTTCGGCCAGTTGATCTATTTGTACTTTTTTCCTCTTCCTCGTCAGATCTCTTGCACGTAGAATGGCGCGAAAATTTAATTTTTTTTTTTGTTTGCTGTTTTTGTTGTTTTTGTTCGACATTTTTTCAATCAACGTTTTTTTTCCACGCGCTAATGGGCTGCAGGCGACTGTAGCTGTCAATTACGCTTTTTACAAGATGATAAAAAAAAAAAAAAAGAGAATACTATTAAAAATAAAAAATGTCACCCTTTTCTCCACGCATCAGTTCCCCCGGTCATAGTGAAATTCTGTCCCTTTTTCAAACTCGGTGTTGGTTTTCTTTTTGTTACTTATTTGGTTATTTATTTATTTGTTCCGAGTTTCCTGTCAGTTTCACACGAGCCTCCTTTACTTTACCAATACAATATCGCAAATTCCGTTTCCCCTATCCCTTTTTGATCACATCTTTCTTAGTCGTTTGAAAAACCAAAAACTCGATATTATCAAAATTTCACTATATTCCCCACTCAAAATATTTCTCCATCGATCTCTACCGCATTAATCAGTCTTGCATGATGCGATCCATAAGCGTGTTACAAATGCTTCCACGTGTGCCTGGGAATGTCTACCTAATACTTGCGTAGACCCATTGCGCCATGGCCCATAGGTACCCATCCGATTTGCAAGGGGACGCAAGAGAGCTTCGCGTCGCGGCGATGCCGTGGCATGGCAGACAGGCACGTATATGATCGAATAATTAGATTTCAGTCTGAAACGTCAATAACCATGTCAAACCATTATACGCCGCCGAACCGACCGAGCCTCCACGCGCGTTTAACTAAGTTAACAAACAACTCATTTAACCAAATTAATGCTCACCCGCGTCCTTCGCTCGATTTTTTCCTCCCGTCCCGCGCCCTCTTCTTCGTCCTTTTTTTCAGTCTCTATCTTCGCCCGTTGGGCTTGTTTCGTTTTTCAATTTCAACTCAATTACACCCTTTTGGAGCGAACCACCACCACCATCCCTCGGTGAATAAAAAAAAGTCTTCCGGTAAATTTCATCATCATCGAATAATACTCGGGATTATCGTGCTGATACAGATTTTTTAACCGAGTATCGGAATCAAGGTAAATTGTTTAACCGCTCAAAAGGGTATCTTTGACTCTTTCTAATTATCCAGCTTTTCTCGCGTCAACGAGGGAATGTGTTTTTTTGTTCATTTTTTTTTCATTTGTTTTTTTTTTTTTTTTTTTTTTGCTTTTTATACGAACGATGTTTTTTTGAGATTGTTTAACGCCGGTGAAAAATCGTCACAAATTTTTTCTATGGAAACAAGAAACTTTCTTCAGAATTTGTTGTGCTCATTTGATTCAGTCTTTTGCTACGAGGATTTAGAAAGCTCAAAACGATTAAACCAACTTCAAGGCTTACGATGTCCAATTTGTTCAATCGAAAAAAGGTAACTTTTGGTGAATATTATTAGTACGTTCGAAAAAGTTTGACTTGTAGTTTAGCTAATTGGTAATTTTTATCATAACAGATGGAGATAAAAGGTAAAATCGAATGTAGAAATCCGATTGATAATCCACCGGATGATGAACAAAGGGTTATTCATTCCCGCGGGATCGGAGTAAATGGCCAATTTTCATCAAAGGCTTGCACAGAGTCCGATTCCCCGTTCCCGGTTTATTTGAAAAATTTTTTAACCCTGAAAGCGAATAGCCTGATTGAAAAAATATTTAAAAACGATTGATCGCGTTAAAGCTGCATGTAATTATTTCTCTTTACTATAACCAAAAAATAGAACTGAAAAGTGATAAAATTAACATTCAAGAAGCCTGAGCGAATCGAAAAATTGTGTTTTATTGTAACAACATTCCTTCCCTAATGTCGAAAAAAATTGTTATAATCGTTATACATGAAACGTGTTTTTGATCACATATACCATTAATTAAAATTATAACTAGACGAACGGCATTACGATTTTATTTAAATAATCAGCTTTTAATACTGGAAGGAAATATTGTTTCAATTAACTTGAGCTTGAAACGAAAACCTCGAAACCCTGATTAAATTTTAACGATTGTTATGAAGTAAAAATCGTTATCCACCGACGATCGAACACCGTTTCATTCACATATCGCTGTCGTCTTCGTCGTCGGCAGCTATCCATCGAAAAGCCTTCGTCAAAGTGGCGATAAAACAATATAACATCACCATGGAGAGCCGGAGATCGGACGACGGCGTCGCGACGCCATCCCCGAGACGTAAACAATGGCGCGGGTGGTGGTTTCCGGTGACGCCGATACGATTGTGCGACCACACGCTTCTCCATATCTTATTACCGAGACCCATCTGACAGCTAGGGGTGTTTCGCACCCCATTGTGGACCCGCAATATCAAAAGCTAACTTTCGCTTCATTGTTCCACAGAAATGCAGGGCAGGTACATACAAACGATGCGTTTGCCTTTCCACCCTCGTTTTCATACCGGTTTTCATACAAAGCTCTGTATTTAATTTACCTGTGGCGCAAAAATTCGTCCCGCAAACCTCTCTCGATTTTATCAATTTTCACTTGCAAATACAGCAGCCTTTCAAATGTACAAATGTAATGTCAATCGTCACACGAGTGTTAGACTTAATCAAAGTGGGCTTAGAAAGAAGGAAGTTATTCCAGTTTCAACTCAGCCTGCATGCAGTCTTTTCTCCGGCGAAAATAAGGAGGACAAGTAGTTGGTAAAGCCACGGAGACCTGTGCAAGAACGAATTTCCAAGGGTTGAACGTGGGGACGAGAAACCGTAGGAGAAAATAAAGAAAGAAAAAGGTAGAATAGAGAATTGGACTTTCTGGTTTCTCGCTTCGGGTAGCTAATATACGAGGAGGAAACGTTTCGGGAAAACGAAACTTCTCTCGGTTATGGTTGTAGGAGAAAATTAAAAATAACCACCGTAACGAAGTTTTTCATATATTTATCAAGAGTTGTTATTTTGCCGAAATTTTTTCCAAACGTTTCGTTAAAATTTCGTAATTTTTTTTATCGCGTAAATTTTATTCCTCAGGACGATTTTCGTTAATCAAAGAATGAACTTTTTGGAGTTGGCATGAATAAAAAGCAATCAGTCGAAATTGCCATTTTTTTCTAACCACATCGATAACTGATATAGTTCGTTTTGCAAACTGTCTTTCACTTTCGTATTCGCTTATTCCCGTATGGATAAAAAGAATAATGTTCAACAATCAATTGTTACAATCTGCAACTATAATAAATAATAAATCCTAATTGGAAATCGAAGTTAGCATAGAAATTATACCATCGTGAATTCCGACCGAGAATTGAACACGGTATTACATAAAAATATGGTGAATTCGAGCGGAAGGCACATGGTTCACCCTAAAGCTTTTGAACCTTTTACATGTACATCCACATATGTACCTACTATGTAATATACTTTAAATAAAGCGAGTGGATCACCGTCTTTGGTAATCGTTGGGATATTTTTTCCCCTTCAAAAGGTTTACATCAATCTATATTATACATAGGTTTAGCCTAGTATATATGTATATATTCTCGGATCTCTTTCACCCGATTGAAAAATGTAACAAGCTTTCCTTTCGTTATTCCCTCCTTCCTCTTTCCTCGCATCTCTTCTTCTCCTCCTCGTTCGTTGAGCCCTTCGTTCTCTTCCTTGTCTCGTATTTCCCCCTGACATGTGTATGTGTGTGTGTGTGTGTGTGTGTGTGCGCATGTGTGTGTCTCTGAATGTACTATATACACGCTTGTTTCTTATTTAATTAAACTTCTGGCACCCGACGGTATAATGAATGTAGATATCTATCGTATTTGGCTGCTGAAATGGCTCTTCCACACTCTCCGTACCCTTTTACCATATAAGATTTATATAAGATGTACGTTTATATATATCTTACATATATATGTTTATTAGGGTGGCGCAAAAAAACCGAATATTTTTTTTTTTTTCCGAGTCTCGTGTAACAAAATGTTAGTTTTTGATGCTTTAAGAGCCCACTCCGATGGACAGTTCAGAAAAAAAATTTTTTGAGGTCAAAACATCAAAAACTAACATTTTGTCATACGAGACTCGAAAAAAAAAAATAGTCGGTTTTTTGCGCCACCCTAATGTTTATATATGTATAAATATACGAAAACTCATTCTGTTATACTGATAGGAATTCGCCTGAAAGAAGGGCAATGAATTTGAACCGTGCAACCAATTCAGCCTCTCGCGGTTTTAATCAAAAGAATATCAACTCGATCGTTTAATAAGATTGAATTTGAATCGAGACAACACTTTGATTTTTCTGGTTAAAACCAAGACAGCTCTGCAGCCGATAATAACCGGAATTATCATTGAATCATCGAGGAAATATTGAAATTTCTTTCTTTCAATTTCGAAGGAATCGGAAACCGCTGATTGATCAGGTTCATCTTTCCTCTGATTTAATGTTTTCCAGACGCAATCAGATTCGCTCCGAATCTCAGTTTAAATATTTGTGCCCCTCATTTTTAATTGCTGCATTTTTAATCTTCAATTTCAAGTGTTTTTCTCCTCCACCTAAATATTAAATAAAAACCTTCCGACTTATTTCTCGATTTCCATCCATCCCATCAATTATATAATAATAATAACAAGTACGAATCGCTCACTGCTGCAATTATATAAATAAATGAAGAAAATAAACAAAAAATAAAAAATAAAAAAACAATAATAATAATAATAATTATAATAAAAAATGGGTAAATCAACGATAAAATTACCGTTGATTACAAAGTACGAGAGAAGGTAAAATAAAGGGCGAAAGTTCATCGCGTAATTTGACAGCATACTAACCGAACCCAGGCCACAAAAAATATACCGGGTGTCATGATCGTAAAAAATTCTTTTTGCCTTAATAAATTTGTGGAAACTAAATCGCAGCTTTTAGAGCTATACTTGAAGCGAGTCTTTAAAATAATAGAATGAATATCCGTACTTTTGGATCGATCTTAGTTTTATTTACGAAAAAGGTACACCCGCAAATATATCTATATATATATCTATATATATATATATATATATATATATGGGTATTATTTGAAAGCGTTGGCAGAGTGGTTAAAGTCGATGGTGAAGAGTTGGAATAAATTTGTGGAAAACGGCGGTCTCCCCTTGAAAACGTGAAATGCAAATGTTTCGTTGGCAATTTGAAATTTTACGATTGCTAAAACTCAGTTTTGCCTCCTTCTCATTCAGATCCTGCAGCAGGCCAACCGTCGTCGTCGAGCTGCTCGAGGCCTTGTCACATTTGCTTTTAACGTCCTTCTAAAAAGTCGTCGAGCTGCCGTCATGTCATACAGAAACGCCCTGTATTCAGACCCCACCAATCCTTACCTTTCCCATTTCCACGCGTACTTTCTACCCCATTTGATACCCGAAATCGTCGTTAAACGCAAAGATGGCGCTGATCGTTCGAAGAAAAAAAAAACTGACCGGGAATCGACGCTCGGTTAGTCAGTCTGATTCGAGTCTCCGGCCGTTCCAGTCGCGCTCGGAACTCTCTTGGTCTCTTCCTCTCCTCTCCAATTTAAACAGCAGCTTCTCGCCAGACGATCGAACCTCCGTAGATTCACGCATTCGGCCTCTGAATCTCACGGCAGCTCTCCACTTGCGAGACACAACTATTGATCGTACACTTTTGACACAATTTTACTATTTTAATAATAAGGGATTTTTATGCATCAGCGGCTTTTCCCCTGTGAGCTAATAAATTGCAATAATTTCTTTTGGCTTAATTGAGTATTTAGATAAATTTTTTTCGTTCGTCCAAATTTCATCCTCAAACCCTTATTTCTTTTCGTATTATAGAATCACGGAAGCCTTCCATGTTGGAAAGTTTTCCGACGCTGTACCCTGTATACAGTTATATACATGTATACATATACGTATTCGTATGTATTACATGCACCTGTAAGGCACCTATAGAACGGCGAAATCGTTTTCCGCACAAATGCTTGCGGGAAATTCACCCCACGTTCCCTCAATTATATCGACTTCGAGAATCCGCCAGCCCATCGGGGACCGGAACTAGCCGAGGATCTAAACGTAGGTACCTGCAGCACATAGAGAGACCGGAAATGACCCCTGCCACTTAACGAGATCTCCTCTATCCTTCCGATTTGCTCTTTTATTTTTTTCCTTGGACATTTTTTTTACCCTCATTTTTACGCTGTATTCTTTTTTTCCTATTACGATTCACCGAAGAATTTCTCCCCCATATTTTATATGTTCGCGTAATGATTTTCTTAAATTTTGTATTTCACTACCAATATTATGGCTCTTATTATTCTCATTCATCTCTACAGGCAATTTTCGGTTTTTTCTTAATGAACAATTTCGCGGAAATTTAATTTGGATGAATTCCTAATAAACAGATTTTTCGGTAAGAATAATTCACAGAAATGGATTAATTCTCTTTCTAAGTTGAATAATTAGAAAATGAATAAACGAATTGTTGCTCTTCTTTTGAAACTTCAAGAATAAAGCATAATCAATTCTAATTTCCAAAATGTCTAAAAATTAACGCTATCCAGCGAATAAGTTTTGAATTTTTATTTTTTCAAAACTTGCAATTATCCTCCATATAGATATAATGTACAAAAAAAAAAAAAAAAAAAAAAAAAAAAAAAAAAAAAAAAAAAAAAAAAAGAACCAAACATTATTCTAATGAATTTACTTTTTTTCTCACAGCAGGATTCAAGATATTTCCGAAACAATCATGAAGTGGTTCTGAAGTTGGTTCGATACGTCTGCACGAATACCTGCGCTGCGTAGTATTTCATGGTGGTAAAACCGTATGTGTGGTATAAAAAAAGATAGCGAAGGAGAGCTTTTTACTGGCCGCTGTAACTGAAATATGGTTGACGATAACGATAACGAAAGCTCGCGTGTTTCGGTATCGGGGTGAGTTCGAAGGGGATGAGAGAAGTACTTTCCCCACATTGTCAATTGTTGGCCGGGTGCATGCAGCCGGCTTACGCCCGGATCACGGCCCATTTACTCCTGTTTTATCCAAGGGATTAAACCGCTAATTTTTGCGGATAAAATAGTAATGGTGTTTACCGCCAAATTTACGAGTTTACGATTTAAACTGGATTTAACTAGGATTCATGCCGCACCAGGTTTACCGAACCTTTTTACTCGAACTCGATCCGCGATCGCTTCGATTTTTACTCCGTTTATGAGTCGTTTTATTGTCTCGGTTTTATCGGACATTTCAAAGATTTATGATCTTTCATTTTTTCCATTTCACCGGACGTTGAGAGCAACTATTTTATTGAAGAGAAATCAGGTGAACGAATAACGAATCACTTATACAAATCGACATTTTAATTACCTTACAGTTTATTCATCGTTATCGATCTCGTACATAACGTGAATACGAAAATTAACAAAATTCAGTTTTTATGTATTGAAAAAAAAAAAGTCTTCTACTGTTTCGATCTGACGTAAGTGATTAAAACAAGAAGGAGAAAAAAAAAATAATGAAAAAATTTTTATTCAACATCTCTTGAACGTACGATTTTCGTTTTTACAAAGCAACGTGAAATTCAGCTTTACCTTAAGAATATATATAAAGAAAAACACATGAGAAAACAAATTTATTTATTTCAACGCGAAATTTAATTACTCAAATGAAATAGTGAAAATTATCATATCCGGAAAGTGCGGCAAATTTTTTTTTACTGCCATATAGTATTTTCGATCAAGCGTTTCTCGCGTTAAATTTTTCTTAGTACATAAAAAGGTGAAAAATTCCTCGAGGGAAAATTCGCATCACAGCTATATAACATATAGGTATGTATAAGCAAGTATCGCCGTATAAAAATCGACATAACGCCCGATAATAACGAGGCGAAATTTCACCGAAGAAGAAGAAGAAGAAGAAAAAGAAAAAGAAAAAGAAAGGAGTCGCAAATATAAGAGAAAGAAAAAAAAAAGAAATTCATACCAAGTGAGTAAAATCCGAGCTATACACGAATGTCCAACCGGAGTCTAGGATAGGCGAATCTGTAATAATAGGCTAGTAAAAGATGAGATGAGATCCTGCATCGAGGACACTGAGCAGTGCACAAGGATAATTTGGTATGCATTACAGGCTACCGGTATTATTATACCACACTGTCATATACCTTGGGGGTATGTATAACGTACATATTACATTATATTCAGCGAAAGGGATTTTACGGTAGATAGTTCGCAGCTATTGCCCCCTCCCCCTTCCATTCCCCCCACCACTCTTTCTCTTTTTGCAAAGCCCCCAGCGAAGTTCCTGCCACTTTTCTTTTTCTCATCAGGCGTGCGTGTACGTGTGGTTGTGTATATACGTACTCATACTAGATTCGTACAATTGTATTTACCTGAATGCGTCGGTAGGCTCAACTGCCGAGAGAAAGCGAATCGTGGGACATGCCGTTGCGTTACGGGTAAAATTGCCACCCTTGGGATATAAAATGAAATTTTATCTCAAGCTTTGCTTCTAATTTTATCGCAAACTATTCTTCTCTATCTCTCTATGTATGTATCTATCTAGGTATTTGGACGCGTGTATCGTGTACACGAATTTATATATATCTACTATACTTGGAGTAACATTTAACTCGTGTACCTGTTGTGTACGCGTATTATCGTAGTACAGAATTCTCGAATCAAATGAGATGTGAACGAATTCTGCTTGCCTTTCTAATCACCCTTTTCGTATCTACGATTCTTCCATACTTTGAACCCAATGCGCTATTAGTCGTAACGATTATTACTACCGCATATTTAAGCTCTGTTTGAATTACATTACGCATTTTATGTATACTGGGAATTCAAGCACGTGTACGCGGGTTTACCTTTCATTCATACTTGCTCAAGACAGAATCCAAGATTTCAGGCACTCGTGAATCTATTTTTTTTTTTAAATTATTCTTACATATTTTAGTTTACATTGATAAACATTTTATGTGCACAGATTTTACCGCAAATTATAAGATTTATTTTAACCTGTTTATGAAACTCACAAGCTTTAATAAGCTTTCCAAAAAGTTTCATATCATTTTCAAACGTTTTGCCAAATTTCAAATCAACATACGTCTCACGAGATCTCGAAAGATTCATCTGGCTCTCAAAGAATTTTCAATGAATTTCAACGATTTCGAGTGATTTAAAACGATTTCAAAATACCTTGCTGCAGACTAACGTTCACACCAGATTGTCAGATACAATTAACTCTTCGATCAGTTTTCTGTTGTAAAAGGAAAAATGGGAATTTTCGAATTTTCCATCAGCCCCAGAAAGTTTCTTGAAAAACACCCCCCCCCCAAAAAAAAAAAAAAAAAAAAAAATTCGACAAGCATAAAACAACGGTCACGAATACCGCTAGAATAATTCCCAAATTCTGTACAAATGAATCAAAGGGAGGCTGGGGGGAGGTTTTCTAATCGAGATCCTCCCTAGAAGCTTTGATTTTAAAGCTCTCAAGGCGTGCTGTTCATTTTTATAGAGGTGGTTAGAGGGCGGCTGGAAGAGGCTGGTATACAGGTATAGTGACCGCGGTAAAGGGTGGAAGTTTACGGAGATTGATGACCGCCGAGAGGGTGAGAGGGAGGGCGGCTTCTCCTAGAGGACACGGGTTTTATCGCCAGGTTTACGTTCATCGTTTTAATCTAGGCGAGAAGCCGATGCTGCAAAGTCGTATACGTAGGTATAATAATAATAATAAACTGGTAACGCGGTTTCATTTGTTTAATTGGCATTTAGCTAATGATTGTACCAACAGCCACGGTGTATTAAATTTTTCTCGGACTGTCCGCAGCAGACGGCGATTATTTTTAACCTAACGTTTCTCATTTGCTCCTCAGATTTTACATCCATCACAGAATAAGCTGCGAATTTTTCCCCCTTGGATATTCATTGTCGGTTCGGAGCTTGTCGGGCGAGCTTGCAGCTAACAAACTTCCCTCTCGTCAAGCTCGATCTTTCAAACTTTCATCTCCGCTTCGCAGTCTCGCGTTTATTCTCACGATGAAAACAGGGGATGACAGCTCCGTTTCAGTTTTCATATACAAATCAACTGTTCGAAGTAATTTTGCGATCTTGAAATCTTTCGAACCCTTTATCAGGGGGATTTTTCATTTTTCAAATCTCGTTGTAGGTCGGATTTCTTACAGTAAATCGAAACATTTTAAATTTTCACGCTTTTTTAAGTAACCGGAAAATCATTGTTAAAACGTTTCGCGTGATACTCGACTCTTTAATTTAACGATTTTTCAAAGCAGGTCGCAGGTTAACAAGGACCTTTGTAATTTCGTCCTGCGAACGTAATCGAACGATTTTAGAGAGTCTTGATCGTTTTCTCCGTCGTCGCGTCGGTCCCAATTTGCAATTTCGGCCGATTCCACGCCCTGTTCGTTCACCATTTCCGGGGAATCCCCGCCTGGCAAGTCTTTTTTTTTAATCTCGGATCGCCTAGCGGCTGCAGCACGAGTTAATCTACGGTGGAAGGAAGGGGGAGCTTTAACTAGCCATTATGCATGGGGGTGGCTCGGCGTTCTCTGCATGCGTCCGACGTTTTCCTCGGTTTTCGTAATAACGATCCAAGCTTTGAATTTTCATGAAACTCGTCCTGCTCTACGTTCGATCGAATTTAAAATCAGTCTTATACTTTATACTTAATACCTGCTGTATTTAGAAAAATCAAGTGCCGAAGGCAGATCACCGTTTTTATTTTCATAAAAAACCTTTTATAAGTTCACTCTTACACCGAATATGACTTTATCAATTTGAAAAATTCTTTTTATCTCAGACGAGTCAAATTGATCAAGTTTTTCTAACCAAATATTGTTTAACTTTGAGAAAATAAAGATTCGAAGTAAACATTCTTACGTAATATTATAGCGTTAAAATTTTGTCGTTTCTAGCATTTCATTTTGCTCGCTCATTCGCCCATTTTCCAAATAAAACACAATGAATTTTAATCTGCGGTGGAAATTTAACGATGTCAGTCAATTTTCAGCCATTTCTAGCTAAAAAAAATTACGGTTGCGTCCCCTTGCTCACCGTGAAAATATCGTTCAAGTTGACCAAAAAAACAATTCTGTAACACTGATTTGCGATTTTTCATTTATCGTTTAAATAACACGGGAAGAATTTTTTTTTTTTTTTTATCTTGGAATTTTATTCACATTGCAGATTGTATTTTGCGAGGTTGATCCCTTCCCGCTTCATTTTCCAGCCGCCATGCATCAGTTATGAGGCATATATAATTGATCACCTACCTGTGTACACCGACTGTTAGATTCTGATTTTTTGTTACGTCCTTGTAAATTATGTATAACTGGCGAATTGACATTATATGCATAAAATATGCGTTCACTCGACGCGATTATAACACCAGAAAACATATCGGTGTCCTCGATTGCGGAAATAACTTCCGTAAATGGGATATTTTTTGGCATGTTTCTATCTCTATTGTTAAAACAAGAATAAAATTATTTCCTCTCCATCGAATCAACGAATATTTTTCGATAAGATAACCTTAATAAATAATCATAACAATTTTTGTTATCTTACCTAATCAAAATCGTATATTAAAAAGTAAAAACTTGCAGAAATATTTTTGTGGATTAAAAAAAAAAGAAAAAAAAAGGTCTTCACGTTGGATCTACATATTGCAGTGATGGAAATTTCCTTTCATATTAGATCACGTAAAATCAGGCACGCCAAAAACTTCGTCGATCACTTAAACACGTTTTGTTCACGAACAATGCGTACACACGTATCATACCTATATATATATGTATACATATAATACAGAGCTCGAGTATTCGTGCAATTCGTTATTACTCAAGTTTCCACCAGTAGTCATTTAGTTTCAGTTTAGGAAAGTTAGTTTTCGGTATACGGGATTAGGGAAGAACTAGTTTCCCTCACAGTTCTCCGAGATTAAATTACGATTGCTACGCGTGTAGGAGCCTCTCGGGGAGAGGCGAAGAAGACTATTAGTAACTACTGCAATTAGTTACAGTTTGGAAAGCTTAATTTTTGGCAAGATGCCGGCTGACTCGCCCTGGAAGGTACATACATCTGTTTTACCAATACACCACCTATCGTTTCCCGTTAAAAGCGCTGAAACCGCGCGAAACACAATTAATTTCCCGCACTTTTTATTTATTATAATTCAGCGAATAAAACCCCGCGCAACGGTAAGAAACAGGGGTGAAAAATAAGGGGACAGAAGCGGGGAAGAAAAGTGCGAGATAACCGCGAATCCTTATTGGGTATTGGTTTATAATAATTAGAAGTATCAGAATCGATGAAGACTGGGCGCGTTTCTCCCCACGGGAGAGGGGAGGGGGGAAGGACTTTTCCGAGGGTTGATACACCTGGCTGAGCTCTACAGCATCTAATTGCAATTACGTCATAATTAAGGGAGGCGCGTTAATTAAAGATTAAGATACTTTAACGTTGGAAACTTGGCTTAAAAGGGACACCCGGCAAGGTATGCACCAACCAAAGTGTTAATAAAGTCTCTACTCTAATCCGTTCGTAATCTAGGCTTAAATTTTCCCAAGATTTATATGCATCATATTACTATATACATATATATATATATATATATATATATATATATCTTCCTTGGATGTACACGTTATTCAGACGGGCGGCAGATTTCCACCAAACTTTTTACCTCATGAATTATCTTATCTTGTAAAGTTTGAAAAAAAATTTTATCTTTCGGAATATGATAAATAGTTGATAAATATTTTATGTATGAAAATTGTCTAGTGATAAAATTGAAAAATATTTTATACAGAATTGACATTTTCTTTCGCGTCGTATAATATCGTCTGTAGCAGAGTGTCCCTGGCTGCGCACGTTGAATCGCCACGCCGCGGCGCCCTCAATTTCAGGGGTTGTTTAAAGGGAGCGTATAGTAGCGAGTCAATGCTATCCTGAGCTTTTATGCGGGGTTTGATTCGATCCTTAAAATCGCGAAAGCTGCTCACTTTATTATTCCGAATCACGGGACAGTCGTCCGGTTTCCATAGCCTATTGGCCGGCGGTTGTAATATCCTTAGAAATTGAACAAAGTCGTTGAAAGCTCTTGCAGTTACGATTCCGAGTCGTTTTATATCGCGAGAAAGATATTCGACGTCTCGAGTCTCGCGCTTTGTATATTTTGTCAAATACTTTTTTTGTCTTTTCTTACGCCACATTTTTAACATACAACTTTCAATGCAAATAACCGGCAGGTACAGCGTTGCGATATTATCTATGCGCGTCGTAGTTTAACCTCAACATTCTATAAAGTTTTTTAATCAATCAATCCGAGGCTCCTCCACTTTTTGTTTCCGGAAAATCTAACCGACGATTTATTATTTATAATATATATTTTAAAGCGGCATATTCCCTTTTTCTTTAAAATTTTCCTGTTTTTCCCTTTTTCCCTTTTTTTTTTTTTTTTAATAATTGATCAACTTTGTTAAAATAACTTCGTTACAGATATTTGAAGTCTCTGCGTTAACTTGGAGCTAATGGGAAATCTGATCGCAATGCAATATCCTTAAATTATGGAAAAACACGAAATGAAAAATTCTGACGTTGATTTTTACTGTTGAAAATGAATTTTGCAGAAATTTAACATGTTCAAGGGATTTAATTATACGATGCGCGTATTGATTTTAACGTGAGACACGAATTAAGTCCAACCAATTAAGTAATGAAACGTGAATCATAAGAAAATGGTGAAGATAACAAAGCGCAACGGCTTAAATACATATAATACTTCTCACCTGAAAAATCAATCGGTTATATTATATAGATATTGAAAAAAATCTTGCCAAAGTCGTAAACCGATTTCATTTGTTTATCAAGCTAATGTATGACGTACATGAGTCGGATCAAAATTTACTTTGACACGTAGAGTTAATTTCGCTGTTATTATCAGCATCGTCGTTATTATTATTATTATTACTATCAATAATAATGTTGTTGTTGTTGTTGTTGTTGTTATCGTTCATCGAATGTCGCGAAGGGAAATTTCGCAGGAAATTGCTACGGAATTAACTCGCGGGTCCCCCGGTTTTCCGTGGAAATGCCCAATTCTCAGGTACGGAAGATATATATACATGCATACATGTATATTGTAGGTATATCTATATCGGTATAGAGGTATATGTAGAGGCGACGTATACAGCTCATGAATGGCGGCGCCGAAGGGAAGCGAATTTTTCCGCGGATAGCAGGATAGATGGGTTGAAAAATTAGGTATATATTCGATTACCGAGGGCATGAAATCCGGGCTTTCCTCTCCCGGTTTGAGGCGCGGGTCGGCGGCGAGTCCGCGCGCGCGAAGACTTTCCTGCCAGGGAGTTTTCAGTTTCTAGTTCCTAGTTTTCCCCGGGTAAACGCGAAAAAAGAAGGAACGAGCTGAAGCTAGCGCAAATTGAGCTTACAATCCAATCAGGCACCCCGCTTCTCTGTCTACCCTCGGAGGCTCGCCGAGAGCGTCGAGGGTTCGGGATGAGTCGGGGGGTTGGAAGTGGATGTGGATGTGGATGTGGATGTGGATGTGGATGTGGAAGCGGTGGGCGAGCAGCCGCGCTTCCAGAGCCCCCCCCCCCTCCCCTCCCCCCCCTCACCAACAGAGATAGAAATATTCTAAGTACATTTTTGATGGGATTTTTAAATGAGCCCCAATTGTGTTAAACAGCGCCCTGGGCTAGCCGTCCCGCCAACCGGGGACTCGACTTAATACAAGATTTTCTTAAATAACATTTGCGACTTTGCAATTGCTGAGTGAGCGAGATGGCTAGCCGGGCGAATCGCCGACTTGTTAGTGCCAAGAGACAAGGTGCCGGATCTTCTCTCTCTCTCTCTCTCTCTCTCTCTCTCTTTCTACGTTATCGAGGGTTTATTATTATTATTATTATTATTATTATTATTATTATTATTATTATTATTATTATTATTATTATTATTATTATTATTATTATTATTACTAAGCTACTCTAATCTGTTCTTCACTCGAAGGGTATTTCTTATTGGTCTAACTTGACTTGAACTTAAATGTTTATTCTGTGTTATGTTATTATTTTATACTAGATTGGTCTCTTCTTTTTTTTTTTTCTTTTCTTTTGTAGATTGCATGTGCAACTAACTAATTATAATTGTTTCGCCTGGCTTCTCGTCCTATAAAACCAATTTTTATTGGTACTTTCTTGCTTATTACCTTATTTACTTTTTTTTTTCTTTAGTTGCGTTATTTGACTTGTACATATCATGCTTGTTTTCGTTAACTACTGTTTTTCTTGCTTGTGATTTATTGTTTTAGTTATTATGTATTCTATATTCACCATATGATTACACCATGGCAAAATACATCTTTAATCAATCAATCAATTAATCTCTTTCTCCTCACTGAGGAAAATTTGATTTTCTGCAGTGATCGGATATCGTACGAATTAAAAAAAAAAAAAAAATAAATAAATAAAATGTATTACTTGGTACACGCATTTCAGTTGTCAATTATACCACACTTTCTGGTTGAATTTGAAGCTATACCTAGTCAAAAAGAACAGTGACACGTGATAAATTTTCTTGGTTACCTACAAACTGCAGAACTAATTTTCATTTTTTATCCAGAACCATGATTTTTTTTCGATGATGGTAAAAGTAATGAAAATAGCTCAGGACTGTGCATATACGGTAACCGCAACTAGAAATTCATTTCCTCGTGCTTTTTTCCTCCCTCTTGACTTTCGCAAATATATTCCGCATGCCGTATTAAAACGAAAGGCACTCTTTTTTCCCCTGAATCCATCGTGCGAATTGAATATAGATATATAACCCACTCGGAGTTGTAATACTCAGTTTTTTCTTTTTTTTTCTTCTCTTTTCATCTTCTTTCCAGATTTTTTTTTTCAATTCCCCATGTTCAGACCCTGCAGCGTATATTGCGTCACTTTCATGCGGTTCGCGTTTTATTGCGGTTCTACAGTATCCTTTGATCGATAGATAGAGATACGAGCCGAGTATATAGAGGAAATAGGTTCAAAAGGTGCATTTGATTGACGCTATTACCACTCGAACACGCGCATCCAACGCGCGATGCGTGATTCGTTGCAGGGGATGATTATTTTCTCATTTCGCAGTTACATCGTTTTGTTTTTTTCTTGGGTTTTCTTTTCTTTTCTTTTTTTTTTAAATGTTTTATTTTTTGTTTCTACTTCTGTTATTTATACCTATAGTTTATACCTTCGACGCCTGCATCAGAGCTGCATGATTGATCAGCTTTTGCGGGAAGAAACGCAACGAATGGGAAATGAATAACGATAATAAAATGCGGTGTAGGACGAAGTTGAACGCCGCCCGCCTCTACAGTGAATATAAATCATACCCTGTTTTGTATCTTTACTTAAATATATTTATATACATAGGTATATAGGTATATATGTATATATATATATACAGAAGTAAAAATAGAATGTGCGTGAGAAGCAGAGAAAGGGAGAGTGAGAGAGTTTTAAACCGTTTTCAAATTTAATCGCATTTTGTACTTATATACTAACTATATATATATATATATATATATATTCTTATATAGCTCAGTGCCGAGTGAAGGGATCAAAATTTAATTAAACCAAATCAAGTCGCAGAGAGTGACGTAGAAAACTTGTTCCCGAAATTTTCTCCCTTCCCGCACATCCGCTGCAGGAAACGATCGATGTTATACTCGTGGATTATGTCCAGATACAAATTACACACCCGCGGGATTATTCTTATTTCACTCTTGCTGTTTTTAATTCGAATATTCTGTATTCGTTTGGTTTCTCTTTTTTCTTTTTTTTTTTTTTTTTTTTATCTCTTTCTCTTTTCTTTTCAAGGAGTGTTTTATTAATACAGCTTAAAATCGATAATCGAGAGTTGAGAGAGAGATACTTGAAAGATACTTGCTTGAATATTTTTGAAAATTGTAAAAAAGTATGCAGGCAAAGAGGGAAATCAAAAACAACAAAATTGAATGTAAATGAAAATTGCAACCGCAATGGACTCGGTAAACCTCGTGATACGATCCTTGCAAATCAAGGATCACGAGCTATAGTTTCTACAGAGATCGGAAATATTTTCATTCAATTCTTAGCATGGCTCGATGAAGTGTGATGAGTGTACTTGTAACACCTACGCAGGCGTACCAACATTACTTGTACTTATAATAATGCATGCATAATGTATTATATGTAATATAATGTTTAATACGATATTAATGGGAGCTCATTAAATTAGAAGTTTTAATAGCCGCGGAATTTCATCCCCGGTAAGAGCTTAATTGGCACTTAATCTCGGTAACGGGGTCTTTGGGCACACGCCAGTAGCCCCCTTCTCCCCCTCCCCCTCCCCCTCCCCCTCTGACCGCTCATCACCTCTCTCTATACGTTAATGCAGCTTAACAAGTCACACCCTTTAAATAATAAGCTATTTACACGATAGTGTACTCGCCCCCGATTGTAGTTTACCCTCCTCATAAAATCTGTAGATTTTGAAATTAACGATTAACACCAATGCATCTTCACCGTAAATTCCGTATGAAAAATATAAAAAATAATCTGACTTGAGTCAAGATAAATAAGGAAATATCGTGAAAACCGTTAACTCATTATTTTTTTTTTTTAATATTTAACCTCATTTTTTCAAATATATACCTTTTTTTTGAACGCGCAGTATTACCATACTTTTTTTCTTCAATATCTGCGTCTTGAGAGTTACTAAGTTAATTTTTAACTCAAAATGTTGGAAGTTTAGTGAGTTGTGATTTTTTTTAATAGAAATGTCGTATTATGATTTTTTTTTTTTTCACATTCAAAATTTCATTACGCAGAATCAAATAGTTGGGCACAATGATTTTTGTTGTGGGGTTTTACGGTGTTCAGGTATGAGAGCAGTTTTATACGCAGGGTTAACCAATATTTTTTATTAAATTTCTCCCATTTCATTTCCACCCCAAAAATTTTAGTTATTATTAATGATGAAGCGAGTTTTAATTTCATTCATTTTCCGCAGCTCGATTGAAGCTTTCGACTAATCGCTTACACGGGGATTATCGTATAAGATATAAAGCGAGCTCACCGGGGAAGGATTTGTTTTTAAAAATCCCATCGCACATCGCGGGATTAAATAAAAAATTATTCCATTCCTCCATTCGGCGGTAGTAAATCCTCTATTCCTGATACTTCACTCTTACCGCGTTACTGAAAAATTTGCTTTACGTTTATCCATCAATATATATATAATATATTTAATAGCTCGGAGTTTGTGTCGATTTTTATATCTGATCGAATAAAAACGCCACTTTGAATCAGTCAAAATCCGACAAACCTGCGAGACTCGTTTTTAACATTTTCACATCGAGTTTATCGATATTTTGAAAGAACTTCTCTGTGTTCTTTTCCTTTTTCCTCTTCGCACGTCCCAAAAAAGACAATGAAAGCTACTGTAATTGACAAAACGTGTGAGAAGAGAGAATAAAAAACAAAGTGATGAAGCAAAGGTACAAAAAACGAGCCCACTTATACAGCAAGTACGTAGGTACGATTGTGAGTATGAAGAATTCGCACGTTTCAAAAAAAGTTTGCTTAACTTTATTCTCCTCGTACTTGAAATAGTTTTACATGATTATATGTATACGTATATAGACGGTATAATAACCGGAATAATAAAATTTGCCAAACTGATCAGACTTGTGAAAGAAGAAGAAGAAGAAGAATACCAACAATAATAATAATAACAACAAGAACGATTTTCTTTATTTACCGCGCTGGAATCAGATCCTCATGGGGTTGAGCAACAAGACGAAACTTGTAAATTCGGAGGCAAAATCGTGTCTCGAAGACGAATGAAGTTTCACAGAAGTTTTTCATTGCGTAGGGGTTGTCGGTCCTTGGTGCGTGGCGGGTTTTCTTTACTTTTTGTATTCTCTTGTATTTTTCCCATGGTTTTTCCAGAGCTTGATCGTTTATTTAATTTCCTTATTCCTCCCCCGTGAAATGCAGATACGGAAGTTCCGGGAGTTGTGGTTGCAATTTTTTCACGCGAAGTACGTGTTTGCCTTCGGAGGATTGGCGCGCGACTGACTAACTGGGGCTACGTTGGCCGACCATCAACCCTCTTGTGCTTCTCTCTCTCTCTCTCTTTCTCCTCCACCCCCGTCATCCCCTTCCGCCCCTCTTTTCTCTCGGTTTCGCACCCCGCCTCGTGTCCCGTTTCTCTTCAGCTTCATTACAACACCCTTTCCTTTCCTCTCCTTTCCCCCACCCCTTTTTTTCATCTACCCCACGGGTTCCTTTTTCTTTCTACAATCTCTCCTCCCCCCCCCCCCCCCCCCCCTCACCCCGTTTTCATTCCCCGTTAGTGTTGCGCGCGCGCGCCTCTGAAAGACTGACTGCCGGCTGCTGCACCCTTACAGGTTAGACCTGCGGTCGAGCGGACTGAGACGTCTTTTTTTTTTCAATATGCGATATTCCAGGATAAACTGCGATTAATTAACCCCCATGCAACCTTATAAATAATTCGCCCTCGAGTCGACAGAATAAATTTTCAGAATCATTATTAAATCCCGATCTTATTTTTCTCTTTCGATTTTACAAAGGGATCAATTCTTTGAGGTAAGTATGACAAACGTTGTGAAGCCACTTGAACAGTTTCTTCCGGTGATAATTTTTGGTGATGAATTTTGCCTTACGGTAATATCGTTTTTTTTTTTTTTTTTTTTTTTTTTTCAACAGCATGGTATGGTATCGATGCAGATTAATAAAAAGGTAAGAGTATGAATGGTAGCTATGCTCGTCGAGGTGAAACAGTGAAGAAACATATTGTTATTTGATACTTACAAAAGTGTAAGTAAAAAAAAAAAAAAAAAGAGAAAAAATACTTTGATATGTGGAATGGAAAAATGAATTAATGGGGAAAAGAAAAACACGAGGCAGGGTGTACCGGACTTGGAGAGGCGTCGTATCGCAGATCCTTATACTCATCCTTATACCGTACTCGAAAACACCAGTAAACTGCGGTCGTAGAACGAGGTCATGAAAAAATTCCCTCGGGGCGCATTCTTCCCGCAAAAGCATCCCCTTTCAACGTCTATACGTAGGATACTTTCTATCCGATGCAGGAGGAAGCGAACGGCGAATTTTGACAGAGAGCTTTTGGAATTGGCTTTTCCGATCGACTTTAGCTTCGAACGTGTCGACACTTTTTCGCGTTTCATATTCTCTGACGAGATCCTTGGGTGTCTAGTTCGATTAAAAATATTTTAAGAACTATCCAAAATCGTTTGTCGAAAATGGATCCGATTTTTTTTTCCAAGGGACTTCCGGTCTGAACTATAATATTTGTTTTAGCGTCCAAATCGATTCGATGGTTCGTGAAAAGTTTGTGATATTTAAAAATTTTTTTGTATTTTGATTAACAATAATTAGCTGTAAAAAATTGATTGAAAATTAAAAATTAAACAAGTTTGCGTCAAGTCTCTTGTAGGGTTTTTGTTGCGACGCGAGGTAACGTTTCGATGAGTGCGTAAAATAAGAAAATATATTTAGATTAAAATTTGGAAGGAACAGATTTGAGCTCGTATAAGAGTTTCTTTGACAAGAGACTGTGCTTGCGTAAAACTTTCTCCGACTTGTACTCTCGCGGGAAATTCAAATCTCGTTTCATCTTTCTCTGGAGAGGAGATTCCTCGAACACCGTTTGCATAATTACACCAACGGAGTAACGCTCTCGTTATATAATGTATATGTATATGTATACATAATATACATATGTATCTTTCACATTCTTCAAAGCGAAACATTATAAGCTGGTGGTTCTGGCTTTTCTGCTCTACACCGAAAGGAAAGGAGAAAAAAAAAAAAAAATCTGAAAGCAATATTAAACAGAAAATAAAAAAAATTGGATGAAAACAGTCGGTTTCTGAGTGCAGGCACTTAACGGGCTTTTCCCACAGTTAGTTTCTTTGAAGACTGAGTCGGTGAGATTCTAATTGGACGCAGTTTTCATCTGTAAATTACCCTCAACGATTTTTTGAAACGCGATATCACCAGATTGTGTATACAAAAGCATGAATTACTTGAGTATAAGTATTTACTAGCTAAATCATTTAGTTTATGCTTTAACACCGAGAGAAATTTCTAATTGTCGTTATTATACAGTTAACGTAACCTAAAGAGACGAAATAAAGTTCTTCGTAGAGAAGGAAAACCAGTTTTATAATCGTATAAAAATAGAAAAACTAAATAAGTTTTACTGTTTTTTTTTTTTTTTTTTTTTTTTATTATTCATTCTATTTATTGATTATGGTTACTTGCGCTATATTTTCATTTAAACTATAATATTACTTGACAATAATTTCCTATCGATATCACTAAACACCTGAAATGTTTTGTACACGAATTATAAGGCGGCTTTTCCGTATTTAGCGACGAATTAGATGTTCAAAAAGTCAGGAAACCGCGTGAAAACCGGACGTCGCGTCGTCTAGCGTCGGTCAGACTGTCGTTGTTAGTAAACGTGCGAGAGTAGACAACCGTCACATGGCTTGCGTATAAATAAGGTCTAAGCCTTCGCCTGGACGAGCCGTAATTACAACAGGGCTAAGCCGGATAGCCTGGATCAGTGATCCTTTATGCCGGTCGGCGTTCAAGAACCTCACCACGGGCAAAACCAATTTGGAATTAGTACAGCATCGCAATAGAAAGTTGAGGAAACCCCCTCGCATGCCGTGCAATAAGAGATCGCGTTATTATTACCTGTTATAACTTCACCCTCTGTAAGGATTTATACTACCCACCACCTCCTGGGAGGGCGTTGTGCGATGGTCTTCCTTACTGACGCGTAAAGACGTCTTTATCTCCCTTCCGTCTCTCACTTACTCCTCCTCGCCTTTTTTTTTTTTTTTTTCTTCTTCTTTGTGTTCCATATTTCATACATCCACAGGGAAAATTTTTCACCTCTTAAGAAATTGCTTAAACAACTGTGACTTATCACGTTGCTTCTACTAGCTATTAAGAATCTTCTCACAAATTTTTACCGTTAATTCGATAAACTGAATTGAACTTTTTTTTAGATACAATATATCGATTCATTTTTATCGACTGACTATAATATTCATCGCGGAATAAATCTCGAATTGTTTCGACGTCTGCAGAATTTTGCGAAACGTGGACCGTTTGAAACTGTCGTCAAATGGAGAATAATAAAGGGATGTTTCTCTCTGATTGTGGCCGATTTATAGACAAACTATAACTCTATACGCTATACGTCTATGTCTTTCAACTTGACGTAACTCCGCTATAGGAATATACGTATATATACATATATTTATACATACATATATAACAATAAATTGACTATAGTAGGTATGTATATTGATACATACAATGCTGGTGGGTGGTACCATCTGGATTACGTCATGTCACAGACATTTGCGTATCTACGCGCTTGTATTTTCCCATCACTAGAATCGATATACAGACATAGACATGTGGATATATATATATATATATATATATATACGTACGTATGTATGTATGTATGTATAAAGAGGTAATAGTCTGGAGCACAAAGCATCTCCAATAAAGCCGTGCCTTATATGTACCAACATATGCGAGCCTCGACTGCAGCGATCTATAGGTTTTAATTCATCCGAAAATCCGATTCGGTGACTCTTTATGCCGCTGGATTGAAGCGCTCGCGAATATCTGAAAGTTCGGGCTTTTAACCCGATGCCCATGTTTATTATACACGGACTCTGAGTGAAAAATTATCGTCATTCAATCGTAATTAATCAGGGTAATTCAGCGCTCGATTGCCTGCGGATGTCGCTGTTGGGCATATATATATACATATATATACGCGTTAGACCTTCGCGATATTATTATAATAGACCGAAGAAATTAAGGATCGAATTAGGGGCGAGGTGAAGGAGGCGGAAGATGAACAATGTCACGTCCAGAAGCACTCAGCTCAACGGGTCTTCGCAAATGGACACTAAATACCTTCGGTCCTTTCGTTGTGTTGTGAGTATCCTTCCTGAGGGATGGTGGGTCGTAAACCTTGGTATCGGGGTCTATAATTTCGACAAATTATTTCGGATCTACGACGTTGAGTTTTCCGCTTTCGTTCGAAGTGATTCCGATCAACTTGTTTTGTCGAAACGGTTTTTTCGCAAAATTAAGTTTATCTGCAAACTTATCGAACTTTGCTTGCTTGGTATAACGCGAGGTTTTAAACGAGCATTTTTTTCGCTCATTTTTAAATCGCGTTGATCCAAGGCGACGAGTAAATATCCGGAAAATTAAAAATTGATGAGAAAGCTGCGATATTCTTATCAGAAATATTTTTAATCCAAGAATGTAGGGAGATATATCTAGACGATCTGATACCAGGTGAGGAATATTGAGATCTGTTTGTACCGCTTGGGAAACTCGATCGAGATCAAAGCCCTGGATCTGTTTCACGAGGAAAAAGCTAAGCAGTCTAGCTGAAGACAGCGAGAGGATGAGATGAGGTGAGCCGAGGTTCGAATAGAGACGTTTTACGTGCGGTATACAACCAGGACGAGTATCCTGGCTGGAATTATGCTTCTGCTATTGTCTGCCTTGTCTCTCGCAGGATTCTCAAGTCACCCGCAGGACTACGCGATTAAAAATCGACTACAATATTGTGCAACGCTTTCGTTATTCTGCTCGTATCGTAAGGATGTATCGAAAGAAAAGCAGAGGTTTCAAAATTGCTATCGAAGCCAATCAATTTGTTAAATCTGGTTTTAAAAAGTCGTGGGATTCGGGATAAGATATGAAAACATAGAATTTACAGTTACATTTTTTATTTCTTACAATTTTACAATTTACATTTACATTTAATTGCATTGTTTTAATACTGCTTTGCAGCTAAAATTCACAGTTCGTCTGATTGTAATAAAAAATAACTAATTTCATTCATACTCTAGAAATTGTCTGTAACACATTTTTTCATTACAATTTATAATGTTTATACACTTACACGCTTATAATTAACAGATGATTAAACTCATGATTTAGTGATAAATAGAATATTTTTATCCAAAATCGAGCTTATTGTCAAAGAATTCGTCGAGAGTACATTTACAGATAAGACGAGCTTTTGCTCATCAGAATTGAACAAGAAATGTGGATTTTTTATTGAACGAATTATAGAATAACGCGATCCTTTCAACGTGGAGATATTGAGGTGATTTCCGTCAAGATTCACGTGGTCTTTTACAATTTTTTATCTATAGCAGGGGAATTTTCTTAGTTATATGTATTATACTGGATTAGCTTTACAGACACTTTTTAAGCCTTTGATCGATCATGTTTTTGGTTTAAACTTCCACTGACCTGAGTCTACATTCCATTAAACGTATTTCTGTTATGATAACGTTTACAGTAACGCGTATAAACAATATCACAAAAACGTATGAAAAGCTCTTTCATTTTCGAGATTGTGAAATGGCGAAAAAATTAACGCAATTTTGGCGTTGCCACGGAGACGGAGATGCGGAAAAAAGAAATTCCGCACAATCGAGTTTACCTTCTTTTGTCCATGTTTGTTTATTTTTTCCTCACGTTAGTTAATTTTTTCGCCACGTCGTCGGTGTAATCGCGGTTCACTAGCTACCGGCAAAGATACAAAGATAATTGGTCATTCAGCTATGATAGTAAGAGACAGGATGTGTCGGTGCAGCGCTTCGCACTTTGAAGACCCGTGAACACTTTGAACAGATTTGCTTTGGGTTTTGCCAGGTCCCGGCGTTGTTTCGGGCTCACATTTTAGTTTAGATCAAAAGACTCGACGAGGCATTCCCGTTCAATTCAGCCGTGCTTAAGTCGGGCTTTCGTTACTCGCTTGTGCTTTCGCCAATGTCGTCGTCGCTTTGCTTCTACATGCTGCACGTTATTATAGGTACCTACAAGTTAAGTCACGACTAAAAAACGCGAAATTTTCAGATCAGAAAACTCCAAATTCAGGTTTATCGAGTCCTGCAGTAATTAATTATAGATCCATCTCATTCGTAGTTTTGGTGTTTCTTTGGTTTCTTCTTACATGCAATTAGTCCTGCACAGTAATGTAATATTCTTCCATTATATCAGCCTTTTTTTTCTTCAAGGATTCGCTGTCTCGAATGGACTAGCATCGAGTGACCAAAGTAGTTTAGGAAAAAAAAAAGTATATATATATATATTCCTGAAGAAGATCAGATCCTTTCATCTGCCCTACACGTTTCTCCTCCTTTCGACGGTTGATGACACCCGCGGATTTATATCTCGTGGCCTATATACGTCAAAGATCTTTGTCAGACGAACGATGATTTATCACCTCAAGATTTTATTGTTAGAGAATAAAAAAGGAATAATTTTTCTTTCAACCCTCTATACTAAACTAGTATTTCGAAGATCTTTTTCTTCGAAGAAACTGCAGTACCAGAAAGAAAGTGGTAAGAATATATATAACCAGTTATTTCTGTACAACATAATACAATTCCGTTTCATTGGAATTACAATTACAAAAATTATACGCACATATAAACCAATGATTAAAAAATTTTCTTTGAACAATATACAACCAACTACTTCAACCACCAAATGGCGCAGCATGTACGATCGTTTTGCGACCATCGAGAATGGCAGTGCGTAGGTATATTGGTTTGCTGATAGCCGGGGTGAAGTTTACCTTTGGCATACATAAGCTAGGTGGGTGAAGGGTGCGAAGCGATTTACTTGGCGGGCGATACCCGGGGCGCTTCTGCGTGAAGAAGGGGTGGCGAGCCGAGGCGAACAGCCGGGTGATGCCACCCAGGCAATCATTGAGCGTGTGATCTGATTGCGAACGAACCAATTCGAGAATCTACCGCCAAGATCTGCGCGAATTTTCGCCAAATTTCTAACCTACTCTGCGTCCGTGTAATCCAGATGACGAAAGCGTCTCTCGAGCTTTTTACCCCCGCGTTTGCCGTCAAAGTAACGCCACGCTGGGACGAAATAATTTCACATAATTAGCCAAATTTAGCTGGTCCAACCAGCGGGACAGGTTTCAGGTACTCTTTTGATTTAAAGAAGTTTCTTGATCCCCAAATTTTTTGGTTGAAACAATTTTTTTTCTACACTTTTAATTGACAAAATTATTTTCCACATCCGGGGAACCAAGTTATTATTTATTATTAAAGAAAACATTTTTTCTTTTTAAATCTCATCGTTCGATCTGTCGCGAAAATGTGTTCGAAGTTAAGAAAAGAAAATACATATATACCAACTTTCCCCTGAGTCTATACAGTAATTGATTGAAAGTGCAAATTGCGAAAAAAACGAAGAAAATATGCGAGAAAACCCGAAAAATATTTCGTGTCTGAAATAAATGGATTTCTAAAATATTCTACATCGACTTTCTCAACTCTTTAATCTATTAATTATCGTAATCTGTGAGATTGGCTGATCAGTGTTTTGTCGTGTTACGTTGAAAACGGAATATAAATAATTCGGTACGCGGCGTGAAAAAGAAGAAGCGTTTCCTTGGGCCATTAGTCGCGGCTAATTCCGCTTTGTAATTATTGTGAAAATGGGAAATAGAACCCTTGTATTTAATTTTCGTCGGTGGATAGCGTGCGGGGGCTTTAATGAGGGAGGATATTGTGCGGCGTGAGGGAGGCAGACCGAAAAGGATAGATGGAGGATGCGAGGTGGCGTTAGGAAGTTGGGGGTAACGCACCCCATAGAGGTAGGTACAACCTAATTAGCCAACCCAGCCTGTCAGACCTGGAACTTAGACCGGTTCGTCTCCCGCATGTATCCACTGCGAAATACGTTCACGGTTCGATTATCGCTGTTTATCAATTTCACGCTCGGAGAAACCTCCCCCATGTATGTATATATAGTTGTAAAAAAAAAATCGCGAAATCGAGAAATTTTCTTGCAAATTATTAAAAACGCGGGATATCCTGTGAATTTTACTCACGGTATGAGATCGCAGTCTGTGCCATGTGCTGCGTTTACTTTAACCTGCAAAGAACGAAAATAGGGAGAGAAAGAGAGAGAGGGAGGAGGAGGAGGAGGAGGGGTGGAAAGATAAAGAGAGCAGAGACGGAGAATGATAGAGTTGGATTTACCTACCCAGGTTACGAAATTTGCATGTCAATGCCGTGTAATATAAATTACATGTAATTACCTCTCACTGTCCCATTCCTCATGAATTTTATATCGTATATATATATATTTTACTCTACATAAATCGTTGGAAATATAACGCAGTGGTGTGTGTCACGTGAACCGGTAAATTACGCGCGTTTATAACACATACCACGGATTTTATTACACTTGTTGCCGATTGATTCGTCGAGGAGTGCATCTTTGTGTAAATTAGCGCCGAATTTTTTCTCGATTTCCGACGATTCTACAATTCTATCGAGTCGATCCGCGCGGTTAATTAAGCATCGTGATTTTTATACGCACAGACTGGATGTAAATTGTTTTTCACCGGTTTTCACCATGCGCATATAATGATAATAGCGCGCAATGTGCGCTTTCTCAATTTCCGTTGAAACTGAAAAGTTTTGCGTCAGAACCAATAAACAGGAGGCGAGATAACGCGCGGCCTGCAACTCGCATCCGGAGATTGTTTTTAATTTGCAAACTTTTTCCAGACAAAGAACAGAACTTTTCAACGTAGAACTGTGGAAGCGCAACACCCGACGCTTTGCTTTAACGACCGGAGAACCGGATGTTGAGTGGGATCTAGCCTAATGTTTACCTTTACAGCCCGACACTTCCCCACCTGTTCCGCTTTCCATTTCCCCAGTATTATCAGCTGAGAACGAACATCGCTGAGTTCCTCGAGAATTACGCGCCATGCTGCTAGGTATACGAAGATAATTAGAGAAATATCACTTAATAAAGTTTCACCCTTAAGCTCTGCTCGGGGATCGTTTCCTTTACGCGAAAACGTCTCGGCGTATATTTACGCAGTTTTAAACTTTACTTTCAGCATGATTTTTCAAAGTAAATCATACTCTAAAATCTTATCACATTATTTACAAGCGTATGAAGAACAGTTATATATGTTACAGAACAAAAGGAAACATTTATCTCGTCCAAGAATTGAAGAATCATTCTCGAGAAGAAACATTTTTCTCAGCGCTGCGGTAGAATTTGATGAAGCGTTTTTAAAGCGTCCGGTATTCTCGGGGCGACGACGATAGCAGGTGGAAAGCAAGGTGCTGGAAGTGGATGATGGTTATACATTTCATCGAGCATACACTAGAGCTTTGCACGCGTCATTTGTCACGCTTTTTATCTATTAAAGCGGTTAGGTCCGAGTCACGGATCGATCGAGGCCCCATTCGATTCCCCGCGATCTGCACCTGATCCCGAAGGACTTTACCCCCGCTTTCTTCACCCCTAATCGCAAACTGCGGCGGAGATTCTCTTACAGGCAGCATGGTTCAAGCGCGCTCGAACAAGTGTTTGTTTAAAGCCCTCGCTGTGTCCGCGAGGGTGCCGGGATAAGGGGGGTGGCTGACAGGGCGAGGGGCTGGATGACACTGATTTAGACGCTATAAGTCAACGCCGACACGCAATTACCCCCGTTCTTCCTTCCACCTTTCCTTACACCCGAGCCGCAGGCTCTCAGCCCTCAGGCCGTTCCCCACCGAAAGAAAATCGCGAAAAAATGAGCCCGGAGAATTCGCATTTCGAGAGGATATCCGTCCTCCCACGTTCCTGTTTTATTCCCGTCTTATACCTCTGCGCAGTTCATATTGTAACGTACAGCAGCCTTGTGCCCGGTCGTTATTTGACCTTCATTCAAAAAAGTCATAAATCTCGTAAGATGGAAATCGAATTTTGTTAATACAAGGAATCTGAATTACCGAAATATTCTAGCAAACCGCGGGAAATCGATACAGATTACTGAATGATCTTCGGAAATCGTTGTAGCAAATCACTGAAAATCGTTGTTCAAGTCTTGCCGTGAACGTTGAATGGTTTCAATTCGTTAATATTCTTGTTATGTGCTTTCGTTAATTTTCAATTTATCCAGTGGCTTTCATTCATTTTTAACGACTACCCTTAAAAATTGCCTCGAGCGCTGAGAAATCGTTGGCAATGAGCTCGGTTAGGGTTTGAAATCAATGAAAATCACATGTTAAGTTAGAAGTCACTCAAAATTAGTGTTAATTGATAAGAATTGTTCGTTCGATTTTGAAACGAATCTACCCTCGACGCTGATACGATCGATTCAAATCTTTCATCAGACCGATTTTGTATCTTCGTGGACAGCAGAAGAAAGTTTCATCTCGTGTTCCAAGATCAACCTGCGTGGGAATTAAAGCGAACTAAAGGTATTTTGCGTGAGTCAGATGAGTTATTGATTCGATGATCTTGTTAACTGTTAAAAGCGGTTTCAATTGGCTTATTGCTCCAGGCATACGTCTCCCTTTTCATGCACATGTACGACTTATCTTTCAAGCACAGGCTCGACAGCTCCGGGATATGTTCGTGTATAGGCACTAAGCCACGCGGGTCTGCTTTCAGCACCGAAAATCCTGTTTACTCATTTGAATTTTTCCTTTCATTCCCTTCATATTTGGTGGAATATGCAGAACATGCGAATTATCTTTTCACGAGAAAGGAAGCTGAGATTGCGGTACTTTTACTCTCGTGAACTGCAATTATTACTATTTATTGATTGACTCAGAGTAGTCTTAAAATCTTGGAATGATCGATATGCTGCATTTATCTGATTGCGATTAGGATAACTTGAAAGATAATTCATTTCACCATCGATCAAAAGAGGATCATTAAATAACATTACAATTCAATGACAGGAGTCGATGAAATGAATGTGTAGTTTTTTTTTGTAGTTTCTGAAACCCCCCTTGAATTTTCTGTGCGATTTGGGTCTTGAGAAACATTGCTGTACGAGCACTTGGTCTCAATGGAAAATGTCTATTATGCACATTCCGTCTTGTAAAGTATTACGTAAGAAAGACTTTAACCCCCCCCGACCCTTACGTAATTAACGAATGGCCTCTAGGTACAACATAGAAAAAACTGCCTGAGATAAATCGCGTATCGTATCGATTTTGAATAGCAAAGCATAAGCAATTAGTTTGAAGTTTCGTTTCGGTGCAATATGGATGACATTGAAATTCTCTCGATGTCGATATATTCTTCGAGGCAATCGAGCTTTCATGAAATCGCGGGACCTGCTCGATCGTGGGCTTATAACTCGAGGGCGACTCTTGATTTTCCGATTTCGATCGGTGCCAAAATTGCCTGAGGAACACGGGGGTAGAGCAGACTTCCCCTCCTGTCGTTTACCATCAACTCATGCACCGCTACCCAGCTTTCGCCCTGGGCGCAAGAATTTTCGGTAGCGACGCGACGGGGAAACTGCTGTAGGTATACACATGTGCAACGCAAAGACTGACAACGAGCTACGAAAAGCTGAAAAGCTAAAAAGCTAAAAAGATGGCTACGAAAATCTCTGCTGCAAGCCGTCCTGTTGAACCTAATTCTTGTGTATCAATTTTAACTTAACTTAATAACAAAAAAAAGTAATAATAATAATAATATAATGTTTCTTCTCAGGTACAGTGATTAAAATTTATCCGTGGTGATTTAATTTGCTTTTTTTTTTATCACGATGTTTGTTATATTATACTTGTTTCAGTGGAAGGATTTTGACATCTATATTACAGAAGGACAGAGGGAGAGCAAAATTTGGCAACTGATGAGGATGGATAACGCAGGATCTCTACAGACGTGTTCCGTCTGTCGTAGATAAGCGCGTACAGTACAGATATTACGCAGCATTCATGGTAGGTGGTACATGTCACGACCCAGAGATCAGCGTATCTCCATCCTTAAGCTAGATAGAAGTTGTTCGGCTATTACAGGTAACCCAAATCCTTGAGATTCAGTAGAATACACCGGAGGGTTTGGCAGAACGAGGAGAGTCGTCGTATCGGAGAACGTGAGGCTCGATTTGGATCCCGTGCAGTGAAAGGAGGGCGGGGGTGGGAGAGAGATGAGGAATGGCTGAGGGTGGAATTCAATTTCCATCCTAACCAGAGAGGACCTCGACTCGCGATTCGCCCCAGCTAGCTCAATACCGTACTGTATCTCCTTCGCTACTGATAACCGCTGATTTCACTCCCTATTGAATTCGTTTTTCTCTCTCTTTTCTTCTCTCCTTTTCCTCTCTTTCCATTCTTTCCCGCAAAAGAGAAATAAATGCCAAGTCTTCCTCACACGGAGCGCACCTTGAGATGTAGAATTAATTACACCGATGACAGAAGTTAAAAGCCCTTTACTTTTTCTCAAATTTCTTCAAGTTTTTTTTTCAAACGGATCCCGGAGAAATCGATTTCTTCGATCAAATCACTAGTTTCCAGCCGGAAATCTTTCAGTATCTCATCTAGCTTTAAACGTTGAATTTCGACTCTTCGAAAGCTGGGAATAACGAGGAACGCATGTTATTTTTGAAGATCGGTTTGGTTCCGGGATCTTCTCGAGGGATGTCCCGGGCGGGGGTTGGGGGGGGGGGGTGGTTAAGTTACGTGCCTTGCGTTAAGCAAAGCCTTTGACCGCTGCTGGGAATGCAAATACACTTTGTGGCCCCCCGCGATGCCTCTAAGCCAACCCAACGCCCGCCCTTATGGCGTTACTCGAACTCGAGGGTGTGGGCGAAACGAAGACCGCCACCGTCCGGGTCCGTCCGTCTGTTTCACTCGGCGAAGCAAATGCAGGTCGAGATTCGTCGTCATTCGTCGAGGAGACCTGGATTCCGGGAGGCGTGCAGAACGGATGAAAAAAGGGGGTCGAGCCGAGGGAAAAGGGTTCGGTTAAACCGGCCAGAAGTGTGACCACTTCGTGTTCTACGCGTATCTCTTTGTCTAATTGCTTGCTTTGCATAGAGGCTTTAAGAGAACGCGTCCGAACGTGATGTCATCAACGGAGACGAGTATGACGAATTATATATACATATATGTATATATATATATACACATATACACACGAATTATCTTGTACACCGGGGTATAAAATTCGCACTAACAAAAAATACCAAAAGCTCGTCAACGGGATGAAATTCGTTATCATTGAGACTCTAGGACTCAAAATTACCGCAGTTTGGATCGTTTATCTTATATATATATATATATATATATATATATATATATATATATATATATACTGACTAACCTTATTTTTTATTTCCTCTTCGCGGATCGAGCTTCCGAACGTTGGTGTCACCCGGTCAAAGTGGAAATGCAGACTGAAAGTGCAGGAGCTCCGGAAGTGATTTCGAACAATGTTCGGCCCACCGAGTCCCCGCGTGCTCTGCCCTCCGGGGCCTCATCGCCGCAGTGCCCACGGAGCGAACCGTGACGGGTGCGGCCTTCCGGGTGGGACCGGAAACGGTGCGTATGGTCGATGTGTAATAAGCGCTCAGTGCTGGACAGTAATCTCTTGGCGCAGAGATTTATTCTTCAAAACGATGTACATACGATCCTGGTTATAGGTCATGAGGATTTTACCGAGGATGTATGAACAGAACTGACTTAAAACGCGCTTCCGATTGCGCTGGATTGACGAGTCCAACCGAAGCGGCAATTCCGTACCTTGTTTCCGCAGCGCAGCGGGCTTTGAGATACCCGCAATGAATATTATCCGCTTTCTTGTTGGGCCGATCATTCATTACAATTCTATACCCGGTCCTTGAAATATTCTGCGAAAAAAAGGTAAAAGGCAAAACCACGAGGAGAAGAAAGTCGAATTGAAGTCAACGTGAAGGGAGCCTGCCTTTCACTCATCTTATTATGCTTGCACGCTTTGCTGCGAACGGGCTGCTGTCTTCTTCTTCTTCTTCTTCTTCTTCTTCAAAAAAATAAAATCAAATAAAGAAAAAAAGAAGGAAAATGAAAATCGAACTCAATCCCGACGATTTCAGTCACAATAAATCTTGACGAATGTCATTTTCAAAAAACCATGTCCAAAGTCTGTTTTTTCAATCTCAATCACCGCTTGCTTGAAACGGCTTGAATATATAGAGGCATAACGACCTGCATCAAAAGCTATACAATCTTGCGATACAATATCGTTTTCCAGCAGCTCAGTCGAGAGCCTTTGGTGAAGATTGTTCAGCACGAGCTTTGGAGTCCTAAGTAGGTACGAAGATCCAGCGCTGAAGTGTCGAACCCTAGCCTCATATTCCCTTCATCTGGTCTTCCACTCTTTGTTTATTGTTTTTTTTTCGCAGGGTGAATATCGTAGCTCGTTGTTTTTTCACGGATAGCCAAGACGGAGCAGTTTTTCTCTGCAGGCTTCGAGTTGTTGGAAATTCGTTAAGATTTTTCCCGCTCCGAGGCGAGGCGAGCTGCAGGGTAAAAGGGGATGGAAGGAAACTTCGGGCTGCAGGGATGATAGAAGGATACTGTGCAGTCAGAGCGAAAAATGAGGAAATGAAAATAAAGAAGAGGAGAAAAATGCACAAAAGCACAAAGTGAAAAACAAAAGAAACCCGGGGAAAACTCTGGGCCAGGACTAGGGGAAGTAAATTTATGCTAATGTGTCTGCCTTGGCGACTTTCGCCCTCGCGTCTATCTGCACCTACACACCTTATTCCTCACCTGTAGAGTTAAAGTTTCTCTCACGCATACCTAATATAACTAGCCGAACGGTGCATCGTACATTCTTGCTAATCCTCTGGCGGCTTACACAGATCCCGATTAGTATCAGCCGCTGTTTCTAAGTGAAACTGGAAGTGAGTGAAGACACTTTGTGCTTGAAATCTTGGAAACGAACCGGCGTTTTGATAGGCGAAGTATGAATTTGCACCTCAAAAGCTTAAAGTAGTTTCTCTCTTCACAAAGCGAGAGAAAAATATCACATGAAGAATCTCAGCCTCACAACGAAGCTTGAAGACAATTTTTCATTCGATGTATTTCGTTGGAAATTCAGAAGAAATTCTGAATCGCGAGAAAGGTTCATCTCCTGATGATAGCTGATGATGGCTGAAAAGTGAAAATCTTGATTTGGAAATCTTAATTTCAATTTGTTCGTGGTTTTCATTTGCTAAGAGCTGTAAATTCGAGTTTAAAATTTGATCTCAACAGTTTTTTTTCCCTATTATATATATACATAAACGTCGTTATCGCGTTATTCCGATTGCTCCGGAGACTAATTAGTTCTCATTCAACAAAGCGAAGTCAGCATTTTGTAGCCCACAGCCCCTTATCGCGCGGGGCTAATTAACCTTGTGAAAAATTGCAATGTGCCCGAGGTCTGGCGAGGAGATCGACTACGCAGTCTTCATCCTGGTGTCTTGGGTGTAGGCCATAAAGATTTGAACTAGCGTGAGGTGAAGAAATGGTAGCCAAGATTCTTTAGCATTGGAAAGGTGAGTCTGTGGTTTCGCGTATCTGACGATGAGTGAAAAAAACGTCGACTGGATCTTTAATGTCGAAAAAAAAATTATCAGAACTGGAAGACTTTTCGTGAGGAACGACATGAGGAAAATAACGTCGGTGAAAAAGAAGAGAGTGAGACAGAAATAAGCTAAACAGAAAAGAGAGGCAAAACTAACACAATAAGAGGTGAAACGTATATATGTATGTAGGAACTGCGAGGACAATGGGTGAATGGAATGAATGGCGAACAGGAAACACTTCCCATCTGAATTTTGAATGCCTGTGTCGTGACTGGCGAGGTGTGTCGATGAAACTAGCCGACTGAATTGACCGTGCATGGCTCCAAAGCACATACGACCTGCGTTAAAGTGCAGCCCGCGTGAACATCGCTACATCCGATTTATCGAGGGGGCCAATCGCCCCCCTAAAAATGGGCGTGGCTATCACCTTCCGAACTTTGAACTCCCAAATTGAACCGATCAAATTAGCTTTCAAGTGATGAAACTTGAAGAAAATATTCCAGAAATCGAAAAAATACTCGGATTCGTCAGATTCCATCCGGGCGAAAAATTCCAAGCAATGTAGCTACACCATAAGAAATTTGCAGTTACGGTGAGACTCCAGTCCTTGATTATTTTCATTTTTTGCCATGACCGAAAAATATTATTTTGGGTACAAAATGAAACTGGATTTTATAACTGTAGCCGGAATATCTAGTTTGTATCATATTTCTTCTTGATTGTGTAATATTGACAGCCATATAAGTACACTAAATAGTTGCTTGAACCACATTTACTTGCAATTCGAACAGTATTTAAACCTTTGTTAACTATACCTATTACATCAGAATTTTCAAGTCATTATATAACGGTTAAAATTTTTCTCAATGTAGGTACCATAATTCTGACGATGGACTCTTCATGATTCGTTGAGATTCTGTGGATCCTGTAACAGACTTTATGGTAGATAGAGAACGAAAGTGGGGCCAAATCCTTGAGGCTCAGGTCGAATTATTTTTGATTTTATCCATGAAAATTTCGATCCAGAAATACATTGAACGGAAAAAATGCCGATTCGTATAGAATACGGAGATTATAGTCGAGATTCAAAAATCATTTCGTGTGGTTTTCGATCAGTATTAATGAGAGGGCTGGCTCACCTTGAGTTAATCCGTGAAACAAATACCCGGAAAGTCTGATCGCAAATTAATATTTAGCCGAGATAAGAAACCGATCTTGCGAGTGAGAAAATTGGAAAAAGCTTAGAGCGATAAATCATATTCTGAACTCTCGGAACGATGATTGTAGATCATATCTTTCTGCGAATCTTGAATCGTCCGCTGATTGATCTGTCTAATTTACAATCGTCCGGAGGTTTAAATCACTTTGACACTGTCTGCAGAGTACGCGCAAACTTTTGCCAATCTTGACGCAGACCAGAAATTCGCGCGTCAAGTGCTCGGTGGTTTTCTTTAATCAATTTGCAAAGGAGCGATCTATATCTTCTGGAAGTGAGCACTGAGAATTATTTTGCCTTCAGAACGAGAGAATGGCGAACGAGTGCATGTAACTGTACACATAATTAGGAATTATGAATGAGAATTCGATGGTTGTAATTACATGTGATACACGCAGAAATATTTCCTAAAACAAATTGTTATCGCGTCACGTTTCGAGGCAATTATAATCCGTGCGATTTACCGGATTAATAACTTCGCGATAAGGTGTAATGAGATTTGCGGGAGTGAGAATTGGCACTGACAAAATTGGGCCCATCGGCTCCACTGATTCAGAGGTTGGTAAAAGATCCCGTCCAGACAGCCGTTTGTCATCGTTTCTAAGTTCAGTTTGACGCGGATCTGATTAACTGACGCGGCTCTCTTCACTATTGCAAAGGATTCCCGAGTCTTTCGTTTAGGCAATTTTCACCGGTTCGGCATGCGAATGCGAAGGTCCGAATTAATTCGCCTTCAATTGTCGTTTCTTCGTTAAGAATATAACGCGATGATCAAGCAGGGGGTGTATCGACCCTCGGAACCGGAACCCGATTACGAGGGAATCGTGGCCGGAAGGCAAGTGGAAATTTTCAAGACGTAAATGAATCTCTCACGAGCCATTCTAATTGCGACAACGTGCTTTGTCTCGTCGCGTGGCAATTACTTTGTGCAAAAATTGAAAAAGAAAAGAAAACCTTCCGCTAAAAATAATGTATACATGTATTTGTATTTCGATGAAATTCACTACAACTAGCATTCTTCTTCTACGATTTATCGATCCCTTTGTTCGATTGTCCAGATTTTGCTCTACCCCGAGTGACGATCTACCGCTTGAGAACTTCGGTGACCGCAGCTCGGAAGCGAACTTGGCTAACGTTGAAATGGACAATTTGTCAATGGAATCAGAACGAGATCCCGATGAAACACCGAAACGGAATTCTCCTCAAGCCGTTTTCAAGGAACCGTATCTCAGGTCAGTATACGAGTACATCGTATCTTGAAATTAAGATTTGATGTGATTTATCGCGAGAAAAGCAACAGAATTTCAGAATTCAATTTTTTAGATTATAGAAACAAAACGATAAAACGTTGTAAACGACTTGACGTGAAATATAGGTAGAATGTAATTTCTTTATCGTGAGGTGATACTTTTCTTTCAAAAACCGAGAAAACAATTTGCGAAATGTCAGAACGTGCTACAAGGCTTGTGAATTTTATCTGTTGTTGTTCCGTTGGTCAAATAATAATGGATTCGAAGGAAGTGTGCAAAAGAAGGCGCGTATTTCTAACAAGAAAATTTTCATTCCAGAAGCGCTTCTCAGTATGGATTGCCAGAAAACGGGTACAAAAGTAGCCACGACCCAACGTTGAATTCTCCTAATGTCGAACAGGATCCGACGAGAGACGCTGGGAAATACAATCTGGCCTTTCAGTCCGAAGAAGATGATACATTCGGTCCGACAATTCCAAGGGTGAACAGCCAGGTGGGTTAAAATTGTGCTGCAATTGGTCTGAAATTAGGATGAAAATAAAAATAATCAGCTTCATGCGATTTTGAAACTCTGTATAGACGCTTCGTAGCAATGGCGGCTCCGATCCAAGACTCAACAGGCGCAGATTGGACTCTGGTCAGTTGAGCAACAGGACTCCAAAAAGACCGGCTAGTCTACATCTTGATAATGCCAGTCACAAAAGTATCACCTTGGATAGAATCACTTCTCAACCCAACGTAAGTCAAAGTCTTTTATAAATGATGTGTGTATTCGTGATTGAATTCATAGACAAAAAGACGACTGCATGACTTTTAGAAAAGGTAGAATGTGAAGCGATAAATTACGTCGAGTTAGTTCAGAATCGTGAAAATAATTCGTCGACGTTACTTCTATATTGAAAATTGAAAACGGACTGAAAAATTACAACGACGGAAGTTTTTCCTTGAACGATGCTATAGTTTGTTAGTTTTTAAACCGGCACTACGTGATAACGTATAATCAACCGTGATTGACGAATGAAATATAAAGAGGAATTTCTGAGGGTTTGAATCTTCATTCGTGCGTCACTCAACCATGTTTACGTGATATAAAAGAGTGACTGAAATTTCCTCGATTAGTCAAAGTTGACAAATGCATTGTCTCCGTTACGCACGATATGCGATACGTTAATAAACATAAGTCGTGTATGCGGCGAATATCGAGGCGGCAGAATTAAGATAGGATTAAAAACCGATTTATACAGTTGCCTTGATTCAATCTGTAAATTAGATTAAAAGCGATTACTGGTTAGATAACAGGTTCGCGGTGTTTGCGCGTTTATTGCGTGCAGATGAACCTGCACCGGATTGATAAACATCGTATATTTTGATCGTTTTTCATTTCCGCTCATCGGGATAATTGTACCGAAAATGTCTAGCACCGCTATTACTATCGGTCGATAACGATCAGCTGAACATTCATCCTTATAATCATTTATCCAAAATCTGATTACGACTCCGCGTCTTTCCATTGTTCAAAGATCGACGGAGTAAACTACTTAGGTTTACTATTTAAAGTGAAAATAATACAGGGACGAAGAGAAAATGAAGGGAAGGAAAAAAACGGAATGAGAATTACAGCGTCACTTGTTTTCAAAAGTAAAGGCGTTGAGGCTAAACCTACTTATGTCGGCAAATGAAGTTTCACGAGTCGATATTCTCGTTAGCTTTTGAGTTAAAGAAAAATGTATGTAAAGAAAGTTGAATTGCTTTGAAACTAGAATTTGCTCGCAAGAAGTCTTCCTATCTCTCTCACCCCATCTCTCTATTTCTCTCTCTCTCTCTCTGTTTGTCTCGCTTACTCCCGCTCCTCATCTTTAAGTACCTATATACTTTTTCTCAGCGTGAGAGGAAGTGTGAAAAATCGATCCATTTAATTTGAAAGAATTGATTTTATACAGGCTTCAGAGTTACGTCTTTCACAGAATATTTTATCATAGATAACAGTGAACACGTTGTGAACGAATTAAGAAGTCTACCAAAAGAAGATTGTAATTGAATTAACAATTGCGCTAATTACGACAAAGCGACATTGCTTGACAGTAATTGAGAATCACTATTGCTCTGCACAAAGCGAAAGTCAGGAGAGCGAAAGCCGCAAACATAAGCCTATCTTAGTTCTAGATGAACACTACGTTCAGTGCGGTTTGGTCTTTGATCTGCAATGGTCCATTCCTGGAAACGGTATCGCCAAATTGTTAAGACAATTGTTATTAACAGTCAATATTCTTGAACCTCGAGTAAACGAAGTGTAGTCTCATACGAAACTAGGTTAGCTAACAAAACAGATCTACAAGTTTTAGATGCGAAAAAAGAACACCGAGAAAATCGATTTGTATAACAAAGTGTTGAAAGTGTTGTTTAATCTTTGCATAACGCGATCGACATTTGCTTGCACAAGGAAAGTTGGCTCCAAGTTGCGGAAGGATGCTGGCCTCGGTGATGACGCGTTGTAAGTTTACTAGATTCACAAATAGTTTTAATAATCCTGAATAAAGTTTGGAGAAAGCATCGATTTACAGTCGTGTCAATGGTTTAATTAATTCACTGGTGAGGATAACTGTTTTAAGATTATTTTTCTTCTTTTTTTTCTTAAATCAAGTTTATCGATATTGCGTAACTTAACTATGCTGTTCCAGTTTCCGGTTCGAGTGTACCGGGAATAATGAATAATCATGCGCGGTGAAACGATCACGCCAGGAGAACGATTTTATAGACGAGTAGATCCTCTACTCTCGGGGTTCTTCTAGTTGGCCCCAAAATGCAAGCCTGTTTTCATTAGCTCGTGTATGACTGGTTGAGTGGAGAGGGTACCTAATCCCCGACACGATGCCTGTCTGTCCGTTAATTATCCACGAATCGTCAATTTCGTCTTTGAAGCGAGCTCCGCGCGTCCTGTCGCGAAAATTGAAGTAATTAAAATCCGCGCGACGGAGCAGAATCGAGGTGGGTATCGGTAGTTATTTGCGTGGGTTTCGTTGGCGGTGCAGTCATCTACTTTCGGTATCGGACACCCGCTGCCCGCTGCCCTGAAGCGTGCCTCTTGTTACATTTCGCGCTTCAACGCCTCGCAGCGAACTGGAGCGCATCCTGGGGGACTTTCTACTCCTCGGAAATATTCTACTAAAAATACATGGACAATTATATGCACAAACTGGCAGCACAACCCGTTACGCAATTTACAGCCGTGGGGGAATCGTCCTTTGAACAAGGCGATCGCGACGGTTTCTCACCTTGCAGCTCGTTTCTGTAAGCCAATTTACAAACTCAACGAATTTAAACACCTGGTACAATCGATTTTTTTCGAAATTTTTACTTTGAAACTTTCGAATGTTAGTAACTGAGCACAAGAAACTCATGGATTACGGCCTTCGGGCCAGTTTTCTCTATTTCCGTTTAAGGAGTTTGGACATTTCGATCTTTCTTCAAGACTCATAGTGTAATTTGTGGGTACAGAACAAGAACGTTATTGTAATTATAGGGAGTTGCGTTGTTAGTGCTAGTGGCACAAAAAGGTTCACGAGGCATGTCAAAACATCGAAGCGTTATTCTGACTTGTCATTTCAGGCTTTTTATTTGGTTTCAAAATCAGGCATGCTGAGGACTGGTTTTAGGGACTCTTTGCGCAATCTTGAAACCTTACTAAACTTTTATTGCAGCCAAAAATTACACAAGTCGCACAAGTATTTACAGCTTAATATAATTTTCTTTTGTGGTTTTGCACAACGTCCCGACATCGATTGGAATGTAACCGGGTTTCGGAGTTGGTGATTTAACGTTTATCGTAAAAACTACGGACAATTTTCGTCGGCCTACTCGGTAGTTTATCGATAAAAATGCGAGAATACGGATTCTTCCGGTTGAACGCTCTTGGTTAACGGATTCTTTTTAACTCGTAAAAACTTAGCAGGTATTTCCTTCTACGATAAGTTAGTTGTAAACGAAGTTTATACTTCTACTACTAGTGTACGTAGTAATTATTATAAGTTCATTGTATATACTCAAAATGCACGCCTATGCGTATAAAAAGTAATATCCCTATCAGGTAACAAGTAGTTACGATGTATTACATAAATTTTTATGCAGCCGCGCTCCGATAGCTGTAAACCATATACAATATGATAAATTCGAAAGTACACAATGTTTACCGAATGATTTGAATCAGTGAATGAAAAGGAGTTTTCTTTTATTAAATTTTAAACACATTCTACCGCTTGCTAAAACCGATTTTGAAACAGGTAAAAATGATTTCATTATTTATGAGTGTCTTCCATGTCGCATTGTGTTCGGAATATCTCTCGATGCTTGGAAACTTCGAGGAGTGTAAAAATCAGCGAATCCTCATAAAAAAAAAAATAATTCATTTTCATCTCAAATCATCTCCGGATTCCTTGCTCAACTACGAATAAAAAGCATACAATAGAAAGTGTTACCGTTTACAGGGAAGCAGTAATGGCAGCATGGTACTGCAGCTGGTGCTGCCTCCGGGTGCCCTGAGGGACATGACACAAGAATCCGGAAGTCCGAATTTCTCATCGGTCACAGACATTCCCTCCAACGAATATTACACACGACGTAAGTTCCTTCTTGGCGTAGCCAAGCCTTGACTTTTCTAGACTTTGACGTATTTCGTATCAGATCGTTATAACTCCGTATAGTTTTTCTTACATTATATTCATACAGTTCTCTTCACTGGAATTTTATCCTCCACGACGATACAGCCAGCAGGGCTTTCTTGTTATTATATTTATAAAGCTCACCTTATTTTCAATTCGTTAATATTAGTCTTTTGAATCAAACGAATCTACTATACTTTCCATCGCTTCAAAAAAATTTCAAATGAAGAATCGATATCCAAGCCTTAATGTATAATTCCAGTATTTTCTATTTTGCAAGTGATCTTCGTACTTTATGGATATAATAATTTGATAACCACTCAATGTACGATTAATCTGTAATAAATTTAATAAAAAGTATGAATTTTCGGCCCATCAACCTCCGTAATCAGAACAAACAAAAGTTTCTTCCACTGCTACAAAATGAAAATCTTGTTTTCAGCCCCAAGCGTTGTCAGTTATGGGATCGGAAGTAAGGGTCGCGGGCCCGATATCCACTCCTTGAAATCGCCGGGACTCAACAGAGGCTTTAACAGCTCGGCAAGTTTGCATAGCGAAGCTGTTAGCACACCTGGACATCATCCACCGCCATCTTCGTGCGATGAAAAAGCACAAACGTTCAGGTGAAGTAACGATACACGTGTTGAATATCTTATCCACGGCATAATACACGTAGTAAATAAAACCGTGAGTAATTTCAAGATAAAGATCAGACTCACCTTTGGCAAAGTGACAATTACTCGCAGAGATCGATCATTGCCCGGAGACACAGATTTACTTGTGCGTAAAGTAGCATGCAAGCGAATGAAACGGTGTTAGTGAAACGGCTGATTACGGCGTTCGATTACCCCGCAGCGATTTTCGAACTTGAGATAAAACGAAGACTATAATTATCGTCGTTGCAGCAACGGTTTAAAGCTTTCAAAAATGCATCAGATTATTATTACGCCTCGTGCGAAATCAGATTTCAACGATCATACCTCAGGCATGTATATTTTCGAGGAAAATCACTTGTCGCATTTGTTGTATCGCTGAATTGTAGAATTTCTTGGTAAAATTTTCGTCAGTAATACATTTTTTTTTTTTTTGCACATGCATCTGACGCTTGCAGCGTCGTGTATTGAAAAGTGCTATCAAACAAGCAGCAGTTCTGCATCCTGTGGGATAATGATAATAATAAAGGAAATGAGGAAACCTCGACAATAATAAATAACGCGTATTTACGGGTTAGGAACTAACGATACTTCAAACTTTCCCAGCTGTCGAAACCAGAGACGGCGGTGGGATTTTATACACGCTACAGCGTTGCAGTATCGACTGATATTTTGTAATATTTATATCTTGTTTGCTAATAATTGCAAAACATCTATACAATTTTTCTTCTTCCATTTTTCTTATTTCACATTTAAACAGTGCTTTTTACGCTGACTGATCCCCACGATATAGACACTCTCGGGTAAACTCGTAATATAGCCCTCATTAATAGCCTGACTTAAATGATGATTAAAAATTGCTGTGCTGAATTTTCATTAATTTTATTCTTTATTCTCCTGCCACAGGACTACTGTCTCGATCGTGATGTCCTGTATTTATGCAGTTATCTTGATCCCATTGGCCTTGGTTATTTACATCGCAGACCTTTTGACCGAAAATTCTTGGCTGGCTGCGGTGAGTTGCAAGTACAAACGACACGATTCAGCGTAAAGAATTGACCCGTGATTAACAATTTATTAATATAGAATTATTACACGCTTTTCTTCCGGCTTTTTTACAGCTTTGAATATCGCATTTCCTGCAATTATTCGCTAGTTAATGCATTTCCAATAATTACGCACCGATAGCTTGATACATTTTGCCGGCAATTAACTATTTTCCAATTCTATATTTCCACTCTTACAAATTTTTCGATAAACTAATTATTGGACTTCACTTTTTCACACGAATCAAAAATTTGTCAAAACAGACGTGAACTTTTATACTTCTTATTAGTTTCTGACTTTTTTCACGTCGTAATTTCTTTCAGGCATTTAATCTGTACTTGGTCATCGTCGGATTCGTCTACTTGGTTTTTCTGTTCTTTGACATACGGTTCTACGTCAGCAAAGGAAAGAAGCATTTCAAAGCCACGACAAATTACGATAAAGAAGGTAAAATTATGTTAATGCGGCGCGATCTTGTGCGATAAATTATAAACAAGGTATCGATGTGCAAATATTCTCTGTCACTGATCGCCACTCGATTAAATCACGTTCTATAATTTATTGAAATTTGATTTATATTTTTACTGCTGGTAATGATCATAAATTTTTGTTAGTCTAATTGCATCCTTGGTCTATAGTATCTCGTATCTCGTGTATACTAATCGTGAGATTTTTAGATACGCTTTAATCGATAATCTTGCACCTGGTCAATCATTGTCGATATTCAGGATTGATAAAACGAAACGGATTTTCATCCGTCAATGGTTTTAAATCAATTTTAAATTATTCGCTATTCTTCTCCTCGTCTGATTGATAATATATTTTATAAGCAGCTGTATATCGAGTGCTCGGTAATTTCATGTCAACTAGTATTACATTTTCTGCAGACTTATATTCATTTTGCATTTCGTGTTTGATCGGTAGAAATAATATATATGAAAATTGGCAAGAATAATGATTATTCACGTATGCACAGTGATGTATTGTTGATTCGAAACACCAATCTTGTTTCAATATTGTACGAAGAATTGATTAATAATTTATCACACTTATTAAACAACTATACATCAGTCACTCAATTGTTTCTTTGATATTCACAATCCGAAAATAATTTCAATCAAAATGTGGCGACAACCTTATTTAAAATAAAGTAGAAAAAATAAAAGGTAACTGAAAATCACCCAATTTCAGATGATGCAAATTCTGTGGATCTCAATATGAACAACATTCCAGCACCGAATCATGCATTTTGCTTCGCATTAGGGAGACATGCTGGCAGCATTTACTTGCGAGTCGGTGCCACAGTTTTCTGCTTCGGTCATTTAATTCATAGTGGATTAATACTATTTTACGAGGTACGGAGGAGGTGCAAATTCTTAAGTTATTCACGTTTTTTTTTTATATATTCTTTTTTTTCGAAATTACATTGATCTCACCATTAAACTGGCTCTAATTGAAATTCCAGATCTTGTTTCTCACGTCCGATGAATTCTACGCGTGCTTCAGTGCCGTTGCGCTTACTTTCGACATCTTATACCCTATCTATTCATTCTTCCTATTGTTTTTCATCTACAAATATTCAAACGTAAGTATATTGTTGATGTTTGAAAAATTTATTAATGAACTCCCAATGATAGCCTGCATTTTTTAGGTAATACGTAGGGGTTCTCGAACTTCAAACTTATTTTTTATAGTATAATTATTATTCTATTCGTTTTATTCAATCACTTTTCCTCTTAAAATTGCATCTTTTTTGACAATCCTTGGATCAATCATTCCATCATGAGACCGATCGTAAAATGATTTGAACAAAAAATCAGATGTTTGAGAATTTGCTGAGAATTTTAAACAAGGTACAACGTTAAGAAGGTTTGAAATATTTGTGACTAAAAATTGTTTCCGTAAAAAAATTTAAAGAATACTTATTAAATGTTTTCGAGACGTTAATGTTATGTAATAGAGGTTCAACAAAATTAAAAATGACGCAAATTGAAACTGGTTCATTTTGCATAGAATGCCCCGTATACGATTCATTTTACTCATCGGTTAGTATATTATTATTTCACTGTGAGTCTGATTGCCTCGAAATATAATATTCATGAAAATAATAACGTGCCCGTAGTACCGGCTGTAATTTTGCTAAATGCAACTGATTTCGCGCTATTCCATGCGCTGCACACATCGAACCCAGCTCAATTATCTCCGTGTAAATGGATTACTCAACATAGCACATCGTGTTTTGAACTCACGTACACCAATGCGTATTGAACGCGAATATGCGCAAATGAATTTTCATCCCCAATTCTTTCATTGCAATTCTTGTATTTCTGCCCTCGGAGTATAGGTATACGACAATTAGTTACAATAATATTAACCTTAGAAACAATTTCACTTTGTGTCCTTCTGAGTGAAATTCCCTCGCACCAAGTTTCGTATATTTGTTTGCCAAAGTGTGCAGAATATTTTTTTTTTCAAAATTTCCTCTTTCTTTCGTCCAAAGTCTCTAAAATGACTTGAAATATTTCCAAGTTATCGATTATTCGCCGTCCAAATTTGACCGAAAAACCTTTAAATTTTTTGAAGGTTGTCGAATTACTAAAGAAATTCTGTGCAATGTTTTGTGAGACTGTTTTTTTTCTCCACTCTCTGAACTGTCGTTTGATAGTTTATTTTAGTTATCTGTATTTTGTCCCATTCTAAAAAAAAACAGGGGAGATGAAAAGTCCCAAAAAAAATTTCTCAGTGCTTATGTGATATTTCAGGTGATTATCAACCACTGCAAAGAGCTTGCAAGGATATTGATTATGCACACGATTGCGTCTAGTCTCTGCTTTTGGATATGGGCAATATTCAGGGAGAGCACTGACTCGTTGTCGAGACACGCGAACGCCGCTGACGCAGTAAGCATTCAACTTGTTCTGTCCTCCGCGTTCTTGTGATCAGAGAAGAATAATTTTTAATAATAGTACAGCTATGATAACCCTTAGTATTGAACATCTTTTTATCAGGAGACTGAAGAAGACACGTCCGAAGTAACAGCCCTCATAACTGAGGATGGCGAAGCTTCCGTCGCCCTGCCATTGACCTCGTACCAGCAAAGGGGGGCGAAAGATTTGATAAAATTCTTGAACGGAAGCTATTTCAGCAACGAATGTCACCAGACGGGGCTTAACACAATCTACGAATGGTTTTCTCCGTATCTCTACCCCTTCACCATAGAGTACAGTATTCTCATTGGTAAGCCGCATCATTCGTCATAACGGGAGCATTTTCCAATGTAGATTCCTTGCACCGCGGGGGCTTCCACAAGAAAAATACCCGAGATGTGCCTTACACAGTTTCTGTATTTTGTGACACGATTTAATGCGTCAGAAGACACCAGGCGTGTATTTTTAACGTGCTAATTCGGCCGTTTAAGAGGTGGAAACGAAAAAATAAGTGATACCACTCCTGAGAGTGAAAACTATATGGAATAAAATAACGTCAAATTGGTTTTCCCAAAAACTTTCACGTCATTATCAGGAAATATTAAGACTAAGTATTTTTGGGGCTAAGCTCTAGGGGCGGTTTTTACCTTTTGAACGACTCAATTAGTGAGTAAAAGAATAGAAGTCTACAGTTTTTTGCTACACTACAATATATCACAGAATGATGAAAATCGACGAAGGACACTTCGGGTACTTTTCTTGTAAGTCAACAGATCATGCTACAGTCATCATTGATTTCTAGTTGGTGTGCTGTACGTTATTTGGGACAACATTGGGAACTGTAAAAGAGGCGGTGGAAGTTCAGCCGACGGTGTACCTTGTCCTCCTCTAGCCGGACCCTCGGCTGGGAGCAACATAGTCGTGCACGCGGATTGCCACCATGCGAACAGAGGTCTCTTCGCGGGATTGTTGGTGCTCGTATTTTCTATAGTATCGATAATACTATTTTTCGTGGCATTCAGCGACCCGTGAGTATATCATACGGATTTACGGATCTGTGCATTTTCATTCGAGTTAATCGAGCGGTGAACGCGGATTCCAGCACGAGTAAACGTTCCTGGTATATTGCAGGCAGTACATATACGTCGGGAAGACGATTAACAGTGTGACGGAGCTGGTTTTGCTCTCGATAATGACCGTCACGGCCCTCCTTGCCTACCATCAGATAAAGCAACTGGACGTGAATCATCATCCCGTGTCCCTGCTGGACGATATTCTGCTGTTCATAGCTGTGCCGGCGTTTTTCTTGTACGCCTTGTTTAGCATCGTACCAGCGGCGCAGAAATATGACTGGTTGAAAATATTCACTCTTACTATGGGGGTGAGTTTGACGCTTCAGATCCACGGAATATCGGAGATTTCGTAACTCGGTTCTGCTTTTTTCAGATGATTCAGATCATGGTTCAAACCCCCCTGATCATCGACGGTCTCAGACGTTGCTCGAACACGAAGAAGCTGCGCAGTAAGAGGCCCGGTCGTGAATTAATCACGTTTCTGATCATCTGCAACGTTGCTCTCTGGATCATCGAGACATTCGAAATCAAGTCGACGAGCAAACAAGATGACAGATACGATTTTTACGGACTTACTCTCTGGACTATTCTCAAGCACATGACCATACCACTGACGATGTTCTACCGATTTCACAGCTCCGTCTGCTTGGCTGATATTTGGAAGAGTGCTTACGTACCAGGAGAGATTCATCACCATTAACTTATTATTAAATTGTGTTTGATACATTGATGATGATTTTACATTCGACAAGTAGAATACAAATACACAACATGCTTGTAATTGTTGATTTGCTGCCCTATGTGATTGTATCACTCTCTAAGGGCATAGTATCATTGTTGACTAGTACTTAAGGAATTCTGTGTAATATTATATCATGCGTGTACTGTGTGCATGAAAACCATTGTGCCTTGTAAATAGTAAATTAAAAGTAATATGCACTAAATTTCTAATGGAAAAGAACACTTGGCATTCTATTGGTGTTTCATCGCAACATAAATTCGTCAGAAACTTCATGTAACATAGAGATTATCTTCTTGGATGCTGGCGTCCTTGTTTCATGGATGTAAGTTTCGCTGGATAACATCATCTTAAACTTGTATCCAACAACCTTTTCCAACGAGTTCTCGATAAGTGTTAGTGGTAGATGAAAAAAGTAATTCCTGTAGTGGCTCAGCTCATAAGGTAGAGATTGAATCGCCACTGCCAATTACCATCCGAAGCAAAACACGGCATGCGAAAAGTTAGTTGATATTTTACCGACATCTCCAAGCTTTGCTCGAGGCAACCACGACTTCAGTTACCTGTTTGAATACTGTCTGTATGTACGAAGATGGAAAACTTTGAAAGAAAGCACGAATCAATTCACTTATTGTAGAGCTAAATCTAATATGTTTCACATGTGAGCGTCAACGTCTAAGGGTCCGAAATGGTGATGAGGAACTCTGAAGAATCAGTTATAGGAACAAGAGTCTTTGCCGCGAGAAGTGCGAAAAACCTTGAGGCGATTTGGTTTATTGATCGATTATTCTCACTTTATTTAAACTGCTTTGAAACAAAGCTAGATAAAACTGATTCGGAACACAATCCCACGGAAGCGTACAGTCTATTGTCATTGTAAACGAATCATCGGAAGTAGTAGCCGATAGGAAGAAAAATTCTCCGTCGTTTCTATGTATTTCCTAGACTCGTGGTCCTACACTGTTCCGCATGTCTGTTTCGCATCTCTGAGGGTTCAATAAGTCCAAAATCGAATCAAAAGTTGAAGCCCAAAACGAAGCGCTTCGATTCCCATTTTTCAACTGCTGATCTTTCCTCCTTAATTACTCCGCCGCTAAGCCAACTTTGTTTTTGCTGTGTTTTCTGAGTTTCTAGGGGTGCAATTATTCTGGAAAGGCCCATGGTAATCGATTCTGAGACAGAAATTTTTCGGCTCCAATAATGCCCAGGAAGGTCAGGCGTGAGTATAAAAGTGACCCGTTTGGACTTATGGCGAAAATTTCGACGCTTTACGGTAGTAATGCGATGAATTCGTTCAGGCTCTATTCCGACGTAATTTTTAAAGAGAAAATGATTAACCGCCAACTCAATACGCTGCGAGCAACACCTGTAAAGTTACAGCCGAAAAACTCATGATTTTCGTCGTCATTTCTCTGCTGCTGGTCCTACGCTATTTTTGATGTGTTTTCTGAGTTCCTGGGCGTCGAATTAGTCTAGAAAACGTCATACGAATCGATTCCCAGACAAAAGATTTTTCGGCCAAAAAAAATCCAAGGCTAACCCCTTTGCATTTTTGGTGAAAATTTCGACGACTTTGAAAAGTGCTGCAATTAATTCTGTAGGGCACTATTCCGACGTAATTTTGCGAGAGAAATCGATTAAACGCAGTCCCAATACGCTGCGAGCAACACCTGTAAAGTTACAGCCGAAAAACTCATGATTTTCGTCGTCATTTCTCTGCTGCTGGTCCTACGCTATTTTTGATGTGTTTTCTGAGTTCCTGGGCGTCGAATTAGTCTAGAAAACGTCATACGAATCGATTCCCAGACAAAAGATTTTTCGGCCAAAAAAAATCCAAGGCTAACCCCTTTGCATTTTTGGTGAAAATTTCGACGACTTTGAAAAGTGCTGCAATTAATTCTGTAGGGCACTATTCCGACGTAATTTTGCGAGAGAAATCGATTAAACGCAGTCCCAATACGCTGCGAGCAACACCTGTAAAGTTACAGCCGAAAAACTCATGATTTTCGTCGTCATTTCTCTGCTGCTGGTCCTACGCTATTTTTGATGTGTTTTCTGAGTTCCTGGGCGTCGAATTAGTCTAGAAAACGTCATACGAATCGATTCCCAGACAAAAGATTTTTCGGCCAAAAAAAATCCAAGGCTAACCCCTTTGCATTTTTGGTGAAAATTTCGACGACTTTGAAAAGTGCTGCAATTAATTCTGTAGGGCACTATTCCGACGTAATTTTGCGAGAGAAATCGATTAAACGCAGTCCCAATACGCTGCGAGCAACACCTGTAAAGTTACAGCCGAAAAACTCATGATTTTCGTCGTCATTTCTCTGCTGCTGGTCCTACGCTATTTTTGATGTGTTTTCTGAGTTCCTGGGCGTCGAATTAGTCTAGAAAACGTCATACGAATCGATTCCCAGACAAAAGATTTTTCGGCCAAAAAAAATCCAAGGCTAACCCCTTTGCATTTTTGGTGAAAATTTCGACGACTTTGAAAAGTGCTGCAATTAATTCTGTAGGGCACTATTCCGACGTAATTTTGCGAGAGAAATCGATTAAACGCAGTCCCAATACGCTGCGAGCAACACCTGTAAAGTTACAGCCGAAAAACTCATGATTTTCGTCGTCATTTCTCTGCTGCTGGTCCTACGCTATTTTTGATGTGTTTTCTGAGTTCCTGGGCGTCGAATTAGTCTAGAAAACGTCATACGAATCGATTCCCAGACAAAAGATTTTTCGGCCAAAAAAAATCCAAGGCTAACCCCTTTGCATTTTTGGTGAAAATTTCGACGACTTTGAAAAGTGCTGCAATTAATTCTGTAGGGCACTATTCCGACGTAATTTTGCGAGAGAAATCGATTAAACGCAGTCCCAATACGCTGCGAGCAACACCTGTAAAGTTACAGCCGAAAAACTCATGATTTTCGTCGTCATTTCTCTGCTGCTGGTCCTACGCTATTTTTGATGTGTTTTCTGAGTTCCTGGGCGTCGAATTAGTCTAGAAAACGTCATACGAATCGATTCCCAGACAAAAGATTTTTCGGCCAAAAAAAATCCAAGGCTAACCCCTTTGCATTTTTGGTGAAAATTTCGACGACTTTGAAAAGTGCTGCAATTAATTCTGTAGGGCACTATTCCGACGTAATTTTGCGAGAGAAATCGATTAAACGCAGTCCCAATACGCTGCGAGCAACACCTGTAAAGTTACAGCCGAAAAACTCATGATTTTCGTCGTCATTTCTCTGCTGCTGGTCCTACGCTATTTTTGATGTGTTTTCTGAGTTCCTGGGCGTCGAATTAGTCTAGAAAACGTCATACGAATCGATTCCCAGACAAAAGATTTTTCGGCCAAAAAAAATCCAAGGCTAACCCCTTTGCATTTTTGGTGAAAATTTCGACGACTTTGAAAAGTGCTGCAATTAATTCTGTAGGGCACTATTCCGACGTAATTTTGCGAGAGAAATCGATTAAACGCAGTCCCAATACGCTGCGAGCAACACCTGTAAAGTTACAGCCGAAAAACTCATGATTTTCGTCGTCATTTCTCTGCTGCTGGTCCTACGCTATTTTTGATGTGTTTTCTGAGTTCCTGGGCGTCGAATTAGTCTAGAAAACGTCATACGAATCGATTCCCAGACAAAAGATTTTTCGGCCAAAAAAAATCCAAGGCTAACCCCTTTGCATTTTTGGTGAAAATTTCGACGACTTTGAAAAGTGCTGCAATTAATTCTGTAGGGCACTATTCCGACGTAATTTTGCGAGAGAAATCGATTAAACGCAGTCCCAATACGCTGCGAGCAACACCTGTAAAGTTACAGCCGAAAAACTCATGATTTTCGTCGTCATTTCTCTGCTGCTGGTCCTACGCTATTTTTGATGTGTTTTCTGAGTTCCTGGGCGTCGAATTAGTCTAGAAAACGTCATACGAATCGATTCCCAGACAAAAGATTTTTCGGCCAAAAAAAATCCAAGGCTAACCCCTTTGCATTTTTGGTGAAAATTTCGACGACTTTGAAAAGTGCTGCAATTAATTCTGTAGGGCACTATTCCGACGTAATTTTGCGAGAGAAATCGATTAAACGCAGTCCCAATACGCTGCGAGCAACACCTGTAAAGTTACAGCCGAAAAACTCATGATTTTCGTCGTCATTTCTCTGCTGCTGGTCCTACGCTATTTTTGATGTGTTTTCTGAGTTCCTGGGCGTCGAATTAGTCTAGAAAACGTCATACGAATCGATTCCCAGACAAAAGATTTTTCGGCCAAAAAAAATCCAAGGCTAACCCCTTTGCATTTTTGGTGAAAATTTCGACGACTTTGAAAAGTGCTGCAATTAATTCTGTAGGGCACTATTCCGACGTAATTTTGCGAGAGAAATCGATTAAACGCAGTCCCAATACGCTGCGAGCAACACCTGTAAAGTTACAGCCGAAAAACTCATGATTTTCGTCGTCATTTCTCTGCTGCTGGTCCTACGCTATTTTTGATGTGTTTTCTGAGTTCCTGGGCGTCGAATTAGTCTAGAAAACGTCATACGAATCGATTCCCAGACAAAAGATTTTTCGGCCAAAAAAAATCCAAGGCTAACCCCTTTGCATTTTTGGTGAAAATTTCGACGACTTTGAAAAGTGCTGCAATTAATTCTGTAGGGCACTATTCCGACGTAATTTTGCGAGAGAAATCGATTAAACGCAGTCCCAATACGCTGCGAGCAACACCTGTAAAGTTACAGCCGAAAAACTCATGATTTTCGTCGTCATTTCTCTGCTGCTGGTCCTACGCTATTTTTGATGTGTTTTCTGAGTTCCTGGGCGTCGAATTAGTCTAGAAAACGTCATACGAATCGATTCCCAGACAAAAGATTTTTCGGCCAAAAAAAATCCAAGGCTAACCCCTTTGCATTTTTGGTGAAAATTTCGACGACTTTGAAAAGTGCTGCAATTAATTCTGTAGGGCACTATTCCGACGTAATTTTGCGAGAGAAATCGATTAAACGCAGTCCCAATACGCTGCGAGCAACACCTGTAAAGTTACAGCCGAAAAACTCATGATTTTCGTCGTCATTTCTCTGCTGCTGGTCCTACGCTATTTTTGATGTGTTTTCTGAGTTCCTGGGCGTCGAATTAGTCTAGAAAACGTCATACGAATCGATTCCCAGACAAAAGATTTTTCGGCCAAAAAAAATCCAAGGCTAACCCCTTTGCATTTTTGGTGAAAATTTCGACGACTTTGAAAAGTGCTGCAATTAATTCTGTAGGGCACTATTCCGACGTAATTTTGCGAGAGAAATCGATTAAACGCAGTCCCAATACGCTGCGAGCAACACCTGTAAAGTTACAGCCGAAAAACTCATGATTTTCGTCGTCATTTCTCTGCTGCTGGTCCTACGCTATTTTTGATGTGTTTTCTGAGTTCCTGGGCGTCGAATTAGTCTAGAAAACGTCATACGAATCGATTCCCAGACAAAAGATTTTTCGGCCAAAAAAAATCCAAGGCTAACCCCTTTGCATTTTTGGTGAAAATTTCGACGACTTTGAAAAGTGCTGCAATTAATTCTGTAGGGCACTATTCCGACGTAATTTTGCGAGAGAAATCGATTAAACGCAGTCCCAATACGCTGCGAGCAACACCTGTAAAGTTACAGCCGAAAAACTCATGATTTTCGTCGTCATTTCTCTGCTGCTGGTCCTACGCTATTTTTGATGTGTTTTCTGAGTTCCTGGGCGTCGAATTAGTCTAGAAAACGTCATACGAATCGATTCCCAGACAAAAGATTTTTCGGCCAAAAAAAATCCAAGGCTAACCCCTTTGCATTTTTGGTGAAAATTTCGACGACTTTGAAAAGTGCTGCAATTAATTCTGTAGGGCACTATTCCGACGTAATTTTGCGAGAGAAATCGATTAAACGCAGTCCCAATACGCTGCGAGCAACACCTGTAAAGTTACAGCCGAAAAACTCATGATTTTCGTCGTCATTTCTCTGCTGCTGGTCCTACGCTATTTTTGATGTGTTTTCTGAGTTCCTGGGCGTCGAATTAGTCTAGAAAACGTCATACGAATCGATTCCCAGACAAAAGATTTTTCGGCCAAAAAAAATCCAAGGCTAACCCCTTTGCATTTTTGGTGAAAATTTCGACGACTTTGAAAAGTGCTGCAATTAATTCTGTAGGGCACTATTCCGACGTAATTTTGCGAGAGAAATCGATTAAACGCAGTCCCAATACGCTGCGAGCAACACCTGTAAAGTTACAGCCGAAAAACTCATGATTTTCGTCGTCATTTCTCTGCTGCTGGTCCTACGCTATTTTTGATGTGTTTTCTGAGTTCCTGGGCGTCGAATTAGTCTAGAAAACGTCATACGAATCGATTCCCAGACAAAAGATTTTTCGGCCAAAAAAAATCCAAGGCTAACCCCTTTGCATTTTTGGTGAAAATTTCGACGACTTTGAAAAGTGCTGCAATTAATTCTGTAGGGCACTATTCCGACGTAATTTTGCGAGAGAAATCGATTAAACGCAGTCCCAATACGCTGCGAGCAACACCTGTAAAGTTACAGCCGAAAAACTCATGATTTTCGTCGTCATTTCTCTGCTGCTGGTCCTACGCTATTTTTGATGTGTTTTCTGAGTTCCTGGGCGTCGAATTAGTCTAGAAAACGTCATACGAATCGATTCCCAGACAAAAGATTTTTCGGCCAAAAAAAATCCAAGGCTAACCCCTTTGCATTTTTGGTGAAAATTTCGACGACTTTGAAAAGTGCTGCAATTAATTCTGTAGGGCACTATTCCGACGTAATTTTGCGAGAGAAATCGATTAAACGCAGTCCCAATACGCTGCGAGCAACACCTGTAAAGTTACAGCCGAAAAACTCATGATTTTCGTCGTCATTTCTCTGCTGCTGGTCCTACGCTATTTTTGATGTGTTTTCTGAGTTCCTGGGCGTCGAATTAGTCTAGAAAACGTCATACGAATCGATTCCCAGACAAAAGATTTTTCGGCCAAAAAAAATCCAAGGCTAACCCCTTTGCATTTTTGGTGAAAATTTCGACGACTTTGAAAAGTGCTGCAATTAATTCTGTAGGGCACTATTCCGACGTAATTTTGCGAGAGAAATCGATTAAACGCAGTCCCAATACGCTGCGAGCAACACCTGTAAAGTTACAGCCGAAAAACTCATGATTTTCGTCGTCATTTCTCTGCTGCTGGTCCTACGCTATTTTTGATGTGTTTTCTGAGTTCCTGGGCGTCGAATTAGTCTAGAAAACGTCATACGAATCGATTCCCAGACAAAAGATTTTTCGGCCAAAAAAAATCCAAGGCTAACCCCTTTGCATTTTTGGTGAAAATTTCGACGACTTTGAAAAGTGCTGCAATTAATTCTGTAGGGCACTATTCCGACGTAATTTTGCGAGAGAAATCGATTAAACGCAGTCCCAATACGCTGCGAGCAACACCTGTAAAGTTACAGCCGAAAAACTCATGATTTTCGTCGTCATTTCTCTGCTGCTGGTCCTACGCTATTTTTGATGTGTTTTCTGAGTTCCTGGGCGTCGAATTAGTCTAGAAAACGTCATACGAATCGATTCCCAGACAAAAGATTTTTCGGCCAAAAAAAATCCAAGGCTAACCCCTTTGCATTTTTGGTGAAAATTTCGACGACTTTGAAAAGTGCTGCAATTAATTCTGTAGGGCACTATTCCGACGTAATTTTGCGAGAGAAATCGATTAAACGCAGTCCCAATACGCTGCGAGCAACACCTGTAAAGTTACAGCCGAAAAACTCATGATTTTCGTCGTCATTTCTCTGCTGCTGGTCCTACGCTATTTTTGATGTGTTTTCTGAGTTCCTGGGCGTCGAATTAGTCTAGAAAACGTCATACGAATCGATTCCCAGACAAAAGATTTTTCGGCCAAAAAAAATCCAAGGCTAACCCCTTTGCATTTTTGGTGAAAATTTCGACGACTTTGAAAAGTGCTGCAATTAATTCTGTAGGGCACTATTCCGACGTAATTTTGCGAGAGAAATCGATTAAACGCAGTCCCAATACGCTGCGAGCAACACCTGTAAAGTTACAGCCGAAAAACTCATGATTTTCGTCGTCATTTCTCTGCTGCTGGTCCTACGCTATTTTTGATGTGTTTTCTGAGTTCCTGGGCGTCGAATTAGTCTAGAAAACGTCATACGAATCGATTCCCAGACAAAAGATTTTTCGGCCAAAAAAAATCCAAGGCTAACCCCTTTGCATTTTTGGTGAAAATTTCGACGACTTTGAAAAGTGCTGCAATTAATTCTGTAGGGCACTATTCCGACGTAATTTTGCGAGAGAAATCGATTAAACGCAGTCCCAATACGCTGCGAGCAACACCTGTAAAGTTACAGCCGAAAAACTCATGATTTTCGTCGTCATTTCTCTGCTGCTGGTCCTACGCTATTTTTGATGTGTTTTCTGAGTTCCTGGGCGTCGAATTAGTCTAGAAAACGTCATACGAATCGATTCCCAGACAAAAGATTTTTCGGCCAAAAAAAATCCAAGGCTAACCCCTTTGCATTTTTGGTGAAAATTTCGACGACTTTGAAAAGTGCTGCAATTAATTCTGTAGGGCACTATTCCGACGTAATTTTGCGAGAGAAATCGATTAAACGCAGTCCCAATACGCTGCGAGCAACACCTGTAAAGTTACAGCCGAAAAACTCATGATTTTCGTCGTCATTTCTCTGCTGCTGGTCCTACGCTATTTTTGATGTGTTTTCTGAGTTCCTGGGCGTCGAATTAGTCTAGAAAACGTCATACGAATCGATTCCCAGACAAAAGATTTTTCGGCCAAAAAAAATCCAAGGCTAACCCCTTTGCATTTTTGGTGAAAATTTCGACGACTTTGAAAAGTGCTGCAATTAATTCTGTAGGGCACTATTCCGACGTAATTTTGCGAGAGAAATCGATTAAACGCAGTCCCAATACGCTGCGAGCAACACCTGTAAAGTTACAGCCGAAAAACTCATGATTTTCGTCGTCATTTCTCTGCTGCTGGTCCTACGCTATTTTTGATGTGTTTTCTGAGTTCCTGGGCGTCGAATTAGTCTAGAAAACGTCATACGAATCGATTCCCAGACAAAAGATTTTTCGGCCAAAAAAAATCCAAGGCTAACCCCTTTGCATTTTTGGTGAAAATTTCGACGACTTTGAAAAGTGCTGCAATTAATTCTGTAGGGCACTATTCCGACGTAATTTTGCGAGAGAAATCGATTAAACGCAGTCCCAATACGCTGCGAGCAACACCTGTAAAGTTACAGCCGAAAAACTCATGATTTTCGTCGTCATTTCTCTGCTGCTGGTCCTACGCTATTTTTGATGTGTTTTCTGAGTTCCTGGGCGTCGAATTAGTCTAGAAAACGTCATACGAATCGATTCCCAGACAAAAGATTTTTCGGCCAAAAAAAATCCAAGGCTAACCCCTTTGCATTTTTGGTGAAAATTTCGACGACTTTGAAAAGTGCTGCAATTAATTCTGTAGGGCACTATTCCGACGTAATTTTGCGAGAGAAATCGATTAAACGCAGTCCCAATACGCTGCGAGCAACACCTGTAAAGTTACAGCCGAAAAACTCATGATTTTCGTCGTCATTTCTCTGCTGCTGGTCCTACGCTATTTTTGATGTGTTTTCTGAGTTCCTGGGCGTCGAATTAGTCTAGAAAACGTCATACGAATCGATTCCCAGACAAAAGATTTTTCGGCCAAAAAAAATCCAAGGCTAACCCCTTTGCATTTTTGGTGAAAATTTCGACGACTTTGAAAAGTGCTGCAATTAATTCTGTAGGGCACTATTCCGACGTAATTTTGCGAGAGAAATCGATTAAACGCAGTCCCAATACGCTGCGAGCAACACCTGTAAAGTTACAGCCGAAAAACTCATGATTTTCGTCGTCATTTCTCTGCTGCTGGTCCTACGCTATTTTTGATGTGTTTTCTGAGTTCCTGGGCGTCGAATTAGTCTAGAAAACGTCATACGAATCGATTCCCAGACAAAAGATTTTTCGGCCAAAAAAAATCCAAGGCTAACCCCTTTGCATTTTTGGTGAAAATTTCGACGACTTTGAAAAGTGCTGCAATTAATTCTGTAGGGCACTATTCCGACGTAATTTTGCGAGAGAAATCGATTAAACGCAGTCCCAATACGCTGCGAGCAACACCTGTAAAGTTACAGCCGAAAAACTCATGATTTTCGTCGTCATTTCTCTGCTGCTGGTCCTACGCTATTTTTGATGTGTTTTCTGAGTTCCTGGGCGTCGAATTAGTCTAGAAAACGTCATACGAATCGATTCCCAGACAAAAGATTTTTCGGCCAAAAAAAATCCAAGGCTAACCCCTTTGCATTTTTGGTGAAAATTTCGACGACTTTGAAAAGTGCTGCAATTAATTCTGTAGGGCACTATTCCGACGTAATTTTGCGAGAGAAATCGATTAAACGCAGTCCCAATACGCTGCGAGCAACACCTGTAAAGTTACAGCCGAAAAACTCATGATTTTCGTCGTCATTTCTCTGCTGCTGGTCCTACGCTATTTTTGATGTGTTTTCTGAGTTCCTGGGCGTCGAATTAGTCTAGAAAACGTCATACGAATCGATTCCCAGACAAAAGATTTTTCGGCCAAAAAAAATCCAAGGCTAACCCCTTTGCATTTTTGGTGAAAATTTCGACGACTTTGAAAAGTGCTGCAATTAATTCTGTAGGGCACTATTCCGACGTAATTTTGCGAGAGAAATCGATTAAACGCAGTCCCAATACGCTGCGAGCAACACCTGTAAAGTTACAGCCGAAAAACTCATGATTTTCGTCGTCATTTCTCTGCTGCTGGTCCTACGCTATTTTTGATGTGTTTTCTGAGTTCCTGGGCGTCGAATTAGTCTAGAAAACGTCATACGAATCGATTCCCAGACAAAAGATTTTTCGGCCAAAAAAAATCCAAGGCTAACCCCTTTGCATTTTTGGTGAAAATTTCGACGACTTTGAAAAGTGCTGCAATTAATTCTGTAGGGCACTATTCCGACGTAATTTTGCGAGAGAAATCGATTAAACGCAGTCCCAATACGCTGCGAGCAACACCTGTAAAGTTACAGCCGAAAAACTCATGATTTTCGTCGTCATTTCTCTGCTGCTGGTCCTACGCTATTTTTGATGTGTTTTCTGAGTTCCTGGGCGTCGAATTAGTCTAGAAAACGTCATACGAATCGATTCCCAGACAAAAGATTTTTCGGCCAAAAAAAATCCAAGGCTAACCCCTTTGCATTTTTGGTGAAAATTTCGACGACTTTGAAAAGTGCTGCAATTAATTCTGTAGGGCACTATTCCGACGTAATTTTGCGAGAGAAATCGATTAAACGCAGTCCCAATACGCTGCGAGCAACACCTGTAAAGTTACAGCCGAAAAACTCATGATTTTCGTCGTCATTTCTCTGCTGCTGGTCCTACGCTATTTTTGATGTGTTTTCTGAGTTCCTGGGCGTCGAATTAGTCTAGAAAACGTCATACGAATCGATTCCCAGACAAAAGATTTTTCGGCCAAAAAAAATCCAAGGCTAACCCCTTTGCATTTTTGGTGAAAATTTCGACGACTTTGAAAAGTGCTGCAATTAATTCTGTAGGGCACTATTCCGACGTAATTTTGCGAGAGAAATCGATTAAACGCAGTCCCAATACGCTGCGAGCAACACCTGTAAAGTTACAGCCGAAAAACTCATGATTTTCGTCGTCATTTCTCTGCTGCTGGTCCTACGCTATTTTTGATGTGTTTTCTGAGTTCCTGGGCGTCGAATTAGTCTAGAAAACGTCATACGAATCGATTCCCAGACAAAAGATTTTTCGGCCAAAAAAAATCCAAGGCTAACCCCTTTGCATTTTTGGTGAAAATTTCGACGACTTTGAAAAGTGCTGCAATTAATTCTGTAGGGCACTATTCCGACGTAATTTTGCGAGAGAAATCGATTAAACGCAGTCCCAATACGCTGCGAGCAACACCTGTAAAGTTACAGCCGAAAAACTCATGATTTTCGTCGTCATTTCTCTGCTGCTGGTCCTACGCTATTTTTGATGTGTTTTCTGAGTTCCTGGGCGTCGAATTAGTCTAGAAAACGTCATACGAATCGATTCCCAGACAAAAGATTTTTCGGCCAAAAAAAATCCAAGGCTAACCCCTTTGCATTTTTGGTGAAAATTTCGACGACTTTGAAAAGTGCTGCAATTAATTCTGTAGGGCACTATTCCGACGTAATTTTGCGAGAGAAATCGATTAAACGCAGTCCCAATACGCTGCGAGCAACACCTGTAAAGTTACAGCCGAAAAACTCATGATTTTCGTCGTCATTTCTCTGCTGCTGGTCCTACGCTATTTTTGATGTGTTTTCTGAGTTCCTGGGCGTCGAATTAGTCTAGAAAACGTCATACGAATCGATTCCCAGACAAAAGATTTTTCGGCCAAAAAAAATCCAAGGCTAACCCCTTTGCATTTTTGGTGAAAATTTCGACGACTTTGAAAAGTGCTGCAATTAATTCTGTAGGGCACTATTCCGACGTAATTTTGCGAGAGAAATCGATTAAACGCAGTCCCAATACGCTGCGAGCAACACCTGTAAAGTTACAGCCGAAAAACTCATGATTTTCGTCGTCATTTCTCTGCTGCTGGTCCTACGCTATTTTTGATGTGTTTTCTGAGTTCCTGGGCGTCGAATTAGTCTAGAAAACGTCATACGAATCGATTCCCAGACAAAAGATTTTTCGGCCAAAAAAAATCCAAGGCTAACCCCTTTGCATTTTTGGTGAAAATTTCGACGACTTTGAAAAGTGCTGCAATTAATTCTGTAGGGCACTATTCCGACGTAATTTTGCGAGAGAAATCGATTAAACGCAGTCCCAATACGCTGCGAGCAACACCTGTAAAGTTACAGCCGAAAAACTCATGATTTTCGTCGTCATTTCTCTGCTGCTGGTCCTACGCTATTTTTGATGTGTTTTCTGAGTTCCTGGGCGTCGAATTAGTCTAGAAAACGTCATACGAATCGATTCCCAGACAAAAGATTTTTCGGCCAAAAAAAATCCAAGGCTAACCCCTTTGCATTTTTGGTGAAAATTTCGACGACTTTGAAAAGTGCTGCAATTAATTCTGTAGGGCACTATTCCGACGTAATTTTGCGAGAGAAATCGATTAAACGCAGTCCCAATACGCTGCGAGCAACACCTGTAAAGTTACAGCCGAAAAACTCATGATTTTCGTCGTCATTTCTCTGCTGCTGGTCCTACGCTATTTTTGATGTGTTTTCTGAGTTCCTGGGCGTCGAATTAGTCTAGAAAACGTCATACGAATCGATTCCCAGACAAAAGATTTTTCGGCCAAAAAAAATCCAAGGCTAACCCCTTTGCATTTTTGGTGAAAATTTCGACGACTTTGAAAAGTGCTGCAATTAATTCTGTAGGGCACTATTCCGACGTAATTTTGCGAGAGAAATCGATTAAACGCAGTCCCAATACGCTGCGAGCAACACCTGTAAAGTTACAGCCGAAAAACTCATGATTTTCGTCGTCATTTCTCTGCTGCTGGTCCTACGCTATTTTTGATGTGTTTTCTGAGTTCCTGGGCGTCGAATTAGTCTAGAAAACGTCATACGAATCGATTCCCAGACAAAAGATTTTTCGGCCAAAAAAAATCCAAGGCTAACCCCTTTGCATTTTTGGTGAAAATTTCGACGACTTTGAAAAGTGCTGCAATTAATTCTGTAGGGCACTATTCCGACGTAATTTTGCGAGAGAAATCGATTAAACGCAGTCCCAATACGCTGCGAGCAACACCTGTAAAGTTACAGCCGAAAAACTCATGATTTTCGTCGTCATTTCTCTGCTGCTGGTCCTACGCTATTTTTGATGTGTTTTCTGAGTTCCTGGGCGTCGAATTAGTCTAGAAAACGTCATACGAATCGATTCCCAGACAAAAGATTTTTCGGCCAAAAAAAATCCAAGGCTAACCCCTTTGCATTTTTGGTGAAAATTTCGACGACTTTGAAAAGTGCTGCAATTAATTCTGTAGGGCACTATTCCGACGTAATTTTGCGAGAGAAATCGATTAAACGCAGTCCCAATACGCTGCGAGCAACACCTGTAAAGTTACAGCCGAAAAACTCATGATTTTCGTCGTCATTTCTCTGCTGCTGGTCCTACGCTATTTTTGATGTGTTTTCTGAGTTCCTGGGCGTCGAATTAGTCTAGAAAACGTCATACGAATCGATTCCCAGACAAAAGATTTTTCGGCCAAAAAAAATCCAAGGCTAACCCCTTTGCATTTTTGGTGAAAATTTCGACGACTTTGAAAAGTGCTGCAATTAATTCTGTAGGGCACTATTCCGACGTAATTTTGCGAGAGAAATCGATTAAACGCAGTCCCAATACGCTGCGAGCAACACCTGTAAAGTTACAGCCGAAAAACTCATGATTTTCGTCGTCATTTCTCTGCTGCTGGTCCTACGCTATTTTTGATGTGTTTTCTGAGTTCCTGGGCGTCGAATTAGTCTAGAAAACGTCATACGAATCGATTCCCAGACAAAAGATTTTTCGGCCAAAAAAAATCCAAGGCTAACCCCTTTGCATTTTTGGTGAAAATTTCGACGACTTTGAAAAGTGCTGCAATTAATTCTGTAGGGCACTATTCCGACGTAATTTTGCGAGAGAAATCGATTAAACGCAGTCCCAATACGCTGCGAGCAACACCTGTAAAGTTACAGCCGAAAAACTCATGATTTTCGTCGTCATTTCTCTGCTGCTGGTCCTACGCTATTTTTGATGTGTTTTCTGAGTTCCTGGGCGTCGAATTAGTCTAGAAAACGTCATACGAATCGATTCCCAGACAAAAGATTTTTCGGCCAAAAAAAATCCAAGGCTAACCCCTTTGCATTTTTGGTGAAAATTTCGACGACTTTGAAAAGTGCTGCAATTAATTCTGTAGGGCACTATTCCGACGTAATTTTGCGAGAGAAATCGATTAAACGCAGTCCCAATACGCTGCGAGCAACACCTGTAAAGTTACAGCCGAAAAACTCATGATTTTCGTCGTCATTTCTCTGCTGCTGGTCCTACGCTATTTTTGATGTGTTTTCTGAGTTCCTGGGCGTCGAATTAGTCTAGAAAACGTCATACGAATCGATTCCCAGACAAAAGATTTTTCGGCCAAAAAAAATCCAAGGCTAACCCCTTTGCATTTTTGGTGAAAATTTCGACGACTTTGAAAAGTGCTGCAATTAATTCTGTAGGGCACTATTCCGACGTAATTTTGCGAGAGAAATCGATTAAACGCAGTCCCAATACGCTGCGAGCAACACCTGTAAAGTTACAGCCGAAAAACTCATGATTTTCGTCGTCATTTCTCTGCTGCTGGTCCTACGCTATTTTTGATGTGTTTTCTGAGTTCCTGGGCGTCGAATTAGTCTAGAAAACGTCATACGAATCGATTCCCAGACAAAAGATTTTTCGGCCAAAAAAAATCCAAGGCTAACCCCTTTGCATTTTTGGTGAAAATTTCGACGACTTTGAAAAGTGCTGCAATTAATTCTGTAGGGCACTATTCCGACGTAATTTTGCGAGAGAAATCGATTAAACGCAGTCCCAATACGCTGCGAGCAACACCTGTAAAGTTACAGCCGAAAAACTCATGATTTTCGTCGTCATTTCTCTGCTGCTGGTCCTACGCTATTTTTGATGTGTTTTCTGAGTTCCTGGGCGTCGAATTAGTCTAGAAAACGTCATACGAATCGATTCCCAGACAAAAGATTTTTCGGCCAAAAAAAATCCAAGGCTAACCCCTTTGCATTTTTGGTGAAAATTTCGACGACTTTGAAAAGTGCTGCAATTAATTCTGTAGGGCACTATTCCGACGTAATTTTGCGAGAGAAATCGATTAAACGCAGTCCCAATACGCTGCGAGCAACACCTGTAAAGTTACAGCCGAAAAACTCATGATTTTCGTCGTCATTTCTCTGCTGCTGGTCCTACGCTATTTTTGATGTGTTTTCTGAGTTCCTGGGCGTCGAATTAGTCTAGAAAACGTCATACGAATCGATTCCCAGACAAAAGATTTTTCGGCCAAAAAAAATCCAAGGCTAACCCCTTTGCATTTTTGGTGAAAATTTCGACGACTTTGAAAAGTGCTGCAATTAATTCTGTAGGGCACTATTCCGACGTAATTTTGCGAGAGAAATCGATTAAACGCAGTCCCAATACGCTGCGAGCAACACCTGTAAAGTTACAGCCGAAAAACTCATGATTTTCGTCGTCATTTCTCTGCTGCTGGTCCTACGCTATTTTTGATGTGTTTTCTGAGTTCCTGGGCGTCGAATTAGTCTAGAAAACGTCATACGAATCGATTCCCAGACAAAAGATTTTTCGGCCAAAAAAAATCCAAGGCTAACCCCTTTGCATTTTTGGTGAAAATTTCGACGACTTTGAAAAGTGCTGCAATTAATTCTGTAGGGCACTATTCCGACGTAATTTTGCGAGAGAAATCGATTAAACGCAGTCCCAATACGCTGCGAGCAACACCTGTAAAGTTACAGCCGAAAAACTCATGATTTTCGTCGTCATTTCTCTGCTGCTGGTCCTACGCTATTTTTGATGTGTTTTCTGAGTTCCTGGGCGTCGAATTAGTCTAGAAAACGTCATACGAATCGATTCCCAGACAAAAGATTTTTCGGCCAAAAAAAATCCAAGGCTAACCCCTTTGCATTTTTGGTGAAAATTTCGACGACTTTGAAAAGTGCTGCAATTAATTCTGTAGGGCACTATTCCGACGTAATTTTGCGAGAGAAATCGATTAAACGCAGTCCCAATACGCTGCGAGCAACACCTGTAAAGTTACAGCCGAAAAACTCATGATTTTCGTCGTCATTTCTCTGCTGCTGGTCCTACGCTATTTTTGATGTGTTTTCTGAGTTCCTGGGCGTCGAATTAGTCTAGAAAACGTCATACGAATCGATTCCCAGACAAAAGATTTTTCGGCCAAAAAAAATCCAAGGCTAACCCCTTTGCATTTTTGGTGAAAATTTCGACGACTTTGAAAAGTGCTGCAATTAATTCTGTAGGGCACTATTCCGACGTAATTTTGCGAGAGAAATCGATTAAACGCAGTCCCAATACGCTGCGAGCAACACCTGTAAAGTTACAGCCGAAAAACTCATGATTTTCGTCGTCATTTCTCTGCTGCTGGTCCTACGCTATTTTTGATGTGTTTTCTGAGTTCCTGGGCGTCGAATTAGTCTAGAAAACGTCATACGAATCGATTCCCAGACAAAAGATTTTTCGGCCAAAAAAAATCCAAGGCTAACCCCTTTGCATTTTTGGTGAAAATTTCGACGACTTTGAAAAGTGCTGCAATTAATTCTGTAGGGCACTATTCCGACGTAATTTTGCGAGAGAAATCGATTAAACGCAGTCCCAATACGCTGCGAGCAACACCTGTAAAGTTACAGCCGAAAAACTCATGATTTTCGTCGTCATTTCTCTGCTGCTGGTCCTACGCTATTTTTGATGTGTTTTCTGAGTTCCTGGGCGTCGAATTAGTCTAGAAAACGTCATACGAATCGATTCCCAGACAAAAGATTTTTCGGCCAAAAAAAATCCAAGGCTAACCCCTTTGCATTTTTGGTGAAAATTTCGACGACTTTGAAAAGTGCTGCAATTAATTCTGTAGGGCACTATTCCGACGTAATTTTGCGAGAGAAATCGATTAAACGCAGTCCCAATACGCTGCGAGCAACACCTGTAAAGTTACAGCCGAAAAACTCATGATTTTCGTCGTCATTTCTCTGCTGCTGGTCCTACGCTATTTTTGATGTGTTTTCTGAGTTCCTGGGCGTCGAATTAGTCTAGAAAACGTCATACGAATCGATTCCCAGACAAAAGATTTTTCGGCCAAAAAAAATCCAAGGCTAACCCCTTTGCATTTTTGGTGAAAATTTCGACGACTTTGAAAAGTGCTGCAATTAATTCTGTAGGGCACTATTCCGACGTAATTTTGCGAGAGAAATCGATTAAACGCAGTCCCAATACGCTGCGAGCAACACCTGTAAAGTTACAGCCGAAAAACTCATGATTTTCGTCGTCATTTCTCTGCTGCTGGTCCTACGCTATTTTTGATGTGTTTTCTGAGTTCCTGGGCGTCGAATTAGTCTAGAAAACGTCATACGAATCGATTCCCAGACAAAAGATTTTTCGGCCAAAAAAAATCCAAGGCTAACCCCTTTGCATTTTTGGTGAAAATTTCGACGACTTTGAAAAGTGCTGCAATTAATTCTGTAGGGCACTATTCCGACGTAATTTTGCGAGAGAAATCGATTAAACGCAGTCCCAATACGCTGCGAGCAACACCTGTAAAGTTACAGCCGAAAAACTCATGATTTTCGTCGTCATTTCTCTGCTGCTGGTCCTACGCTATTTTTGATGTGTTTTCTGAGTTCCTGGGCGTCGAATTAGTCTAGAAAACGTCATACGAATCGATTCCCAGACAAAAGATTTTTCGGCCAAAAAAAATCCAAGGCTAACCCCTTTGCATTTTTGGTGAAAATTTCGACGACTTTGAAAAGTGCTGCAATTAATTCTGTAGGGCACTATTCCGACGTAATTTTGCGAGAGAAATCGATTAAACGCAGTCCCAATACGCTGCGAGCAACACCTGTAAAGTTACAGCCGAAAAACTCATGATTTTCGTCGTCATTTCTCTGCTGCTGGTCCTACGCTATTTTTGATGTGTTTTCTGAGTTCCTGGGCGTCGAATTAGTCTAGAAAACGTCATACGAATCGATTCCCAGACAAAAGATTTTTCGGCCAAAAAAAATCCAAGGCTGACCCCTTTGCATTTTTGGTGAAAATTTCGACGACTTTGAAAAGTGCTGCAATTAATTCTGTAGGGCACTATTCCGACGTAATTTTGCGAGAGAAATCGATTAAACGCAGTCCCAATACGCTGCGAGCAACACCTGTAAAGTTACAGCCGAAAAACTCATGATTTTCGTCGTCATTTCTCTGCTGCTGGTCCTACGCTATTTTTGATGTGTTTTCTGAGTTCCTGGGCGTCGAATTAGTCTAGAAAACGTCATACGAATCGATTCCCAGACAAAAGATTTTTCGGCCAAAAAAAATCCAAGGCTGACCCCTTTGCATTTTTGGTGAAAATTTCGACGACTTTGAAAAGTGCTGCAATTAATTCTGTAGGGCACTATTCCGACGTAATTTTGCGAGAGAAATCGATTAAACGCAGTCCCAATACGCTGCGAGCAACACCTGTAAAGTTACAGCCGAAAAACTCATGATTTTCGTCGTCATTTCTCTGCTGCTGGTCCTACGCTATTTTTGATGTGTTTTCTGAGTTCCTGGGCGTCGAATTAGTCTAGAAAACGTCATACGAATCGATTCCCAGACAAAAGATTTTTCGGCCAAAAAAAATCCAAGGCTAACCCCTTTGCATTTTTGGTGAAAATTTCGACGACTTTGAAAAGTGCTGCAATTAATTCTGTAGGGCACTATTCCGACGTAATTTTGCGAGAGAAATCGATTAAACGCAGTCCCAATACGCTGCGAGCAACACCTGTAAAGTTACAGCCGAAAAACTCATGATTTTCGTCGTCATTTCTCTGCTGCTGGTCCTACGCTATTTTTGATGTGTTTTCTGAGTTCCTGGGCGTCGAATTAGTCTAGAAAACGTCATACGAATCGATTCCCAGACAAAAGATTTTTCGGCCAAAAAAAATCCAAGGCTAACCCCTTTGCATTTTTGGTGAAAATTTCGACGACTTTGAAAAGTGCTGCAATTAATTCTGTAGGGCACTATTCCGACGTAATTTTGCGAGAGAAATCGATTAAACGCAGTCCCAATACGCTGCGAGCAACACCTGTAAAGTTACAGCCGAAAAACTCATGATTTTCGTCGTCATTTCTCTGCTGCTGGTCCTACGCTATTTTTGATGTGTTTTCTGAGTTCCTGGGCGTCGAATTAGTCTAGAAAACGTCATACGAATCGATTCCCAGACAAAAGATTTTTCGGCCAAAAAAAATCCAAGGCTAACCCCTTTGCATTTTTGGTGAAAATTTCGACGACTTTGAAAAGTGCTGCAATTAATTCTGTAGGGCACTATTCCGACGTAATTTTGCGAGAGAAATCGATTAAACGCAGTCCCAATACGCTGCGAGCAACACCTGTAAAGTTACAGCCGAAAAACTCATGATTTTCGTCGTCATTTCTCTGCTGCTGGTCCTACGCTATTTTTGATGTGTTTTCTGAGTTCCTGGGCGTCGAATTAGTCTAGAAAACGTCATACGAATCGATTCCCAGACAAAAGATTTTTCGGCCAAAAAAAATCCAAGGCTGACCCCTTTGCATTTTTGGTGAAAATTTCGACGACTTTGAAAAGTGCTGCAATTAATTCTGTAGGGCACTATTCCGACGTAATTTTGCGAGAGAAATCGATTAAACGCAGTCCCAATACGCTGCGAGCAACACCTGTAAAGTTACAGCCGAAAAACTCATGATTTTCGTCGTCATTTCTCTGCTGCTGGTCCTACGCTATTTTTGATGTGTTTTCTGAGTTCCTGGGCGTCGAATTAGTCTAGAAAACGTCATACGAATCGATTCCCAGACAAAAGATTTTTCGGCCAAAAAAAATCCAAGGCTGACCCCTTTGCATTTTTGGTGAAAATTTCGACGACTTTGAAAAGTGCTGCAATTAATTCTGTAGGGCACTATTCCGACGTAATTTTGCGAGAGAAATCGATTAAACGCAGTCCCAATACGCTGCGAGCAACACCTGTAAAGTTACAGCCGAAAAACTCATGATTTTCGTCGTCATTTCTCTGCTGCTGGTCCTACGCTATTTTTGATGTGTTTTCTGAGTTCCTGGGCGTCGAATTAGTCTAGAAAACGTCATACGAATCGATTCCCAGACAAAAGATTTTTCGGCCAAAAAAAATCCAAGGCTAACCCCTTTGCATTTTTGGTGAAAATTTCGACGACTTTGAAAAGTGCTGCAATTAATTCTGTAGGGCACTATTCCGACGTAATTTTGCGAGAGAAATCGATTAAACGCAGTCCCAATACGCTGCGAGCAACACCTGTAAAGTTACAGCCGAAAAACTCATGATTTTCGTCGTCATTTCTCTGCTGCTGGTCCTACGCTATTTTTGATGTGTTTTCTGAGTTCCTGGGCGTCGAATTAGTCTAGAAAACGTCATACGAATCGATTCCCAGACAAAAGATTTTTCGGCCAAAAAAAATCCAAGGCTAACCCCTTTGCATTTTTGGTGAAAATTTCGACGACTTTGAAAAGTGCTGCAATTAATTCTGTAGGGCACTATTCCGACGTAATTTTGCGAGAGAAATCGATTAAACGCAGTCCCAATACGCTGCGAGCAACACCTGTAAAGTTACAGCCGAAAAACTCATGATTTTCGTCGTCATTTCTCTGCTGCTGGTCCTACGCTATTTTTGATGTGTTTTCTGAGTTCCTGGGCGTCGAATTAGTCTAGAAAACGTCATACGAATCGATTCCCAGACAAAAGATTTTTCGGCCAAAAAAAATCCAAGGCTAACCCCTTTGCATTTTTGGTGAAAATTTCGACGACTTTGAAAAGTGCTGCAATTAATTCTGTAGGGCACTATTCCGACGTAATTTTGCGAGAGAAATCGATTAAACGCAGTCCCAATACGCTGCGAGCAACACCTGTAAAGTTACAGCCGAAAAACTCATGATTTTCGTCGTCATTTCTCTGCTGCTGGTCCTACGCTATTTTTGATGTGTTTTCTGAGTTCCTGGGCGTCGAATTAGTCTAGAAAACGTCATACGAATCGATTCCCAGACAAAAGATTTTTCGGCCAAAAAAAATCCAAGGCTAACCCCTTTGCATTTTTGGTGAAAATTTCGACGACTTTGAAAAGTGCTGCAATTAATTCTGTAGGGCACTATTCCGACGTAATTTTGCGAGAGAAATCGATTAAACGCAGTCCCAATACGCTGCGAGCAACACCTGTAAAGTTACAGCCGAAAAACTCATGATTTTCGTCGTCATTTCTCTGCTGCTGGTCCTACGCTATTTTTGATGTGTTTTCTGAGTTCCTGGGCGTCGAATTAGTCTAGAAAACGTCATACGAATCGATTCCCAGACAAAAGATTTTTCGGCCAAAAAAAATCCAAGGCTAACCCCTTTGCATTTTTGGTGAAAATTTCGACGACTTTGAAAAGTGCTGCAATTAATTCTGTAGGGCACTATTCCGACGTAATTTTGCGAGAGAAATCGATTAAACGCAGTCCCAATACGCTGCGAGCAACACCTGTAAAGTTACAGCCGAAAAACTCATGATTTTCGTCGTCATTTCTCTGCTGCTGGTCCTACGCTATTTTTGATGTGTTTTCTGAGTTCCTGGGCGTCGAATTAGTCTAGAAAACGTCATACGAATCGATTCCCAGACAAAAGATTTTTCGGCCAAAAAAAATCCAAGGCTAACCCCTTTGCATTTTTGGTGAAAATTTCGACGACTTTGAAAAGTGCTGCAATTAATTCTGTAGGGCACTATTCCGACGTAATTTTGCGAGAGAAATCGATTAAACGCAGTCCCAATACGCTGCGAGCAACACCTGTAAAGTTACAGCCGAAAAACTCATGATTTTCGTCGTCATTTCTCTGCTGCTGGTCCTACGCTATTTTTGATGTGTTTTCTGAGTTCCTGGGCGTCGAATTAGTCTAGAAAACGTCATACGAATCGATTCCCAGACAAAAGATTTTTCGGCCAAAAAAAATCCAAGGCTAACCCCTTTGCATTTTTGGTGAAAATTTCGACGACTTTGAAAAGTGCTGCAATTAATTCTGTAGGGCACTATTCCGACGTAATTTTGCGAGAGAAATCGATTAAACGCAGTCCCAATACGCTGCGAGCAACACCTGTAAAGTTACAGCCGAAAAACTCATGATTTTCGTCGTCATTTCTCTGCTGCTGGTCCTACGCTATTTTTGATGTGTTTTCTGAGTTCCTGGGCGTCGAATTAGTCTAGAAAACGTCATACGAATCGATTCCCAGACAAAAGATTTTTCGGCCAAAAAAAATCCAAGGCTAACCCCTTTGCATTTTTGGTGAAAATTTCGACGACTTTGAAAAGTGCTGCAATTAATTCTGTAGGGCACTATTCCGACGTAATTTTGCGAGAGAAATCGATTAAACGCAGTCCCAATACGCTGCGAGCAACACCTGTAAAGTTACAGCCGAAAAACTCATGATTTTCGTCGTCATTTCTCTGCTGCTGGTCCTACGCTATTTTTGATGTGTTTTCTGAGTTCCTGGGCGTCGAATTAGTCTAGAAAACGTCATACGAATCGATTCCCAGACAAAAGATTTTTCGGCCAAAAAAAATCCAAGGCTAACCCCTTTGCATTTTTGGTGAAAATTTCGACGACTTTGAAAAGTGCTGCAATTAATTCTGTAGGGCACTATTCCGACGTAATTTTGCGAGAGAAATCGATTAAACGCAGTCCCAATACGCTGCGAGCAACACCTGTAAAGTTACAGCCGAAAAACTCATGATTTTCGTCGTCATTTCTCTGCTGCTGGTCCTACGCTATTTTTGATGTGTTTTCTGAGTTCCTGGGCGTCGAATTAGTCTAGAAAACGTCATACGAATCGATTCCCAGACAAAAGATTTTTCGGCCAAAAAAAATCCAAGGCTAACCCCTTTGCATTTTTGGTGAAAATTTCGACGACTTTGAAAAGTGCTGCAATTAATTCTGTAGGGCACTATTCCGACGTAATTTTGCGAGAGAAATCGATTAAACGCAGTCCCAATACGCTGCGAGCAACACCTGTAAAGTTACAGCCGAAAAACTCATGATTTTCGTCGTCATTTCTCTGCTGCTGGTCCTACGCTATTTTTGATGTGTTTTCTGAGTTCCTGGGCGTCGAATTAGTCTAGAAAACGTCATACGAATCGATTCCCAGACAAAAGATTTTTCGGCCAAAAAAAATCCAAGGCTAACCCCTTTGCATTTTTGGTGAAAATTTCGACGACTTTGAAAAGTGCTGCAATTAATTCTGTAGGGCACTATTCCGACGTAATTTTGCGAGAGAAATCGATTAAACGCAGTCCCAATACGCTGCGAGCAACACCTGTAAAGTTACAGCCGAAAAACTCATGATTTTCGTCGTCATTTCTCTGCTGCTGGTCCTACGCTATTTTTGATGTGTTTTCTGAGTTCCTGGGCGTCGAATTAGTCTAGAAAACGTCATACGAATCGATTCCCAGACAAAAGATTTTTCGGCCAAAAAAAATCCAAGGCTAACCCCTTTGCATTTTTGGTGAAAATTTCGACGACTTTGAAAAGTGCTGCAATTAATTCTGTAGGGCACTATTCCGACGTCATTCTCCGAGAGAAAACGAATAACCGCAGGCTCAATGCGCTGCGAGGAACTGATCAAAAGTTACGGCCGAAAAACTGAGGATTTCAACTGTCATTCCTCTTTATCTCGTTTCAAATTTTTCGTGACCTGTCTTCTATGTTTTTTGGAGTTCAATTAGTCCCGAAAGGTTTGTGCAAATTGATTCTGAGAAAGAACCTTCTTCCTAAAAAATCGCAATAAAAGCAAGACTCACCTGTATACGTCCAACATCAAGATGACACTCTAACTACAGAAAAAAATGTATCAGAAGTTTAGCGCATGAAAGTCTAGAAACCTGCTCTCGAATTTGACAATCGAAAACAAGAATAAAGGACAGAACCAGCCCAACAGGCAAATATCAATTGGTGTTCCACAAAGATTAGTGCCTAGAGCCGTCCGGTATGCCGCAGACACGGTTGATCTGTGTCAAATAAAGATAGATTCACAATCAGAACTGATCAGCCTACGTCAACAACATTACAATAATAACAGCAGGAATCCATTGGAATGAGGTTTATGCAATAGCGAATACGAACATGCCAAATTGAAGCGAATGCTGAACAATCACAAACTGACACTAAACGGGAGTACAACTAAGATCATGCAATATCAAAGCAATAAGATCAAAGATCCGCAAAACAGTGATAATTGGAAGTACCCTGCGGAAAATACGAACCCGGTCGCAGCTGTCCAGAAATAAAAATCAGCTAACATATCAAATACCTAGGTGTCACTATGGACGAAAGCATGAATCAGGCAGAACACATAAAATAGACATCCTGTGACCTATTGGTGAATGGATCACATCGTTTGTCAGCTAGGATACGTCGAAGAGAATAATATATTATGCGCTAGTCCACTCCATTATCGAAAATGGATTAACAACGTGCATATCGGAAAAGCATTTTGCTTGTTATCTTTCTCGACTTCCGTAGTTTTCGTTCAGTGGGAAAGGCGTTCTTAAAATTGATTCTGAGACAATTAATTTATTGGCCGAAAAATGCCGGATTCTGTTACAACGCTAAAAATCAATTTATTTGTAACCTACATCAACGTCATTTTGCAAAAAGATTCAGTCAATTTCTAATTCATCCATCAACAAAATAAATACTGCAATGAATTTCTACGTAATTGATAATAGTGTTAAATTTGAATTCTCAGATTCTACCTCCTCACTCAGGTTTTCAGTTTCAATCTCTATCCTTTCAAAGCATGTATTTATACAAAAGTACTTAATGTAAAATTAAAATGACCTAGGTAACATTGCACTTAATTTATCGTATATCTATAACTTTGCATTTGCTCACATATTCTCATAATTTCTTGCAAAACAGTGCAAGATATATGCTGTACAAGTAACTGAGACAATTTTACCAAGTTTACGTAACAGTAGGGATAGTTCAACTTGTCTATCTAGTCTGATGAGATTTTGACTTTGTAAAATCAATCCAAGATTTAAGAAGAGCAGATTGTTGTGCACTGACAATCACAAATAAATAAAATCAGTTGGAAATCAAACAATTTTTTTATATCACATTATGAAATCCTATCTAATTTTAGAAGAAAAAAAAAAACGTTAACCCTAGTCTTTAACACCAATTGGTTAAAACTCATGGTATTCATTCGACATATTGATGGGATTTCAATCCTGAAAATACAAGATCCAGGATTCGTTTTGTAAAAATTCGCAACTGCATACAAAATAGGAAAGTTCATTGGGATCGTTGTATATATTCATACACTCATTTTAATCCAGTGGGAATGCCCAGGGATGATTCGGCAGATATCCATATTGGATGTCAGTCAAATGTTTCAAAAACATTTTGAAAACTGGGTTTGGCTGCTCCATCGTTGGAATATGTAGTTCCTCGTCGATGTACTTAATATATGAAATAGGACTAACTACACATGCTGTACCGGCTCCAAAAAGCTCCAGTAACTGGAAACAAAAACAATCTCCAATTCATAATGATGGAATAGAATCAAAGCATCTTCAATTATACAGCACGGTATCAGAAGAATGAACAATTCGGGTAATTTATAAATAAATGCAAAAATGTCCAGAACAGGCTATATATGAAGAAGGCAAGTGCTTCGATTCATCCCGTCATGAGATTACCCTACAAATTTATGTGTTACTGTTCAAATCCACCTGTTATCATGCCATTTTTGCTCTGTAATATAATGTAATCTGTATCTCGTGTCATTTGGTTTAATTGAAAAAGATATAACGTTATACTGGAATATACCATTATCAAAATTGTGATAACGAAATTCTGCTTGGTGTATGTACATTGGGCAGTAAAAAGATTTCAAATGAGACAGATTTATTACAACTTTCATAGTGATGTTTTAGAAGTCATATAGAAAAGTATGCTATCTCATTGGCCTTGAAACTCTTGGAAACCGAGTTATACTTTTCATTATAAATGCGTATGTAAACTTAACTTTAACGTAGTAAATGATGCAGTTGAATGATTATAAATTTTTTCCGACTCACTTTGCTTCAGAGAAAATATTGAATTTATGCAGAGAACTTACCCTATTCTCAGATAACAGGCGACAGACTTCTCGCATAGTGATCACTCTCTCGGTGACTTTAAATTGACCCCATTCTCTAGACAACGTCAGAATAGATTGCCTGGTGATGCCTGGTAGGATCAGTCCGTTCAATGGTGGCGTAATCAATTCCTTCTCTGTAACATATAAGAGTTCATTAGCTCACTCATCGATACAGAAAAAAAATTCATACAGTTCCTTGGTAAGACATTGAACTTGCCGCCGTTTTCATTGATGTAAAACATAAAAATGTTCATGGTCCCGACCTCCGTCAATTGGTCATCATCACCGTAAAGCCATAGTACTTGTTGTAGGCCTTTTTCTTGAGCCTCTCTTTGTATTTGAATGGTTGGCGCGTAGTTGCTTCCCATTTTACGATCACCACAGCCACCAGGCCATGCTCGTGTGTATCGAGGATCTGCAAGTAGCGAAACACCTTCCTGCTCAGAAGAAGTTTTGAAGTAAGACCCAACAGGACAGAGAATAACATACAAGAGAGCTGATTCCGACGAGGCAACGCCCAAAGTAGGCTAAAATAGAAAACAAAGAAAAAAGTGTTTTGATTGTTAAAGTATCCGAGACTACTGTTTTTGTTAGTAACAATGGTTTAGCGGTATCAGTTATATTTTATTCTGACATTGTTTTTTTAGTCATATCCTCCCATGTAAAAAGTATCGAGTAGTTATCTACCAGACATTTATAATTACTCGGTTAATGCACAAACAAAAATTTACAAAACATTGCAATTCTCACTGCAATTTCAGCATCATAATTCGGGTATGCGCTCTTTTCCTAACTTATGCTTAGTCGGTGATAAGTTGTCATGTATCATTGACATTAGCCTTGTACCGCTAGTAGCATATTTGGTTTTAGGAATGAAAAACTTTGTAACAAATACAAACTAAAGTTTGTTCACAGATCTGATAAAACTAATTTTTTATAGGGGTCACTAGCACTGCAAGTACTTGACAAGAAATCTACATTTTTCAGTGCATCGAGACCAAAATAGAGCGTAAAAAACCAATTGCCAAATTTACGAATTTTAAATACCACGCCAGTAATATATATAATTTGATCATTTTTTCATGAAAATATCTTGGGCGTCATTCTAGAAGAAATTTTTTCACGGAATACTGAAATTCAATGCTGTATACCTACTTCGCAGCAGTTTGAAATGCTAAACAAAATACAGTAATATATTTCACAATTGTTTCTAAAACGTGATATAATTTATTATAGGCAATTTGATTTTGTAACTACTTAACAATTGAAGTATTATATATGAGATTGATGAAATTTAGAAACACATAACAATAGTTGAATTCTCAATAAACGTAAAGTGCGGCAATCTTCAAACCGTTAAGTGATAACCTGATGATGAACTGTAAAGCGAAGACGAATATGATTGATAGAATATACGTATACTCCCAACTTTTACATCAGACATTATTTCCAACTGTTGTAAGCGGGAGAGTACAGTTTCGTAATGTTGTCAAAGGTTGCTGCTCGCTGACACAAGATAAACGATTTACTACATTGGCCTGCATTGTCTAGGTAGACGTATTGAAGGCCAGAACGGCATAGTTGCCGCTCATATACAGCTTTCAAAGAACCTTTGTTACCCCCGGAAGTCTTCATTTGCATTCTTTCCCACAAGATACAAGATTCGTTTATTAACATAAAACGAAACGTTTTTAGAATGAGCACTAAATATTAGATCTTATCTGAACGATTTGTGATAGTTTGCTCATGGTGAATTGGCTGCAATTTTTTGTTAATATTCATCTTGAAATGAATCCAACAACAACTGCACAATTTTACAATCAATACAGTTACCTGCGCCCAATCACTGCATGTGTGTGCAAGCTACTGGGTCATTCGTTTCATGTATGATAACATTATAATAATTCATCAATCATTGTGACATTATATCTTACTCGAAGGTAGCTGAGAATGATGCTGACAGATCTGTGTTTTTTAGAGGCGCCAAGCCAAGGCTTTCCTCAGCACTTAAGAGGACGCAGTAATGTTATCTGATAATAACAAATAGCATCATGCCACATTCAACTCAATTTTGCAATATTGTGAAAGAAGTTTGATACATATAGATAATTGTGGTATTACGTCAAATTCAGATATAAGCAGCACACGCAATAACGTTGTAAAGATAACCAAACAAGAAAATAAGTAATTCAACATTAAAAAGTTTACAGGAAAAATCTTTTCCTCTTCTTTTTTTCAAGTTTGTGACATTCCAGAATACAACCGGTCAATACTCAACTGCGTAGTCTATTTTCAAAAATATTTACAACTGTGCTCTTGATTCACTGTGTGTATAATAAGAAAATGAAAATAAATTTTTTTACAATACTTACATCAATTCCAATCAAAGTTGGACGAATGTAAAGACTAGATGCTTCTGAATGTGGTACCCACTCCTGATCTATACTGACTAATCTGTTAATACAGTTTATGAGTTCTGTACTATTGAACGTCGGCAGCCCAGACCTCAATGCAGAAGCATTCATGCGGTCCATGTTTAAGTCAGGCCTGAAAAGTCGGATTTTTCCATCAACACCACGATATGCCTTCATTCCCTCGAAGAGCTGGAGGTAAACGACATTGTATCAATGATTAGAATTTACTGCAACTGTTAAAGTGCGCCAATAATTTCTGATACACAGTTCATTCGGTATATTTAATGAGACACATCCTCACCTCGACGGCGTAGTGAAGGACTTTTGCCGCAGGGTGAAGTACGAGATTTTCTAACGGAGTAATTTCGGGTGTTTGCCAGCCACCCAGTGCCTCATAATAAAATACTTTCAACATATGATCGGTGAAGTATTTTCCAAAGCTCAAGGCACTGACTTCGGGCTTTGGATGAAGCTGGTGTGGAGCAGCCAACCGAACAGAGAGATCGGCGTACTGCAAAAAGAGGTGAAGACGGTGCTTAGATAATTCAGGTATTTCTTAGGACCCGCTAGTAAGTTTGCAGTGAAATGTACCTTGAATGAACGGTCAGGGTTGACCACTTCATCGTTTCTAATTTTCAACGATGAACTCCACCTGATATGTTGCTTTAGCTGCCGGAGAAGACCTCCGTGCGATAAGAGCTAAAATTAGATCAAATTTACGATAAAAAATTTTTCGACATTTTTCGTACAACATGCTCTTATCATAGCGCAATTATGATGATTCAAATGATACGTGGATATCAAATTATCTTATTAGTGAGTAAAGATCAACAAGACATAAAAATACTTTTTTTTAAATATATACAGATAAATAGTAAGACAAAAAAGTGTACGTGTATGAAATATTCGCAATAACACTCATCCATAGTTAATAGGTTTGATCTAGGTCCCATGGGCCGATATTTACATATATGTAGAAGTTTCGCTGTCTGTTAATGTCGCAAAAGAAGTCGTGGGTTATACTTATTTGCATACATTATATTCTAGTCGACGAGTTTACCGTTGTTGTTACGATATACCGTGATTGCGAATGTAATTTAAAATGATCCTACTCCGTCACGATGGTAAAAAAAAATTAAGTTTTATCACAAATTAGGTAGACTCGTGTGAAAACTCTGATTTCAATTTTTTTCACTACCCTTTTGAATTACCCGGGCATTTGTCAGACTATATTCAGGACATCTTTCCCTCATACGATTATTTCTCGAAGTTACCAGAACATAGCACTGACGTGATTTAAACAAGTTAACCAGAAGGTTAAGGCATTATTGAGTATATATTACCGTACACACGCGGACATTGATTCTGGACAGCTAATTTTTTTTCCCTAGTCGATTACGTTGGCAATGGAAAACTTCAGCCCATAGCTCGCCGCCTGAGCGGTAAACAACGATGCGCTACGGGCTGAAATTCATTATTGCCAACGTAATCAACTAGGGAGAAAAATTAGCTGTCGCAGAATCAATTTCCACACGTGTACAGTTACAGCAAATCTCTACAACCGCAATTCAGTTTTCGGTGTCCAAAATAGATAATACATCGATTAGCTGATTGTCAGACCCAGCTAAATGGCCAACGTTGAATGGAGATACGATGGATCTGAGAATTCGAAATATCACCCCCTATGTCCATTTTAAAGATGGATCTTATATACCTGGAATAAGCATCTCATTGAAGGCGTGCGAGACTGCGATAGCTGTCAGCAATGATATGCTATCTCTCTCGTGCTGACGGTCTGCGCTCGCGTTCAGCCAATCACGGTGAAGAGCGAGAGAGATAGCATATCCCGGCTGACAGTTTTATCAGTTTATACCAGGCACATAAGCTGTATGAACTTTACTGATCTCTGTCAGTATAAAGATCAGTGATGAACTTGAATAATTCAATTCCGAAAATGCAAATATGTCTTTCATCCAATTTTGATAATAACAGCGTGCATTCATCCAATGCAAACAAATGCTACATACTCATACAACCTTCAAAACAAGCACACATAATTATTCGGTTTATAATGGCAAGCGCACTTTCAGGCGCTTTGACGTCTTACACTTTGAAGTGTAAATTAATTAGTACAACATCATTGCACAGCAAACAGATGACAACGAAAAATTAATTGAATTGGGGATAAAAGCACTGCAACCGGCACGTGGTGTATGAATGAAAATATTTGATTATTTTAGGTTAGGTTAGGTTAGGCTAGGTTCAACTTGAAAACTGACGTAACGTACCTTGCGTCGAAAATGAACCATGCTTTTTGATTGAAGAATAATTGTAGAAAAAACACTTTGTCTTAAATTAATAAATTACCGAAGAAAATGTCCATTATATAATAATCCCATAGAGACGAGCCGGCGTCAGTGTGAGAGAGAAAAAATTTGTCACAAACATTTTTCAAATGCACTTTAAGCAATCCGCCTTTTTACGGAACTCGATCAGCGACGACGTGTTGCGGCCGTGGCCACACGGGTAATCGGTTCAAGTTCAAAGCAATGTGCCAGCGACAAAGAATACTTATTATGAAGAGGCTAGCCGCAGCACGGTGTGAACAGAAATTACGAAAGAAACGTATGCATGTGTATCTATATATATATATATATATATATATATATATGTATGTATGTATTATATTATATATACACGGGCGGAAGCGCGAATATGCAAAACCAGAATGAACGAATTTAGCGTGCGTTGTTCTCGTGCGAAGCGACTCGAATAATTTGAATAACTACGAGCTGATATTTTAATTATTCAGATCAGGGTACCACGCTTAAGACATGGTATCCCCCACTTTATTGTACGCCGATGTTGACGTATGTTATCGTTTTGGCGTTGAATAAAAAAAAGGGGGAGCTTCAGATAAGTAAAAAAGATTTAAAAAAAATACATGTAATACTGATAAACGCGCGTATACCGTGTTAACTTCGCCGGAGTTAAAGTGCGCGTGCTGCCGCAATTTCTTGAAACATTTTTATTACATTTTTTAGGTCTTTTTTCGTGTTATCTTTTTATCTTCTTCCCGACAAACCTTCACTTTATAGCAAACATTTGTGCTTGGATTTACGTTCTGATATACAATACACGACATTAATAGAAAACTGATAAATATTGTCAACAATTCCATTTCACGTTTACATGTGCTGTACATTATTATAGAGCGAGATGGTATAATGATTTCCTTACGGCGTAGTGTCACCACCCCTGTAGGTACTATGCACAAATAGGACAAAAAATATTTGTTTAGTGATGTTGCAAAAGTTGGAGAGTTACTAGAAAATTCACCTCCAAGGTCCGCGCTACGTATGACAAATACGCAGAAAAGACGCAATACCGCTGAATTCGGGTTAGTAGATTCACGATTTTATTGCATATATACAACGAAGCGACCCCTTGCGTCGCGTGATTCACATCCGAAACACCATGCCAAATAAACGTTTAAACAATCGAAAACTGAGAAGATTCTTTTGCAGACGAACAAAAAGTAAACGCATTATTTTCGTTTGGTTATACTGTTTTAAAAATATTATGCATTGTTGTTTCCAATGTGTTTTATATAGTGATGGTGAAATTTACGATCGTGTTTGCTCACATAACGCATGTCCTTGCGTCTGTTTATTCATTCATACAAAACGATGGTTTATCGATGTAGATGTTTAGAAAATGCGTGTAGCTTGAGACGCGTCATACTCTAATCGTAAGTAACGAAAAGCACGCTGTTTGAAATAACTAGAAAAACAAAGATAGCAAATCGACTTTCGTTGTTAGATTGAGTAACATCTATCAAGTCGTAGATATGCTTGTCGGAATTTGTAGGAACGAGGTACTTCCGCTAGACAAATGCTGATAATTAGCTAATAATAAGTTTCTGCATTCCGCAAAAGCGTTTGAAATGACGCGTCGCTCTGTTTTTTTTCCGCGCAATTCATAAGAACCTCGAAAATAGATAAAACTGTTGTGTACAAATTTCAGGCATATACTACTTTTTCGACAAATTTATTTCGTTTAGTCGTCGACAACAGTTAATTACAACATAAATTGCGCCGACATTTAATGATTAACCCTCGAATTGAACACGGCAGTCCGCCATTATAGGCTTAACGTAATCAGCTAACTTGAAGAAATGAATCGTCTATCGCGTAATATCTGTTTATTAGATGTAATTCGAATCAGATGTATACAGTATTTACATACGCGCGTATTGTTATGATTTCAACGATCAGATGAGCGAATGAAAACAAAATATCATCTCTCATCTCGTGTGGTAAAGATCACACCAGTGCGTAATGCATAAATATAAGCATTTTCTTTACCCACGCAGTGCTTCTATACGAATAAACAATAATACTTTAATCACTAATCTGAAAGAATTTTAATTTTCTTTATTTTTTTTCATTAATAATACGGGAATTTTGCGTTGTTTTGCATATATCTTACGAATATACATACATATGGCTTTGTACATACATACATATACTACGTGTATACATGTATGCCAATAAATCAAAATCTATTCGCTCCGGAATGAAAATATGTACACCACAAACAGCTATCTTTTCGTGTAGATTAAGCTCCAATTGCATACGTTTTACACTACTCGATTCGTAGTTTGAATTAATGAAAATTATTATAATACAATACATTTTCCCCTAATTTGTTGATTTTTGTTCCTAATTCTAATGTACAATTTGCGTTATTACTTTTCAGCAGCGTTTAATATTTGTCGTTAAATTTGGATCAAATTTTTAGCAAGTCGAAACTGGAATTTGGACGGCTGCGAATATAAAGTTTTGTGCAATTATTATCTGAATATATGCTGGTAAATTATTCATCCGGTAAGCATCTAAGAAATAGTTTAAAAGTGTTGTTCAATAGTGCGGTTGTCAGCGGTGAGAACGTGTTATTACAGTGAAGTTTGAAAAATTATATTCGGCGATATTTATTCTTGACAAGCAGAACGCAAAAGTCGAGAATGTTGCAGATGAACGGTTACAAGCGTAAAATTGCGAAACGTGTTATTATATTGAATCCAATTCACTGGGGCACACCATACATCTAATTCAGTTCTCGATTTCTGTATTATATGCAGTGCCAGATTAATTTGCAAGCCCATTTTTTCACCATCGAATGTCGAGCAGTTGTAATTTGCTTCCAACGCAGGTAAATTCGATTTCATAATGTCGATATGACGACTGACGAATTATCATTATTACCGGTATTGCAAAAAAATGAAGTAACTTGGCTTGTTCTTTTTCTTTTTTTGTTCTGAGCATATTATAATTATGTTAAAAATTTGAGAATAAGATACTGAGAAATTGGTGTTGAATATAATCATAAGTTAGTACCGGAAAACTGAAAAAATTCGCTCACGATTAAATACACGGTTCATTATTATCGGTACAATTTGATTAACTTGAAAAATCCTTATCCCTATCTTATGTGATCTAATACGTTAAACTATTTAATTGCCAAGTCTTAGAGAAATTAGTTTTTTTTTTTCTTTTAAACTCAATTCAACTAAATATAGTAGAACATTGAGTTAGCCTATTTCAATCCATTAAATATGTATGAGAATTCACAACCAGTGCATTCCGAGAATCTTATTTCCATTTACGAATATTATGTGCTTTGTATATTACAATGCACTTAGAATTAGATTTACAATTCGACTGAATATGCATTTCATGTACCTTATTCATGAATGATGATCTAATTTATGGAAATATAAATAGGAACGAACTAAAGATACCGAAAAAAAGGAAAAATGATTAAAAAAAAACAACGATTGTATCTATGTACGGGTAGTAGAATTCGATACCTAGCTACTATGAACTGGAGAGTCGTTGCTTAAAATTATCAGAGAAATAAAGATACTATTTACTCTACTCCAACTAACTATAATTATACGCAACTATGATTATCAAGTTAAGAACGTAATAGTTGAAAATTCACTTCAATTTTCATAATTACTTAACCCCTAATTGTCATAGATTCTTATAGCAGTTAATTACTTATAATTCTCCATGAAGACAGTCTTGAAACAAAGCAACCAAGATTGTTGCACATTATTCATATACATAGGTATATAGAGTATGGAAGTATTCTATTTAAAGGTAATTGAAAATACGTTAAACAATAGCGATGATGATTACTTCACAGCTAATTATTGATAAATGTATATAGATCGACCAATCACGGTTATTCTATATTCACATTGTATTTACATCTATTGAAGATTCGCCGAAAAATTTGCTTTTGTGATATACAGAATGATTTTGCAACTGATTTCTTTTTTTCATTGTTCAATCTTTAGGAAACGAATCACAGCTTATTTTTGGAATAACCTCTGCAACAGTTAACACAGTTAAATGTCAGTACTTTCAGTTGAGAAACAAAAGAAAACTTTGGGTGAATTTGAAACACTATTATACTACTTGTCGAAATTACATTTCATAAAAAAAAAAAACTTAAATTTTCTATCACTAACGTCTAATTCTAACTCTACCGCTAATTTCATACCAAAAAAGTCTTATGTTTTCAACTTCAGATCAATATCAAATAAGTTTATGTAAAATTGTTTCGCTTCAACTTTGTAAACTTATCCTCCTACTATCGCCAACGTTACAAGCCCATTTAAAAAGTTCCTATGATTAGTCATGCATTAGCTAAGTTTGGTAATCAGCTCGCGTAGCTAGAAATTCTTACCACGAATATTTTCATACTTGAAAATATCTAAACGGTAAGCATATCTAGCACTTTGAATGAAATACCGAACTCATCTATTATCAACAAATTTTTCATATAGATTTGCATAGTTCCATATTTACCTACATATGCATTGATGTAGATATCCCATATCAATATAGTGTTGGTGAAAAAAACAGTACATAAATCAATCGAATCAGAATTGATTCACGCATTCCGGATTCAACGACAAAAGTACTGTCACGAGATGCAAAACTAATGGCCGACGCTGTCGCATCCTCAAAGTAATTCGCAAATGTGTGCATAGCATTTACGAATATTACTTCTATCCCTTTTCGTCGTCGTTGGTAATTGATACGTTAGAGTTGTGTAGCACAATAACTCACTAACTGCATTAGGCACTTTTAAAACTAGGGTATTGGTTTGACTTAGAATTATTGAGCAACCGATTAGTCGTGAGAGCTTTCAAGGTTATTAATACCCTCTTCGCTAATCGTTGTTAAATTACTGCTTTTCAATGCGGCTGGTTTGGTAATTACATCATTATCATCATCCATGTCTAAACTCCGTTCTAAATTTTGTCTATTGTTATCAATTCTGTATTGGTTGCTAAGAATACAATCTTTATGCTGATCAATGCTGATAAAGTGTTTTTCATAAGCATCATCAATGTCACCCCCTTTTCTTTGGTCAATTGTTGGTGATTCGTCGGGGGAACTGTCGGGATATGAATAATCACCAAAACCTTCATACATTGGAGGTTCGGACGGGTAAGGGATCGTTGGATACGACATTGACGTTGGTTGTCCTCCATTTTGAGAAAAGAACATTCTTCGATATTGATTGTAACAGGTTCCATCCTGAAACAAAATTTATTTACATTAAAAAAATACCATTCCGTGTTAGAGCTACATGAGAAATTTCATTGATCTTGCAATTATTGAAAAATTTCCTTACTGTATTGTAGTGTGAGGTCAGAGCGACTTCAGATGGTCGTGACTTTACGCGAGCTGGTTGAAAAACAGAGAGTACCGTCCAGGTCGGTAAAAGGTACTTGAGAATCATTACTACCACAATTGATGCGCTGTAGTAGATTTGCACATGATTGTAAATACCGCTGCAACCAGTTTCCTCTCTGCCCACTGTTGAGAGATTCAAATAGCAATGAATTATTGATTGAATTATTAAAGTGACAATCTTTATCAAATTGTCATATGCATTTCTAATATTCGAACCTAGCCGTCTTATTCAAAGTACAAAAATACAATCTTCTTTTCACTATTTAATTCATAGTCAGCACAGTTATAGCCAGAAGAAATCAACTACTAACACAATGACATGACAGCGTCAAAGACGACAGAAACAACTGCGGAGACTTCATAAACAGCGGTGACAAGCCACAGGTCTCTAGTTTGAGATGAAGTAGTAGGCAGCATGAGTGTTGAAATGACAGATCGATTGTTGCTATGCGTTAGGTAGAGAGCAACGACTGCAAACATTTGAACAGATATAAAATCTGCGCTTGACAGCATGAGCCAGTAGGGACCTGAAACAGCGTGATAAGTAATTATTAGAATTGTAATGAGCAATCTTTCTCTTCTCAGGTATCAGTACCAGAATAATATCATCACAATCAATAAGCAGCAAGAATTATCATGCCAAGTTATGTAAGAGAATTTTAGATGATGCATACAATGTCAGCGATTTATCTACAAGTGCTACTAACTGTTTATAAGTAACAAACAAAACTTACGAAGGCACTCTGTCCAAGTTCCACTAATGTCGACCATGCCCATTAAAACCACCGTGGTACAATAGAGTATATAGAGGGACAGGACTGGATTGACGACATGTTGGACAATGTCATCTCTATGCCGAGCTCTAGCCGCAGATGACCAATGAAGATGGCATATTAAAATGAATTGCAACAGTTTCAAAAAATTCGCAGTGAAATCCAGCTGAGGATATCGTACGCCAATGATGAAACTTGTGGCGCTGAAAAAAAAATTAATGTATCTTGAATGCTGTGACACCACAAATTTATAAATAAGTATTTTTGTCATGCTGATATTGTTGAAAATGATCATTAATCGTGGGACCATTTATTATTCGAAAACTCTGATAACGTTTTATGAATATGGTCGTATTTTTCAACTTACCAAATGATGCATTTTATCCCAGATACGTAAAATATTGCATAGTGATGCATTTGGGAGTGCTTGCACGCATGGTATTTGATTAGTTTCAAAACGATCAAGAAGAATGTGAAGAGGCAAAGCAGAGCTAAAACGCTAACCCTGCCGCACGCTATGCCGTCGTAAAGATCGAGACATCCTTTGTTGACAACGTCCAATGTTTCGTTATCATACTTCCTGCTTCGCACCAACATTTTGAAGACAAGTGCGTCGTATCCACACCGTGTTTACGTTGTCAAATTTAACTCAAGTGCTCATTTCCCTGAAAGAAACAAACAAGCCAATTCACTTTGCAATCAGAAGTATATCTCACAGAGGTGTCGTGCCATTAACCCAAGGTTATTGAACTTTGTAAAAACATCTGGCATTTACCCAGCGCTACATATTCGTCGTGCATCATCTCAGACACAATGGAAATTAGAACAAATTACTTGTTATAAGGTTAGAAAAACATTGTCTGGCACAGACAATGCAGGCAGAAATGAATCAGCGCTGAATTCAATGCCATCTAGTCTTAGGTGGGAATGCTTAAGCAGCTATGGGAAGAATTATGGTGAATGCAGCCTGTCAAGGAGTGAGAAAAAAAAAACAGAAGAGAAAGAACGAACGAACGAAAGAAAGAAAAAGGTGTTAAAAAATGCATGCATCTCGACAGTATCGTCCTCCAATAATACCTATATCCCGAGTTACTGAGCGGTCAAAGTAACCTGATCGTAGGCCCCATTTTATCCTGCCCCGTTCAGAGGGCGAGTAGAAACGAGTAATCACTAACAGATGAGAAATTCATGATTTATTTAAGCACCGCCAGCGCACGGGGCTGTTAGACAGACATGTTTACAGTTCAGTGCCTGATGGTGCTGACGGTAAGGTGAGCGAGCCGTGACGTCAGAGCTTCGAGATTCGAGATTCGATATTCTAGATTCGAGAGCCGAGCATAGCCGAAGTAAGATAAACGATGAAACGATGAAACACGAACCGATTCCGCTCGTGTTTTATTTCACTTTCAAATGACAATTCGCGCGGGGAATTTTGATTAATTCTTTACCGCACGCTTCCTCGCAGTTACGAATAATCGAAAATTCGACTAGCGTCACTAAAGATGTAACGGCGAAATGTCGATATTTCCACAGATTTCACAAGGAACACTGCACGAGCAGAATCGCTCGTGTCTATGCATTCAATGACTCGACGTTGCACCTGACATGCGAGAGTCTGGGTTACACCTGACCGCGACGGGCTCGCGCAGACTAAATTTAAACCTATCTGATATCAATTATTCAAGAGTCGTATTAAAGGGCGGACGACGCCTGTGCGCATTACAATTGAGAAATCGTTGCTCGCCACGCGACTGTGAAAATTTTATTAGATTTGCTATTTTTGGATTCGTCGTCAAAGCACACGTGGTATTTTTGTAATATTAGAAAATTATCTACTGGGATTTCAACGAAAGTTCAAATTTTTTTTTTAACTTGGTCGTTGTATCTTCGTGTTGATATTGAGTGCCAACTGTTAATCCGATTTCAAATTTTTCTCTTTTTTAACGCAAATTACATCACGAAATACCAACTATTTATTTACAGTAGGATAATCAATGTTTAATATTATCAATGATAATAATAACGTTTCTTACCTCCACGATTATAAATTTCGAACACATATTTTTTCCTCGCAATATGATCGTGTAATATAATCTGGAAAACTAGTTCCAAATCAGTAACAATCGATTTCAGACGAGATAAGAATGATAAAAGTAATGGCAATAACAATGCTAAAATTAATAATAATCGCACTGTAGCATTGTTACCTTTAATGCTGCACAGGTTTTATAGAAGGTCAGTTGTTCGTTTTGCAGGCTATACTTGGCGTTGCTATGAAATGAAAATACGGCAGCACGTGAAGTCGTGATACGTTTGACAATTGGTTTGATATTATCATCGAGGAAAACGGCATCTAGAATAATTTTTTTTATAAACGATATACGTATAATATTTATCTTTATAAATTACATATCACAATATTCGTTATTGTTTAACATCGTTCAATCCAATTATAATATATAGGTTTAATTAACAAACGATAAAAAAAAATGCAAAATGCATGTACTTAAAGATAAAAGACTATAATTATTTCTCAGTGACAATTTCGGTGCACGCGCGTATGTGTGGACGAAAAAAAAAACAAAAACAAAAAATCACATCTCAATTATGTTCTAAATATTATAATACGATTGTGTATAAAAACCTGATGACAGACCGCATGAAGTTCGCGAGTTCGTTGTGAATATTTCTACTTCAAGTTCAATTAATATTTCAACTCCACTTTAGCGTCGAATGAACTCGAATGAGTTATTCTTTTGTGTCTGAAATAACGATATTATTCACCAATACACGTATGTAAGCAAACCGTAGCCATCGAGGCAGCTGATTAGCTATTCGCAGTGAAAACGACATTGGGAATTAGACCGAAGGTTCAATCGCCCGCGTGCTCGATCTCACTGTACACGCGTTAACACATTTTTTACATATGCTAAAAATCTAATACTACTGGATGAAGGTGAACGTGCAGAACATTGTTAAGAATATCTAAATCCAAGAAATCAGTTACAACACAAATTGCAGAATTCAAACATTTCGGCATTCGCGGCGATCCGCGTTCTTCGGCCAGTCACAAATGAACGTTTCGGTGTTGTAAACGGTCCCCTGACGACACTGGAATTTCAGAGGTTTTCCATACACGCATCGGTAATACTGAAACAAAAAAATCGCCGTACTTACTATGACGCATACGCTGGTTATGTCGTTCCAAATAACTTCCGTATCTCTCCTATTCCCTAAGCGCTGACTATAAATTCTTGCTTGTTGCACTACATTCCCATCGTCATTAGCACTTATACCGCATAACGCGAACTCCGTCCTCCCACAGGAAGTTATACAGATAGGCTAATGTCAGGCGCAAACACGTTTCAAAAAATCTCCAATGTAAATTTCCGTACCAGTGTGCAGTCGTTGGAGGCCATGAAGTCCTCGTTTCCGCATCTGATCTCGTTCGAAGTGTCGTCAATCTCGTTTATAATCGCAGGTTTCGGTGACGTCGGAGTCCACGAGGGTCGCGTTGGCCGAGTAGTTTCCTCGGTTTGTCTCGTCGTGCTGGTTGTACTGGGTGGTTTGTACGCTGGAGTCGGCCTTCGGGTGGTGGACGGAACTTGGAAGGTTGTGCTGGGCCTGGATGGACGGTAGCTGTCTTCGGGAGAAGCCGGGGTGCTCGGGGGCCGGTCCCATTCGGGCTAAGAGTTGAAAAGTAAACGAAATTCGTCAAGTATCAAGTATCCCATGCATAAATGTGTACATCGCGAAATTCACTGCAGTTGGACACAAACCCTTGGCGTTGTTTCCCGCTTAGGCGCAGGAACAATGTAGTCCTTCATATTGTTGTGAAGAATATGGGCCAGCGCGTTTTTTTCCCCGCAAATACCATGGAAATCGTCCATGTCGATAGCCCAAGTCATGGCCCCGGCGTAGCCACGCTCCTTTATGAAGTCCATTTTAATCTGGATGCTCTTCTCGTTCTCATATCCGACCCATTGGGTGCCTGTGGGCGAAAGGAATGGGACGAAATGGTTATCGAGCTACTCAGTGTGTTGGCTAAAATTCAAGATGCAGAGTCAGAGGGTGTGGCGTGGATGTCATGGATAACGCCTCGTTCGCACCATTGCATGCAAATTGAAAATTGGCCGCAAGGGCTGCCTTAAGGACTCTAACGTTTCAAACTTCGATCCTGAGTCAACGTCATAGTCCTGAACACCCAAGCATCGGTGGTCCTTACCTTTGTACGCGTAGGGAACCATTCCCGCATCGTCCCACTCGTTTGTCCATCCGGAATCCGGATCTTGTACGTTGGGGCAAATCTGAAAGAATTTAAATTCCAATGATTCATTGACCTCAAGCATATGCCTGTGAATGCAGGGCAGATGATCTAGTTTTTGGCATTTCAGTGCCAATTGTGGCCATATTCATTACGTTTTTCAAAAGTTCCGCTGAAGACTTGCGCGATGTCGGAATTTAGTCGTGAATTGCACAATCATAGAAAATAAAATTCGAATTTTTTAAAGGTTGCCACAAACGGTTATACAGTGACCAGAAGTAGCGCATCTACTAGACGCACCTCGTAATAGGCAAGGAACCCTTTCGCCCTCGTGTAATTGCCCTTTGCGCCTCCACCGGCCTCCTTGTTGATATACGTTCCCAAATTGTAGTTGCTGTTGCTGTTGCTCAGGGTGAAGCTGCGTCCGTAAAACGGCACTCCGACCACCAGCTTATTTGCTGGACAACCGAGGTCCTCCCACAGCCTCATACCGTCATTCTGGAAGAAATTTTTACAGGAAACGTCTCTAGAGCTTATACTTGAAAGCTCGGTTGTCGAGAGCATTATAGGAAACACTAATCGAATGATTCACTTACCACGTTCAGTTTTTCGTACGCCCATTGATCGTGAGGACGTTTATAGAGCGGGCTGTGGGTGTCAGCGAATCCAGCCCAATTTCCTCTTAGATCATACGCCATTACATGAATCGCATCTACGAGTCTGTGTGATAGTCAATTATCATTGTCAATGTTATAATGAATTATTGATCTGGAGATAAGAAACGCAAAGAGGAAGAAATGGTGACAGCGAAGTAAAGTTAAAATAATTGGTTGAATGGTTTCCGCGTAACTTTTAGCGGCCCGTGATGGGATGGAGTATTTATATAAAACGTTATTCAAACATCGGGTGGGTATGGTTTCAGACAAAAATGCAATTATACTTGAGAGAAACCAGATGCAAGGATTTTTTAATCCTATTTCTTTCTCTTTCTCGTCTTGTCTCTCCGGTTTTAAGACGCGAGGTACTTGACTCACTGGCACAACTCGGGAACGTGATAACCTTCCTGAAGGCGAAATTTAGCAAGTGGTACCGCCATGGTGATTTCCCAGCCTTTTCCCTCCCTGTCGAAGGCTCGTCGCAGCTCCTCGACAAAATAGAAGAACGTATTTTTGTCGGAGAATTTGCCACCGCGATCGGCGGCCCCGGGATATTCCCAGTCAAGGTCGAATCCGTCGAAATCATATCTGTACATAAATTCTGGAAAAAGAAGAAGAATAGTCAGAGACTCGAAAATACCGCGCGCGATTTCACATGGAATTTAATAAACCGCTTTCGATAGTATGTTTACCCACGGATCCATAAATAATTCTATTTACGACTATAACATTCGACGTGTTCATATCATACATGTAGAAGCTGCGAAGATGTTTATCACTCTGTAGAGGTTGGGACCTTTGTCCGTCATTTAATTTATACAAAAAGAGATTCTGAGAAAAGTATAAAATAAAATTTTAAAAAGTCAACACCTTTCGCTGATGCGATAATAGTACAAGAGAACTTTGTCTCTTGCTTGGAGATAAAATGATTCTTGCAAACACTGTGATTCTGGATGTAGGTCGATTCAATTATTTACTGGGATATTGTGTATCTATTGTAAATATTCTCAGGGGCACTGATAGGTTGACTTATTCGAGAATAATTTCAGTTTCCATTATTCAGATTAATTTTCACTCCCGGCTTGCTCCGAACGACTAAAAACTCATCCACGTGTATACACACGACTTCGTCTCCTTGACTGACACAAGAATTAGCGCAAGTGACGCGCAGGTTCATGCTATAATTATGTTACTTGAGTTATAAGTAACGAGGAGTTAAAAAAACAAGCAATAAAGCTCAAACGGGGGGAAAATTCGTCTTGATTCAAGGTCTGGGTTATCAAAATACACCCGTAGTTAATGTATTGCTAGGATAGACGCATTATCTTGTAAAAAAGCTGAGCAATCCTAGTTGTAAATCTATTGCGCTTGCCTTGCGCTTACCGTAAGACGAACTCAACTAATTCCGATGTATCGAACATGCTTTTGGTGTGAATGTACGAGTGTTTCTTGATCCGTTATAATAACAAGAAATAAGAATTAATTTACGACATTTCCTTAGCAGGTTTATGAATTCGCCGTGTATGCACAGAGATTTTAACGACGACGCGCCGTAACTTTGATTCATCAGTAGTTATTGCTCCTTTTCCATTCTTAAGGTGTAGCAAAAAATCTGGTGTATCGACAGAGCATGCACGGTTAGTAAAAAATGTCCCAACAGGCCTACTACAGGTTTTTGGGTTGATTTATTCAATTTTTAATGTATTACTGAGAGAAATCCTTGTCAAATTGATCAACAGAGATGTAAGAAATAACACAAATATACAGTGGACCTGCCGAGACATTATTTTTAGTTAAATTTTTCCAACAGTGTGAATATAGTAGTAACTTGGAAAGACGAACTTCGTAAGATCGTTGGAATAATGAATAGTAATTAGTCGAGACGCGGAGACGAAAAGAAACGAGAAAGTATAAAAGATGTCCAACGTATGTAAATTAGGTATTGTGCCCTTAGGTGGAAAGCCTTCGACCGGATTTTTCTCTCACCTACAACACTGGCGATGAATGATGCTCTTCTTTCACGTACAGCAGCCATGTTGCTGTATTTTCGTCCACCTTCAGCCCAGCCGCCGACAGCGAGCTCAGTTTTCAATCCTGGAAACTTGTTCTTCAGGTTCGTAAAGTTCTTGAAGCCATCCTGCTCAATGTCCAGGTCTGGATCGATGACCAGCACTTCCCAGGTCACGTTGCTCACGCCGACGAAAGAGTAAATCAGATGAGTGCACAAGTCCGCTGGCACATCATCTATCCCATACTTTCCTATCCCTGGACGATATATCGCCCAGTTACTGAAGTAACACACGACTCTTGAAGATTCTCCTGAAATTGACGGTGAAATAACGAGGAAAATTTTTTATTTTAGTTCATACTTTCACGTGACTTGAATAATCTGAAAAACCAGCCAAAAAATTCAACCACTTTTTATGTGACCCTTGAATTTCATCACGATTTAAATATTACTTACCAGCAATTGCATAATTGCAGAATGCTGCCGAGAATACGACGAAGAATATCGTCAATTTCTGCTCCATCCACGTCATCTTGGTTATCTGAAATGTTTATTCGTATCACATCACTCGTTCCAGATCTTAACGGTTTATCACTTTAAATATGCTCCGTAAATTATTGTACATACCGTAATTATAAAACTGTCCCAATAACCATCAATATCAAAAGTGTTATTAGTCGAAATGATCAATTGCATAAAACGAATCGAGTTGTGCGTTATTACCACGTTTATAGAGACTTATTATCAGTGGTACCTATACAAGCGTGTTTCACGCATACCCGTTCCTTGAAACTAGTTTTTTAATCGTAAATTAACAGACACCGGTTGATATTCTGCCATAAAGAGATGGAATTTATTCGAGAAATTTTCAGCTGGAGAAAATTCTAACAGTTATTCTTCGAGGCGATACCTTGCACTGCTGGGCGCGGTCTTTTATTACGGGTATACTATACAGACATTGCGTTAGACTCGTAGAGTGTTGAGTCCATAACGATGATTTTCGATCTTTAGATTTCAAAATAAATTGTCTTTAATTGATAATTCGTTACTTTTTGATTGTGCAATGATGCAGAGGTTTAACGCCAAGTACCGTAACCTGTTGGTAAACCGCAATTCGCGAACGGTAGCTCTCTTGGCGTTCTCCGTTTCCGTCAACAAGATCTAGACGGCTAATAACGGTCGATCCGATCATCAAGTGTCACTCGACTCTTTCCCGTTACACTTCTAATGTCACAATATTATTCGGTCATAACAATACGCGCGATATTGTGCCGGCTGATGCTTAAATGTAATTTGATTTTGGCCAATCGACCCCGTGAAATGTCTTCAGCAATTAATTTGGATGACACGAATAGATAGAAAAACAATCTGTCAGCTTGCGTCAAGTATTGTTTAAATTTTTTAATTACCGTCTCTGTTTGATTACCACAAATTGGATTATTCACGGTGTGATGGATTTATAAGTTGGCTGAGTTCGAACCTCGGATTGCTTTTTCACAAGCTGAGCTCGTCGCAACAAAGGATCGTTTGTTTACCGAATTAAAATGCAAGTTACACCAACCACAACCACAACCTTCAGTTTTCTGTTCCGGTATAGCTACGATCAGAATGTATTAAAAATTCTTCGCTCGTTCTTCGCATAGCAGCGATGAATTAGTAATTAAGTATGTAGGATGAAGAAATTATGGAGAAACAGAAAAGCGTCGTGAAAAATATGTCGTTCCTGCGACCTTCCGAACCCGGTACAAAAGAATTATTTTACCCCTTTTAGAATTATTTAACCCCCGAGTTCTACATAATATTTCGGTATAGAAAATCCTCATGGAATTAATATGCGCGTTAAGTTAAAAAACTTATATGCCTGTCAAATGTTACAGCGATTAATTAATTAATTAATTAACGAATGCAAACTTTTGCTTATATTTAAAACCCGTTCGAAAACAATTATCTGCAAACATATCTTCACTATACTTAAAATGCGCAACATTCGTCACTTCTGTTGTAACATATAAACATCGAGTTGTGGTTGCGTCACAAAATTTTTAAGCAAAAATTGCAATTGTACATTTGTTTATAATAATTTGAATTAAGACGCGTGTCGGATATCGTCGGAAATTGGTGCTGCGAAAGTTGAAGAAGCTTGAGGAGAGATTCATTGAACTAGTTACCAGATCGAATCCGAACTAGGACAAAAAGAGGGCGTCGGGGTTGACCTGACACCGATGGAACGAGTAAAAACGAATCTTCTGCACTCACCTTGCTCGCTGAGCGTGGTTTGAAAAATCTCCAGGTGATTGCGAGGGTGAGCGAATATATACCGGGGACCTCATTAGGATTCAGGCTCACAGAGTCTTGGCGATTGGTCGGTTGGTTCGACGACCCGAGAACCAGCAACAAGTCGATCGAGAAGCATGCGTGCCCCCCTCCCCTCACCACATGTGCACCAAGGAAGAGACCGTCGTCTCCCATAATCCGATATGTGACACCGGCATCATCGAGCAGCTTCTGTAGGTACTTATCTCGGAAATTGTTACACCGGTGGTCTCATTCCGATTTTTCCATCTCTCCTTACCCCTCGTAACGTGCAATTAGGTAAATTCATTATAGAAACCGGTCAACCGTCGATTCTAAGACTGTGATAATATCGCGGAGATAACTTGAGATTGTCAGCGTAACCGGTAATAAAGGAGATGAAAAGAGTAAAATAAAATGATAAGTCGAAGGCGAACTTCAGCGTTTCGACGAGTTTAATGTTACACGCCCTGGACAAAAATTTACATACATACGTATACGAAGATCGGATGCATGTCGCGTTTAAATGTCACGTGAGTGAGACGGGCTTGTCTGAAATGACACTTATTTCGCTGTGTTTTTCATTTGTAAATTGAATTTTCTTCTTCTTTTTTTATATACTACTAATCCTTGAGTCAACTTGGAAAAATAGAATTTCAGAATAGTAATTATAGCCGGTAACTATACAGTTGTTATTAATTCGTTATCATTTCTTAATTAAATTCATCGTTAGATCAAAAACGGGTCACCTACAGCCTCGAGACATTTCCGCGACGAAGTGATATATACAGATATATATATATATATTGTATTTTGTTACATCGAGCGGAATTTTATTCCAAATATATGCGTTGAACGACATTTTAAGAGTACTTGATGAATTCTGATATTGTTTTGGATTCTCAGCCCCGATTTCGACCGCTGTTCCCAATTCTCCCGGTGTTGGACACTGCATAAAAAGAGTTTACACTTAACCGCATCTTCCGAAGAAATTAGGATGTTATAAGTACGCCAAAACATGCAAATATGTACTCTTTACTCGTGTTATCCGAAATCTGCGGTGCCTACTGTGCAAATACTACGAAGTCGCGGGTACAGTAATGACCACTCGCGTAATGAGTATTTAAATTACGGTCTTGAAAACAAGGCTGGATGAAATAGTACAGAAGACAGAGCATCGTGCGCATACAGAAAACTAAGGAGCTCGTTGATGTTCAAGGAAAGATTGAAGAAAATCGCCGCATATGCAGGTACGTACAGCTCTCAACTTGTGCAGTTGATCAAGTCACTGACCACTGCAGTCATATGCAAAGGTTTGAAACCACGCTGTTTCTTTTTTTTCAGATAACTTGTTATTCCGTCGACGACAGTGAGTCAACTTGGAATGCAATGCAGAAACTTTTCTGCGCTCCGGAGAAGAACAATGACATGCAACTTGGGTATCGATGTACAGAAATCCAGAGGGAATCTAGCCGGTGCAATTTTTACGCAAATTTTCATTTATTCTACGGTTTCTTACAACTAGCATGCGGATCAAAGGTTCCCAATCGTTTCCCTCGACTTTACGACTTCCGGTATGTAGTATACTTTATGAGTAGTCCCCGCGTAATCCAGCAATAATTTAGTTCCTTTGTTCTCGCTCGTGGCTTCGTGCACAAATTACAAGAATTCGCATTCCCTCCTACAGAAGTATTCCGTATCATCATCTTTCTCGCAATCGGTTATACCTGAGGAACGTGTGTATATATATACAGGTATTTCGTCAAGTGCGGGTGTGTAACGTGAGCAAGTTATATTCTTTGCCGCAAAATTCCGCAAACAAGAATCCAAGGTTTGCTTTGTCGTTTCAACCGAATATTTCTTTCCACAGTATTCACTTGAGTCAATAAAACGATTAGGCAAAACGTCAGATCTATAATGAACATGGATTAAGAGGATCATTGAGAGCTGATTCTATGAAATATGGAAAGTACAGATTGACTCAGTTTGTAATGATTTTCCATACGGAACTTCAGCTTTCATCAAGGAAAGAAAAATAATTGCGGGGTAAAAAGTCCTCGCGCAGTATACCAGTTCTAAACTGATTAGGATTTAGAACAGAAGTTTGTACAACTCCTCGTACAAATGCAAAAAAATATAATAGAGGATCTGTTTCTCAACAGATATAAATAAACTGTCGTTTGATTTGCGATTAGTTACTCAAATACATCGATAAATATAATTCGGAAAGTTCAAGACTTAAATGACATGGGAATCGCAAAATTTTCTTCATCGTTTCAATATATGTATACCCGGACATGTTACGCACACGATGCAGATGCAGCTTTTATTTGCACTCGGTTTAATCTCAGAGGGCAAGTCCTGCAGCATCAGGCCGAATGTCATTGACCCCGAGATTACCGAGGCTGCAGAACCAGAAGAGTAGCAATTCGGTGAAGGAGGAAAAAAAAAATGTAACACGGAAGTCCAACCTCAATGCACAACCCTGAACTTCTGGAGTTTCATAGTTTTGGCCTTAAAAGAGAGGATAAAAAATTGCAAATAACGAATTTGTATTACAGCGTTAAATTGTATTTAAGTATCTACCAATCCAGACATACCTATAATTATGTGGCTCTCCAACAGCTGGTCGCAAGGATTTTGGGATATAGTTTCGAACATGATCGGCTGGTGGGCATGGGTGGTTTGAAAAATGGATTCACTCCTCTCGTAGTATTTATATACTGTCGCATGGTTGGAGTTGAAGGAATATACCTATACGTACAGATAAGAGCGTCGGAATTGAAACGGATGAGAATGAGGTGACAATAATATTAAAAAACCAGTTTGTTTATTTCTCGTTAAACAGTATATGGAGAGTATGTATAACGGGAAATTTATTTTCAACTGTTATCATGCACCATCTTGATTTTAATTATTTCTGCCATCACAAGCTCATTTGGCATGTTTCTTTTGGCATGAAGGTATATCTTTTACGTAATTTTAAAAGAAAATGAAATTAGAAGAATTGAAACAGCCGTGATGGTATAAAGTATGTATACACACTCTGTCAAATACTGAAAAATATTATAATCGTGTATAATGTACATACGTATATGTATATTATAATGTAGCTATGCAATAATCAACAGATTTCAGTGTAACGTAAAAACAAGACAATTGAGCGTATAACGGGGATCAATTTTTTGTTTCTAACAATAATAATGACAATAATAATAATAATAATGATTTATGAACATGCGAGTTTTGACAATTTCAACCACGCGGATTAGTTAAAGAGTATTTCTTTGTTGTATAACATAATGTATATGTATATGATTCATATATAACATATTCCTGTGTTAGTATTTGTCAACGAGATGCCGTTATAATCCAAAATCGGATTGATCTTACGCATAACTATACATCTGTACATACCGATTGATATTTCGCATTCCTACGGATATACCATAGAGTCTGTATATACGCGAAAAAGGTCAGGCATGGCATCTACGAGGTAGCGAAATAACGTTTTCAGAAATAAAAGGAAAAAGAAGTAACAATCTTCGGAAATGATAAACAGTATTGATTTGTATTTCAGGATATTCATAACTTTGCCTTTCTTTGAATTGTTTGTGCGAAGCCGCAGCTTCTTGCTCCATTTTGAAGTCTCTGAATTGACAAACACTGTTGCAATTTACTTGGTACATATTTTACTGAATGTATAGTTCGGAACGAGAGGAAATAAAAACAGTAAAAGACGTAGGTTGAAATTTCACGCAATCGATATACATTTGCATATCTATGTATACATATGTATATATGACGTGTATGTATATGTATGATATCATTGATATTGATCTTTTCAGATACCGTTAATTCACCTACTCTATATCATACGATCATTGTATTTACACGATATTCATATCTATTATAATACTCTGCATTATTGTATGTATATTTTACGAAACCGATATACGTCGTTACATACATATAATATAACTTTATGATACATAATTCAATCATTCTAACATATCTATACTCATATACACATGTATGTATATAACTACAATATTTTTCACCTAGAAATTATAATCTGCGATAAAATTCGCTTTTATGTATATGCCCTTAAAATTTTTATAGATTAATTTTCTCTCTTCTCTATACGTTTTCGTGTTAATTTGTTACGTTTTATCTAATATTTATTTGTTTAATATGTATATATTTATATCTATAATCCTAACATCGATATACACTTATTGTTATTGTCTAATTGATAGTTGAAAGTAATATGTATTCGAAGAAATAAAAACCCTCAGGTTTGAATACTAAATAGAAATATAATAATTAAAACAATCCATTTTGAATTTAATATTCGTTATTCCACTAGATGAGTGGAATTGATTGTCTACCACTTGATTTTAAGCAGCTGATGCAAATCGCGATCATTGCAATAATTTTACAATGGTAATTTAAGCAAATCGCGTGAATGAAAAATTTAATATCATTAAATTAAACCGAATGTTTTTTTCCTCTGGTATTTCTTTAGCGAAGGTAATGGTATAGAACAATTAACTTCCTCGATAGTGTAACGGAATGATATATAACATTATAAGATTAAAGAATTGCAATAAGTTACTATTATTGTGACAATTGACGATATCAGAATGATTAGTTATCAAATACGTTGTATTTTGATTCTTAATTTTCAAGAGATTTCTCAGTTTAAAAACTAACTAATAAAGAAAGAAGATTGTAAAAAAAACTGTAAATGTGATGTAAATAAAACCGTTATGATCACAGCGCGATTTATCGATAGTATGTTTATTATATACACTGCATGCACCGACACTTTAGGCGTATCAACTGGTTTCAATATGCTTACAGGCTACATTAAAAAATCTCGAAAATAATACGAGATTGAAAATACGCAGCTAATATAATATAGTTATAATATAATAATTATATTATATTTGTATTCATTAAACGACGTACGCTGCTATGAGATTTAAAGCTGTACCGAAGTCATTGACGTTGAATGCGGCCAATAGACGAATAGGAAAGCAAACGAGTACATAATAATTTCAGAATTCGTTCTAATTGATTATTTAGTTATTTAAACATTTACTACAAGACTGTAAATATATAAGTATGGATTATTATATTTATATGCGGTGTTAATATAATTGTACACACAAGCGTCAAGCGTAACGAGGACTATTTTTTCTTCATTTATTGCTTACAATAACTAAAATAATACCTTTACGGAAATAAAGATGAAATGTTTCTTTTTTACACGTCACGCGTTACATGATATTTATTATTATACCTGTCACGGTTTTAGTAGATAATCCAGCTGCTTTTCGTTACTAAGAAAATCATTACAATTGGTCAGTTTCGTTCCGATTGGAGTTTCAAGTTCAAATAATACTTGTGCTCTACACAAACATATTCACCGGTTATTAAACTTGGCACTATTGTTAGTAATTTAATTCCGATATTATTTATTGCCTCATTTTCTTTCATAACTATAGATTTTTCATTGATTCAAGAATTTCCGTGTTTGGTTTTTTGATTATTCCATGCATGTAAATATTATAGCCATTATTGCGTTGTTCATAGTAATGGTAGTATTATTTAAAAAAATGCTTTGTCGTACATTCCTAGTACTTTTATTCCTAAAACGAGAAGACTCCGTTCCATTTACGTGAATTGTTACGCTTCTGAAGTATTTCATCATCTCGATAGTTAGTTTAATAATAACATTATAGTATAATAATTAACGTACACGATTCTATGAATAGTTTTGTGAATACTATATTATATACAAATGTGTATAAAGAAAGTTTAAAGTCGCGCTGTGATCGCGAGTACATTTAATCATTATCTAATTACTGGAAAATCGAATTTCAAGATTTATAGACAACTCAAAAAGAACTGGCGAAGGTGATTTCCCACCTTCATTTCTAAAATATTTATCTTATCTGAACTGAAAATCGTAATTAGATCCAGAAGTTTAGAAGGAAAATGTCAATAGTAAAAGCAATTAAAAAACGAAAACGGAATTCGTTACGATGTGCCAAAATTTGTGCATTAATTCAATACTGGCCGATTTTGTATGCAATCGTATTGTAATTCCGTATACTATTACCATTGATAATTATACATTATTTTCATACGAATATACTCATATCGTATGCCTACATTCAATTACTATTAGCGCGATGATAAAATTTCAGTCCTTTGATAATTTTAATTAAACAATTTTTTCTATACACTTATTATATATTTTTCATTCGCAAGTATCACTGCAAATGTAAATTCTCTCCTCGATTCTTAACATATTACCTAGATAAGTAGTTATGTATACCTACTGTACATATATAGATTTTTATTACATGATTTTATGATACACGTCGTTTCCTTTCTTGTTGCAAGTCTTTTTTCTTTCAATTATACACATAGCCGTAATTTAGTTAATTATTGACATGTAATACGCACGTCATGTATTATATATCGCGTTATTCGGCGAACTTTAGTTTATCCGATGTTCTTAGTCAAGTTATTCTTCCGGTGTAATATATATATAATTGGCAGTAATTTCATACTTCGGATTTATACGGGTTTATCTTGTACCTTCTCGACCGCACCATCTTAAAATATATTTTAACTTTATAACGTGCATTATCTATGCCTCATTTTGTGCTTACGAGTAAAAATTCTCCCTTTGCTGATAAAGGGGCAACGGAGTCACTGGCGAGAGGTCATCTTCTTCGAAGCTCGGCTCTGGTGGTGCCAACGGAAGCGTTGCCAGTGCTTTTACTGCCGGAATAGATTTTCGAGGTATAGATTAGAAAATGAAAGTACAAAAAACATGGACAAGTGTTTAATAATGAAATTGTGTGGGGTCCAATCTTCGTACAAATTGAAAGGTATAAAGGGGCACATGTTTTGTGAATCAAGACTTGATCGTTTTAAAATCTACATCAAAATGTGATTCCCGCTCTAGAAACTGAATTAAGAAAATAATGAGTTACAGGATTGAATGTTGGAGTATATTTTCTATTTTTATTTTTCACTTGGAAGTTGTTTGTTGTCTCACATGATTATTTTATTACTTCCTCATTCATTGATTTATTGATTAACTGTGAATAAACAAGATTGTGTTTTTCGCAAAGCAAAAATAGAAATAATGACGTTGGTATGTATCTATGTATGTAAGTATGTAAAGAACGAATAATGTGTTAGAAAGGAAATACAAAAAATAAAACAAACAAACCTGAAAACATATAATGTGGCGTGTGTAGTAGTCCTACATGGAGATGGAAGCATGTGATGTCAGTGCGCCTGGTTACCTACACACAGCACAAACACGATCCAACAACTCTATGTATAAACCACTCGACAAAAAAACTTTTTGGCTCAAAATGACGCACCTTACGTCAACGTTGAAGTCATGCCACGCCAATTTTTCCATCAATGGATTTACACGATTGATTCAATAGTTGTCGCTGCATTTTTGAGTGGATAAGATAGGTTTATTTTTCCAGCTCTGTTATTGATATGGATCACGCATACATAATATATCACTGTAACGTGTTACAGCTAGTGAAATATGAATCAAAGTTCGTGTATATCCATTTAACATAAAATACGCGTACAGTTAAAATAACATAATAATCTTGGTAAAATTTTTTTCAATGTCAACCGTGCAGTGAATTTTTATTCCACGACATTTTAAACAAAGAACAAAGAGGTTTACAAAGAAAAAGGACAAAAAAAAAAAAATGACGGATTTGCCGAACATTTATAGAGTTCTGCAAAGGAATTTTGCACCATTGAAAAAAATCCCACCAAGGAGTATTTGATTACAAAAGAAAGATTTAAAGTATAATAATAATTTGATCAAAACAATAAAACTTGAAAAATCGAAAAAATTAGGAATACAATTTTATCTGAATTGATTTTCTAAGGTTTTTAAACATGTAAAATAGGGTCAAACGAAATTATAAATCCCCCGAAAATCGTGAGTCTAGCTTGTCGATCTCTGTCTCACTGTAGATATGTATTAATTAACGAAATAATGTACGAATCGGGTAAAAAAAGTATAAATAAACGACTATCTAAAACAACCTACGTTCAAAAAAAAAATTTTAAAGTTACTCGAAGAAAGGAATTACAAACAACGAAGAAACAAGGAACAATTAGGAAGAACAATTACGTCACCATGCTCACCGGATATACTTAGCTACATGGCTGTGGCAACAGTAATAATAATCGGGGCCATGCATCAAGCCAAACGCTAAATGAATATCGACAAAATTTAAACAATAAGCCTGTCTTCTCTTATGTAAAAACAAAACTCACCAGCAACCATCTTACTCTTCTCCATAACTTGTTTAGCCAGAATTTGATTAAGCTGTAATATATGTTCCCTTTGTCGTTTTTCTTCGGCAACTTTTTTCTTCAAGGTATTTGACTTTTGCTGATCAATCTCGTCCTCTAAAAATGAAGAAAAACGTTGCACGTAATTTTTGACCAATCTCCCGTAAATCTCAGTCAGCTAGCTGATAACAGCAGCTATAATATTTAGCCGAACACACTCACCAGGATTTTCAGGCGCTGTCACTGTCGTCTCAGAAAGCATTTTTCTAATTGATTCAGCTTTCTTAAGACGGTGTTCCTGCTCCTCTGCACTCAGCTCCGGAGCCTACAGTTATAAATTATATACAAATTCGAAAATCTATTTCCTTATAGAAATATCGGTTCAAAAATTCGTGAAATATTAATTCCTACCTGTTCCGGAATGTAGCGTTCAGGGATCAGAATTTTGTTCGGAGTACCAAGCAGGTTGTCAATCGTGCTTTCATTGTATTTCAGCTCTTTGTGGCTCAGGGTCGACCTTACCACGTCGGGAGCATTGATACGCGGCCTCAAAGCTCGTTCCATGTCAAGATCGTCTCTCGCGCGTCCCATTCCCTTTGTAAATGAAAAAGATTACGATAAAAATACTGAACAACAGGCAAATATGCATCCACTCCATGGCTCAGTGTCAATAATATATATTCAAAACCATTCTACGGGGTACCGATGTCTGTTAAAAAAGAAACTGAACTACGACAAACCAATCGTTATAAAAACATAAAAAAGCAAAAAACAAATTGACATGAACAAAAAGATACTTCGAGGGGCGTGTACCATCTTGGAAAAGGTGTCCTCGAGATCGAGAATCGGTTTGCTGCTGGACACCGTGTAGTGTCGCCTCTTTTCTTTGGGCACGGGCCTTCTCCTTGGTCCCTCGGACCTCTTCTCGGCCATTTCCTTGATGATCTGCCTCGCGGCTTCGCTTTTGAATACTGGAGAGAGCTGGGGCGAATCACGAAGACTGTTGATGCTTGCTGCCGATCCAAAAAGCCTCTCATGGGCGGTAGGAGGTGAAGTGGCGACCGGACTGCCGGGATTCGAGGACATCGCGAAGCTCGACCCCGGAGGAGCGGCGTGCTGAGGATAATATTGGGAGGGCACCGGCAACCCTTGACCGGAAATCCCACCCGCGCCACTTCCGCCTCGAGAATATTGAACAGGCGAATAGTTCTGATGACTCGGACTGTACGGAGGGCTGATCGAGTAATTCGGTGAACTCATGTTCGCCATTTGGGATCCAGAATTCGGACTCTCTGTGTGAGGCGACAAAGTGCTGTCCGAGCTTCCGCCTTGGTTCTCAAACTAAATACAGGGTTGTAAAAAATGAGAAACGAAACGAAGAAAGAAAACTTTACGAAAACGAAAATTATTACAGGAATTAACGAAACAGAAACGAGGAACAAAGTTCAAACGAACGTGATCAAGTGTAACGGAAATGTTTATGGATGCGTCAGGAATGTTTCCTCTTTACCCGTACTCTGTGGCGTCGGACCATCATGTTCCTGAGGGCGTTCATACTGTCACTTCGCGGTGGCGCTGGCACCGGACCCTGATGAATTCCTGGCTGCGGTCGCTGCCCGCCAAATCCCCGTGGGAGGGACATGCTGCGCTGGAATTGCACGTCGTCCATTTCCGAAAGCTGAACGCTGCTTTGGGCGTGAATCATTGCCGCTGACTCCTCCATCACCCTGTCCAGCTGAGATTTCTGAGGGGGCGACAAAGAGATTCGCATCATATTTATATTATGAATTAAAACTGTTACAAAGCATGTGTCCTCAAGTTTTATACACTATAGGTATGTTCGTTTTGCAGGGGCGAACAAGAGAGTGTCTTTTGCTACCTCGAACTGTTGTGAGCCTCCAAAGTCATCCTCGTTCAGCCTCTTCGCGCCTCCTGGTACCTGTAACCCGTTAGTCAAAGGAATCCCGATGTTTCCCGTCCGGTCGCCTCGATCTCTTTGTCGTCGTTCGGATTCCCGTTTCACTATTCGCACGGTTTTGATCTCCTGTTTTTCACGTCCGTGCATCAGGCCTGCAAAAAAGTAATTTTTGTACGGCAAGTCGGTGGAAATGAAGGAAGCAGAATATTCTTCTCGAATTTGGCGAGTGTTATTAATAAAGGTATTCAATTCGTGTGACGATACGATAACTTAGTATTATTATTATTTTTTTTTTTTTAATCAAACTCTTCACTATAGACAGCTTTAAATTAAACTCAAGTTTGATTAGTAATTTTTCTTTCATTTACCACTGAATTTGCTCTCATCGTTTTGCCCGTAATTTCCGTTAAGAAGCGCTTCTTCCGATGGCGGAGGCGGTGGTGGTGGCACGTATTCCGGAGGTGGAGCCGGAGGATTGTCGGAGTTTGACTCAAGGTATTTCGTTGAGTCTGAAAAAGAGAGATCAATGAAAATTTACTTCTTCCATCGTGTGTTATTCCAGATGAGCAATACGACGCCGAAAGTGGCACAATCGCTTACGGATCGCGTTGCCCGATACACGATAAGCCTGTTGAAAGCAATCAGGTTTCCATTGCGTTAGATTGGATTATTATAGGATGAAAAATGCTGTGAAACAGTCAAAAGACGGTATCTTTCGCGAATGCGTCTCACACAATCAGGTATGGGATTGAATTTCGAGAGATGAATATTTATCGAAAACGCGGAGAATACTGGATACTGGGAGTAAAGCTTCTCCTCGAAACAACAGAGTACAAAATATGTATATATGTATAATAAAGTGAAAGGCGAGCTTATTATGAAGCCGGAAGTGAAGGGCTAGGCTCGCGTCCTTCAGAGGAACGAGACGCCTTCGGATCTTTTCAGAAATTAAAAAGTATTTGTTCGTAGTGAGACGAGGCCCTGCAGGGGTGTGAGCCAGAGTTGCAAAGATCCTTTCTTTCATTCGTTCGCTCATTCGTCCGTCCAACAAAGGGGCTCGTTCCCATTGCTCTGCCTAGAGTTTTTCTTACGCCTTTTTCTTCACCTTTCTTTTTCGTACTCAGTGTTTTACCCTCTCTATTTTGTTCTCTTTTCTCTTATTTTCTTCATTGCATTCGTTCCACCCTACGGTCTCTATTGTTTCTCTCATATTCGGAAGACTTTTGACCCGACTAAAACCGGAAACCGTATCAAAGGTCAAATATTCGTTGTTCTCCCGGTGGAAAAGAAACTTCATTCCACGCGCGGCGACTTGTTAAGTAGACCAAAAAATAATTCGAGAAGAATCGACGATGCTTAGACAAAAGCTCCACGGTTTAGTGAGACCGTAAACACAATACCGGAAGTGGAATTAGCTTAAGCTTAAGCATACTACCTTGTCTCCTGGAATCAGTATTGACGTAAAGCGGCCCCGCGACATTGTTCTGCACAGGACTTCCCTTGCCCTGCATCTGGTCCCGGAGTTGTTGCTGCTTCAGCTGATGCTGATGGATCTGTTCGCGAAGCTGGGGCGACAATGCGGATATTTGGCTTTGGGGTGAGTGGCCAGAAACGCGATGGTGATGCTGGGGCTGCTGGTTATGAGACGAATGGTTGTAGTACGCCTGAGCATTGTGCTGCGTCGAACCCACGCCGATATTGTGCTCTTTGTAAGGTACAGGCGGGGGGTCCTTGTACTGAGGAGAGGAAGCGCTGTGCTGATGCTGATGGGGACTTCCGTTTTGCCGGATGCTAGGAGAGCCGGAAGGAACGGGGCTCGTCGGCGAGTCCAATCCATGGTCCAGAGTCATTCCCGAGTCAAGATCGGTCTCGAGCCAAGAACTGTGGCTGCGTTTTTTCGATCTGTGATGGTGAACCTGCGGTGCTGAAGCGGAATGTCGGATTTATTAATTTCAGGTATCTAATTTCTTACTTGCTTGCTTAAGAATGTATAAGAAAGATCAGAGAATAGAAAAATGGAAATGTCGTGAGGTAGAACGAAAATCTCACTCACCAGTCACATGCTGCGGTCGTATCTGCTGCACAAGGCTGTGTGACTTTTCCGTCAACTGACGGACCTGGATGCTGAGTTCCTGACGTTGTCGCTGCAGGTCGCCGACGAGCTGTTGAACTCGCCTAAGCTCAGCCTCGAGGGCGGCAGTCGTTCCCGATGGATCCCTGGTCACGTTTCCGGCGTACCTTCGTGACGCCTGAAGCTTCTGTCTCAGGACGACCAGTTCTTGTTCTAGACGAGCGTTTTCAGCCACGGTCTCCTCGAGTTTCTGCAGAATAAGATAAGGGAGAATAATAAAAAGAGGATAACGAATATTTGCAAATAGTTCAAAAGTTTATCGAAGCAACGACGCAGCTTCCGGTAGATACCTTCGAGTTGTGGGCGAGCAGCAATCTGACTCTGCTCAATTCCCGTTCGAGGAGTAGCTGCTGTTTCCGGTAACGCTCCACTTCGGCCGGATTGCTCCTGCTCCCCTGAAGTTTGTTCCTCAATCCGCCCAGAGCCTTTTCCAATATTTCCTACGGTCGAAGCGAAGAAAAGGCTTTAATTTTTCCCATTCAAGAATCGCTGAGGAACGATGCTCACCGGCCCGTTCAACCGGCGACAAGTTATTTCGCCCTACTCCAACCCCAACTTCCCCTTTCTTTGTTCTTCTTTCCACTTTCTCTTTTTTCTCTCAAGTTTGAAGCACGTTTCGAAAAGCTTTCGCATTTCACCCTTTGTCCACAAACTATTCAACTATTTTTTGAGCGTCCAAAAGCTCTGACCTACTGCGGTCGCGATAATTCTACTCGTTTGATATTGTCTCACCTTGTCCTGTTGGAGACTGTGCAGCGTCCCGGATTCTTCCTGGAGTAACCGATCCAGTTTGTAAAGCTGCTGAACCTTCGCCTGGAGGAAAAATAAAGCTGATAATTGAAGACACACAAGTGACGACCGCTTATCACCTCGAAATATTCGTGAAACATACAAGAACTTTACGCGAACAGTTGCAATAAACTTGGAAAAGTAATTACTATAGAAAAACAGCTCTTCGCTGCAAACACGCTGACGTACAAAACGCACTTGATGCGTAGCGGACGAGAGCAACTGAGCAGCTCTTGAAAACCGCGAGTTGTTTGCCGTGGAATTTAATCCAAGTCCCACATTAGAGGGGGCATTAAATGTGTACATCAGAGAGTTGGCGTAGTCTCTGCGTGTAAGGAAAGCACGTCGACCTAGCCGGAGATATTCAGTTACAGCATCTGCAGTCCCCGCACAGCACATTTGCGGGTTAAGTAACAACCGGTAGACGCCTCGGCGTTTCCTTGGAGAGGTTTAAAGAAGCTGGACGAATGAAAATTCACTCGGCGCGTGAGGTCGCGGAACAATCGTTTCGTTGTTCCCAAAATAGAACCTCGTAATTGTTCCCGTCCGCCATTTTTTGCTGCCTCATTGTTACTCTCGCAGTAATATTCACGGATAGGTTGAATAGAATCGGACCCAAGGCTGTGCGGCACTGAATATTTCCGTCCACACACGGTGCAAAACACTTTTTCTTCTCACCTGAAGCTGTCCGTGATCGGGACTCAGCCTATCCCAGTCCCGACGCTCCTCGGCCAGGAGTCGCTGCTCTTGGACACGCTGATTAAACTCCAGACGATCTCGGACTTCCCTCGTCTTCTCCTGGACGAGGTCATGACGGGAACTCGATACTCCACCGGTACCGTTAGTCGTCGTACCGCGGTTGTATAACGAGCCAAGCTTCACCATGTTGTCAACAAGGTTAACCATTGGCTTGCCTTTCTCGTACTAGAACAAGTGTTTCAAAACGAGATTAGGTAGACGTTGAGTTGTGGATATTTTTTGAAAAATTCACTTCGTTATCGTAAGCCTGCAAAAAGAAGCTTTTATCTTGTAAACTGTGAAATAAAATAAAAAATTATGTACAAAGTAGAAAGAAAATTGTTAGCCTTTGAAGGAAGATCGAAATGCGGGACTTCCTAGGTCGCCGTTGCAGCATGGCTGGAGTTTAGAAAACGTTTACGCATGGCGAGGTGTCGCGTTATTACGTGCTCGGTTTGTCGAGGTAGATAATTCATTTCACCGTCTAGTAATCGCGGCCAGGCGGTGAACCGAAACCCCCAGAATATTCCTGGCAGACGTCGTCTTTCAGGGAGGAAGTCCCTGGTTGCTGCAGGGATGTTGAAAGAGGAAAACTCCTCATAAACAACATTTGCATAAAGGCGGACAAATTGAACCGAACCACCCGTCCACCCCGTGAATTGCAAACTTTTAATTCGTTGCCTTGCGAGCTCCGAGTTAGTCGCAGTTCACAGTTCACGGTTCACGGTTCACGGTTCACGACTCACCCTCCCGCCATTCGCTGCGTCTTGAAAATTTACCATCCGGGCTATCCGGCTTTGTGCAAATTCACTCGAGCGACGGATTGCAATTGTTAAACTTTATCGAGAGCATGTTTAATTGCACTAATACTACTTATTCGATGGTGGATTCTGGGTTTTCTGAACGACAGACATCACGCTTGTACCAATTACTCATAGAATCTATACAAGCAAGACGTATCGAATGAACCTTTTTTGCCATTTCTTTTGACACGTTAAAATAGCATCCGTTCTTTCGAAACTTGAGATGTTGGAAAAAGCTAGGGTTTAAAATGAAATACGATTGTGAGGAGGGCTCACCTGTTTTTCCAAATCCATTAGATGCTTCTTGAGTTCTTCAAGCTTTTGCAAATTCTCAAGACGTCTGGGTGTATCAAGTTCAGCTAGCCTGGCCTGAAAATAGAAATACACTACAGACATTACTGGTTTAAAAAGTGATTGAAAGAAGAAGTCTCCAAGCCCGTTCACCAAAGTCGTGTATCTGCAGAATAGAGATCGCAAAGGATAAAACATGAAATTTCTACACCAGGAAGAGAAACCCAAAGACGATATAGACGTGTAAAGATTTCAAGCGAGTCCGATTACCCAAAGGCGCTAAAAAAGGTGAAATCGCATACCTGTGCCTACATAATGCAGTCCATGTCACAAAGTGGTATAATTAAACATGAATATAGAGCGAATAAGGCAAGTGCAGAAAACTGGACCATGGGGTCCAGTTGTTAAATTATTCGACGGTATAAACCCGCACGCGAGATTCTAGTTGCGACCAATTCGTTCAAGAGCTCGGATACGAGTCATTTGTTATGATTTGTTGGATACTAAGCTGTCGAGTGATTGAGAATTTGGCCGCTGGGCATTCGGTAAGGCTGGTTCACAAACGTAAGTAAGTATCTAGGCACAACGTTTTCACCATAATAGTGGAGGAATTCAATATCTCGATTATAGAAGTCCACGCGATTTCTCTCTCATACCGAGTAAGTATCACGGAGATGAAGAACCATCATTGTGCCAATGGGTCAGAGAGATTGCTTAGAAATCTTACCGTCTGATACAGACCGCTGCATCCTCGAAAATTCCTTACTTCAATACTCTCTCTCTCTCTCTCTGTCTCTCTATAATCTCTCTCCATCTGCGTATTTAAGAGAGAAAAAATGGTCTCTACGAAATTCAATAAATAATATCGGATAGTTTTTTAAATTTTATACCTTTCAGAAACTAGACATTCTGCGAATTCAATCGTCCCGCACAATAATACTGTTATCACTTCACCTCTGACCTAATAACATTAAAATTAAAAAACGTCACCACATGATCACTAGTCACAAGATGTTAAGGGATTAGAAATAGCGAGTCAGAACGAGCAAGCATATTGGATAGTTTAAAGATGAGTACAATTGATTAATGTCGTTGACCGATCACAGAAACGAACGCAAGTACACTCCCACGAATAATCTTGCGACTTTTGCTCAATTTTGACAAATTTCTTAAAACCGTGCGACGTCCAACAGATTTCCGAATGTCCTCTTGAATCGAGAGAACGCGAACTGAGGTATTATTTAGTACCGAACAAGCGTCTATCCGGCCAGTTCTAAGTATTATAGAAAGGCAAAGGCGATCTTTGCCAGCATGCCTAAGTGGCTTACGTTAGTGGCAACGTGCCGTGCACAACGAGCCGTCCCGGACGTTCCGCGTCGCCTTGCCTCTCTCTCGACGACTGATAGTCAACGGACACCTTCAATTTTGCCTGCCGTGGTGGGTAAAAAGGCAAAATGAAGAAAGAAAAAAGGAAAGGAAAGAAAAAGAAAAAAAAGAAGGGAACAAAAAAGAGAAAATAAAATAGGTATCCGACCATTTGTGGCTTTGATAATCAATGCGAAGCCGTTGCTGCACGGTAGTCAGTCCCGTAACAAAATTTGACTCGCTTCCACTTTTCTTTACATGGTTTATTACTCGTATTTTGTCAGAGAAGTATAATTTTCTTTTATTATTTGCTTCTCATTATTGCTCTTTCTTGCCATGTTGTACTCTTTATTGTCAGTGCATTGCTACAGAGTTAAATCGGAGGAAGAAAGCGGAAAAAACAGGGCAATCTTGCGCTTTTATAAATCGACGATCAACGTTTGGCCGGATCGAGATGAACGCCTTTTCGCAGTCTACTTATCGAAGTGATTGCTCGACGTCGCGTTAGTTTGATTCCTTAAGACGCGAGACGAACGCGAAATGGGGGTTTAATGACGCGACGGTGTGTAAAATCCGTCCGCTGGGGAAAAACGAGAGAAAGAGAAAAGAAAAGAGAGAAAGAAAAAAAAAAAAGTCCATGACCGAATCTGTTGAATCAGCAGGAACAGGATGACGTACATACATTCAACAAAGAAAGAGGACGCCGAAAGCGAAGCGGGGAAAAAAAAGGATTTCGACGACGAGGGAATGAAAAAACGGAATGAAAAAAAAAATAAACAAATAAATAAATAAATTGCAGATCGTGCCTAGCCTCGTGAACGCCGCTGTCCGCAGTAGCGCGGGCAAAAAGTAAAAAAAAAAAGAGAAAAAGAGAAGAGAAAACAAAGGCGATCGAGAATAATTTGGGTGATTCGTCAGCGTTGGGTTAATTCGACGCTTCCTGAAAAGTTTGCGAAATTCCATTTGTTCCAACCTTTTTCCCCTCTTCTCTTTTTTTGTTTCTCACATTCATTCAAACTCTTCCTCCCGCAGCAGATCCGTTACTGCATGTGATACACGTAGGTATTGCGAAAAGTGTGAAACCGCGACTGCCATGCAGACACGAACTAATTGTTTAATTCCGGATCTCCGTGCAATTTCATTTTTTATAAACCAGCGTAGAGATATAATCTGGAACAATGTTACGTGATATACACATGAGCGAATATCGCGTTTAATTCGTATTCTTTACGGTTAATTAAGCACCCAAGTCTCAACTAAATAGCGAATATTCTAGTTTTCACTGTTGATAAAATAATTACTGGGGTAACGTAACAATACACAAAATTCATACATTTTTAAGATAGCTAACGGATGTTTGAGTATAGTATGGTGTAAGATAGATATACGCGTATATAGGGTATATGTATAGGTATAATGTACAGTAGAGACACAAACTTGCGAAGCGTGAAAGATAAATTTTTCCCAACCTCCATTAAACATTGTGCACATTTTGCACATTTTCATAATCCGTGAGAAGTTTCGGTCGGAACAAAAGGTTTTTGCACGTAGATACACATGCATACGTGTGCGAACAGTTATACATAGGTAGAGTGTATAAGTACCGAGGAATTTTCACCGAGTCATAACTTTTTACAACGTTAATTAAATTTCAACTGCATACGTACCATCGTGGGACGCGAGTTCTATAATATGACGCGAAGTTGTTACGCGTATTATGAAATTCGAAAAAATCGGGAGATCTGTTTGCAGACAGAATGAAGATCGAGATATTTTCACAAGAGAAAACGATCGCTTTTCCACCTCGCGTGTCTATAAGCAATTCAAATTTCTTCCGCGTTGAGGTTCTGCAGAGTACATTTACCTACGTGTATAAACGAGTGTCTGTGTGTATATAAGTACATATGCTGTGTATACATTGGACGACGAACTCGTCGACGATTAATCTACGCTGTTCGAAATTCGGAACTGAAATTGAAATTTCGCATCCCGTCGCCTTCATCCTCCCCGACCGCGCGAATCCGATTATCGATTCAATGGTTTAAACGTCAGACTTCTCTTTGCAGTCACTGTCTTAAATCTCGTCTCAAGTTCCTGATGGCCTTCCGGCTCTAATCTACGTTCCCCCGTCGAAACAATCAACGCCATGAATTTCATGAAGTTTTTTTAATCACGCGATCAGAAAGAGACCGTCTTGCCGTTTGTAGCTTATCTGCCTTCGTCAAAATGTATAGAAATTTGTTCAAGCTCTCTATGCGTTAGAAACAAAGTGGAAACGACGCTATAAAAACAACGTTTTAATATTTTAATTATATTTTCCAATCGTCATTCATTTGACAAGAAATTAATTTGCACTGTTTGGCATGTAGGGATAGAAAGAGATTTTTAATTGCAGTTTGATTTCCATTTTTTCAAAATCATCGCTCAAATTTTATCGCCTGTCTTTCCTTACTCCATCTATTCAAAATTCGCGTCAAGTACCATCTCCCCGACGACGAAGGCGTTGCGCTCGTTAGTTAATATTTGAATTAGAAAAAGAAAATGGAAAGTTGTAAGAAGAATATGCCTGAAATTTATACAAGAAAAGAAAAAGTAACGGAAAGAAAAACAGTTCGGCAAATCTGCATAACAATGATGCAAGGATCGATACCTAATTTGAAATTTAGAGTAGACCTAATTGATACGTGAAATTGTATTTCTCGTTTCGAGTTGAAGGGAAAAATTCGAAGGCTAAAAAAAACCGTTAGGAAATCGTTAAATGTGCATTTCCACTTTCAGTGGAATTTGATTGAGTTGATTTGATTTCGCGAACAGGAATTGAACGAGACCGTTCGCCGTATCGACTATAGCATCAATCGGGCTGATAGAATTATTCCGATAACCTCACAGGTTGTTGCATTCGTTATTAAACTCTTTCCAACCGATCGTGCTACGCTCCATTACGCGTTTAGAACTGCGGAAGAACCGTTCGGAATATACTTTCAAACGACCGTATAATAACAATATTCGAGCCAACTATTCTTCGGTATTGGAAGAAAATCTGAGGATACTTGGTCAAGTGCGAAGCAAGTATATCCTGCACTTTTAATACACAGAGAGAATAAAATAGTCACAACGTGAAATGGATGCAGGTTAATCAGGACGTAACTTAAGGGGGTATAAACGAGCAGAGGACTGAAAAGGTGATTTATAACTGTTCATTCTAGTGAATAAATATGCACATCAGTCTCGAGGCATCATTTTTTAATAAAACAAACCGTTTTTCAGCCGTCTACTCGTATAACACTGAAAAAAAAAAACAGTTGCTTTTTAACAATTAAATGTATTCACTTGTTCTCGTGATTTTTCTCATCCGATCAATAATTTGTTTGATTCGAACAAGACTTACCAGAATCTAATAAATTTACTAAGATAAATGAAATGATGCAATTTCGATTCAATTATTCTTTTTCTTACAGAAATTAAAAATGTTGTTAAAGCTTCGTTAAAACAATTCCAGGCATTTTTAAATCCCCAATATACTTACTTAACTCGATTAAAAAAATTCCACATCGCTAAAATTTTTTTATTCGAATCAATTGATTATTTTCGACGATTCAAACTGCCTCGAATTGTTTCAATGGTCCTAACAATTAACCGACATATATTCGTTGTTAAAAACGAAAAATTGAATAAAACAGCCATTGCGTTAATTTTATTGTTGGTAAATTTATGAGATTCAAACAGGTATTATTTAAATGAATTAAATCACGAATCGAATAAAACAAATCAGGGGGAAACACGTAAATATATTCACTTGTACGACAGAATTATTTTTCAATACAATACAGAATGAAAAAGCTGCGACTCGGTTAATGGTTAATCGGCTAATATAACCACGTGCCCCAAATGACGTGCACCCGCAATTTTCGCCTTCCACGGGAAGTGAGCAACGGAATATTCCCAGGCCACAATACCCAACCCGCCACCGTGACCTGTAAAATGCCGCCGTTACAAGGCGGTTAAAATAAACACCTGAGATTCAATTTCGACGTGACAAGTCTCCATGGCTTTGCAGAGCGTGGCACTTTGCCGGCGTAGCTGGATCAGTAGCAAAACCAATTCCTCGTGGGTTCGACCCAGCAATTCTCCGGCTGAAACCTGGACCAGGTCACCTCCTGATCCGTTTCCACTTCGGTGAGGATTTTCGCCAAGCTACACGAGGGCATGCGAGAATTTTCAAACTCAGGAGCATTTTTGAGTTCTACATTTTTTCAAATATCATACAATTTATCACACAAAAGTAAATTAAATCAATCACATTAAACATCAAAGAATTACCCAGATATCTTCTCCGTGTTTCCAGCTGTCAAAATTACGTCACAGTTTAACAATAAACATTTGAAAATTGTCTCAGATAGATTCCAGGTCTGAAATTGTACAGAGAGTAACCATAATCTGTGAACTAAATGTTCATAAATTATTCTGTAGAATTCTGACATCGAATTAAATTTTACGGGACTGAAATTCTACAGTCATATTTATTTCATTCTGTTGAAAATTTATTTTAATCCCGAACGTATAACTAGGCTTTTAGCTTATTTTGCTACCCGGACGATACAGCTATACTCTATTCGTATTTCTGGTAGAAACATAAATGTATAGAAAAAGCTGGGCGAGATGCGAAGCTTTATGAAATAACAGTACGACGTGGATTACGCGTAATACCCATAGAAATATTTGCCCTGCCAGGTGGGGGGTCAACTTATAGTTGTCACTGTAGGAAAAAAAAAAAAAATGCGCACATAAACGTAGAAACGAAATAATAATAACAATAACAACAACAATGATAAACAGGAGAAAAAGATTTAAAAATTCGCATTATTTACGGTGTATAAAAGTGGACAAAATTTATAGCCAACGCTTTCGCCGTGACGCGGTAAATTATATCTATAATAAAGACACACAATGGTATCTCCTAAAAACGTATTAGTGAGTCCGAGAGTCATAAAAAATGTGTATATATGAAGGCAAAGATAAAACAAAAAAAAAAAAAACAATCATTGCCGTGCCTTTTAATGAAGAGAAACTAATGGCGAGAAAAAAGACAATTTTTGAGCTTTTCGAGCGTGGTTCGTTAGTACATATATACATACATATATATATATATATATATATATATATAAATATAAGCGGGAAAAGTTGGAGACCAAAAGCTCCCTTGTTGCGGTCATCGCACGCACGCCATCCGAGCGACGTAGGTGTTGGCATTAAGGAGAACCCCCTTAATCTGGGGAAGCCATTCATTCCTCCAGGCTCACGGCTCTTCCAGTTGAAACTGCCTTTCGTGCTCGGACGACTTTACGGACGCGGAGACCAAGTTTTACAACTCGCTGACTTTAGCCCCGGTACCGGATCAACTTTGCCGACTCGGTATACGAGGCATAAACACGTACTCGTATACGATTATTATACATACAAGTTATGAGCGAAAACGGTGCTCTAAACAGGATTAGTTTCTCACTTGTAGGTAGGTATGATATAAAGCTCAATCAGCGGTTAAAATTTCACGGTGATTAAATAAGCGGTATGTGATGCGTGACAATTCAGTTCTAGAAATTAACTGATCGTGGTTTGCAATTAGAAAAAACGTTTTTAAGAATCATTACGTACGAATGACAAGTGAACTCTACTGATTTGATACTGTACGCTGTGTTTAATCGAAACAAAGGTTAAAATTATATTTAGATAAAATGATTTGATTCGTAGCTAAGTCAAATCATTTGATAAAATAATCGACTGATCTTCGTTAAATTTAAAGCTACGTATTGATATTCGAGCTGTAGATGTGAAATAATTAATCCTGAGCCATCCGATTCTCAGTAAATAATTTGTTATTAGATAACTCGGTAACCTGTTATGATTATTTTGTGTAAATATAACAACAATTGATGCTGAGACCGTATTTTATCTACGTAAGAAAAAAAAATGTACAACCAACTAAACAAACAGGTTTAATGCTGAAATAACTAAAAAATGTAGTATCGCCATCTATAAAACCACTAAAGCAGTACATACTCGTACATTTTCTTAAAATACACCAACGAAATATCAACCATTTTTGCAACGACAGCGATTCTGCTAGTATTTTTTTGCGTAACATAACTACGGCGAATGCAACAAAAAAAAAAAAAAAAAAAACAGTAACAACAACAACAACAAGGAATTTTTCTCAGCGGACGATTTTAAAAAAATCAACGTTTTCAGTGCATTCAAATAGTCACTTAAAGAAACTGAACGTACCCAGAGAGTATTATAAGAGTATGAACTTCACTTCTATATATATTTAAAACTGGCGCAATCGCAAGTGGTTTCGAAGGTGCAGGTATTAACTAAGCCCCGAACGCGTCTCGGCAGAGTTCCTAACCCGGAGGAACCGGTACTGCAACTGGATGTAACCGTCCCGTGGACCTCCGACGCTATCTGGAGACCGGAGAGTCTAAGAGGTGTGTTTGGTCCGCATGGTGTAGGTGTTTCCTCTCCTCTCCTCTCCTCTCCTCTCCTCTCCTCTTCTCTCCTCTCCTATCCTCCTCTTCTCTTCCCCTCGTTTTGTGCCTTTTGTCGAGGGATCGGTTCGCTCCGGCCTCTGCCCTCATCTTCTTACTCCCCCGGCAGAGGTTGAGGAACCAGTCCGAGTACCAGGTTGGGAATCGGGATCGGGCCGTCTGCCAATTGGCCTCGGGAATACCGCCGCAAATCCTGAAGGTTTCTTGCGCGGATTTCGTCCCGAATAATTCATCCGAATCTGCGGCATTCCATCCCCACGACGATAGATGAGGTGTACCTATACTTCCACGTCTCGATTTAACCCCCGGGTTGCGGTGCGTTTGAGTCCTCGGATAACCGGCCAGCCGTGACAATAATCGAATAGACGTCTAGCAAATCCACGGTTTACATACCTACGCTAGGAGTCATTTCTAGCTCATGTCAACTGTTTCCGTTTCTTTTCTTTCTTTCTTTTTTTTTTTTTTTTACCACTATAAATCGAGAAAAAAAAGTACGTCATATTACTGCGGTTGCAAATTGAAAATGAGTTTCGTAGCTTTAACCAGAAAATCTAGTAAGTGTTACTAAGTGCTTTGACATATTTTTTCGGAATTACAACAGTATTTGAATCGACTTGTAATAATACATAATTTAATCCAATTTTACTAAAATTTACTGGTAACGCAGTAGGAATAAAATTTTTTTGTCAGCTTATGTAATAAATACTTCCGGCAATTGGATGGAAGTCGATTAGATCGGTCTTGTCGTACGAAAATTTAGATCGCAGTCGTATGTAAATCGACTCCTCGCGAATCCTGATTTCGAATATAGATCAAAAGACGCGACTTCGTTCTTCTCTGACGGAATATCGTCATTCATCATTGAAATCGGGGAGAAGATCTTTGTTTGTAAAAGAGAGAAAATAAATAAATAACACCGTATTTACGTAGCGTATTTCTCTGCTTTGCAAATACCCGAATGCAATAATATTTCCATAGTAATAACTATCACGTTTTCACGCGTTTTTTCAATTTTTCATGTGCTTACTTCTCTTCGTTGTTTGATCTCTCATCCGGAATTGTTTGAGGACGTTTAAATATCATCAGGTTCTTCGATCATCCCCATGTCGTCACTTTAGCTTCTCGTTTCTTCAAGCTCGAATCCAATCAGCATATCAATGTCACCCGATTGCTTTAGTTTTCTTGTAACACACCTCAGAGTCTTCGATCCGCAAACGAGAAATTTCACTTTCCAATACCGAATACTTGCTTACAAGCTTCAATCACAATTCAACTAAGTCGCAATGGACGGAAAGTGGATGCAACGACTTTTTACACGATAATATAGATCGGCAGCCATACAGTTCGCCACACACTTGAAACGAGCGCACTTTATATTCCAGGCACGATACTGCGGCGAAGAGAAAATTCAGAGAGCTGCAGGACCCGTCCATTTATATTTGGCATGTCGAGTCCGCGCACGAATTGATCCGTTGATTGGTGCAGGCGAACCGGACTGGCCTGATTGGAGAATAATTAGGCAGCGTGGCTCGAGGGGAAGAAATTCTAATCATTGTTATATCGCTGCTGGTATTTTTCTATTTGAGAGAAAATGTTTTAATTGTTTTAATATCGGGTGAACTTCGATCGTCGACAATTCACAAAGAAATTTTACGATCGTACTAAATACACCTGCAGGTAAAAAATTTTGCAAGAACGTAGATCCAGAGACTCGGGTGTATTATTGTATGAATTTATTCGACTCGAAAAGCCATCGAAGAGATAGACGGAAATTACTTTGGCTCATGCCTCGGATATCTCCATATTTCTATTTTACAATCCTCCGACGACTTCACTTGTTACCATCTCATTTTTCCGCCTGTACAAATGTGTCTATACATATTATATGTATAACCGTGTCCCTCCTGGGAGCGAAGAAATCAGGAATGGGGTATATTTCAGGTACATACATACGCGGAGAGAACAGGTTTTTCAACGAAAATTCAACGTACATTTTATACAGTAATGTGGGTATAATAAAGTCTAACATTTTACTCCTCCCGGAATAAGGTCGCAGCGATGTTAAATGAAAATTATCGCCGTTGATGCATTAAAGAATAAAGTTAATTAACGACCGAGGTAGAATAATTTCGACTAATGCCAGAGGTTGGGTGAGGTAGAGTCTGTCACCGTCATTATCGCAATCCCGAAACCCGTGGAGTAAAAAATTATTAACCATACCTGATGGCGTATTATTACAATCCAAAGATGGCCGAAACACGAGCCCTATTTTATATCAAGACCACAATTATGTGAAAAAATTTAACGAAATTGAAAAGAACGAGGCTCGTTTACTCCGCCAATTTTAATTATTCATCACCAGACTTTCTTTGCAAAATGAAAAGAGGAGTACTATATTTGATAAAAAAGGAAAGAAAACAAAAACAAAAACACAACACAATAACAACTAAACTCTAGTTTTACGGAGGGGTGGCGGTTTATGTTGCAGATCACTTTTAACATCATTTGCATGGGGAGGTGTAGGTATATTATAAAATACAGCATGCACATAGCTACGAATATAAATATGTAGGTAGGTGTGCACCCTTCTCATACCTTGGCCTCGTGACAGGCGCAAGAGTTAATACAGTAATTAATGCAGAGTGTACAGTGGTGGAAGGTGTTATGAGACTGGGTGAGTGATGGGGTAAGGTTGACGCATTAATCAACACGGTATACACGATATACCTGTATATGTACATGCATACATAGGTATAGATTATATTCACCTATAATAACGAGGAGTTGCATTACTCCGGAGAGTTTAAAAACTATATCGCCGATATATGATCAACGCGATTTGAAAAAAGAAGAAGAAAAAAAAAAAAAAAACCTTCGACGTGCTGTAACACGTGTGCAAGTTATTGCCAACGACTTTCCCCTAGAGTGGTGATAATTCAAGAGATAAATCTATAATTATGCTCCGGTAATGTTCGGTAAGCCGCCGCGACTTGATCAACCCCTCGCAATCTCGTCTCCGTACAATAATAGCGATTTACTAGGTATATAGGTTAATTATTATCGTTGTCGAATTACTTCGGTTAATTCCGACGATTAGTACAAACGAGATGGATGATCCTCTCGCTGTCTATTGATTCGGAGCACACACACACACACACGGGTATAAAGCAAATCCATAAATCAAATAAGAGTAAAGTTCCGTTGATAATTTTGGGGCAGATCCAAGACTTCGAAGGTTTTTCTACCCTTGTTTCTTCTTTTCTTTTCTCTCTGAAGATCGTGCCTTTTCTTTTTTTTGTGAGAGAGAAAACTTCAGGAAGTTTATACTTATAGTAATAATTTGCAGAAGAAGTAAAAGCTTCGTTGATGTTTCTGAACGAAAGTGATTATAGATGAAATGAAACAAGTAAATTCGCGGGGTTGAATACCGCGAGTAAATTAAGGTTTCGTTGTAGCTTTCAGCGGTACTTGTGTGCATGGCTTCACAAATTTTGAAATCGTGATTTAAATTGATTAATCCAATAACGAAAGCAGCCTACAGAGCAGAATTCCACTGTACCGAAGTTCCGGTATGTATGTACCTACCTACATACATACATACTAAAATACACGTCGTGCAATGGTGGAAATGCGTTGTTAAGGACAAGTATAACAATTACCGGGACACTAGTTACTCTGTAACTATTTTAGCAGAGTTTAGCAGCAGTGCAGTACCAGCAGACAATTATCACCACTCCACTATATGTGTATATATATGTATATTTAAAGTAGGCACAAGAGAGCTGTTAATTAAACTTCGAAAGATGCAAATCTTTCTAATTAATAATTAACGTCGACCTATACGTGCGCTTTCCGACCCCAAACTTTTTCGATAAAAATCTAAAACCCAACCCAACGAAACGGAACGAAACTTTTGCCTGACTAATTATCAACGTCAAACCTTTGTCGCCGGAAATTCCGATCACTTTATCCAGCCATTAGCGCCTTATACATATAGTTAAAATACAATAAAGAAAACGAAACGAAACACAACACACAGACACACACGTGTAAAATTGGTACTGGCAGAGTTTTAATATTTAACGAAGCGTGTAAAAACGGTGAGTTCCTTTAGTCGCAACTGTACTATTTGCATTTGGCAACCGTGCGGCGGCATAACTCGTGTGGAATAGTCTATTTATCCGTGAACTTTTTTCTCGTCCTTAGTTTCATTTCCTTTGTGGTTTTCTCTTTCTTACATGAAACGGGTTGTTTTACACAATTGGCGGAAGTCGGGTGCTGCTCGGGTTGCATCCGGTGCATGGCGTCTCTCGTGCGCTTTAATATTTTTTATAATTTTACAATTAACGATGACGTGTGCGCTGGATCGCTGTTTAATGTCGTTAAAAGTTAATTCCAATATCTCGCTATCGGTTCAGCCGGCTGCAATCATCTCTTTCTCACTTTTCATCCCCGCCGCTAGTTCCGCTCTAATTTCTCAATTTGAAACAGAACTTGCCGGGCTGAAGTATACTCGGCGGTTTTTCCACCAATGAGTAATGACGAAAGGCTTTCAAGGTTGATTGGAACTTGAGTGGAAACAGATGAACCCTCTTTGAATATTCGAATCGTTCCAATTCGCGATTAGATCGAAGACTTTTGTACGGTGTTGAAAAACAAATCTGTAGCTAAAATTTTTCATTCATCTACGTATTACACAAGCTTGAAGTCTTGTATTTACCACGATTTACACGTACAATATCGCAGCAAGGGTGAAATTTCAACACAATATATGCTCTCTGGGCTACACGACGCATGCAAAATAACATATTTAACACGAGGGTTACGCGACCCAGTTGATTATTAATTAACAAGACTTCTAGTCGATTAAGCCTGTAATACGTTGGTTATTGCACGTGGTGCATGCAGTATACCTACCTCTATAATGGAACATAACAGCCGCTGGCATCGCCTCTTTAATGCTGTAAGGAAACCCTACGTTTTGACGCGAGGATTAATAGTTCGGCTTGAATTACCATGAGTATAAGGTACGTAAGTAGTTAGGTGGGTACATACGTATATGGCGATAAATGGTTATCGATACACCGACGTATATGATGACTGTATTATTCTGCACAAAGGGAATCAATCTGAGACAATTTGATGGGAGTTTAAATAAAACATAATAGATTAACAGTCAAGTTTCATACGTGAGTTTATATCTATATGATGACGTCGTTTTAATACGGCAATGGATATATTATTATCCCGAAGGTTTGAGCAGACTTACCCTTTTGTTCAGAAGCTCATTGTTGTCCCGATTGTTGGCACTGGAATGGTTTTGCCTGATGGCGTGACCATTTACATCGACACTGCTTCCACCCCCCCGTTCGATTCTCTCGATATCTCGACCGACAGGACTGCCGATTGTTCGCTCGCCTGGAAATATTCGTTCGAAATCAAATTGTTAAATACACTTCGGGAGTTTCAGTGTCAAATGGAAAAAAAAAGGAAAGAGAGAATAATGACAATACACAAACAAGAACGTATTGTCAACAATCCCTCTGACTGTGAAACAGAGATAACGGATTAAAAAATGGTGGGTATTGCTCGAGCAGAGTCGGTCACGATAAAGATTGATTTGTAATTGGGAAAATAATCAAGCGGAACAATTCACGGTTTGAGTACTTTATTAACCGGGTTTAAATTCGTGAAACAGCTGATCGTAAAATTGTAGGACAATTTTTTCCACCCGTTGAGAATCTCGTAGATTTTTCAACGAGAGAAAAAATAAGACAGATAATAAGATATATAAAATAATTGGTGAGGATCAAGATTCATCGCAACATACGAATGGGCAAGTAAGATCGGCACGTTCGAACCTTGATTCAAGTTGATTCAAGTTAAAGGGTTGAGTTAACTCGTAAACACTTTGATCGTGATGTTTGATCGTAACGTAAATTTATTCTGTCAGTTAAAGTGAGAAAAGCTAAAACCGTGATCACCTGGCATCGCGATGGGTTACGAGGATCGAAACTTTTGGAATAAGACAATTTAGAGAGAGAAAATTGCGAGCAAACCGATTAAATTTCAGGACATAGATAACTGCAAGGTGTAAAACAAGAAATGTAATCGGTATTATTCGAAACTTGGTTTCTCGCCATCACCGCAGGGCAATTTTAAAATGAAGCAACAGTGAGAGAAAAATGCGTGAAAAGTGGTAAGAGAGCGGGATCAAGGGATGATAATAATGAATGAAAACGTAGGTATTTCCACGGTTAATAGGTTGAAGTCGTTCGTCTTTAGAGAAATCCGCGAAATCAACGAGGCGATTCGCAAGGTCTCTTGCCTAAAGCCATAATGGCTCGCATGCCAAAGGCAGTTCAACTGCAAACAATGAATTATTCATCGTTTCTCCAGCTCCTGCTTTGCGCCGGTCGGAGTAGCTTTTGGTTCATGTACCTTGAACCGGAGAACGGCGAGGTCGCTGTCGCGACTAAAACCGAACCGGAATCCAGCTCTCCTAATCTCCCATTCCATACGGTAAACAAGCCGCGTCCAAAGAGCACCCTAAGGTTAAGGTAGGGTAGGTAGGGTAGGAAGGGAATGAATTCACTGGCTCCGCTTTGCCTTTCCATTATTCCAAAGGCAACCTGCGCCGCGGTGACATACGTCCCGCAGTCCTTCTTTCTTACCCTTTGAATAATTAAACCCGACACGCGACTTACGCCCGAAGCCTCCCCTATTCTTAAGGCACAGGGAGCAGAACTTGGCGATTATTGTCCGAGTTTAAATTCCGCGGGAGGGAGTTTCGATTTCGAACTTATGATCAGTTCGAGCATCCTCTGGAGCTCTGTTTCCTCAGAATCCCCGTCACCCAGATAGCATCGCCTAATTATTAACTCCGTTTACAGATCAACAAATTTGACCATCACAGTCAGCTGCATTTCGCAGCAACGACGAGTTTGTGCTTGACAAACAGAGACCGAGGGCTGAATCAAGGCTCGTCGTCGTCGTCATCGTGACTGCACTGTGAGACGGTTATGAAATTCTCATCGCAAATAACGCGTGATTTGCCATTTCATCTCTCAGTGTGCAAAAGCATGAGGCATAAACTGCGTTGGTGTTCTGTCTAATAAATTTTTGTGTTTGTTCTCGTAAACGATGCAGAAGCCTTCGAAACATAAAGATTTATCGTAACCGGAAGAATTTGAAAAAAAATTTGATATACTATCAAAAAATAATATCGAACATAATGGTATAAAGTCGTATGTGGGCACATATGACCTTACACCATTAGTGAACGTGATTATTTTTCGTAAAATTCGCGATAAAAGGGCATAACCGTCAGTACTTACGAGCTTTTACCGTTAACTGATTCATTTTTCAATTACAACGTTTTTCAATGTATGCTCATGTTTTTCGCCTAAATACAAACTGGATGTATCCTATATATATACATCAGTTTAATGATCAGTAGTGAACACCATTACAAATAAACTTTATAATCGGAGCAAACTTCCGTTTAACTCGTTGCTACTGTCACGTGCAATGAGTGAAACCGATCGACATCGTTCAATGTTGAAAACTCTAATCGGTACAATGTACCGTAGAATTAACCGGATTACCAAAAAGTCACAAGCCGTCTTAGCTCCAAGTTTCATGGCGTCTACAATCGAGAAGTCTTCCGTAAAAGTATGAGGATATCGCGACGATGTGACTTCTTGATTATTGGTGATAGAAAAGAGCGACTAGGAGGAAGATAAGAGGAAATACGTGACTTAAACTCGACGACCGGACATGCTGCCTTGGTGATGACAGAAGGCAGAGGGAAACCTTAGGGTAAATTAATCCGATGGTATCTCTGTCGCTATTCACGAGACGACAATGCACAATCAGAACTAGGTATTATAATAATCTGAATCGTTGCAGTGAGTTTCACGAGGGTATAACGCAGTGAATGCACACCGAGAAGTACACCTGTACTTTCGCGGAAAGTTCGTTTGGAAACAATAGGAAATCCTGGTATGTATAGTAGATTGAACCCCGACCTCCGTTACTGTGCGGATTCGAATCACGTATGAAGCAAGGAAGGTTGGGATTGGTATCCGGATTCGGAAAGTTGGAAGAGCTCGGAATTCCATGGGGTCAATACGAAACCTGTTGGAATCTTGATCCCGCAATATGTTAACGATGAGAACTGTTATGGCTCGAAAAAAACGCGATCACTAATCGACGTGCGTTTTCACACCATTTGCAATTTGAAAAAGGTTGCACCTGCGGCACAGTTGGGATCAAGATGGGTCAGAATGGTTGAAACGAGGCTCTAATTTTGACCGCGCACCCTCTATAAAACGAGTAAAATACTTGCTTGGACTGCGCGAATGGGACTCGCTCTCGTTCGGACTGGAAACCCTGTGTCCATTAGGGGAAATAACCCTCAAGGGTCCGGCCATCCTGCGCTGAGCGGACTGGTCCTGCTGCTGCTGCTTCAACTGACCGTTTCCTGGCGACGTGATTCTCGCCTCCCTGTAACAAACGTCACAAACAAACGGGCGTTGATTCAATTTGTACAATAACAGTAGCCGACAGAGTCACCTTCAACAGGGATCCACCATCCTCCCAACGTCGAGCTGTTATTTAGCCAGTTATACGACAATCCGAGTCTCAATTGAACCACCGCAGTCGGCAGCTGCCTCGAAACTCTTCGTGTCATGGTTAATAAAATTTATTCGGGACACTCGGAGCGCGGTAACGATCTTGGATATTATTTTTGATCTCCAGCAACGGTATGACGACGTACAGAGAAGAGAGAAAAAAAAAATGGGTGTCTCCTGGTTAGTTAATTAATATTATGTTTCGTTTTCTCTCCAAGAACACGGTAGTTGTCTGTATTATGTATTATGACAAAGAAAAAATTATCCTGGGAAAATTCACACACCGTGAAATGTGATCCATTCAATTGATGATGGTGTCAATTTATTTCTGTACAAGGTAAACTTCTGCGGGCAAAAAATTATGCTATATATATATATATATTATACAGTGAATGCAACGTTTATTTGTCGAAACTTTTAGACACGGGAATTTTGTCTGCCGCTGCAGATTTCAGTAATGGTTGGATCTCGTCCAAGTCAACGAACGGTCGAGCGTACCAAAAAGCTAAAATAAACGAACCCACCTCGAGTGCAGTTCTGGCCCAGACTCTGCAGGACAATCAAATTAAGGAGTTGTTTTAATTTTCATTACTTGCGTATCTCGGAATTCTAATTACGTTAAGAGATCGAAAAAACAAACTTCAGGATGTTGTAACTTGATTTGGCTTTAGAGAACTGTAAGGATCAAAATCTATGCTCAATTTAAAAAAAGTATTTGAAAGCCTTTGGTAACGCTGAGCTCATGCGGACAGAAATAATTGGTATAAAAGTTAAAATTACGTAGGAATATTCCAACGATCGTAATTCTATTTTTCGCTTTAATGTCTGCGAGGGGGGGATAAAATTGCTCGGATGTCAGATAATTTTGCTGTTCAAAGGGTTGATTAATTCGCCCCGAGCCGGTCGGATTGAATATTGAAATAAACGAATTGGCCCTGGAGACAGAGTCAATTGAATTCGATAGCGGCAATACATCGATGTGAAAAAGGTACGCAGGCGAATGAAAGGGGGTGGAAAAATAACAAAAAAAAAGACACTTTTATTAGAGGAACACGACGTGCAGAGTGAGCTCAAACTTTTATCGACCATTACAATACTTCTTGTTCGGCTTTGTCCGTTTCCCTAGCTTATACCTATACTCGATATTCGGCTAGACGAAAATCGCCCCAAGGGTTTTCCTCCGTTACAAGTTATATCTGAAACCTACCGCAACCCCAGGATCCCGCCCTCTTTAACTGCCGTATAAAACCCGTTAATACTTGGCAGAAGTTTAACCTACCCTCACAACTCCGATTATACCAGCAAACATTTTGAATTCTCCGGTGTTTATTGCCGAGCTTAAAGCGAGGATCGGGTATACAGCAACTTATCGTTAAACAAATGAGGAAAATCTACATTTTCTTTGGCAATCTTGCTGTCGTTTGCCTTTTTTTTTGGCGAATGGCGCAGGAGCCGATGCGTATCGTACGCGGATCTACTCACTTCTGAGCTTTTCGACTGATAACAGCTCGCTTTTATTAGCATCAAACTACTAGCGCCATCTGTCGGCCCGTAATGGTTTGCCGAATCAATTTAGTGTATGTTTGTATATTCGTAATGAGGGTATGTGACAGTGCTTGAGGCTTATTGTCTCACTATCGCATCCACATATATATCATAAGTTTCGTCGACAAAAAAATATAGAGAAAAGCAATTGAAGATTTTTAAGCACTCTAGGTACGAAAGAAGAATTTCTTGTCTTTGCCAAACATGGCGATCGAATACGTGTTTTCACTTGACAACGAAAAAATTTTGTTCATATCATTTTTTTGTTGAATCAAATAACATTTATTTGAATCGAATAAACATTTTTATTCGCCATATTTGGTACATTCCACAAATCCATTTCTGTGGGTGCATTTTCCCATGGAATATCAGGTGATATTTATGGTGAAAGAAAATTAATTCGAGAACTTTAAAAAAAGACAAAAAATAAACAAATTTTAATCATTGCGAACGGTTAAAATTACGAAATATTTTCTCAAACTATCGACACCTCATTTTACCACCTTTCCTTCTACCGTCCAATTCACGCTTGCCTCAAGAGGTCATAAGATAAGACGGCTAATCCTCCTCGATTCCACATCCATTATCCAAAATACGCGAGTATTAATCTTGAGTATCGGATGATAAACTCACCCAGCAGAGGTGATCCTGATGTCGGCGAGGCTAGCGGCGGCGGTACGTTCTAACGGGCGGGTGACCGGAAGTGTCGTTTGTTGAACCGGATGCGCCGGGTGGTGCGCGTTTCCCCGTGGAAGAGGAGGCTGCGTCAGCGTTCTCTGGGGTAGCTGAGACGTGCTGATGGCTCTGGGTGGCAGCGGGTCTCGTCCGATCACCGATCCCGACCCGGAGGCTGAAATAAAACCAATAATTAGGCCCCGGGTTAACGTCAGGAATATATCAGATAACTCGGTCATTCGCCTCGAGTTATCAATCATTTTGATGATCCAACCACGGCAATAAGAAGGGAGGATAAAAGTCTGGAGAACATATGTATTTTACTCTGTGCTCTGTAAATCGTTGTCTTCAAATCGTTGACTCTCTCTCTCTCTCTCTCTTATTCGCAAGCTTCGGGAAATTGACTCGTTCGTCGGCTACGTGAAAAATAGAAGAAATGAAAAACGAGAAAATAAAACAAGATCCTCGAAGCTGCGCGCAGGGTTGAAACGACGAGGTTGAGGGGACAGGGACACAATGGACGGCACTCTATGGGCAGGTATCGAGCCGCTGACGTGATCGAGAAAACATTTTCTTCTTATCGGGCGTTATATTGGCGGTGCTGCAAAGTCCCGGCGGGGACTTTTTCCTTCGAAGAACTGTAAAGCGAGTTTCTGCAAGAGTAAAGGAATATGCGAGCAATTTTTTCTTTATTTTTCCTCTCGTAGAGATTCGCGAGGATCGCATCGCAGCCGCAGATGACACGTGATAAGCTGTCAGATATGTACATTGTATATATATATATTTTTTTTATTTCACTTTGTTATTTTTATTATTTTTTTTCCCGCTTTTTCGTTCACGCAAAATTCTTGTACGTTATTTTGATGAGGCGTGATCTAATAATTTGATTCGGAAAATTTGATTTATGCTTGTAAAATTCTGAGGGAAAATATATCATGCGTACGGATCATGGTTTGACCAAAGTTATAGGGTACAAGGAGCAGCTCCGGAGATAAGATGACGACGGAATTAAGAGGCTCAGGAGCCATCAAACTCGAAAGTTTATCCAATAAACAGCGGGGGGTTGGGTGGAAAAAGTTCTCTAGGCTTTGCAGGCGCGGTAGATTTTTTATAACTGACAAAAAGTTTCACTCTTCGTGACAGGTTTATCGCCGGTCACGAGTTCGGTGACGATATTTAATCCGATAAGTTCCTGTATCTATATATATATATATATAAGTATAAATATATATATATATTGTATATATATCCACATTACACGTACACATATACATAAATTATATACATCTATAACCGACACTTTCCACAATATCAATTAAAGGCATAAATGCAAAAGTACGATTATCCGATGTAAACGATAAAAACTTTACCGAGTGCCACTTTCGAGCGATTTGAAAATCGAAATGCTTTCGGTAATAAAATTGGCAAAGAGGATATAAGAAGAAGAGTAATAAAATTACAATTCAGCATCTTTTTTTTTTTAATAATTAGCCGACTTTCCTCTCGATATATAGTCGTGAGATAAGTTTATTCTCTCCGTTTGTACTCCGACAATAAGAAAGAAGGTGTAATAAAAGTGTAAAAGGATTGACCCATCCGCTCGACGTCGTAGAATCCTCACTTTATTTACCTTTTTCGTAACGTTTCCGATACAGTGTGCTAAAAACGAGGATCTTAGAAGAAATTGGTTCACTTTTCCTAATCTGGCAATGACATTTTCCTTACTACTAAGGTAGTTTCGAACGAAACGATGCACACGAGCTGCAGAAAAGGGAAAAGCATAATCGATCCGCAATTATGATCAATTTCCGTCTCGTCGTTGTGGATAATCCGAGATGATCCGGGTTTCGTAGCCGACGAGGATTCAACGACGAGCGTAACGCGGGTATAGAGGGTAGGTACCTAATATTCCATTGGATGTCAGAACAGCGACGGTTATTTGGCTCAATTCAATCAGAGTGAGAGCAGGAGACCGATCGATCGACGGCGTGTGCCGAGGGTTCCTGTCACGCGATTTCATTCGCCAAAGAACCGAACCCCGAGACACACAGAGAGACATACGTCGGGTGAAAACCGGCCGAGGAATAGCTTGGAAACGTCGAGAGAACACGCGAGAGCTTTTGCAGCGGAAATAACTGCAATTGCAGGCGGCGGGAATGCATGCTGTGCAAAATAGATGCACGATCCTCGCCGGAGACGTTTGACAAGTTTCATCGGCAATTTTCACAGCGCGAGGTATCCTGCGATCTGGAGTTTGGTTTGTCGGAAAGGGAATGCATGCATGGAGGTTTCAACGTGGAAAACAACTTCTGTTGGACTGTTTGATATTGCAGCGGTAAAGCCGATGGGCAAGCCTCCTACGTCATGGAAGGGAGCTTATGGCAATTTCCGTTTCATCCGGCGAATGAATTCTACGGTGGCCTTAAACCGATTACCGGAAGTTTGAAGGACCGAGAGAAGTCGATCCTCTCAGGGATCGGCTCGGAAACAACGGAGATCGATTCTGCGGCGAATTTCCCAGCGCGTAAAGCGATGCGATATTTCTCGGTGATACGAAATTCGAGATCAAATTCGAATGACCAAACGACGTAAGCTACGAAGATTTCCTTTAAAATTCTCTTTCTTGCTCAATTTATTTCGTTTTATATTTGTAACATCACAGTCCATTTGTTCTTCGACTTTTTGATCTGATGACAACGAGAAAAAATTTCAGATACATTCTACGAGGTGGAGAAAAATCCGCTACAAATATCCTTTCAAAATATGATTACAAAAAATACTGAAATTATAAACAAAACCTTGGATATTGGTATTTTATTTTAAAACCTTTTCGAGATTGTTAAAAATCTAGTAGATTCAATCTACGATAGCTAATTTTATTCAGAATACATTTTTTTGTTAATCACAATGAATATCGGTGCAATGTTTAGAAATTAGATATTTAACAATGCCAACGTGATAAGCAGAAATGCGTTTCACTGACTCGGTAGAAAACAGTTTTCCAAATAAAACGCGCCAACGTAGAACAAAGTAGAAGGAATCTATTAGAAATTCAACAAATTTAAACAATTTGAAACGAAGCCTAGGTATCGAAGAGATTGTTTATACACCCAGTATTTTCTACTTTCCTTTTTTTTTCAGAAGATCGTCGTAGGTGACGAATATAAAAGCTCGATAAATAGCTGAATCGCGACTACCTCTGTAATAAAATAGATAAAAAGTATCGATCATTCGCGGCTGATCAGTTTCCATAAAATTATAAAAACCTGAACACTCGACCCTCTGATAATTCGTCCCATTCAGTCCGACTAGATTGGGGACAATGGTCAGTCTGAGTTTTGACAAGCAGAATCTGGACCCGCATCGCGAACGCCATTTACCTCGACTAACAGAGTAAGAGTCCGATCCTGTAGCAAATTAACACGTGTCGGTTAGCAAGCCGTCCAACAGCCAAAGGGTGGACCTGAATATTCAAGCCGTGGCGAAGGACGAGTTTAAGGAGAGGGTCTGCGCGCACTTGCCTACCAACTCCAGCCCTTCGTCCCCCTTTCGTCCTTTTCTTCCCCGCGAACTACGCGACGTCGCGTTCCTCACCCCCTTCTGCGTAAGTAATTCCATTCGCTTTGCAGGAGGATCCTTCGAGGGATTATTTTACATGCAAATGACCCGCGAATTTCGCGAAGAAGGAGAAGGAGAAGGAGGGTGAGGGTGAACGCAACGACCCGTCTCCACTTTACCGCCTGTCCCTTACATTCTCAACTCTTAAGAAGCCCCGATCGTCTTCCTAATAATTCCTTTCATTCTTCCTGCAACGAGAGCAAAGCGAGGAAGAAGAGCATATTTTCTTTTCAATCCTAGACGCCCGTTATCATCGATTTCTTATTTACTCTGCATCCACGTTTTTACGACGGCGGCTTGGTTATCGGTGTTTTTTTCACGTTGCTCGCAGAGAATAAGGATAAGGAAAAGGGGATATTTATAGTCCAGTGGCCATCGACCGCATTTTTTTCTACATTTGAGGTTCTTGAACCCCCACGATTGTTGTACACAAGATTCTTACATATCGCTGTACGATAACTGTCGTAACGTGTGTTCAGATTGCGAGCGGAACGCGATTATAATTTGTCGCTTTTACGGTCGCGGAATCTGCCGAAAATTAAGGATAATTGGGTAAACGGGAGAAAGAAATGACGGTTGAGAAAAAAATCAAAAACTGTTTCAACGGTAAAAAGTTAACAAATAGATTCTCTGTCAATGTTAAATTTTTCAAAATCTCACAATTATACTTTTCACAGTTAATAATAAACTAAACAGACGAATCATGCAATTTTCAGATCTGATGTAAAAAAAAATTTTCCAATCTCGATTACACAGATTAAAAAAATATATATATACATATATATCTTTTTTTACCGAAACAATTTCATTCGACAGTCTATCTTGATTTTTGCGTTTCGTCCTGAGATTGAAAAGTTGGGTAAACGGTTGGCACGCCATATATGTATCTCCTGAACCGATGCACGTAGGGAAATCGGATGAAAACTGAAAAGGCAGAGAAGTTTAGGGATGGAGGAACCGAAGAGGTGCTGGGGAAGATTGAATTGAAACTGATTGTGAGTGTCACGGGCAGAGCAGTACCAAGAGCTGTATAGAGATGGTAGAACGGAGTTTAAGAGATGAAAAAGTATAGAGTCGGAGGACGCCGCGCTCTCAGGAATGAAAGAGTTAATAATCGATGAACCTGTTACGTATTACACAACGCGAGATACGGTGAAGGCGCACAGCCACATTGTGTATACACACAGAGAGACATAAGCATAGGAGATGCAGAGATGCACTCGGTGGGTGATGCGCTGCGAAATGGAAGTGGGGAAATTCTATTACTCGCCATTACGCTTCCTGCAGAGTGTTCACCGTGCTCAGCGTGCTCGTCGTTCGATTAAATTTAGCCAGGTGCGGGTCCCTGCTTCCGGCAAAACTGCAGACTAGGTGGACAAATAAAGCGGACTTCGAGAGGCGGTTGGGTTGACGAATCGGAAAATCAGATAACAATAAGTCATTAATGAGCAGCCAGCGATAATTGGATGTCGTTCAAACCCCTTCGGACGGGACAAACATATTAATTTATACTCGTTGTAATTTCCCAAACTTAATTGTCGATAGACCAGTTGATCAATTTCCATTTGGTGCTGGTGCAGGGATGAAATCGTTCCGCGTTTCAGCAAACATTAACTATTTCATTTTTACCATTTCTGTCCTTTTTATTCAAAATTACTACTTCCTTATTCAAAAAACGAGTATATAAGGTAAAATTCTAGAATCTTTAGCGAGGCAATGAAGGTAGAGGACACGCCTGTTATAAGCGTGACAATTTACGAGCAGCAGCAGCAGCCGCGTCTAACTTCCCTTCACATCTATCTTATCGCAGCGTTGATTCAAATTGTATGTTGGTATATACCCAGTATGCATTGAAACTGGTGAAAGAAATCGATTTGTCCTGGTTGTTGAGCCTTGAGTACCGCACGGAAATATTCCGGTATACGGAATTATCGAAGGGCAGGTGCATGAAACGCGATGTGGCCTCGACCTTATCCTTGACAATTGTCGCGCCGACGTAACGAGCCCACTTCAACTCTTACGGGAATAAAACTCATCATCCAATACCAGCATAAACGATAAGCTTTTCTTCAATTTTTCCCCAGGGTTTGAGTGGAGAAAATGTAAAGACGTTATCAAGTTTTTTTTTTTTTTGTTTTTATTTTGCCATAAAATTATCATTCTCACAATATAAATGAATTATTTTTATATAAAAATCGTATAAAGTGAATTTTATTTTTCAAACTTGCTGAGTAAATCGCGCCTCGTCATAATGAATTAGGTAATTTTTGTTTCAATAAAAACGGATGTATAATCAATGTTCAGAAATATTTATTTACAGATAATTCGTGAAAAATGTAGCTTCTACAAAAGTAACGTGTTCGACAATATTAGAAATAATTCGGATTAGCGTTTATTCAAATTCTGATTAAAAAAAAAAAAGGTTTTCGATAAAGGAGAGATTTTCTAATTAAAATCAAACTATCTCGACTGAGATTTGACTTTTCAAATCTTATCATTCCTTTCCCTGACATTCCCACGCCGGTATGCGGAAGTGGAGCGTGCAAAACAATCGCGTGTAGTAGCAATATCCAGGAATTCGTTTTCAGCCTCGTTTTACTCAGAAGCTCGCGCACACGGGCGCTGATATCGGTATGGAATTTTCAAAGGGTTCGAAAATTACGCACGGATAGGATGCTCGAAAAAAGCTCGCACGCACTTTGTCGAGTGATCCAGATGCCTCGGGTGGCTCGTGAAAATATTCGAAACAGGGGTTGGTAGGGGGGTGGTGGGGAGGGGGGATGTCGCCGATTCACACGGTAGGCAAAGCACGTGCCAAACTCCGTTGTTCAAGCTCCATACGTGCACATCGGCTGAGGCAGCTCATCGACGACAAAGAGGAACAGAGGCATGTACCGTAAAGAGAGAAAGAAAGAGAGAGAGAGTCGCTTTCTCGTTCAATAATAAGAATGGCGAGGGATAAGAAGGTCACTGGTAAATTTAGAAGAAAAGATGTACGAGCCTCGGACTGAAGTGAAGCACGAAGCGGAGCTTTTTCTCTGTGTTCCGATACATGTATACATGCATACGTTCATGGTACAAACGTACATGGATAGATGGATACATAGGCCATGCCGAACATACAAATAGACTGCTGGTCCGCACGAGTGGTGGTGAATTGATTTCTCATAAAAATAGATTGCATTATCTAAACTCGCAATAAGTAGACGTGGTAAAACTTTTGGCCTAAGGTTTCCTTCTTCGTTATCCTTTCTTATTTTTTATACATGTATATACAGCAAGTTGCCGATCGACCATATTCCGAACGAGCCTTCTAATATGTTTGACAATCAGTTAGGTGTACTACTGACGTAAGTTGAGGAATAAAGGGACGAAAAAGTTTTATAATAAGTTTCTTTTTCCGGACTGTGTTGCCACGCGATTAAGGGTATGACATCGTGAAATTGTTGCATAATTTAACAGGCGATAAAGTTCAGACCGATTGTCGTTTCGGGATTGTTACGCGTGCCTCAATATTCCCAATTTTGTTACACTCTGTCGGTTTAATCTGTTTGCTAAAGGCTACGAAAATCTCGCGCTTTTACACGTTTAGCCGAAAGTAAGTCGAAACTAATGGCGGTTCAAAAACTTTCGTCATTTATATGTACGGTGGCTCTAGATAATACGCAGAGTTGCATGGAAAAGTAACAACGCGTGGGATTTAGGAAGGACGATTTCTCAGTCCGAGGCGAAAAGTTGGTGGTGAACGAGTCATCGCGTCAGACGTTAAGAGCGGAAATGAAGTTTTCACGGCTGCTACTTTACCGCTTTTACTATTAAGACGTTATTAGATGGAGCGGTTGTCCCACTTCTCAAGCGATATGAACTCTGACGAATTATTATACCGGAGGCACGGAATCTCCGTCCTACTGACGTGTAGTGTAAAAAAATGGAATCCAGGTAAAACCAAGTATTATTTCCCTTGGGATTAAAAAACTGAACCATTTTCAACGGGATTTTGAAGTTTATAGTATAATCGAGAAACAGGAAACGAAATTTTTCAATGTTTTCTGCGGGAAATAAAATTAAAGAAATCTTCTGTCAGTTCAAATGAATTTGGGTTCACACCATCGATACCGCAACAATTGTGGTTTAAACCACTTTTTTCCCGGGCGAAATGGTTATTTTCTAAAATCGAAAGCTCTTCTCTCTGTGTGTTGGCGCGATCATTGAAATGAAAATCGACTTTGAGGTTTCGAAAAATGTGTAAACTTGCAGATCGTATAATGTGCGTGCCGTTTACGAGATGTTTGAAATTAGGGGAGGTACAAGATCCTTTATCTGTAGTAAAATTTGAATGTCAGGGGCGGGGATCGCGGGTGGTGAAGGGGTGGGAGAAATGGGCGCTAGGCGAACGGGGATGGCGAGTTGTCGGTGTAAGGTAGTGCAGTCTGGGAGTAAAAGGTAAAAGGGGGCCAAACGCGATACCTACGGTTTGTCGTAAACCGAGGCCGTTACGACGGACGTCAAATCGTCGTAAACGATCACGGAGAACAACAGTAGAGTAAGCCTGCTGCATCGCATTGAGGATCTGGCCATTACATTGATGGGTGAACTAACGGATGTAGGTTTAAAGCCTCGAATTATATTCCACCAGGTCGACCATTGTACAACGGCCTACGGAATGCGGTTAAATTTTAGTTCGCGACGTCAACCGCTTGCAATTGAAGCCAAATAGTTCCACATCACTTTTAAGTGAACTATGTTTTCTAGAGACGGTGAATTTTTGGTAAGAAAGATAAACTCGAGAGTTGTCATATTTTCAATGAGGTTCGTTGGTTAAAAATTCATCATTTTTTCATAATTTTAGTGCATGCTGAGATATGATCACGCGTTGAGTTCTTATCAAATTAATACATTCAGGGATTGTGGTGACTCCCTTACGATTAGAATTGAAAAAAAAAAGAAAAAGAAACGGAATTATAAACAAGAGTTTAGGTAACGAATTTTCATCTAGAATAAATCGCCTTGAAAGGGTGACAAATCTGGTGCATTTTTTCAATTTCACAGAAGACAATTTTCCATAACAATTTTTTCCATCACCTTGGTATCGTGGAACGTTTTATTTTTTCTTATGATTGTGCTGATATTCATTCGGATAAATAACGAACTGACTATGGAAAGAAAATGAAAGATCTGTTCCTATGAATTTTTAAGAAACAGATTTTTGCGGTTCGAAATGTAAAATCGTCATACCGAAGCTTTTTTCGATAATTTTAATCTCTTTATAAGATTTTGCATTTTTTGGAGAATAACCGGAAGTATTAAAATCACCGAAAAATTATCGATTTTATAATCCGTAATATACCACGTCTGTAAATTCAAAAATTTCTGACAATCAAATTTGACTCGATCTTGTCGTTAATTTCTTCCCCCCCTGCAATAAATCGAGATCATCGGCGTTACTTAATATTATACCTCCGCTCTGCGCTTTCACCTGAATCCTGCTACCTTCGGCCTGAAAGAATTCAAGTTAGGTAATAAAATCTGTCTGGCCGGATATTAGCTCGAATAAAATAACGAATCTCGAGCATCACGAAGGAAAATAAGGGGAGAAACTGCAGACCGCTATGGATGCACTGTACCACGTACCAACTCCTTTTATACACATGGACGGCAGGTGAATATATCCATTCCACGTGCGTTTAACCGGAAGCTTTCAAGTCAGCAAAAAACATCCTGCGGCACACTTGTAGTGACTTGCAGGAATCGCGGTGCTCGGTAAAACCGCTCCAATTAATGTTCGAAAGTCGAATTCTGAACCGCAAAAATGACTGCACTTCATGCTTCTTTTTTTTTTTAAACAAACTGGCGGATGTTGCAATCAGCGATTCCTTTCGAACGAAAGTATACGAGCGAACCGGTACACTTTGTGATTTAAGATCACGATCAGTGGGGTGGAAATTTTGGAAGAGAGCACATGCGGCGGCCTCTGGCACCGTAAAGCGAGCCCCGCAGAAGCCCTTCGAAGGTCTAAATGATCGCGGGGGGGGGGGGGGGGGGGGGGCAGGAGAAAACAGAGGTTGAAATTGGAGTTAGGGTACCATCTGCATCTTCCAGCTGAAATTTATTTCTCGGTGGGGTTTTTAATAACTGGATAAGGGGAGGGGTGGGAGGGTAGAATGAATATTAGCAGGTGTATAATGTGATAAATTTCGTTTGTGCTTTACGAACGTTAGACGGCGAATGAATTGATCTCGACACTTTTACATGTATATGCATATACATATAATAGGTAGGTATATAAAAAGAATTGTACGCGTGTATGTGTGTGTGTGTGTAAGACGTGTAAGCATCCGCGAATGAATTTTTCAGCGCAGATTATATTACGGAGAATTTATGTGACGTAGTATTACCTAGAAGAAGGACTCGGCTCTTCTAAAATCCTGACTTTCATGCATTCGCTCATGTTTATCGCATCTCTTATATTCAACCTATTCACAACGGGATTTTAAAACCGAGATTTAATACGTTGACCTCTTCGCGAGTTCGCGAAGATGAATTGTAAAAAAACTAAGATTGTCTTCTTGTTGATTTTTTGGAAACAGTTTATCGCCACGGATGTATCGACAATGCATGTGAGAAGTCTTATTTCTCGCTAAAATTATTAATTATCATTAGTCTTTGTTATCTGGCCAAAAATTGAGTTTTCGCAGAGTCATAAACACCTCGGTTATATTTGGTATATTTGACTTGATTCGCGGCAGGATTTTATATGTATAAAACCCTGCATATATATATATACCTTGAAGATGAAAGTTGAGGGTGAACTTTTATTGCGAGTATACAAAGGAAGATTGAGGATCGAAAAGAGTCCGGTATCAAAAAGAGGAAGGATCCAGGACTATTTCGGTTTCACGGTAAATTTCGTACCAATCGTAAATTCCGATAGAACTCTGCAAAGAAGAAGAAGAAGAAGAAAAAGCAGAAGAAGGAAAATACGGAGGACCAAAGAGAAAAACGGAGCAAGGGAAATAACAAAGATTGCAAACACGACGACGAGGATTTACGGGAAAACCATTTTTTCTTTTCGCCTCTTCGAATCCCACCGTAATTCGAAATCACATCGAACGATCAGCCTCGAACGTTGTGAAATATATATCATGCTTTTCGAGAAGAGTGTAAAGCTGGCCGAATTAACGCAGCGCGTAATCGCGATAATCGCAGGCACCAAAATCTAAAAGGTATAATATAGATATATGACAGTGACATAGAACAGAAGTTGGGTTGAGGTAATAATTTGTGGATGACGCTTCGTCCTCAGACTTGAGAAGACTTTCGGCTCTCTCTCTCTTTCTCTCTCTCTCTCTCTCTATCTCTCTCTCTCTGCAGGATCAAGACACCCCAAAATGCCCGGTTTATATCCGCAGGAGCTCCCCGAGTGCTAAACAAACTTGTAAAAGCCTCGGGCCATGAATTCATGAAGGTAATGTAATTACTTCTCGGATTACATGGACGAAAACCAGTCCAAGTGATAATCCGAATTCGATTAAGACTAGGCCGCTTCCGACCCGAGATATGGTAACGCGAAATGAAACCTGATTAAAGCGTTTCAAAAACGGATACTACCCTCCACGTGTACAGTTAAAACAAGGGTCAGAGTATCCACATGCAATTGCTTTATCGAACGAATAAAAGTATCGTGAGATAGATTTTTCGCGATCCGTCGAGTCTTCTCTGTCGTGAAACGTCGTGAAAATTATCACCGAGTTTCGTTCAGCAAGGAGTGGAAATTTAAAAAGGCGGAGTTGAGTTGGGGTTAACCGACAGCAGGGGGTAGCTGTCGCTTTTTTTTCCACCTAGGTTCGGGTGAATTAATGGTCGGTTGTTTGCCGGGAACTGGTGCGGTTAACGACTAGACAACCATCCGACGAACCAACCGAGCAGCAGCAGTTCGCCTACCTTGAAAGGGATGTTTCTCGATCTCGGTGAGTCCTTAACGATCCGGCTCTTCCGGGGTGGCAAGAGGATCGTTTTTTCTCTCGCGAAAGGGAGCGTCGAGGTCAAAGACTGCGGTGTATATACACAGTGATATAGATATAGATATAGATACAGAGAGACTAACTACTCGGGGAACGAAGGGAGGAGGGTGCAACCGATTCATCCCGTATGTTGAGACGTATGGTGGCCATGGAGAGCTCGAAACCGGAACAATTAATTCCGACGGACCGACGCGCGATTAGAAATAAGACTAACGACGAGCTCGTCACTCGAGCTCACCGCGGTGTTTGCCGTTCCTTGTTTGCTTCGTCCTTAGTACGCATTATCGAGGCTTTCCGTTGCTCTTCTGCACGGGGGCGAATAAGTTTGACAAGCGAGTCACGTACGAGACGAGAAACGCCTTGTGATTACCAAACGAATTTCACCGAGCCACGCTGTTTTCTAGGTATAATTTAACAGTAAATAATTCTACTGGACACCGAATAGAACCTGCTGCAGAATTACTCGATTTTTCTTCTTCAAACGTCTTCCAGCCTCGACTCGCAGCTGCTAGTCGGTATTAAATGCAAACAGTTACGGTAGCCTGCATGAAGGTGCGCAGAGAGAAACGAAGTTCGTTTGCTGAATAAATGATGAAGCGCGAAAAGCATCACGTTTTGTAATTCATCTAGCGAAAATTAAATCAATTTGTCAAATCAAGCCGTGAAAGGATCAGAGGGAAAAAATTTCAGGACCATCTTTTTTTTTCAATTTATTATGCTACTCGTTCAGTCAAGTTCCCGTTTTATAATAATATCATTCAACTGTCTCGCAGGTATAAAATCGAATTAAAATCGTCCCCCCCCTGAAGCAGTAAATAAAAGATGATTATTGAATTTCATTTATACATACATATTACATATGTGTATATATATATATACATATATATAAATATAAATTTTCACACCCTCTCTGGGGAATTCGATACAAATTGTTACGGGAATTCGAGCGGATAGCTCGTTGAATAAATTATAACTTCCACCCTGTTCACGACTAATCCTCTTCCCGCATCTATATGTATAGTAAAGTGTATAATTTTTCCACTTCTCGCGAGTATTTTCTTTCTGATTTTTTTTTCAACCATAAGTCAATACAATTCTTGTCAATTAAATGAAGGAAAAATTGGATTTCAAATAAATCAATTCACTTTCTACACGACACTTTATATCGAAAATAGAATCGGTCAACGCTTTCCAGACTTGTATATAATATACGTATATTCGAGATTTTCCACTTTTCTCTTTGGAAAGCCAGCTCGAGCTGAGGGTGAATTATAATTGGATTAACGTTTCACGTTGCGGGAAAACGTGAGTTGACGATGAGCAGATGTCCAATAATTTGAGAGCCCTTCGAGTTTTAGAATTTATCCGACTGTCGTATGATTACGGATTGTTATAACAATTTTCGAACAGAGTGTGCCGACGCGAGAAACAAAAAAACGAATAATTCAGTTTGTTTTTTGTTTTTTTCTTCTTTTAATTCAATTATTTCCTTCCCCATTAAACCGGTATCATCCGAAACAAAATAAAAGTAGATGCGCACAACACGTGACTGGGAAATCAATTGTCCTCGAATTAATGAAATCAGGAAGGGGAGGATCGCTTGGCAACTTCCGCTTTTATTATTTGCACTTTTCCGGGTCAGAGGCTAATCTCTGTCTGACGATCCCCGAGGTCCACTGAACACGAGCCGCGACATCAAGCCGTTGTAAAATAACAACAAACTAACTAACCACATCATATATAATTTACATATAAACACACGTCAGGTTGTCGGTTTGCGACACCGAGAGAAACAGGCGCGAAAACGACGAGGTGTAAATACCGTGTGAATTTAGAAGAGTTCGCAAAAATGTGCGTAAAAAAAGATATTCGCGAACGTTTTAACAACGGACGGCGACAAATTAAACACGCGATTGAGAATTAGGAAAGTTCGTATTAACGGTGGGAAAAAGTGTGTGTGCCGAATGGGAAAGTCGAAGACAAAAAATTAACAGTCGAGAACGATTCGCCGCAAGGTGCGGGTTCCCTGATCCCCCCAAGTCCCGAGATCCCGGATTAGCTCGATCGCCACGCGAGGCGGTAGCCTTAATTGATGGAAATCGAGAACCATCAACTTCTCAACGGTCGTATATTAGACCCGCGGGAAAAATTCTCGAGTTTAACTGTTTTTAGGTCTAGAGGGAGAAAAACGCCGGCTAATGTTGGAAGAATTTTTAAGAAATAAATTAGGCGATGTCTTTTGCTTTTAATTGCGATGCTTTTCTATCCTAGATGCAATATTCGTGGAGACCTAAGTAAGTGATTATAACTGGATGAACCCGATCGCAAAAAAGAAAAAAAAAAAAAAAAATCACAAAAAACTGTAGCCACTAAATCTTCGCCACAGAATTGAGAACACCAATTCTTCTTAGATTCAAACTTTCCAAACTTTACGCAGACATTACAAAAGACATTTCGTCGAATAGAAGTGAGATATTTCTAGTCCGTCTAGACGGTAGTTTCACCCACGCGACGTAACGGATTAAACGGATTCAGCCGCAGGAATGACGTCACAGCTTCTGCGTCTGAGAATTCGAAGAGTAAAAATAGGTGATGAAGTACTTTGAACGATTTTCAATACCGCTTACAACAGTTCCATAAGGTCCAATAATTCATCTCCTCGATTTCAGAGACCAACTAGAAACTCTCGAGATCCCAATTGCAGATATGCAACTCCGACGATAAGAGGCTAAACTCAATCAAGTCGAGTTATAGGAATTCGAAGTTGGTTATAAGACCTAGATTTTCACGATATTAGGAACAACAAGCTTCTCACAAGTTGCATCAAATTAAACTCTCCTGCACGAACAGGATTAGTTATATATCAACAAGACACGTTCATGCGACGCGCACTTACAATTTGAGGCGTATATTGCCCTGTTTGGGGTTGAAATTTGCTCAAATCTGTGGAACAGCCAAGCGTCAACAGCAGTTTGGTGGGCCGGAAGTTACGTAACAGTAGCAGGAAACCCTCGAACAAATTGCCGGTACATGGGCTGGCATACCTGCCCGATCCACACGCGGATGCAGACATTCCACTCGCGATCTCTAGTCGAGGCTAGTAATGGATGCAGCGGCAGTTAGATGCACTCGGGTATCTCCTGACAGGCCATTAGAGGAAGACAATGTGGATTGCAGAGCGTCCACAGTCGCGTCGTTTATACCTGGCTATTGGCCGTAACGTATGTGAAATGGAACATGATGGTATACATATAGGATGCATTAACGGGGCGCGGGGAAGCGGAAATGATATCTTCCGTCGCAGTGCGCTCGTTAAATCCGCGGTATGCGGTTCGTCAGAACGGAAATTTGCCAGCCTCGGCATATCCCGGGATGCCATTCGGAAGAGAGTTTCGAAATTCTGCAAATACATTGATCAGTTAACGCTATGTAAGTCGTTCCGTCGCATAGAATTTCTGTCTGGATCATGCGTAGATCCAGAAATCTGCGTCACTTTGTACGAAGGTATATACGTATAGATCGGCGACTGCAGGATGATATGAAATCTCCGACGAGGGTGAGAATTTCATCTCTTCTCTGCAGCCAGCAGCAGTGCTACCCATCTCAGCTTCGTACCTACTTTGAATTAGTTTAATCAAACTACTGCCATTTAGCGACGTCGTGCAAGCATCCGTCTATTCCGTCGCTTCACTATTCTCGGTAACACTGTATATGTATAATATATAACGTGCAACGTAAGCCGTGCGGATGAAAGCTGAGAAATTATTCATCCGAATATCAAATATACCGCCGCCGCGTTGCTCTTTGTCAAGAGAAAAGTTTTTTTCCCTCCTTCCGTTCTTTTTTCGCGTAGGGGAATTTGCGGGGATTACATTTTTTTTAATAGACCAACGATCGGAAAAGAGTTTCTTCAAAACGTGTGTGAATAAGTCGGTCTCTTTCAGAGTACAGAGCTAGATTTTTCCGCATTCATAAACCGACTTTATTGAACAGGCGATCTAGTTTTAAGTGAGCTTTGATGGGATGACTAATTACAGACTTAAAAATGCAAATTAATTACACCTAAGTCTCTTTGATAAGTGCAGCGATGCTGCAGGTGAAGCGGTACATCCTTGCTCGTAAAACAGGCGATGCGTATAAACCCCAAGAGATTTTTCACTCGAGTAATATAACCCATAAGTTATGGAATAACGAGATAACGAAGAAGAAGACGAAGAAGGCTATAAGAGACAAAGCTAACCGGCAAACAGATCAAAGTGGAAGAAAATATGAGAGAATCGAAGATCAGATCTAGTCGCAGGTGCCAAAAGCACTAAACGTGCGGTTAGGCAAGGTTCGCGTTGCACAATTTCTAAACTCGGCATCGGTCGCGTACGCGTTATAACGGCGCCAAGTTTCCACTTCGTATCTAAAAGTGTGGTTACTAAACCAGTTTTCTCTTGCGGTAATGGATTTTATCGCGGTTGTGCAGCAGCAGCAGCAGCAGCAGCAGCAAAGGTTTGACGCGAAACAAACAGGAGGTGGAAGCAGTTGGTGGTCGTTTTCCGTGTGCCTCTAATTCTTCAACCCTCACCTCGCTGCTGCTAATGGAGACCCTGTTTCCTTCGCCTTCCGGTCGCCCGAAGTTATTAGCTAATCTCCGACGCTATAAGCCGTTAATAATTAGTTACTAATCCAGCCGCACTACTTTCCGGCCGACGTTTGCCGCCGATAAATCTCGAGGACCGGATTTAATTCCATTTTATCCACCCTCTCGACTTGTACCACTTCTTCAGGAGCTTCTACATAATACGGTATAAAAATTGTTCGTAAACCAGCTTTAATCGCGTCCAGAATTCTGAACCCAATTTCATCTCTTCGATCAAGCATTAGCTGCAGAAATCAGATATTTTTGCAGGGTTGGAATAATTATGCAAAAAGTAAGGGAGGAGAGTTACTCAGTTTAGCCGGTGCGAATGCAAAAGTGAAATCCAGAGATCCTCAAAGCTGTCAAACGAATATTGAGAAGCCGTGATATCTTTTTTCGATATTTTAGTGCGTCAATTTTCTCTTATCTTGCTCAATCTATTTTAGATTACGGTAATTTTCAGGCGTTGAAAAACGCAGGACTTTATCGCGACGTTGACAGAGTTAGATTTTTCGTTTCTTGCAATTTGTAAAATCTGTTTACGTGGCCAGTTTATTTGTCATCCGTAATATGATAACCCCAGCGTTTATTAAGTCTGGAATAAGTGTGATACATATCGGACGATATTTAGCTGAGCCAACTATCCTGCAGGTATCTGCATAAGCCGGATTTTACTATCCAGAAAACTGTGGTAGATGCAGTTTTTAACGAGCCTGCAACCTCGACGCGATGTTCGCGACCTGGTCTAGATGGGTGAAAACTAGTAACTCTAGATTCGTTGGTGAAAAATATTAACTTTGGGAAAGTTCAAATGATCAAGAATTCAAAAAATTCAATTTCGCAGACAAATTTCACACGAAATATTCGTCAATCAGATATAAGAATTTATGGACAAACATAGTGCATCGAAGTTCGACCAGTAGATAAGAAGCTAATCGAGATCAATGAAATTAGGAGAAAAAAAACAAAAAACAAAGCCAATCGTTGCAAAGTTTTGAAAACTTCATCACGCAAATAAATTATTTCAAAATGTTTAAGATTCCGAATAAAATTAGTTATATCGAAAAAAAAAAAATGGATTGTTTCAAATTTGAAAGGTTCAAAATCTCGAATAATCTGATAATTAATCAATCGATCGGAATTCCGACAATGACACGAACATGATTATTTCCAACAAATTTAAGTTTGCTACTTAAAAAACCACTCTCAAGTAAACAGTACATCCGAAGATTACAAAAAAACAATGGAGTATAAGCCGTTGTTCGGTTTCGAGCGTCAGACTGTTTCCCGATTTTGTCCTCTCGAGTTCCATAGATATGCATATTAATATACTATCACAATGAAAAATAGAACGAAAGCTATGAAATGCCTGTCAAAGCCACATGAGGAGATTACAACGTCCAAAGCTGCGCGGTGCCTCGAGTTGAAAGGCGATTCGAATTCTCTCTCACCCCTCTCTCTTGATGTCCTGTCGCTGTCACTTCCACCTCAGCTGAATGCTTATATCACGCTCAGGCTCATAGTACTCGGCTTTTAAATTGATCCAATGGGCTCGCATGCGCAGATCGACGAATTTCGGTCACTGAATCAGCGTCCTCGCCTAATTTCAATGTCAAGCCGATTAAGACCCCAGCTTTTCGTGGAGAAAGCCTTAGGCGCCCTCAATTAATTGGTGTTGCTCTACTAATTACACCGTTCGTGCTCTGCCATTAATAGGAAATTTTATACCGATGATCCAATTACAGGCTACGGATCATATAACAAATTTTCCTCGGACGAAAATTCCCAACTGTTATATACATATGATAATGATGAAAAAAAAAAAAAAAAGAAAACCAGTTTGTCGTTTCAAAGTCCGTTTAAATTTCAAGGGAAATACAATATCCCAATTTGAGTTTAATAACGTTGTTGAAAGTGCAACGAGTCCTGCATTTTCACCGTTAAACTACAAACTTGACAAGTAAAAAAAAGCATTGACTTCACTTCTGCACGATATATTCCTGCATAAACGTTGACATATTTTCATCGCAAATTATTCAATTCTATAGGCTGTCGTCAGGACGGTTAACGACTGCACTATAAGAAGTGGTTTTGTACTCGTACATTCACGAGTTTGAAAAGACGGTTGCTTATTCCACGTTCATGGCGTATGCAGATGCAGTTTGTAATATTTGTGTCAACATTCGCATGAGTAGATGGCAGGTAGGTTGAATCGAAGTTTGATACCCTTATGCGGAATGTAAAGAGCTGCTGTACGTTCCGTTTCGTTCCGTTCCGGTATTCCGTGACAATGGATTCCCTTCAGCACTTGGGCTGCAAGGTGGGTGTTCATCGAGGTAAAGAATGGGCGGAATCTTGACCGAGTAAAACTGAGCAAAATGTGTAATCAGAGAGCGGAATTGCATGTGTAAAGGTAGTCTGTATGTACCTCGTAGGAAATGAATGCAATCTGTGGTTACGTACGAAACACGCTGCGTGCAGTATTCATATTCAGAAAATTTAATAGCAGACAATTTTCCGGGCATCAATGTTTCATGACTCGACTTACGTGTAATTCAAGGGTTTGAATAGTTTTTCCTGCTTTTCTTTTTCTATTTTTTTTTTTTTTCTAACAAAAAGCGTTATAATAATACCTACCTCGAGACAATTGTTATACACGTAGAAGTTATGGAAAATTTTTTAAACGAGTTTGATAAATGCCACTACGCTGTATATCTATATCTATATATATATATATATGTTAATTATATTTACTCCGGCAAACGTTGTTACCGAGAAACGACAAACATTGTTTGCAAGCAGATATTTACGTCCGTCTGCTCGGCTTACCAAAACAATTTCTGCAACCTCGCGAGAGCGGGACGTTTATACGTGTATAATCTACTCGTATAATGCGTACATACACATGTACTATGCGTATATGTATACATAAACGTGACGCGAGAAATGTATACGTGCGAGAATGTACAACAGTTTTGTTCCTTGCTGCACGACACATTTTCGGCTAATTGTCATTTCGAGAAACGTCGCTTCGTTGAAACAAGTAGCAAAAAGAAAAACGTCTAATCGTATAAAACGTGCAAACTGCATTCAGATATTTTTTCAAACACGTAATGTTGTGCTTTAAAATATGAGGCATTCCACCCCAAACCCAACTTCGTCTGGTCCTCATCGTAAGCGATTATTATTTTCTTTTTAAGCACGGTGTAGAGTATAAAAAAAGAACATCTTTCAAAGAGTTTTAGATTTTCTGAACCACGAGATTGATTTTTACTGATTCCAAGACCACGAAGACTCAATTATTGAATTTATAGTGCTAATAAATTGGTTTCAAATTTTTTTTTCAACAATTTCTTTGTTAAAAATTGACTATTTTGAGACCAAGATGGGAAGTGAACTTGCTTTTGGTTCCGAAGCTACAAACGAAAAAAGTAATTGAAAAGTGAGAAAAAACGTATAGAATATAAATTTGTATTTTTGAAATTTACATTTGATTCTCGCTTTTCATAATTATTTGTCTCGCCTGTAGCTTCTAAGCCAAGAATTTGGCCATTTTTATCTTTGTCGAAAAATTTTTATATCTCAACAAAGAATTCACGAGAAAAATTCGAAGCCAATCACTTAGGGCTATTCATTCGAAAATTGGGTTTTCGTGTCTTTGGAAGTAATAAAAATCAGACTATCGGTCCAAAAAAATCTAAAACCCGATGAAAGATGTTTTTTTTTTTGTACACCCTGCACCATACTTGAAGATAAAAAAAATCGTCGTCAGTGAGAAATATGAAGTATTCAAAAGCGACAGAAGCTTCGATAAAAATTGCAAATCATCCGGCTACGCAGGAAATATCCTTTGATAAAAAGTAACCGCAAAAATGGATGTTGGTTAAAAAAGCAAATCTTTCTCCGGGCACATCCGGCTAGTTCCTTTCGTACTTACCCGCGTGTACTTTATCGGCGCGCATGTATATACGCCCGCAGCGTCTTCGGGAAAAGTTTTCAATGCCTATAATACGCGGTTGTCCCTTTTATCGCGAACAATATATCCCTTATCTTTACGGTAACTGCAGTCAGGTAAATCCGGCCAGGCTGTGGCGAGTCCTTGCGAAGTATAACGTTCCTGGGTAGGTACCAGAAACTCGGGAAAGTTATTCAGGTGCAGGATAGGCAAAGAAGCGGTTTGAAATATTGTGCATACTTTGTCCAAGCTCCGGAAGTCGCGAGACGACTTCCACTGTATTCGTGTTCCACGTTGTGCCCAGGGTGTGTCCGTAATTTGTGCCTACAATTGTGGATCGGTTTACCTTGAAAATGTAAAGCGATAATAGACGCGCGCGGTTGCATCAACAATTTAAGCTGCGCAGTTTTAATGTCTGTTTAGAAATTTTCCACTTGGCATAACTCGCTGTAAGTTGTTTCTGGAATATTTTAACGAAACCGTTGAATTTCAATGGCGGATAAAAATTGGCGGTCGCAATTCGTCCGCGTATTTTTGCTGTGAAATGATAAATTGACTAGATCCCGTACGTACGTCTATTACAGTTGGTACAAGACATTGTTCGCATTGTTGGACTTTTCAATGCTGGCAATAATCCAATCCAACAACTTGAGTCGTTCACCCGTTTGTGCGGGGAAATGTAAGGTTCCGAATCTGAAATTCATTCGCAGTGAATTTCTACGCAAAGTCAATTTCTTGATAGATCGTAAAATTCGTTCTTGCCTGATCGCTTTCATTGGAACATACGTACCAACGTTGGATTCCATAGAAGGTCGAATTTCCTCGGGTACAATAAAACGCCGACAAAAATTACGATAAGAGATTTATTACAGTCGAAGCAGCACGACCCATTTTCCTGACAATTTATCAACGTTGTATTGTATAGATCGAGGTTGTAAAAATGATAATTATTATAATTGTAGAGAATAAAAGTAAGTCTGTCATGCGAAGGGGGGCGTTAAATGTAATTGTACATGATTGTACGTTATCTTATGTACGTATCTCGGTTCGCCTTGGGTTTCTTATTACCATTTTCTTTTGTGAAGCGTCTATACCTACGAGCAAAGAGAGACAATGGAAAGCCGAAACAAGCAGAATAATAACAAGTAACTCAAGAATTAGCATGAATTAGCTGAAAGGTGTGAATCGCGTCATGTGACGAATAAGACAAGCTCTTTAGCTGAGCAAGTCCACCGCGTATTTATTACAAGCGGTTCAACAGATCGCAAAAGCAATTCTGCCTGGATTGCTGTAACAGTTTTTCCCACATCAAGCGTATAGAAGAGACTAAAACCAGCCGAATCGAAGCTGACGTGATATGGATAATCGTTGTTTGTCGCAGAGAAGCGAGAAGTCGGTTTAACCTCGGCAAAATATGTATATTAAGTCACGCCTCGTAAAGTCTGTGTAATGGACGTGGAAAGTAGGGAAAAAAAAAATGTCATAACGTTTGTTATATATGAATGAATGGTTGAATGAATGAATGATTACGATAACGACAACAAAAACGGAGGAAAACGGAAAAGGTGAAGTTTGAAAAAGCTTCGCTGGTGCAGCCTACAAGGTATTCGAATGAATGGGTATAACGACCGGGTACGAAAGCGAAGTCTTTGATTTCGCTGGTGGAAATGTGAACAATAAGAATGCGGAACAATGAAGCACCACAATGGCGAAGGACCAAGTACAAACGGCTCCCGCCGACGACAGGGGGGGGGGGGGGGGCGTCGAATAAAAGTCAACCCTTCGCTTCAGCCCCTCTTATTTCTCTCTCTTCTCGGCCCCCCGAAGCCTCGAAACCTGCAAGGCATCGACGCTCCTCGAACAACCAAACGCAATCTCCCGTCGTCAGCCATATTGTCCTGACGCGTCAAAAACGTGATTGAATCGTCGTATACACATAATGCCAATTCTCGCGAACTGATTTTCATTCGGAACACGCGATTTATGCTGGTAATTTTGTTTTCAATTTTTATTTTACATTTTCGAACACATTTTCATGTATATACATATATAAACAAAACCACTTTTTATCCGATGCACAAGTAAGAAAGACAAAAATTTGAATTTGGTCAGTGTAAATTTTGATAAAAAAAAAAAAAAAATGGTTGAACCCTCGATCGTAGAATGAAAAATTTGAGAAAGAATTATCGGACGAATTTTTTTTAAGGAACGAATAGTCTGGCCTCCATCTGCGTTTTTTTTCTCACTTCACGTACGAATGCCGGAAGCCAGATAGGCCGTGACCCAGAGAAATGAGAGCGTTGCCACGCCTTGGCCAACCCAACCAAACTATTCGAATAACCTAGGCATGTGTGCACACCTTCGTACGCTATAGACATTCACACGCTCCGAAGTTTCTATGGTTATCTTTAGGCGGTCTAGAATAATCATGACGAGAAGCAGACACGCGCCACCCGGTAGAAGTGGATTTGAACATTGCTTGGCGTATATTTTAATTCGAACCGGTCCGATCCGGTCATCACTTCTATACGGTAAAGTAATTCGGCGATTGATCGCTGCAACGATTCGTCTTGATGCACGCAGCGCTCTGTGCGTTTTTAACTAGAAATATATATTATATATATGATATATAATTGCGAATAAATGCGAAGCTCGGCGTATTTTATTTTTATTTTTGTCTAACTTTAGGGGGAGAAAAGACTTGTACGCGTGAATTTTTTAAGCTTTTAACTATGACGAGAGATTGAAAGGTCTGCGATTGTTTGATGGAAAAATAAGATAAAATAAAATAAAGATACAATTTATAGATATAGCTCGATTATAAATTGTAAATAATGTGAAAACGTGAGACGTGTATTAATAAAAGAAAAGTTAAAAATGATAAATGATAAAAGTGAAAGCGTTCCGGTGCTGTTATTAATATACAGTAGTATAATGTTGCGTGGAATACATCACAGCTAGGCGTAACTGGCAAGTTTCACACGCAAAAAAGATATAGGCAGGCGCCACAGGTGAATTCATTGAATTGCGTAATGAACGTTTGTATAATATAACAGACAGACAGAAATGCGTAACATGAGTCAAAGTCGCAAAACATTGCATCGCATCGGCGTTAATTGGACTGCGCGAGAGCAGGTTCTCTGAACGCGGGAGCGAATATTCTTAATTGAAGGTAATTAAAAATACGGCTGAGCGTGAAACACGTGATATAGCTACGTCACGTCACGTCGCGCGAATTGGAACACACATATGCATATGCACACGTAATGCGTTATTCATTATTCATAACACGGAAATACATGTATATGTGCATAAGCGTGCGTGCGTGCGTGTAATGGTAGCGAAGGGTGGAGAACACGATTGGGGAAAAACTGAGGGTAGGTCACGGCCGGAAGTAGCAATTTACTGCACGCGGTTAACTTATAAAGCGTGACCGAGAAAACGTAATTAGCTTGTCCCCCACGCGTTACGTAACGACGTGCCTAATTAGCGTAGAGACAGCTAATCGTCGCCTCTTCCCTCATATTTTTTCAAGTTTTTTCCTTCCTGCATCAAATTTCATCTTCTTTATTTTTCTTTCAATTTCCCCGCGATCTCTATCCGTGAATTCTTATAACAATAACATTTCTTGGCAATTAATGATTTCGCAAATTAACTCGGGGGTCGCAGCGAACCGTCGTAAGGAGAAGTTACCGACTTCTACTTCCGGTTGATTGAATTTTTACTTATCCTCTGGAAGAAAACTTCTCACAGATTTTTGCAATATTTTACTGCGACACGCTTACAGATGAAAAAATGTTTCTAATTTACACAATTCCGCGACTACTTTGCTGCACAGTAATACTTGAGAAGCGGAAGATGGAATTGAACTCACGCTTCTGTACAAGAATTTATATTACCAACATTAGATATATATATACATATATATATATATATACATATATATAAATATATACATACACAACGAAACGCGATATCTAATGCAAGGCAATCGACGTAATAAAATCTCGGGTAGTCAATACAGCACTGGAGTTTTAAAAAGCGACTAAATATTTCTTGTGTAAGAATGGAATTTTCATTCACATGATTATATTCGATTCAAATAAGCGGACCTTTTCACTCTGCGAGAAATTAATCAAGCGCCCTCAACTGCACTTTGACAATTTCGATAATGAGAAACTCGGACTTGAATTTTCGCCACCATTGCACTATTACGAACAAACTGTACTCTCTCTAATTCCAGATTCTGTGAAAATCTATTTGAGTGACATTTCAGAAGTCATATATTATTAACGTAAGTGTAAAAGTATAAAATCCATCTGTGATCTCCTCAACTCCGTAACGATTTTGCATATGGGTATCTATAATAGAAATGAATTATACAAATACCTGAAAGCATCGCGACCTGAATTTCCGATTATATTTATAAGCCGCGAGAGCAAATATAGGATCAGTGTGTCCCAGTTGGCAACGGGTTACTTTTATCCTGGACGAGTTTCGTTCGTCGTAGAATCGCGAGACGCATAAGCTTCGCAGCTTTGGCCCAAAGTTTCGCTTCACCCCTGCTGCCAGGGGTCTCGATCGATTTCGCGCCCATATTTATGAGACGGAATCGCAGCCACCTTTTTTTTACCCATAAGGCAAAACGGCCGAAACGCCTGCAGAAGCGACGCTGCCGCAGCTTCGGCGTTTACACAATCTTGAATCTTAAATCTTGATGCGAAAACGATCCGAGAAGTCACGTGTTTACACCTGAATATTTTTTTCAGCAGTAATTTCTACCCGAGTATTTCAACAGGTTACAAAAAACGAACCCAAATCCTTCGCCCTCAAAATTCGGATCAGATCCTGACCGAAAGATCATCTTCGAATATAAATTTCATCGGAATATAAATTTCTCAAGCATGCTGCAACATCAGAATAAATTCTGCGAAAAACACATCGTCGCAAAACTCGAACCTGATAATTTTCGTGCTTGTGAAATTCGTTCGAAACTTTCGTTCTCCGTTTTTCCCCAAACTCGAAAACGCCGATCGCCTAATTCCTGCGAGCGTGATTTCACGCGCAACTCCATCTGGCGCAAGAATCCGGCGATAAAATTCGTCCGAGGCCGAGTTTGTGAATGCGAGAGGCTAGGATAACGGTATACGGCGTACCCGTATGTCCACAGGACGGAAACTCGTATTTGTTTGCTCGAAACGCGGCCCCAGGACCAAGGCGTCCGACCGGAGAGGCCGTTTCCACTTACACGCGCCCAGGATATCCATATACATATGTATAGTTGCATACACAGGTCCATAGATATACGTATAATGAGACAAGAAATGCCATGCGGATGCCAGAGGCCAAGGCAACTCGTGCTTTGACGCCGTTTGGCCTTGACCGATGATACCCTTATACATATCAGCACGGTACTTTGACTTGGTCTGACTTTTTTCATGCCGGTAACGGTGTCTCCTTACGAATACCGAATCCCATTAAAATTGGCGGTGATTCGCGAAACACAAGACATGAAAAAAAAAAAAAAAAAAAAAACATCAAATATTTTCGTTTCAGTCATAGTATACTGGATTGCAGTCAGTTCATTACATCTCTTTTCAGTGGTGTAACTAGACTTTACGGGCCCCAATGTGAAGAAAATTGAAGGACCCCCCTCCTCATCGTCCTTCGGACGATAAATCGGCAATAAATATTTGAAAGCTGGGTTTCATTATAAACGAATAAAAACTAAAACTGCAATTAACCTTTAATCTTGAATTACTACTCAGCCTACTACTATACCTATCAACCCTACTCACCTATCACGGGTCTTACTACGAGAGCGGACTGTATTTGTTAGAAAGAAAACTCTTAAGCGGTATAGATAATTAAATTGTAGAATAGCGGGAATTGTATGGGAAAAGCCTGCATTTATTTCGAAAGAAAATTAATTTATCACAGTAATACAAAACTTCTCATTAATCGTCTTACAAAAAAATTATATGTATAAAAAATGAGACATTGACTGACCAAAAGATTGATGAAATGCGGTATATTCCAATTTAGAATATTATTAAATTCATACTCAACGTAAAAAATTTTATAGATCGAGTCGCGTGCGATCAATTCACGATATCTACTTTTCTTTTCTTGTAGAGTTGTGGAGTTGCTTTTTGTTGAGGGTATAAAAGAATTTTTTTTTTTTTTTGGGCCTAGCCGGGGCCCCTTCACGACCGCATTAGTCGCATTGGCATAACTACGCCACTGTCTCTTTTTAGCAATTTTATTATTTTAGTCCGGGTATACTTTTCAAAGTCTTAACGCAACGGCTGATGTCGAAGGATATTAAATATTTTTCACTCTTTTCATTCTATACACCAGGACGGTAATTGCTGGGGTTTTTCACCTCGGAAACTTTGAGGATCAGCCGCTGATCAATCACGGGAGTTCGACAGCAGTTGGTCGGTAAATGAAAACCTGATTTCATTTTACCAATGAAAATAAAGTAAAAGATAGACGTTTTTCCCTGGTACTAGACACAACGGAAAACTTGTTTCAAAATTATGTGAAACAAAGGTCCGCTGCTATTTCGACAAATGAGGTGGTACCTATAGGTATAATTGTATACATGCAATTTGAATCGATTAAAGTACATTTGCAGCAGAGAGAAGGTCGAAAATTAATAGCCGTAATGAATGAACATTTCGTCTCGTAGTGAGTAAAATATACGCAAAAAGCAGGGCCGTACAAAGCAGCAGCGTAATTCGATTTCAGTGCAATTCCATCTGTTTCACACTATTTTTAATCAATGCAATGAAAAATGGTAACGAAAGAAAAATATATACATTCCACATTTTGTTGTACTCGAAAGGCTTTCATTTTCGTACCTACATTCCGAACGTTCCTTCTTCTTTTTCACTGCTTTTTCCACAAGTATGTTACATAGGTTAAATTTTATAAATGATAAGGAGACGAGACAAGAAAAAGTAGAACGCAGCTTTTTGCCCGAGGAAACGAGCCGCATCCGCGCATGGCTACCGAGCCGAGTAATGATCCGTCAAAAAGTAGCAGAGTGGGTTATTGTTTATTTACAGGCCCTTCGAAACTGCGCAGTCTCTTTCCCAACTTGAACGTAACCGCCGTTACAAGTCCAGTTACCTCTCCGGGATGAGGTCGAGAATTTCCGCTCTCCTCGCCCGACTCTTCGACGATTCTCTCTTCAGCAGCAGAAACCCACGGACACTGTATACCTACGTTATACACGCACAAAGAGAATCTCGTCGCGTTTCATATCGCCCTCTCACTTTTTGCCTGCCAATTTATTTTCCACATCGCTCCGTTCTTCCTCTCTTACTTTTCGCACTTGTTCAACGCTCGCTTTTTCCCCCCAGGAATGATGATGCTGATGCTGCTGCTGCAGCTGCGATGCAGGTAACAGATGTGTCGTCTGCCTCGTACAGGATAGGAAATTACGCACCATTCGACGAGGAAAGATTGCGAACGAAACGCGAAGAGAACTTTGAGAACAAAAAACCCGCGCGACGGCGTGGATGTTTTATTCCTCTCGTCGAAATTCCTTCGATTCAACTTATCAAACGCGATGGTAATTTCGGTGTCTCGTAAATTCATGGAGAAGAAAAAAAAATCCATAGCTGACTGGGGGGTGGATCCAGCGATCTACGAAAATCGAAACGGAACGTAAAACCTGACTCTTTTCTTAATTACTGCAATCTAAAATGGTAATTGATCGTCGCGCCGATCAAGTCAGGAGTACCTTCGGAGCGTGTAACGGAAACTCGATTAATTTTAGGTGCACATGCCGCCGCGATCAATGTGTGAGTTGGAAAACGGTATTTCCACACGTTTGTAAGCACGAACATTGGCATCGATGCGGATACGTTGAAATCGCTAGCCACTCCGGTAATCGATACTAATTCCAATGACTATGAATACTTGATGCGGGCAAAGCGAACGTCCGATGAATTTTTTACACCGTCGATCCATCGCTCGACGATTCTCCTTATATCGTTGATTCTATAAGTAATAATTGCACGCGTCAACCATGCTTCCCATAAAAGCTGGTTGTTATTATATAATGCCTGTAGGTGATCCGTAATGTCGTATTAGACGTCTAAACAAGAACGTTGCCTCTGAAATTCGTCCATTGTTGATGGTGTTAGGATGTTGTCGTTACGGTGATGCAAAAAAATATACAAGCAAGGACTAAGGGTTGATTTAAATCAGTTTAAACTGGATTTCCACGAAGAAACGCGACGTCCACTTCCGGCAGTTTTCTTAAAGAAATAAATATACCACTTGCACGAGGTATAGAAAGAAGAAAAAAAAAAAACGTTTTCCTCTGTTACGAAGAATAATTAGAACAAGGATTGAATTAAGCATGAAAACCGAGCTTTTGGTATTTTAATCAAATCCATATTTTTTCTTTCTTCAACGCTGAAGAGCCATAGTTGAATTTCAAAAACATGCGTGTTTAATTTTTTCTCGAAATATATGCAGAATTCTTTGTTTTTTTACAAAAGTTCAAGACTCGTAGGCCAAAAATGGAGAGGTTGAAATGAAAAGCAGAATAAACATAGTCGATTCTCCCTGCATTTGCCCATTGACATTGAATATAATAAAAGAATTTCGCAACGGAAAGAGAATAAAAATTCGCAATTTTCGTATTCTTGCGTTTACTTCTGACTGCCGGGAGGCAAGAAAAAGCAGACTTACAAGCTGGAAGATTTTCTCTGGCTACATTCCAACAATTCAGAATTGTTTGGTATTTCGGTATATTCCGACGTGCTAAAATCCCCATTCTGCACGACAAGCCGCGAGGGAAGTTCGCTGATCACGAAAACGAAGCTGCTCGCACACAAATGCTGTCATCGTCGTCGGTGAAAAGGCCGCGAAGATATCTCTGAAACAGTCCTACAACGATTCGCGAGGGTTTCAAGGGAGGGAAATTCTTCATCTTAAATTCCGGTTCGTTTGCCGCCCCAATTATCTTCCGATGATCATTCAAACCGCGATAGCTGAAAGCTCAGAGACTTTTCCAGGACTTGTTATTCGATCGATTTTAAAGGTATCGATGAAACGTGATCAGGTGAAAAGAAACGCGCGTATTATAAAGTATATAATATATACCAGAGTGTGTATTCAGATAATGATAAAAAGTCAGTTTGTTCAAGTGAGAGGAATCAATTACTCCAAGTGTATACATGTATATATCTATATACACACGTAATTGACAGCCTTTAATTTAATGGTTACGGTTATAGCATCGAATTCTCCAGACACGAGGATTTAGAATTAATTGCAAGCTCGTCGACTGATGAAATACGAAAAATCGAACAAAGACCGTCGCTGTATCGTTTTTCCAAGACGTTCTAGTTTATATTTCTGCCGTATAATTTTATTGTTAGCAAGCCATTAAATCTGGCCGATCTAGTAAGGTACAGAAAACATACAAAAACTTCGTAAGGAATTGATCGAGATAGCGAGCATGTAAGTAGATCGAAATAACCTTTGATGTCCGACTAGCAACTCTCGACCTTTTATTATTATATCCACCGAATTCCCCTTGAACTTATTTTCGCTTCAATTTTCTTTTCATTCTTTCCGCCAGTAAATTCTAATAATCGATAAACACGTGGACAGATTTGATTAATTTAATCAAATGAATAATTTTTCATAGCCTCAGTTTTACTCAGAGCAGTGCGTGCGACGTGAGCGGATCTATTACACATATGCATGGCCTCTCGCTGCGTGAATCGCGGGTTTTCCTTAGCAAGGAATTACAGCTACACGCTTTGCAGGGGGTAGAAAGAAAACCGCAAAGTACCGAATGCGCTTTACGAGCGAAATGAACGTACAGGTGGTATGAAATATAAAAGAGAGAGAGAGAGAGAGAGGAAATTGAAAAATTAAAATACAAACTAGGTACATAAAAAAGTAGCATATAACAAAGTTTGTGTCGATTACGTACTGTATTTTCCTGACCAGCAGCTTCCGCATATCAGTCCAACTTTTCCTCCCATTTTGCAACGGTGTGAAGTTGCAGAAGAGCGGATGAAGCAGAAGGAGAAGAAGAAGAAGAAGTAGAAGTAGAAGAATAATAATAAAAGTAACAGCCCTGATCGTTGCACCCACTCCGAAACGGCGTTCAAGTCTTTCTCAGCAAGACTCGCTTGACTGTTACGAGAACGAATAACACTTGATTACCTTATTTCACACTGGATGAAATAATCAACGGTTTAAGGTCAGCGTTTATGCCCACTTTAGACGGTTAAACGGCCGATCGAAATCCCGGCTAAAACATCAACCCCGACTAAGTCTCTTTAACTCCGGTTGTCGCTTTATGATATCATATCCATCCCATAATTCGAGGATTCTGATTTACCGTTTCCAGTCACGAAACCCGTTTTCAAAACGCGATATCACCAGACGACACTCAGTTTCCATCACCAATTCGCTCGACGATACTTATATCGATGTGTATTCAATATTTCCACCCCCGATTCATCGTGCATTTAATTTTATCAACTTCCGTCCGATCTAAATATCAGCTTCACCCCTTGACGATCAGCCAAATACAACCGTGAATCGTATCTTGTCTTCCCTGCGAGTGAAACAAGTATCAAACAAACACTTCTCTCAGCCTTAATCAATCGTCGGTGCAATAATCCACGACGTATTGTAATCGACGTCGATTTTTTCACATACAAAAACACACTTCACCCCGATCATCGCGTCTTGACGCTTACAAACGACTGATCGCAAGTCGTTGACTAGACGAATGGTGTTTACTCACAACGACGAGCACCTTGAACAGGTGTCGGCGTCGCGACGCTGCTGCACACGTGGCTTCACACACGCGTCGCTGTTCGTTAAATCGCGTCGGATCTGTCGGAGCGCCAACGAGTGACTGCCGAGTTCAGATGCTCGTTCGGGGAGCCGAGAGTCCGGCAGAGGGATTTGATTCGTTCTGTCCCCATTGAGTAGTGGGCATGCTACACCAACACGCCGGAAACTTACGTCACACACGACACACACGACACACACGACACACGCACACAAACGCCGTGCGATTTCGCTCGGGGTCTTAACGCTACTGCTAGTCACGTGTGTCCACACAGGTTTTCTTTGTCACGCACACATTGACGATTGATTTCGCGATTCGTATAGTGCATAATGTGTGAGTGCACAGACCTGGTGAAGCTTAGCAGGTTTTTAGCCTCGTCAAAGAGACGAGAGCGCGGAATTCCGGCTTTGGTGTAATAAGACTATCCCAATTACTCGCAGGTTCTTTATTTGTATTGATTGATTATTCACGATGAATTATATAGCTTGTAACTGATTGTTATTTGTAAAAATTGTAGGTTTCTTTTGCATAATTTGTATAATATTAAAATATTGGGATATCCTCGTTTGATTTAAATATACTTTTACAATCATTCTGTAACTGTAAAGGCTATGAAACTCTTGATGTACACCATATTTGCATTGATAAATACTTAAAAAAAAAAAAAATGCGAAAATCATTATTTCGAAGACATGATTTGACGTCCATTCGCTGTCAACTACCCGAACGAATTTCAGTTTATCGAATAATTTTTTTTTAATAAACGTCTTCGAATTATTAATACCTACGGTTTTTTCAGCCGCGCATAATTTCTCCGATTAGTTCCTAAGAAGTGTTTATTACACAAAAGAAGCGAAAATATGGTCGAGCGTGTCGTACGTTGGCTATAATTCAATTTTTTATCTACCGCGAAAGGAAAGTTGGTATAAAAAATGACTAAAAAATATTATATAAAAATGTTGGAAGTCGGTAAGATAACGAAATACGTGAGGGGGGACGAATGAACACGCTGGTGAGAAATATATGAGAAAAGATGGAGATAGAGAGAGACGAGAGAGAGCAAACGGGTGGGTCCGGAGTCCCAAATCGCCCTCGTAGCATCTGCAGCGCATCCCTTGGAAAAGGGACGATGTACTTCGCTCCTCGCTGTGTCGCTGGTTCGCCGTTAATCAACGTAGATTACACGGAATTCATTTTTATCACTTGGACCCCGAGATCCTCGGCGCTGCCCCGAGGATTCCACGAGTTATGACATCGAGTTGGAAAAAGAGAAAGAGAGAGGGAAGCCAATCGCACTCTCGACTTTGCCGGTGTCTCCTTTTCGCGATTTCGCGATCCTCCGTTATTCCGCAAGTCGAGATCTCGCTCTGCATACGATCCATGGTTCGAGACTAACCCGATTCGTTTGCATCTTGCGCGCGTTTAACCGTTTCACAATTGTGTTCTTCAATGATTAAGGATGCACGCAGATTAACGAGCTTAGATTAATTAAAAATTAGTGAGAAATTAATTTTATTACTCTCTCGCGTCAAGTTAATAATTCGACTTTCAGAGTTCTCGATTCACGGTTTCATCATAGTTCCCCTCCGCGAGAATATTATTCCAATGAAACACGTCTGGATAAACTTTTAGATATAATACCTTGTCAGTTGAGAGTTCACGATGATTAATGTTAATTAACGAAGCGTCGATCGTTTCTCGACAATAATTCCAAGAAATCTAAAGAATTTGAAAGACGGCTACATGCAGGCATTACATCAAGATCTATGGTAGTTACAAGTTCAAGTCAGCATGTAAAACGCGGCTCTTCCTCGGCTCTGGTGTTTGAATATTTGACGAGTCTTATCCTCTGGCACATCGCATCGGATCGAACTCTGGGAGTTCGAAATGGCGACCCAGTACTTTGGCATACGTATATATATTACACATACACGGATAATCCGCGAATTACCGGACTGCAGGTACATACATACATGGAATGGGGGTGCGGATAAAAAATTCAAGACCCGCAGAGCGGGGCATAAAAGCTTCTCTGCTTTAAGCTCCTGCAGGCTACCAGCAGGAATGCGGAGCATTATAGATACCTCCTCACACCCAAAGTATACTCGTACTATAGCTGAAGATACTAGTTATCGACGTTCGGTTACCGACTAAAGCACCCGAGCCATATCGCGATGCTGTTGTATCGAAACACGCGTTATCGAAGCGCATAGTGCAGAGTGCAGCGGGACAATGCAGGGAGAAACGGCGTAGAAATTAGCAATTTTTCAAGACGAATTAACGTGGCTAGACGTCTCAGGTGAGCTGACTATGCTATAACCGTAGTTCGAGAGCAGATGACCTTTAAAATGAGGTGTAATACGTAGTGGAGGTATGTGATCGGTGTCTTGCGAAATATAATGTCGAAAGCTAGCCAAGAGTTCAGGCTTGATCTTCGGATCGAGCTCTCTAAATATGCGTTGCGTAGAAAAATGCGGAGGAAAAATATGTGAGAGATGAAAAATAAATAAATAATTTTTTTTCTTTTTTTTTTTATGATGCATGCGAAATCATGTAAGAAAGTTCATCGAGCCTCGAGGCTTGTGTATGTATATGTTCATATTATATTCTCAGTCAGTATTTGTGCGTATTTTTGCTGTCTACGCAGCGTTGTACAAAAATTGGCATATTTTTTTCTTCTTCTTCTTCTTCTTATATGTATGTACAATTATAAGTAATAATATAATACTCACTATAGTTAAAAATCTATATACTTTAGTAATTAATCCTCCTATTGATATATAATAGGATAGGATTAATTTTAAATGCTAGTATTAAAAGTACGTGTGTTTTTACGCCTAGTTAGCTGTACGTTCGCGAACGTTGTATTTATAAATTACACCTAACATTATCGAGGATAGAAAACCAAAAAATAGTACAAAACTTTGATAAAAGTGTAAAATGTCTTGCGTAAATAAAAATGTAAGAAATTAATTAAAAAATACAACGAGTATGTTAAAAATACAAAAATTTGTTCTCTTTTCGGACTTCGATATCCACTGGCGTGACATTTTCTATATATATATAATATGTATGACTATAATCGAGCTTTATCTATTCTAATAATGAGTTATCTGTCACTGTACAAAACATGGGTATGTATATATATGTGTATGTGTGTATATATAATAAATCGTACGTTAGAGAATCTTTGTAAAGGTACAACATGTGTAAAAATACCGTATATGTATAGTTAGACGGAATTACATAAGTTAATAGTTGATTGCGCGTTGTAAATGCAGTTACACGTTAAGGAAAATTCGCGTCGACAAATCAATTTCAGGAAACATTATATCTCCTCGGTTGGAAAAGTGCAACGAGGAGAGCACCGATATTTGAACCAAAACCCATAAGGTTTTATTAAAAGACAAAAGTTTCGAAAGACAGAAGGTCGGAGAGACCGACTTGCATTTGTCCAGTTGACTGACTCGGGAAAGAAGAGTAAGAAGAAGAAGAAGAGAAGAAGATGGAGAATGAGAATCACTTTTCCCGTGGGTTTCCCGTTCTTTCGTGAGAAACGCCCGGATTCTCTTTTCCTTGCGTTACGTTCCATTCGGTGAAACGATAGAAGGAAAGAGAAGAGAAAGAGAGGAAATAAAATTTCTTCGCCAAGTCTTTTTCGGAGCGCTATTCGCGCCGAATGGCCTCTTTCCTTTGTGCGGTGGTAATTGAAAAAAGTAACGAAAGAATGTGGAGGGTTGAAATTAGCCTACAAGTCGGTCTCGACTCTCCCCGTCGCCTCTCTCCACTTTATACACTTTGAAACTTCTTCCCGAGGGTGCATTGACTACTGATGCTGACAGTTATCGGATCATTTTGTTTGCTACCGATTCCAATGTCCGAATAAAGAGCGATTACGCATCAGTGAATCCCTATTTTTTCGATTCGAAAAATATCCTCCGACGATTCAACGCCCTGCGCGTTATTCGTCAGGGGTGAAACAGAGATTAGGAATTACCGTTGAGAGCTGAAAATTATCAGGCAATTGCCCAACCGTCACCGTCACCGAAACGCGACGCAAGGCCGTGTTCCAACTCGCCGTCTCAACTTGTCCGGTAAAAAGCAAATTCAATTCGTCATATACCTGTACATATAGGTATATATATATATATTTATATATGAATAAAACACACGTGGGTTGTACTCTTGATTAAAACTGTGCAAAAAGATGATCTCAGTTGCTCCGTAGAATGTATACCTGGTGGTACGTTTCGATGCAGAGTACGATGGGAGAAGCTAACTCGTCCGATTAAACATCCATGTTATAATAATTTATTACGGTGAGTTGGAACCCGCGAACGAGCAGTGAAATATATATGCGAGTGGACGTTATTACTTTTGATCGTCTTAATAAACGGGACGCGAAATTTACTGATACTCGATTTTATCCTGTAAAAGCTCACTATCCACCATTTTTGGGTTATATTCATGACGAAGAAAACTCTCTTTTTGGTACCGCATAGTAACTAATCTCATTTCTACTTCGGCAATTTCTTATGTTTCACGATTTACTATCACGTAGCTGATTTTTTATTTGTATTTTGAAGCATTTCTTGGTCGGAATCTTTTTTCTTGTCGTACGATTGTTAGATTGAGATTCTATAATATATGTATACCAAGTTTTTTTCGACAGTAAATTCTAACGAAAAACAAGTCGAAATCAAAGCAATACTTCAAAAATATACTGAACGATGTACCAGTAAAATTACAAATACATGTGACAAAATAACAATAACAAAATGTGAATGCCGAGATTAAACAGATTTGAGTTGAACTTTTTCCTCGGATTAGCACAATCTGAACCGTTGAAAAAACGTTTCAAATATAATAATTTCTGAATAACGTTTCCTAGCAAAGACTGCATGTACAGGTATGTATGACAATAGCGTGAGTGAGAATGGTATTCAGAGACAAGGTCTCATCGGGTCTATCCGAAGTGGCTGAAACGAAGGATACCGAACTGTGCAAAAACGAACTCCTTGAACAGAGACGTACCCGGAGATCATAATACAGTTTGAGGGCGACGACGACGACTCGCGCGAGCGGCTCCGGAGCGGCGACTTTGGAACACAGACCTTCCGCCTACTTCCTCAAAATCCCAGTCCCCAAAGGCCACTCACCTGTACCGTTTGCACTGCTGGAGCCGTCCGTCGTCGCCGCTCCGCGAGTAACCGCCGTCCCGTCCTCCTGGCCCTGGGCCTCGTTGGCGTCCGGATGACCCGGATGACCCGGATGACCCGGCGGGACACGGCGCGTATCGAACGTTAAAACACCCGAAGTTTCGTTCGCGGTTTGGATCGTCGAGTCTGTTGTCGACTCCTGGTGTCGCGCCGGCGCCGATCCGTCTCCTTGCCTGCTCGCTGCTGTCGTCGGCAACCCTCGCCCCGACTCCGCCATTGACGTCCGTTGCTGTTCCTGGAGTAAGCAGGCGCTCGAGAGCAGGTCCCACTGACGCAGCTTCTCCCGGTCGATTTCGAACGAACCGGACGTTGCCGTAGACCCGCGTGACGCCTCCGCCATTGTCGGAGCTGGGGGAAGGTTGCCTTCGGCTAAAAAATTCTGCCGATTATCGTGCTCGGTGTCGCGTTGCTGGAGGGTTGCCGCCGAAGTTCCCGGTTTCCGGCGGTAGGCCTCGTTCTCCGAGTCCCATATGTAACCGCCCACACCGATTCTGTCCATGGCCAGTCTCTCGTAGGCTCCTTCCTCGGCCCCCGGATTCCCCTCGTCGCCTTCCTCTTCCTCTCTGCGATCCTCGTCGATTTCCTCCGCGCGTTGCATCCCCTGCACTTCGCTTTGATCCCGGTCTTTCGCGGCGGCTTGTCTCCTTCGCATCCTGTGGCCCTCCCCGGCCTCCTCCGAGGCCTCCCTCCGCAGAATGACGCTGTCGTTCACGTAGGTCGCACCCCTCGTGATCCGCGCCCGACCCCTGGACCCCTGCGCCCCAACGGCTATCCGCCCATCTTGGACGGCGGATGGACCGACGGAGGCTTCCAAATTGTCGAGGGATCTCGCGTGCCTCAGGCTGACCCTGCGCAGACTCTCCCTCCACAGCGAGTCCTGCTCCCAAGGATCCTCGCCGTCGAATCTGCCCTGATTGTTCACAGGCGATGGGTAGACCGTGGTTTCCCGTTGCTGCCTCGTGCCGGTAGTTTGCCCATTGCCGTACCTCTGCTCGACCAGATTCTGGAGCTCGGCATCGTCCAGAAGACCTTCGAGCGACCTGGACCTCCGATGAGCGGCATACCGGGCGCCGATTTCCGCCTGAAAACACGATCCGCTTGGTGTTGCGTTGGGCTCGTCTTGAGTCTTGTCGCGGATTCCGTGCGGGTAGATGTTCCGCGAGTTGAGGTCCGGGATCATGGAGACGTCGGGTAGAGGATCGGTCGACTTGACCCTCCTGAGGGTATCGGCCTCGTATATGTTCCGCTTGTCGACCTGAAGAAGCCCGGCTTTCTTCTCGGCGAGAAACTGGGTGCTGGACTTCCTAAGCTCCGCGGCAATCCGCCTGGCCTCGTCGATGTCCTCGACCTGTATCTGCCGCGGCATTTGTCTCGGAATTGGATTCACCATGCGACCGATATCGTTCCTCTTATTGGCCGCTAGGGCCGCGTCCCCGCGTTGATTGTTCAGCTGCGGAAGCCTCGAGGAGGCCGAGTTGCGGTTAATCAGTGCGTCGATTCCGCTCACACCGGCCTGCAGATCGCTGTAGTAGTACGGAGCCCCGCTCTGGTCGTTCTGCACTTGGCTCGCGTTGTAATACGTGGACTGGGGACTGAGCTTGACGGTGGAGGTGGAGGTGGAGGCCGGGTACTGACCCGAGTCCTGACTCGCGGATGATCTGTGATTCGGCGACAGAGAGAATCGGGCCGAGTCCTGGCTCGTTTCGCGAGAATGTCGTCCCTGCGATCGGCGATTCTGCTCGGCGTATGACGCGTTTGGAATACCGTTACCAGTTACGGATGGGGAAACGGAGCCCATCTGCGAGATGACGGAGGATGACTGGGCGCTGCTGGGTCGTTGGCAGGCGACGGAAGTGGATATCGAAGCGTTACCGGATACGAGAGAGTAGCTCGAGTCTCTGCTGTGAGAAATCAGAGGACTGGTTCGCTGGTGGGACGGCAACTTTTGACCGCGGTAATTCTCCCCCGGTTTACAACCATCGCCGTGGTCCGATCGAACGCTGGGTGAACCACGGAGCGGTGAAAAGCTGACCACATTCTCGTAGTGAACATCGCCGGTGAAGGACTGCGAGTGCTGGTGCATCGGGGGCAGATCGCTGACCCTCATCGACGGCAGACTGCTGGCCGAGCTCGTCTTCGTTCTGCCGCCGTACCGGTAAGGCTGATCCAGGGTGTTGTACGACGGTAGATTAACCTTGCCGGATATTTCCTGACTCGTTGTTTTCCGCAGGTGTTTATCCGTGGCGAGCATCGACTCGTTGAATCCATATATGCTGTTGTAGCTGAGATCCTTCGCGTAGAGGTCGACGTTGAACGCGTCTCGGGCCTGGAGTTCCTCGAGGTACTGATCCAGGTCGATACTTGCCCCGTCGAAACGGCTCCCGAGAGACTCGAGCTCGTCCAGACTGTCGAGGACCTCGCATACCTCGTCGCTTACGGGACGTCGTTTCATCTGACGGTGCCTGGCTTCCTCCTCGGGGCTCCGAAGCTCGACGGAATCACTGCCCGAGGCACTCTCGAGCGACATTCGACTGTCGCGAAAGGTCGAGCTTATCGTAGTGTCGGAGAACCTGGAGGGCGGTCTGTGCGTCTCGACTTGACCCGCAGGCTTGTTCCAGGACTTTGGCGAGTCCCTGCTGTTCAGGCTGTCCCGACTCGCCGCCACCTGAGGCGAAACCTTCTTCGGCTCACCCAAGGAGTCCTGAATCTCGAGTGAATCGAGGTCGTCCAGGGGTGGCAAAGATGTCGGGATCGGCGGGGGTGACACAAGTTCACTGTCCGACGAGTCGTGGAGCTCGGCAATGAGCGCCTGGCTTGCTCCCAAGTAATACGAGGCCGGGCGAAAGGTATCGGAGAGACTGAACCGAGGATGTCGAGGAGCGTCGAGGGAGTCAAGGTCCTTCGATGACTCGTCGTCGGCGTCGGAACTGTCGGATTTCAGGGCAGTCAGGATGTCCGGAAGGTCGGGCCTCGGGGGAAGGACGTCGCTTCCCGAGTCTCTCTTCGTCTTTGATTTTTTCCCCGACGATTCGTTGTCCTCCTTGTCAGCAAGCTGGCTGACCTCCATGTAGACCGGCTCCATTTTGTTGTCAGCGACACATACGAACTCGTAGTGTGGCGGATCGAGAGTCGAGTAATCACTGGAGTCGTGTTTCCGGTCTTGATCATCGGGCGCGAGAAGCGAGTGCCCGATGCCGTTCTGGCTCATTTCAACGTAAGAATTTTCCTCGTGGTCCAGACTCGCGAAGAGGCTCTCCATCATTTTTGAGTTCGGACGCTCGTTCGACGGGTCCAGGATCGCCTTCCTCGGCGACATCGGCATGTAGTGTTCCTCCGGGTTAAAATCATCCGGTTTCGAGGCTGGACTGGTCGGCCCGCTTTCCCCCGACAACTGATCGTCGTGAGTGATCAAGGATTCGGTAACGCTCAGCCTCGTGTACCCAGGGTTGGAAATTTCCTCGGCGTTTGCAACATCCACCTCGTTCCCCGAGCCAGTCTTCAAATCCTTGATTTTCCTCCTCTTGTCGCCGAGGTCCTTCCTCCTCCTTATCGTCCCCGTAAAATTCTCTTCAGCCTTAACAGACCTTTCGATTTCCCGATCTTTGTCCCCCTCCGCGACGTTTTTACTCGGCTGATCCAGGTCGCTGCCCGTTTCGTAAAGCAGAGTTTCGGTGTCGCTGAACACCCCGCGATTCTGCTGCTGTTTATACTCCTCGTTCTTGTCGCTCTCCTGTCTCTGGGCCTGTTGCGATTTCCGCTCGAAATCGGCGAGGAGGTCCTTCACCGACTTGTTTCCATCGTCCGTAGATATCTCCTCCTCGACGCCGACGGGATCTCTGGTCTCCCGGCTCGAATCACCCAGTGCAAAGTCCCGGATGACGGTCGTGTTCCGCGTCGGATCGAGTCGGGAAACGTGAGCCTCCGTTGCCTGAGGCGGAGAAACCTTGAGAGGTTCCTGCATGGCGAGCAGCGACCCTGGCGTTTCCTCCAGGCTTGACTCGAAGGACTTGATCCTGGTCTGAACGAGGTTTACAGCCTGTGTATCGGGTGGCACCAACTCCTGGGGATTTTCCTCGGGTTTGATGTACTGATAAGAGAACTCCTTGATTACTTTGGTCTCGTCAATTTTCATCTCCCAGTCATCTTTGTCGCTTCTTGTAGAGTTCCACTGGACGTTCTTATGCCCGTGCCACGTGTCGTTTGGTATGTAACCAGCGAGAGTGCTGAGCCTCCCCTCGGAGTTGCTGGATTGGTCATTGGACGGAGGGTGGCAGAGGGTGCTCGTCTGTTTCAAAATCCCTGTAGGTTTCTTCGGCGTTTCATTATGCTGCCACTTCGGATCCAGCCCGGTAGCAACTTCCGGCGTGGATTCCTTCCGGGTCGATCTCCTCACCGTCGATCTCGGGTTGTTTATAGCCTCGTAGGACGACGGTGAGAAGCCGATTTCCCCGTATCCGGCGTCAGGCGGTATACCGCAAGGCTGACGGTTCCCCCGGGAGGCGTTTTTATGTCGGGTGTTCTCATACCGGTGAGGGAACGCCGACGGATGAATTGGCGAGGAAACGATTTCGCCGTTCGCGCTCACTCTCGTCGGATAATTCAAGGCGGGGCTTGTTGCGGCTGTCGTGATCATGGCGGTGCTGGTGGTGGTAGTGAGGACGCTGGTGGTTGTGTCGGTGACCGAGGTTGCGGCAGAGGAGGCAGCAGACGACAAGGTCCGCTCGTCCAGAACCTGCCGGGGGCTCCTGCCAGCGAGGGAGGGTCTACGGGTTCGCTTGTGCCTCACGTTGCCCAACTCTGAGTTATGGTCAAACAATAATAATCCTCCGTTACTCTCGAGTCAACCGGAACGAACGTTCGTTACCTTCCACCACGCTAGAATTGTTAGGAAAGCCAGACCGAGGATATAACGACGAAGCTGAGATCGCTCGAACCCCGTTCAAGGCAAGATTACTGCGCTGTTAACTACCCCTTGATCCTCAGCTGTTAAGACCATTTATTTTGAATACCTAACAACGTAGCGAACTGGGATCAAAATTATCCCCTAACCTTCGGCAAAGCTTCGTTAGCCTTGAAACTATCGGAGTAGCATTTGATCCAATAACAAATAAAATACTTTGAACTTTGAACATGAAACTAGTTATCGGGTAGCGTGTATTCCACTATGTATATATATGTATACACTTGAGTTTTGATAATGATCCAGGCACCTATAGAGGTAATTGGACGAACTTTGTTACAATCTTGCGCAGTGATCTTGGCTCGAAAACGGTTTCAGAAGCTGAGAGTTAGTGTGCAGGATATCCACAGTCTATAACTGTGAGCGATAATTGTTATCACGGTAGATACATGAAGGTAAATCAAGGCCACGAGAAAACGTCGGTAGGGAATATTTTTGTTAGTTGGATTGGCGGCGGCATGCTGTATAGTATGCAGTTTCGACTCTAGTCGCTATGTATATACAATATACATATACATACATATATAATAGGATATAATTTATCTATATATACCATACTGCAGAGCTTCGTGCGTTGCCGTTTTCATACAGGCTATGCGTTTCATTCGTTATAGTATATATTCGATCGAGCGTCTCGTCTCGACGTACCTTTCGATCGTGTTAGTCTTCCAACCCAGCCCAGCCCAGCCCAGCCCAGCCCAACCACCAGCACCGAACCATTGACAACAAGTTGCTTTCCCCACGTGTAATTGAAAATATCGGTACCACGTCACCCACCACACCATAAGTAACTCAACATAGGGCACAACGTGCAGATCGCTGATAGTGTTGAATTTTGCATCATTCCATGGTACATGTAATTTTTTTTGGTCATTTCATTTGAGGCGTCAGAATCTTCGCACACTGCTGTATTATTACTCTGTATCAATACGTTTCCCTCTGTTACAGGGTTGTGAAAAAGTCCGGCGAAGAGCGATAGGCGAAAAGAAAGAGAGAGAGAGAGATTCAGTGTCAAGGTATACGTATTATGTAGAGGAGAAGTCAGAACCAGAGACATGTTATACGGATGGGGAGAAAAAAAAGTGGAAGAGGTGAAGACAGATGAGATCCGAAGAGAAAGAGAGTAATAAAAAGAGGGAGTGAGGCGGAGGATGGATCTAAGGAGGAGGATGAAAGTTAGGATGAAAATACACCGAGCAAGAAGAGAGGCCATTCTTTCGCAGCAATCAAAATTCAAGTCAGGGCTGTGAGGCAACGCGATGCGGGATATCTTCAAGTTTGATTAACCCCGAGGATATTATTCAGCAAGTTAATTAAAATCCACCGTAAAAAGATATTATACGTACAGTTGAGTAATACGTGTATCTATATATGAAATATATATACATACATATTATATGTGAAATGTATCATATACATTTGAATATATATATATATATATATATATATGATGTAAATGTAAAATAGGTATGACAGAAACAGAGGCGAACAGGCGGTAATACGATGAACATTGTATTATTACAGAGAACTAAAAATGATGCTAAATGACAATGATAATGATAATAATAAAAGTAATGATACTGATAAACAAAACTAATAATTCCACTAACCAATTGCGTAAGTTAAAACCCATCGTTAGATTATTTTAAACTATAAGGTATTCCTGCGTCGAAGAAGCGACAAACCCTACGTATTTACACGGTCGGAAATAATTTTTGCAAATATTGAGTTTGTCTCTTGTGACAAAGGTAACACACTTTTAAAATTCTATTGACATTGCGGACAGAATTTGTATCACCAATAACATGAATTTACGTGCACAGTTGAAGGGATGAGTTCGATAGATAATCGCCACTTTTAGCGATATCAAATTAAGTTCAGGTCTTCAAAATCAATTTCAATTTTGCCGATCAACAATTTTCCATTCATTAATTTGCGAATAAATTTTGCTTGATTTCAAATGTGTCCGGTATTTCAATAGCGTATCAACTGAAATTATAAGTATTTACGCTCTTTGACGAAACAAATTGTTGACTAAATATCGAATTTCATTAATTTCAACCTACAGGTAAATTATTCTCTCTGAAACACTACACCTGTGTCATTGAAATGTCACAGTATACTGTCCGAGCATTCCTTGATCGGTATGAAAATTTCGAAAGTTGTTGAAAAATAGCATATTTTTTTCCGACAGTGTACACAGTAGACGAGTAAGAAGAAGAGAAACAAAAAAAAAAAAAAAAACAAAACAAAAAAAAAACAATAAACAAAATCAAAAGAACACTACGTAAACAACGATGTATTTTCGTGCGATTGATAATGGCGAAGAATACAAAAAAAATATCCCCAAATTCCACATCGATATTGTAATTGTATATATATATATGCGTATGAGTAAAATATAATGACGAAAGCTTAAATAATTAAACCAGGAGACGAGTCCCTACCTTCGTCGTCGCTGGAATAACTGTTGTAGCGGGAAACGTTGTTGGTGACGGATCGTCTGCCGTCGGTGCTTTTGCTCCGAGGATGAGTCCGATGTCCGTCGTCCCGTCTCCTGGCGTGACGAGCCTCGGCGAGACTTGCTTCGTGGGCAGCGAGTTCTAGGAAAGCCTGCTGTTTGTAGTAGCTCGAAAGTTCATTTTGAGCAATTCCCTGGACTGCGCGACTTCCAGAGCTGGCTGGTTTCCTCGTCAACGGACTCTGCAGCATTCGCTGTTTCCATTCGAGTAGACGCTTCATCGACTCTTCTCTCTGCGGATCAAGCACAATTAATCAGCTGCTTAAGGCGACGAAAATTCAAATTTTCCCCAAACAGTAATCGTCTAGTAAATTTTCACGATTATTTCTCTCTTATTTCTCTCACACCTGCATATGTGAATCGCACTCGATTTCACAGCGAGGCGGTGCAATGTGCGGCCGTGTGAATTATGCGTTTGAACAATTAGTTCATAGCGATCAAGCGGCCACCAATTTGAGGTATTAAAACGCGCGAAGGCTTTTCCGCAACCCGAATTGTCAGCGAAAAAAAATCAACGGACACGCCAGCTCGTGAATTATTACCTAACAACACATCGCCGCCGGCGTATGACGTGCGCTTAAACGGCGAAGTGGAACAACCGTGACTAATTGCATCGCGAACACGTTACAGCGTTCCTCGTTCGTTCTGGGATTATTTCGTTGCAGTTAGTACCTGTATAATAGTTGCTAAAATGGCAAAATCAAATGGCTAAAATTTCCGACCACTATCAATAACAATTATAATTCATAACCGGGCGCGTACAAGGTGTATATATATATGTTAGATATACATATACGTATAAATGTAATATGTATTGTATATACAAACCAACCCGCCGCATCGACTATTAACGGTGATTACTAGTTATTTATCGACAAAGCGGTAAACGATGGTTACAAACACGATGTATATAAAGAGAAAGAGAGGGAAAGATAGAGAGAGAGGGTAATCATTTCTCCAAAATAAGAGCCGACCTCCCGCATTCCCGCTTAAAATTGTAACCATCAAGTGCACATCGTGATTACATACGAAAATAGAAGAATGTTTTGATATTTGTTTAACAAGCGTCGATTCCCGATATTGCAGTGAAATTATTCGTACAATTTCGACCGAATAACAAACTGCACACTGTACAGAGTCATATGCATATAATACCGTTAAACAGCAATAAATTGTTTACCCGCTGATAATCGACGATTTCGTGAATAACGATATCGAATCCGTCGATGATTATAGAAGAAAAAGTATGGAGGGAAGGAAAATTGTTAAAACTTTTTTACTTTCACACGTATGACAGGTAAGTTTATCCTCCTCCACTCACCTGTTGGATCTTCCGCTCTCCATCGCGTGAATCCTGTCCCGATGATCGCTCCGCGTAATCGTCTTCGTCTCGGTCTCGGTCTACCTGATGTCGTGTGCGGGGCAGACGAGCCGATGCTGACCTGGCAAACTGCTGCTCGTTCCACCTCCTGGCCCTCCCACCGGTTGACGTGTCGTACTCGGTACGAGAATCGCGTTGTATTCGTCGAGGCACAGTGGCCCCTTCACCCGGAACACCGCCAAGCAAAAGTTCCCTGCCAGAGGGAACTGCCTGCTCGTAACTTCGCTCTCGCAACGATCGTCTCACCAGTGACTCGCTCGCTATTCTATACACACAGATATTCACACAAAACATATATAGGAATCTAACCACCGCAATACAGACACGTGATTTCGCTGCAGATTTAATTGTATTACTAATTCGTTTACTTTAGACAAGTATAATGCGTGTGTGGAGCATGTTATACAACAGAGTGCAAATCTCGAGTCAGTATCACGAATTTGCGTTACACTCATCGGGTAAAACGTTTTTAATTTCCCCTTATTTTTAGCTCTTTGTATCTCCTTTGTCGTTACACTGACTCGCAGATTTATTGGAAGGATTTATAAACTAATAAATGAAGAGACAGTAAACATAGAAAGCTTATAAAAAAAAAAGGAAACTTGAAAATCGTTCCTTTACGAGTGGAAAATTTTTAAGAAATCTCGAAAATTAGACGGATAATAACAATGTGTCTATTGGAGGAACGATCTGTTTGGTTATTCTGTTGACGAGTGATGATCTAATCGTGAATTCCGGTAGGTAGAGGGACATTCGGCTGCGGTGGCATTGTGAGGATGTGTGTATGTGTGTGTGCGCGCGTGTGTGTAAGTGTAAGTGCGGTGGAGCGCACCTCACGCATCGCGGAATTCAACTTCTAAGAACAATCAGCTATACCTGACATGACAACAACCGTGAGGTGAGTCATGGCAGTGAGGTGAGTTTCGTATGCAGGCTTCAGTCTCAATCGGTTACTTGTCGCATCGGAGCGTGACAATTTAACGAACGAACGCCGAACGACCCGAGGGTATATGCACAGGTGCACGAGAAAAAGATTTTTTTTTGTTCGCAAGTGAAAGACGAGATTAGTGAAGAAGCGACGAGGATGAAGAAATGAATAATAATACACTCAATCGATGCATATTAATTGATATTTCAAAAGTTGGGGAACAGCCATTGCGGCGTAAGTTTAAGACCAAAGTGATCGCGCTGGATTTATAATCACACTAAGAGAACTGACTTACGTAGTACATAAATGTGAATTTCAGAATAAATTTAATCCAAAGATTTGAAAGCTATCGAAAGACGTGTCATCGATATATTACTCTATTTGGTAACTAAGAAAAAAAGTACCTGCATGAAATTTCAAGTGTACATAAAAACTGTTTATTAATTTTAATAACTGATAATTAATAATCAGCTACACAAAAAAGGTCCGACTGTTTTCTCATATATGTATTACAAAAATTTCTCCACGGAATTATCAACAGATTCGAGGATTAATCTACCGGATTCATTCAATTTTGGGAAATCTTTTTGTCTATGCAGTGACGAGTACGGTGAAACTAGTATTCGGAACGTGGTTGGAAATTATCGACCGTTAATGACGATTCGGTATACAGGTAATAATGATTGAGAGGAAAACTATTCGAACATCAGCGACAAATAACATGACCAACGTACCTAATACCAAAAATATGAAATTACACGGCTGTGGTTTATACCTATAGGAGTAACACAAAACCGTCGATAACCAATCCGACGATTTATTGAAAATCTATAAACGTGCGTATTGGTACGCAGGTAAAAACGTTATCCCCTTATGAACCCTGGAAATTCTAGCGCGAATCGAACGATCAGGATTTGAAAAACAATTCGTATTATATCCTTTGGGTTTTTTGCGTTCCAAAAAAAATATTCAGGTTATATTCGTGGACGTTGATAAAGCAGCGATATTTGTAGTATAGGTGTAAAAAACTGTCTCTATCTGGGGGGGGAAGGAAATTTGGTTACAAGAATTGAGAACCACCGACTGAAATACCGATACCATTACTCATTCACAAAATCAACGAAAACCTCGTCCTAACAAAACGCGAGTAATTTATCGCGTAAGGAATAATTTCTTTCAGGTATACAGCGAGCGTGACTCATAACTGATGGTAAAAAGTGATTACGAATAAAACTTTAAAACTTACTCAGAGTGACGTTGAAGGGAATAAGACGAGACGAGATGATGGTGGTGATGCTGCTGTTGCGGTTGCAGGGAGGAATTCTGATCTCTCTGAGATCTTCTCAGGGCCAAACTGGAAGTTTCGCTTACGCTGCCAACGCTGGATTCGGCGTCTCGTTCTCTCGAGGAAGCGGGTTTGGATGGCGTAGCGGCGCGCGATAAGGACTGATTGCGTTGCTGCTGGTGGTGCTGAGGCGTCTGATGCAAGTAAACGGCGGACTGTCGCATCTGTGCGGCGTACCTTGAATATTCATTCGCATTTCTTAAAGTCCTCCGTAAATTTAAGATAAAATATCGACGATTCATATATATCCCCGCGTAAATTCGCCTCCTTATCTCACCTTTCCTCGGAGTAAAAGTATCCGTCATTAGTCGAGGCATCCGAGGGGTTGACAACATCGAGACTCGATTTTGGCCGTTGAGGCCGACGTTGTTGGCTCGTATTAACTACACCTGGTTGAACATGAGGCTGCTGCTGAGGCCTCCGCGTCGCTTCGTACTCCAAGAAGTCAGCGCTGTGCGGCCGAGGCGGGGGTTGCGCCCTGGGCTGTCTCATTACCGGAGCTTAAAGTAAAACGAAAGTTAACGCTAATCTTTTACCCCTTTGTTAATTAGTAAAACAAAGGTACAGGGAATTGGACGATGATAAAGAGGCTGCGAAGGCGGTAGAATTAACTTTCTCGCTCTTTCTTCATCCACCTTTCTTCCACTCCGTCGTCGAGTGGTAAATGGGTGCAGAGAGTTTTCGAACAATCAATCGCCGTGTGCGGGAAGAGTTTAACGCGAGAAAACAAGGACAACGTGAAGCGCGCGTTGTTTGACGGGTAATTAGACGAAGAAACGTGTCATAGAGGATGGAGAAGACGGTGGCAAGAGGGTGCTTCGCGATTCGTGTACTCAACTGCTGATCGCAAACCTCAGATCTGACAATGAAACTTTTCAACAAGCCCCTGCAGTTACCGACGGTTATACAACTTGCTGTACCTTTAATACCGTCTCTCCCTCCGTCTTTTCCGCTAAAATAGTACGGACGCGTATTTCGATAACGATCGCTAAGTGCGCAATCATTTGAAAACTTTAACGCGCACCCCACGGTCCAAATGGCTTTTACCTGACTTTGAGACTTCTTTTTCCAAACCTCCTTTACCAAGATTATCGATAGCGAGTTGATTATAAACGAGAATATCGTGTCTAATTATCGTTTATTAATACAAGCTTTTCATACTCTGGCTTTTTCTTCCTTCGGCGTCAATTTCATTAGCACGTAAATATATATATATTATATATATATATATATATATTATAGCTGAGTGAATGGACTCAAGTGAAATATTAATCAATTCCAAGCACAAGTTATTGGTTGCAATAATATTTCTCTTCTACTTTTCAATAACTCCCAAGTTTCAAAACTCGTTGATGAATATTAATGTCTACAAAAAGCGTTTACCTTAGATTCGTGCACCCTCCCCACTTGGGGTATTGTTCAAAATTGAAATTAATGGGTCCTATAAATATAATGATTCCGAACAAACCGAACCAAGCAAGCACAAGTCGCAAACCGGCGACAAAAAAGTCCGACTAATAAACTCACCGGCTTGCGTGGGAAGAACGGCATACATCTGCGTATGCTGGGGTGGATGATTTTGTTGGGCGTAAACGGGAATCGGTATGGGTGCCGGAGCGGGTCCCTTGGTATATCCAACAGGGCCCGCCGGTCTCTGATAAAGCTGTGGGGCCCCGTAGACGTCCTCGTAGTCGCCGTTCCCCCTGGAAGACCTTGGCTTGGCGCTCCTCCCGTAGGTGTCAGGCGTACGCCTCTCGGTGGACTGGGATTGAGCGGAGGCATATCCGTAGTTAAGGCCCGATTTGTCAGTCCTGAGCGCCTGGGGTGGCTGGGACATCCGCGTAACGTAGACGACGCTGCCCCTCTCGTACTCGGATCCGGGACTCTTAGTGGCGGGACGAACGTCGGGAGACACCGGGGACTTACGGCAGTCCGGATGCAGGGTGTCGAGGTCCGGCGAGGGTGTCGAGTACTCGTTCGATCCCTCCGTCAGCCGACGTGGCTTTGGAGGTGCGTTGGCGTAAAGCGGCTGGCCAAAGTTCCGCGGCATCGGCTGCACCGTCTGCACGTTGCTGGGCCCTGGCTGTGGGCCCTGGTGTTGCTGGTGGTGCTGTTTGTGCTGGTGCGAGGGCCCAGGAAGCGGGGCATAGGCCCCTGGCTGTTGTTGTTGTTGCTGTTGTTGTTGAGAAGTCCCGGGCTGCGGGTACTGCGGGGATTGCTGCATCCAACCGTTTATCACAGGCTGCACGGGTTGCCCTTGGACCTCGTGGACGTGGTTCAGGGTCGCGAAGGACGCTGTGTTCGCGCTGTTTGGACTCGAGTCGTTGTTCGAGGCGTGGCTCGGGTCGTCCCGCGATTGGAAACCGTGGAAACCGCTGTCACTGTCGTCGGCACTCTGGTTCAGGATAGAAGATATCGAGGAGACGCTCGGACGTGCGCTTCGCTCGCCGTCTGCTGGACCCGCCAGTTCTAGCGCTATCGCCATGTCCCCTCCACCCCTGGAAACACAGAATTACGAAAGCTCGGGTTATGCATCGCAATGGAGATGATTGTTGGGACGTTTGCGTGAATGGAATCTGGCCGATAGGGTGACCACTAATTGTACGATCGAAAAAATTCCACAATTGATCAAATTGTACATTTTTTCCCTGCCTGAAACTCGAACCAGTTATAGTGCTGATTTGAGTGTTTTATATTAAAAAAAAAGCAAACTCCGAATGAATCAATACGCAAAAACACGCTTATCATCTGATTTTATCTTTAATTAATCTTGGAATTTCCCATCATCATGAGGGACGCTTGATTCTTCCAGTTTCATGCCACCACGAAATTCCCCGACTGATTAAAAAAAATCCCTGACGTTTCCCTGATTAGTGGCCAGCATAGCCGGACAGATCCAGCCAGTTCCCAAAGTCCCCGAGGAGATCCTTTGAGTATGAATCCTGCGGGTACATTGGCGAGGCAACTTGGCGAGCGGGGATCACGGATGTTTGTGTTTCATCTGCTCAGAAGTAAAAGGAAGACTAAGAGTAGACGGGAGTTCCGCCTCTGCAGAGGCCGCTCTTTGAAAATCGTACAATTCACGCAGCCCATTGAAAAGCAGCAAGCGCCTGAGGAACGCTTTCAGGATCTTCTTTCAACCCCTGATTCACGGGGCGATAATTAAATCCACATATAATGCACTGCACCCGAGTTACCGGCGGTGCGTACTGCGAGTTTGTCTACTACCGTATTCCATTCCATACGTTTAAAGAAAGGTACGGGAGGTTTTGAGCTTACGGGTTCGGGTCCTGGAGCAAGGTTGCCAGCGTGAGCGCGTTCACCCATTGGTTCATGCTCTCCCTCGACTCTGCGGCAAAGAGGTATGTCCTCATATTCGCGTGCTCCGCCTTGAAGGCGAACTTCTTGTTCGCTTTGTCCTCCGGCCTGCACGCCGTCACCCGGTAAGACGGCAGAAGTATCGAGCCAAGTAATTTCTCTTCCTCGGGACCTGCAACAAAAGCGAAACGACAAATTGCTCCACTTCTTTCCACATCAAACAGGCCATAGCTCGTTGCACCTTTAATATATATCCAAATTTACCCTCTTCAAAATTGCCATTTCACTCGTAATGTCGTCAAGGTGGTATGGCCTTTACAGAAATTTCCTTACCTTATTTCTATCAACGAGCGATAAAAATTTTTTAATCGAATTCTCACGGTAAGTACGATCAAATTTTTGCGGCGTGACCGGAGATGGGCGATATTGGATAGCCCGAAGCGATCTAACTTTTCTCTTAAACGTACACACATATATATATATATATATATATATATATATACGTATATTGTACATGTATATGAGGATTAATTTCCCCGGCAGCGAGGAAATAGGATGTATGTAGGTACACGTGTACACGTTATATACGTGTGTAATAAGCCGCTTGTAGTTACCCGCGTTCCATTCTATCCGCGAGGCGAATAGAATTCCAACAATTTAACTATATACATACATTTGTCGGATCTAACGGTGTATCAGGCCGGGTTTTGCGAGTTAGAACCCCTGCCGCAGTAGGACTAATTATTTTTAAGCCTCTTAAGGTGCCCGCGTGACTGACCTCCGTTTCATAACCATTTCAGAAATTGAATCGCACCGTAAAACATACAAGATTATTCTTACCGTTCATCTCTTTTCACGACTATTCGAAAAACTGATTAAAATCGTTTTAAATCTAACGTCGAAACTTTATCCAAACTTCGACAAAGTTTGAAGGGAACAAAAACTGCTAGAAAACAACGAGTTGTAGAAAATTCTTGTATCAAGCGCACGTTTTTGCGACAAATCTCTCTGCGTTTATAAACACTACAGTAAATGAAAACTCGCAACGATTGCACGAACGCCATTGCAGATCGCGGACGAAACAAGCCAAGATTTGCGTTTCCATACACACGTTCGCCGCGCAGCGAGAAGCTTTGATCTTAAAGTCCCGCGATTCCCGTCAGCGTCTTTATCCATCGTCGCCAAGGAGCCTGGAGTCCCGGACTTTGTAAAGGCTCGTATGTACACACAGAAGTGGAGCAAAAAGGAAAGCGTCTGCTTGTGGGAAAATGAAAAACCTCGAGAGACCGGAGGTGGCATTATTAATGCAAGGCCCGGTAGGCAGACCTCTTCGACGTCATCCTGCAAGGTTGCGTCTCCGTTTGCGTCCCCAGGTACCAACCAAGCAACAACCTCCTGTACCAACCCAACGGCTTGCCAATCGACCCTCGAGTCCTGGGCAGGTTTGTTCCCATTAACGAAGCCAGAGCAGCGTTTAACGATAACGTCCTAAAAACCCGCGGCTTTCATTTCACCGGCATTAGTCAAGTCCTGAAAGCTCAAGGCTCGAGTTGACCCGTAAACTGTCATTATTTTTCCTCTCTCGGAGAAGATTGTTTACTTTCCAAGCATCCGAGATCCTGCGGGAGTTATTCGTCCCGAAGTCAGCGCGAAACATAACTCTCAATTTCCAGCCACCTCGGTGGAATATATTTTCATTTGCTCGACGGTACTGGGAGGACGATTCCCGCAAGGACTGGCAGGTACAACCACCCTGAATCCAAACGTTGGCCACAATAAACGGGTCTGCTAAACGGGAAGTCGCGAAACTCCGAATAAAATTATATGGAACGGTGATTAGTGGGTTTTGAGTAACTCCACCCATCCCCCTCAGCCAGAGGAAGGGAAAGCAGGACCGGGACCTCGCAGATTTCCCCGGTAGCTAGTTAGCAGGGAAGTTAAACGAATGGTGAAGGTGGCACGTGCGCGTCTAATACGTTTACCGGATCGCGCGGTGAGATTACAAAATTCAAAGGCAGTAGCAGCAGCAGCAGCAGCAGCAGCAGCTTATCAGGAAGCATCAGATATCGGGGCTAAATTCACGCCGGTTATTACGCGAGCCCCGGAGCCGCGGTCCTATTTCGCTCGATACTCGATCCTTGATTAACTTTATTGTTAAGCGAGTAGAGGAGGCAAGTGGAAGACCAGTGACTACAAAGCCATGGCATTGCAGGACGAACAATAACCCTTGACTGCAGCTTCGACCCGGTAAAACAGCGAAGAAGAGTATCAATGGAAGACTCGTCGAGGTAAAGGAGGAAGAGAACGGCTCGTTCCACGTACACCGATGCAGGCGATATGAAGGAGTTCGTGTAATTAGACCCTGGTTTCAGTCTCCTCGGTAGTTTCGGGCATCTGGTGGGAACAATTAAGTGCATTGTTAAACGCGAAACCTGGGGAGGGGAGGTTGAAACAACAGTGGAAATTAGTCAGGGATGGATAATCACTACCGTGTCAAAGATAAGTGTAATTTAAAGGTTCCGCCCTTATTTTCTCTTGCTATGAGAACATAAGAATATAGTCCGAGATAATTTTCCCCCTTTTTTCTTCACCGACGACGAAATGTTGTCGTGTTCCTTACAAGTTACAACTTCCCGTGCAGAAGAGGTGAAAAAAAAAATGTATCCCAAATTCATAAATGATATGATCCTTCGCTGAAATTTGATTGTCATATTTTCGGACGAGCTGTTTGTCGAAGTTAAACTTGGCCCGATAGCAGTTTCACCTCGAGTCACGCACGTTCGGCAGGCATGATTACACGTTTAATTTTCAACCTAGATCCTCTTGTAAACAGTAACCTGCGGCTGTTGGTTTAATAATCATCCCTGCGAGGCGTAGATGCGCGTTCGTCCAACGCGGGTAGAGTAGAAGGGACTCGTAGGGGTGAACGGGGGTGCGGAGAAAATCTAATGAGTAATATGCCAAGGAGAAAGAATAGCGCCGTCCAGAAAGTCCAGAGTAGACACGTTGGAGTCCTGATTTAAGGGTGTCTAACAGGATTTATGAAGGGTTTGTCGAAGAATTTTAGGATTTTATATGTTGACAGCGAATTATTCAATTTCATTCAATTCGATATCTCGAAAACGGTCAAGCCGATTTACTTCAAATTTCAAGACAGCATTCATACTTGGATAATTCATCCTCGAGAGGGGCGCCGACCCTGCAAAGGTCTTCGTCGACGGTCGAACGATGTCGCAGAACCCGAGGGACGAGTTAACCGCTAATGCAGCAAGCTGAGCAGCCCGCTAATTGGACCGGTTTCGCCATCTTTGTCGTCGCCTCGAGCCTTCTGCATTGTGATAAAACGCCTCTCAACAAGTACAAAATATGCCCCATTCGTCTCGGTCTTTAGAACTCGACCCTGACCCTGGCCTGACCCTGCACTGCTGCCTGATGCTTCCATATCCGAGGCCAACGATCCTCGAGTAAACCGAACAAACTGTTAAGCTAACTAAACTCGAGCCACCCGGGACTCCCGGCTTATTGTTAACCCTACTTATTGTCCGCGCACATCGTGTTATGGCCATGCCAACCTGTTAGGTTTACTATTCAAACGTAATCTGACCCTGCTGGTCCGAACTTCCGTTATTCTAGTCAATGTAATTCCGGGCAATCAATGCGATAAAAATTTCTCTTTTTGCATTGTTGCATATCACTAGATTTGTATAATATTGTGTAAAAATCAAAGCTTGGTCGTTGTACCAAGAATTTTGAAAAAAAAAAAATTATCAGATTTACAGAAATAATTGGTAATTTCATTAAAAATATATAGAAATAAATATTTTATACAAAATTTTCCAGTTTCAACTGAAAATCATCAGATTAGCAGCCTTATAAAATTTTCTCTTTTAATTACGAAATTACGAATTATTCAGAGTGTCGTTGGTCAAGAAAATTTTCTTTGATTCGCAGAAACTAATTCATTGCGTGCTGTCAAAGAAACGTTTTTTTTATATATATATATAAAAAAGAACTCGTAAGATTAATGAAAGGGACTAAAATTTTACTCAGCTGAAAGACTGATACATTGACCGTTGAAAAGTCAATATTCTATAAGTCTAACGTATATTACTAGATGAAATTTACTGAATATTTCATATCACAAGCTCTAATGACTGAATTTTATTCGATTCACTGGGATTCTTCCAATTCAAATTAATCATCATTCATCATTCCTTGTCCAAGTCAATTTTCAATTTGAATCGAGCCGTTTATCTGAATCGGATAACTTATTTTTTCGGAGATGATAACGTAATTAAGTCTATAGTATAATAATTGAAAGTGATGCGATTCTGTAACCCTGACACGTGCTGCCTTACTTTCCAGGGTGAAAGGATGAAAAAAAAAAAGAAAAGAAAAACCGAATGGCGATAAATCGATTCTAAAACTCACCCTTGTAGTAAAAGAGGCAGTACTCGGAGAGAACAAACCAGCGCTTCTTCCAGAGCATGAGACCCTCGGATCCCTGTTTGTGCAGCCAGCCCTGAAGGGCTACCGGGGCCGAAAGGGGTCTCTTTGCAGCGGGTGACCGCAACCCTTGAGGCCCACTCCGTCGGCGAATCCCGGAGCCCGCGATTCCTGGTCCATCGCCACCGCCGCCGCTCTTACGGCGCATCTGGACCAGCGCTGGCGAAGCGGCGCCTTGGACAACCTGAAAAAATAAATAGAGAAGCTCTTCAAGGGTCGAAGAAAATGATACATCGATGTAAATACCACGTAGAATTGTAAAATGACGTTCAGTTTTTTTTTTTTTTTTGGCAGGGAGTAAAGGACACATTGCATTTTTTTTACTCAATATTTTACCGGAAAAATTGTATTTTTATTTGTCAAATCCATCGGAAAAATTTGTTTCGAATATCCAAAACGAAATATTGTTTGAATTGAATAATTTTCTGATCTATAGTGTCGAGATTCTTCTTTTGAAACATTAGTGTAGAATTTTTTTACATTCGAATCTCATCACTTAAGTCACTATACGGTCATTGAATCATTTCGAAAAATTATACATTTGGAATTTGGTATCTGATCCTCTTTTTCACGATAAAAGTAAAGCGTGACGTTTTTCCTAAAATTGAACGTCATCGAATTATTATACTTTTCGTCTGAAACTTCGTTCATTTCCAGATCGAGACCTTCGAACATAATCGATGCTGATTTAAGACCGAGATCGGAACAATTTTCTAATCGGAATATAATCAGGTTGAATACCACGACTGTGTGTGCAATCCGATTTAGTCAATTGTGAAAACAGAAACCCCTCGCCACGGTTGTATTTGTGTTTTGCAGGTGTAACGACGAGCCAGCAACGTGCTTTGAAGTCTCGCTTTTGAATTGCAACGCGAGTAGTTGGTTGCGCTCGTGTTCGAGTTCAGCAGTCTGGGCAAGCTGAGAAAATTTGCATACACAGAGGACCCCAGGCGGGTAGTCGGGGCGAGGAATTTGCATAGAGTACCGCACGTTTGTCCCGATGGTGATGACCCGGATTCTTACGCCTTCAAGTGGTGTCCACTAATTTTCTGATCATCGTACAAAGGTTGCCACGGTATGGGTGGTGGGTGACTCAATCAAAAGCGAAGGGGACTTTCGAAAGCTCTTGAAATTCGACTTCCTATCATTCGCCGTTAAATTTATTCCCGAACACGGGTGTTATTATTATTATTATAAAAAGGACGCAAAATCGCTTGAAATTCATTTTTCAACCATCGGTAAAATATGACGCTAAGAATATTCATCCCGGATGAAAAACGTAAGCTCTAGAGAAATTCGCATTTGCTATTACAGTATAATAAGTTAAATTGGTCAGCCTCGAAGTAATTGGGTCAGTTAGCTCTTTCACGACGCAGATATTACGTTATAGTGCACCAGGGTAGGTAGGTAGGTACCTAAATTCTCATCTCCCTGAGCCCTGAGGCAACAAGGTACATCAACGAAGGCAAGAGTTCATCCCATAACATTCTCTCTCATCAAGCATCACCGCCGGTTTTACACGAGTATATGACTAGCTGAACTGTTATAACTTTCCTTAATTTCATGTATACATATACCTAACCTGAACACGTTGGTAAAATTTTTGCATCCAGCTAAATTTTACCTACATACCATATACAATATACACGCGTAATGCGCGATGAAATTTGCCTGCAAAGAGGAAAAGGTAGGAGGAAAAATTCAAGGGAAGAAAAGGAATATATGATTTCATCAGGAACATGAACGCGATGTAGAAACTGTCCAACCATCGGGCTCGTCTTCTCCTGTCGTGTAACGACAACGCGCAGCTTATGCTTTTACGCCCGGTCGCCGTGAACAGATCCCGAGGGATGGCTCGGAACCTTTTTTCGGATTTAAGGATTTACCTTGTATCATCCCATACACCCTGCGGCCCTCTTCTCTTCTTTCCTCTCCTCCCACTGCAGGAAGCTTGCTGACAGCGTCAAAGCCTGTCCTCCAAGTCTCTTGTTTTCAAACATACCGGACCGTGGAAAAAAATCCTGTTTCGAATTCCGTCTCGTCGATCAGTCCTCGTCCCGGCATTTTATCGTTTGTACCATACATGTCCGAGAAACCGTTTGTATAAAGGGGTGGTTAATTTATCCCCAGGAGAGACTTAGGTTCGAGTCAACTTGCACGAACGTGTAATTTCGGCATCGATTTACCAATCGGCCTCTCGAAAAGCCAATCAGTTTTTTCGACACGGTAGAATAACCCGGGTTATAAGAGCACTGCGTCCAACAGATTGTTGAAGCGAAAAAGCGAGCGAAACGAGTGGTAAAACGGCGGAATAAGGAACGGGGAAATCGGGATGAGATCCCGAATTTATCGGCACAGGTTCGCCGTCTAGACAGCGAAGATAAGTCGAGAGTCCCCGGCACTCTCATAAGAACCTCAACCCTCGCAAATAATTGGAATAAACGCAAGGCTTGGCAACTCAATTTCGAAGATCAACCGACGAATTTAGCGTTTCTTCGTGTCGTTTGGAAAGAAATAAAGAAAGAAAGAAGGAAGGAGCGGCATCGGTGGCGCGTGTTTGCGGTAATAAGCCATTTGCAATCCGTCATACATTGCTTCCAGCTCGACGCCCCCGCGTTCCGAATCGTTAAGGGCTGTGAAGATTCTTCTTCCCATTCCGATCAGAGGTTTATTCGCGTTTGTCCCGCGTGCATGGCAGAGCGAAGAGAAATTCTCCGTATAAATGCGTGCGACGACGGGGCACGATTTCGCACTCAAATTTCACCCCTCTCCTACTTTTCCCACCCTTTCGACACAATTCCAGCTCCCTCCCCTCGAGGGTTGCAAAACCGTGGAAAAAGAATGACCTGAAAACGAACGAAATATTTCCGCCAGTTTTATGCGGCCCCTCGGCAAAGCGACGGATCACGAGGATTACGACGTGTACGAAGCGTTTCAAATCATTCTTGCAGGCCGGGTTTCCGGTCGACGAGTTTCCGGGCTCTTAGCTGCTCCCGATTAAGCGTGAAAAAAGTTGTACGATTTTTATTTATTCACCGTCTCGACGTTTCTCGCAAACGAAACGCGACGAAATCAATCGCGTTCGGAGTATTCGTCGACGCTTTGCGACGCGACGCTTCGGCGTTAACGTTGCTCATTTCCTTTCTCCATTTTCCTCAGCTTTTCATATCTCGTATAACGGTCTAGACGCAGATGATATTAAGAAGCAGGTTGCAGATATAATGCAGGCAATAACTGTAGGTATACCCGCGAAGCTTCCGCACGTCTACTATTTATATGGAAATGTAAAACTATAACTTCGCTTCGATAACATTTTCAGGCTCTATGGGTTCGCCGATACATCCCACCTGTACCATATGAGGAAAATTCATAAGTTTATTCGCGGACTCGCCTGCCTCGAACCGGATATGCTGTATGGGATTAATACGAGCGATACTTTTTGTATGAAGCGTTCGATCTTCCGAGCGATTGGAAAATGGAGCGACAAGTATCCCCATGGAAATTCCCAAGCTTCCAGTGCGCCGAATCCGCAGCTTTAATCACAATGCTTTGATCATTATAATTGTTAAACCTCATCCACGTTATTGTGGTAAATGGAGGCGACGGGTTGGGATTAAATTTTCCGGAACGGGAAGAGAGAATTTCACTCGGTATTAACCCCACCTTTTGATGTATTATAAGGCATCCCGCATAAAAAATGAATGAGGAATTGTTTCGAGGCTTGTAATTCAACAGGCGGTACCACCTCTGAGACACAAATTAACAAAGTCCTTCGGTTATTTTCGGACGTTTGTTTCCGGTTAAATGACTCTGCCACAAGAATATATATGTATTAGGGTGGCGCAAAAAAACCGACAATTTTTTTTTTCAAGTCTCATGTGACAAAATGTTTGTTTTTGATGTTTTAAGAGCCCACTCCAAAGGACAGTTCAACAAAAAAAATTTTAAGAGTAACAATACACCACGACATGAATTAAAAATCAAACAAAATATTGAAAATAGAATTTTTCTAATTTAATTTTTTGACGATATTTGACACTATAAAAAATTTGGAGTGACCTCTTAAAATTATTTTTTTGAGTTGTCCTTTGGAGTGGGCTCTTAAAACATCAAAAACTAACATTTTGTCACACGAGTCAAAAAAAAAATAGTCCATTTTTTTGCGCCACCCTAATATTTATATATACGAATTAGGCCGCCTCGTTATTATTTTATAAAGAAACTTCCCAAGGGAATCACTTGGTTACTATCGCCAAGCTCTCGAGTTTCTGGGGATCTCCGGCAACTCTTCGTAAAAGAAATGCATTGATTTCATTATTCAATATCTTATAAAATATAACTTCTACCGAATTGAACATTTATTCGTGAGTTAATAGATATTCTTTGTCCTTTTATCTCCATCAAATAATTTAAAAAAATGAGAGATTCCACAGAGAATATAAATAATCACAACCTTTGCCAAAATGAACTTATTCGCTTTCCACACTTTCAGGCACACGTGTACCTACGTTTAGCTGTACGGCTCCATAAACGTTGGTTAAATAACCACAACACGCAACGACCTGATTAAAACTTGTTTTGTATTCCACGGAGTAAAGCAAACGAGTAGAGAATGTTTTATTATTTTTATTTCAAGCCCACCGCGTTTTCAGTTTAGCCAGAAAAGTTACGGTTCTACATTAACACTCACATGAATCCTGTACTCGAACACACATCGTGCGGGATAGATTGTAAATAACTGGCCAGAGCTCTCGGCAAACTTTGAGCAGGTAAAATCCACAGGTTCGAAACTGTAGGTATTAATAATATCGAAACGTTTGATTAGCCTGTAGGAAGAGGAGGTCTTCGGCATAAGCCGGGTCACGTCATTCAACGGTTTTCGTATAAAATCCATCGGCGACGCCCAGCCGTCGTAAACCCCGTCGTATCTCGAACCCTCCCTAACAACACAGGCGTCATCTTTTATTTATGTTTATCTACTGCGCAAAGGTGAAAATATCTCGACTTTATCGCGTGTGAACCCAGCGGGGATATCGGCACAACGTGACATCGATATACCGATCACTCTTATTCATTTCATTTCGTTTTCTTCCTCGTACGTGCGTACCTATACGATATAAGTGAAAGAAAATCAAGCCAGAAATTTTCCAGATATAAAAAAAGATACGTAAACTCTTTTAACTACTACTATCAGTCTCCTTGATATCTTACAAGTCTTGATAAGTCCTCAAACTTTGCACTTTCCGCAAGACCATCGAGAAGAAACTCTGACAGTATGTGATCAAGAAACGAAAAGAAACAAGACACTTGCGATAAAAGTGTGTAGATGAGGGAGGATAGGATTCACTGTTGATCATTGGCCTCACTGTCTGCAATTGAAGTTCGAACGGCACCCATTCCACTTCAAGTTAATCGATCCGACTCTCCTCCATCTGCCCCGAGGACGTTTCGAGCAATGGCTGCACAACATCTTCCGAAGAATTCTATCGAGCAATTTCTTTTGATTACCGTGGTTTACAGTTTATCGCCACTCAGATAAGACCTCGCGATTTTTCTCTCGGGGTTGTTGCCTCGGTTACGCGAACGGTCCTCTTGAACATCCGTTTCTAAATGAAAGAAACTCTCGAGCCAATGCAAGTATCAGACTCGCTTTGCCCCGTGAATGAATGATTCCAAAAAAAACAAAAAAAAATAACATCTATAGCTTGAAAACAGTTATATAATATTAGCACTTCATTTTATATCATAAGTCATGAATGTATAACTCAATGCTCAGAAGAAGAGCAGAAATTAAGAAGGAAGCCGGAACGGTTGAAGATGAAAACGTGAATAAAAAATTGTAAACTATTCCTCAATTGGGTTTACACAGGCACTGTTGAGGCGGATAATGAAATTCCTGCGGGATTCACGTTTCCTGTTCATATCCCTCCGACTTTCTTACCGACGCGGCATGCTGCCATGAACGCCCTTCTTCCCTCACCGCGGTCTGAATGAACAGAAGGTGACACATCGATGACCCTCTTCAAGCTCCATCTTTATCTATTTTCCGCACTACCTCCTTCCTTTCTCAAGGCGTCTTGACAAAGCACGGTGACGTCATTACGTCGATGCAGGCTACATCCAAGGTCTTCCCTTAAGTCTCAATAAAGCTCGCGTTGTGCAAGATGAATGATTCAAAGTAGAATAATAGAATGAAAAACCTTCATCGGTTTGAAGTCATGCGAAAAATGTGTTGCTGCTAAAAATTATGAAGTTTTTTGCAACCAGCACGCGACGATGGACACCAAATCGTCGTCTATAGAAGTCCATAATATACGAGAACCGGTGCGATGTCTTCGAAACGAAAGCTCAAGACTTTTGATACGTATTTTCATGTCCGCGTTCCGGGTGGAAAATGCCCCATTCTACAAGATATACGAGGTTTGAATCTACGGAGTTAAGAATACAGCCGACTTTCTCTCCATTCTCATTTGTTTAGCGATATTTCAAGTCCCACGCCAGCTACTCGCCCCCATTCCTCAAGGAGGTTATAGTCGGCCATATATTCCTCGAATATCGTTCGCCGATTTGTAGAAAAACATTCCCTTGTCTCCAGTCGTGAGGGTGGAGAAGTACGAAGAAACGACTCTTATAACAGGATCACATTTCCTCCATAGGCGTAGAATAATACCATAAACGAAAGAGCTTGTCGAATCATCCCTCGCGACTTGACTCAACCACCGCGCCAATAATGACGGGAACTTGTCTACACATACATGACTATTCGCGCCCCCTTTCGCCGAGTTACCTCTCAGCTTTCACCTCTTGATTCCGACTTCCCGACACGTGGGTTACCCTGGAAGTTTTCCCTAAGAGCAGTTGCGTAACCTCTTTTAGGGTAGCGACCCTCTGTTTGCACCAACAACTCTCTTGTCGAGTCGGGTTGTACAGGTTTGGATGAAGGGAGGGATACGAGACCTAGGATTGCAAGAAATTAGTCAGCTAACGATACCTGAGGCGGATCTGATATATTCCAAAACTCTCCGGAGTCCCGGGTAACTCGTGAGTGCGGTATTAGCTGTACGAGAGGGGTTCGGAACACGCGGTTTCCGCTTCTCAATTGCAGTCGCTTATTCTTCTCCACTTCACCCTATCCTCGGGGATGCATTTTTCAGAGACTGCAGGCGGCAGTCATCCCATCGTTTACTCTCATCGTCGATTATTGTCTGAGACTTTATCGGAGCATGTGTGAGGCGTATCTCTTTCCCTGAAGGTATACTCGGTAAGTCGAGCTCGAGAGGCAACGCACACTTGTTCAATGAAGCCCCTGGGATGAGAGAAAGAAGCTCCTTTATTTCCCGGCCCCAAGATTGCGCGTCTATCTTTTTTCACGATGGTTTCGAGTTTTCCGGAGCTGAATGCACCGGCCAAAGACGAACGCTCGAGTATTAGAACAGTGTAATAGCGAATACGAGAAGACCAATAATAACTATGCGAGGATGGATATACTTGCTTGCAGTCCATTGATGCACGGCGAAGACGTGAGATTACTTCTTCCAATCCCTGGAAATTCTCATCCTTTTCAATTTAGGAACCCCTTTGTTGTACATAAGAGTAGTTCTCAGGAAAACATTACGGAGGGTGAATCGATGAAATGAATGATATCGTTTTTTAAAGCATCATATTACACAGCTCGTGCATGGTACCATTAAAAATAGTCAAACAAACTATCTGACTTTTACTTGAGTTTACCTGACAAATTTCTAATTTTTTTTCCCTACTAGAATCCCAACTGATAGTGTCAAATCCAAATCGACAATTATTCAAATAGTCATGGAACGGAGCACATGGACGAAGATTCTTCCTGAGACTCCGAAATTTTTTTTTTTGCGTGAGAAGTTTTAATTCTTTCCATTTCATACCGCCATATAACTCCCCGATAATTTCCTGACTTCCCTGATCATTTTTCGAATTCCCTGTCTCTTTTCCAACTTCCCGGTGTTCCATGATCAATATCGTTGAGACGTTCCAGCTTCTCGCAACTTCTTTGAGCTCCGCGGGCACTAGGTCTAATTGACTTGGAGATCCTCTTCGATCGGCAGAAAGAACAAGTCCCCTTTACCAGCTACATTTTGTCCCTTGTTCTTCGTCGAGTATAATTAATCAACTTCTCCGTTGTCGTCGCGACGCCCGTATGCTACAACTGTGACAACCTGGATGAAAGAGCGAGAATATAATACTATAATGCGAGAAAGCTCCGTACTAATCTCATTGCCATAATATCCGAGTCGTCGTATAAATAGGCGAAGAGTGGAAGGAGAAAAGGGGGAATAATAATCACAGCATTAATATCTACTCAGGCGGTGAAAGATACTCTCCAGGGTGAAGTTAATAAGAAATATCGATGTGTGGGTGTAGAAATGGGGAAATTCTGGTAGAGATTTATGTTGATTTAACGTCGTTGCATTCGGATGTTGAAAAACTATTACTGCGAGATATTATCACTCATCGCATCGTATCGGAAGTAGCCATTGACGCCGATAAAAGGTAAAACTGGATGAAGTTCAAGAATGCAATTTACATATTTCCTCGTTTCGCAATAACTATAGCATATTTAATAATAAAAACGATGTTAATTCAACGTGGTTTCTTTTTTTTTTTCACTATAGCAAAAACTTCGGTATGGCAAAGGAAGCAGAAATTTAATCCAAAGTCTGGTATAGGTATATACATATACCTATACAAGGTATATTCCAGAGATATTACTTTTCCCGTTTACTTATTGAGTCTTTGGCCCGAAAAGCGATTCGGCGTATCAATAAATTTCCCATTATTTCTCTCCGCGTTGCGATAGATTCGTATAAACGTAGGTATACCTGTAATTCATATAGATATACATATACATATATGTATAGCCGCCTAACGTCATCGAGGACTTATTGTGCCACAAAATTGGCAATTTACAAGGGCAGGAGAAATTTTACGGTAAGTAATCATTTCTCTCCATTATTTCTCTTACTCTGTCCTTCTCTCTACAATCTCGCAGGCTTATTCACCCTTTTCCTTTTCCTTTTCATTTCACCTCCGGATATAGGCGACCCGCTCGTCGATGATATACGCAACTGGAGTAAAACTTGTTACCCGTATAACCTAACCTCACCCACGTATATGTATAACGAAGGGATATTTAGCCGAGCCTGTATGATTTATCGAAGAACATTACCCAACGGCCTCGGTTGGAGAGTTATTTTCGTTGATGACGAATCGATTTACGATTAAGAATGGTAATTAAATCTAAATAAATCTCTTCTCTCTTTGGCTACGAGCGAAGCGGACTATCTGTAGTAAAACCGACTTTCTACGTGCCGAAGAAAAATCCCCGTTCTTTCCTACCCTCTAGTCCATACTTTTCACTCTGGTTCTTCGTCTAAGTGCAGCACAGCGGAAATTTTCAACTAGCAAATCAAAGCTTAAACTCGAAACATTTTCCATGGAAGAGAAAGAAGCACACGATATTGGAAGTTGAAGTAATTTCAGGTAGCGAACCTCGACAAGTAATTTAATATTAATGTTCCTCCAGGTTCTTAAGAGTTTTCTGAATAGGGGAGAGAGAGAGAGAGAGAGAGAGAGAGAGTGAGAAAAGGAAAAATCTTACCGAAAGTTTTGTTACCAATGATACTTTTCTCCCTTTTCGCTAGTCGTTCGTACCGTCGCATTTTTCGCTTTACTTATTCGTTTCCATTCCTTACCTCTTGAACGTTTTCTTTTTCATTTTCTTCCACTTCTTTCTTCTCCCCGAATAAACACGATACATACTATCAAAAATTATGCAACTTCGTATTATATTAAATTATATTACACATTGAACCGCCTGACAAGGCCACTCTTCTACTTTCCTAATCATTTATTCATCAATGATAAAAATGAGAAATAATCTTTTACCCCTAACCATGCGACTTCCATTAATTCATGTCAATGGCAGTAAATAATGATTCAGCATTCTAAAAGGAAGATAAAAATACACCACAATACATGCGCCAAGTCTTTTGAAAACTCAATCGGTAACTCGTAACACGATTGACTCAACGGATATTTTCGTTTGCACTTTTTAGCGGATTTCCTAAAACGTTTCTCTAAGAACCTAAAATGGGTTTCCACTCGCGGAAAGTTCCGGAGCCTACGACGATGACGAAGGCTTTTTTTTCCTCCTTCTTCTTCGTCCTCTTCTTCTCTCCTTACGCTACGTTCACATTGAAAGAAAGGTGCAAATGGTAAAGGAGAAGATAGACGCACGAGAGAAGAGAAACCTCCGGCATCGCCTTGTATAAACACATTAGCCGCTCGCAGCACACATCGAAGAGACTGACGACAAGGACAAGGACGAGGACGAGGATCAGGAGAAGCGGTGAGACTCGCGAACGAAATGGCTTGGGACTTTTTTGCGTACCTCATCTCCGGGCGCTTGTCGCCATTCCACCGCTGCCACCAACGCCCCCGGATATCTTAAAGTATCTTTTATGCCTGCTTTTCGCCTGTTTCCATTTTTCACGCCCCCTCTACCACACCCTCGAGTCAACGGAGTAAGGGGGGGGGGGGGGGGGGGGGAGCGTTATAGCTGAGATATTTTCCGAATCGTGACGCACAAACACGAATACGGAAGGAAGGGTCTGGGAATATCTGTCGAAACTCGACAACACCCTTCGTTGAGGAATTTGAAAGTTCCTTCAAGATGGAACGAAATCGAGCCGCGGGATCAACCGGGCAGCAAAAAGAAGCCAAGTACAAGCCAACCAGGACTCTGGTATCGATTACTCGGTGAGAGATGAGGGAAAAGCTCGAGAATAAAAGCGAAGATCCTTCGGCTCGACGCCGGTGAAAATCCTGCATTCAGTCGGCAGTTTGCACCGGGGGTATACATATTCGCACTCCTCGAGAGAGTTTATACGTTCCCGTATAATCCACATGTTATTCGCAGATGTATGTTGGTACAAACAAAGCGGGATTACTGACGTAAGCCCTCCTGCAGTCGCCACATACGCTCGGTGAAATTTCCGCAGCTTGTTGATCAGGGTAAAATCCCCGCTGAACGCCTGCATGCCGTTATATTTCCTGACAAACAAAATCAGCATCTGAATCAACGCCTCGTTTTGCACCATTCTTCTTTTTCCTGTATGCATAGGATTTTTCGGCGAGCTATGTTCGACCCTTTAAAAATTTTTGTAGAGTTTATTCTATGCAACATCGTCGTACACAATTCAGATTTTCTTTTACTCCGATTATTCTTTAACTCACTTCGATTTGTGCCTGTACAAGCAAAATTCTCTTCGAAATATTATAAAATCAAAATACCGATTGATGGCTACTCATATACGTCAACAACATTCTTTGAATAGTTCAATTTTCTGGTTCAAACGGATCGTCGATACAATCTGTTTGAATTTTATCGAAATAAACGTGCACACGTCAATCCGTATTCTTTTGGTTGTACGAATAACGTCATCGAACGACAGAACTTCGAGCTAAACAGCGTTGAAAATTTTATACAGTGCGGTACAAACATCGTTGAAAGAGTAGCGAAATTTTTTTTCTTTTTTTTAAATCTTTTTCTGCAGAAATATTACGACAAATTGAATTTGCTTACACTCATGCAGCTCGACAGGAAAATATCTGCCTGTAAGTGACAGCCGCAGTTATAAAAGTTGAAGGGTAAGCTAGTTATTTACGCGCGTTACTCGGCTCTGTCAAGCCGTTTGAAAAGTTTCGGCGGTAATCCAGGTGGATTCTGCGAATATCCCAAGTCGTATATGCATAAGGTGTAGGTATACGAAAGGGGGATGGATGAAAGGTGAGGAGAGTGCGACACGATCAGCGTGACCCGATGGTCGTTTTCAGTTTTCCGGTACCGAGACCCTTCCGGGTTTTACGAATCTCGCTACCCCCGTCCTAATATCCAAAGTTTTCGAGAGCCGAAAAGATGCTTTTACTTTTTTACTACCGCAACGAGGGTCGGCTCGGCCGCGTCATCTGAATAATGAAACTTTTCATGATCGAGGATAAACCGTAAGACACCGTCCGTCAGGGTCTTATTTCTGAGGATGGAACTGGAAAGGGCTCGATCCACGGTCCCACGGTTTCTCGTCGAGAACATCGTCGATAAGAGGAAAGAGTCCTTTGATCATGTCCTTCTGAGAAACTCTATTCCTGATCCGTCTCCTGGACCGGGGATAAGAAGAATAAATCAGATAAAACGGGCACGGAATATTCAAAGGTTAGACTTTGAGGACGGGCACTAGAACCGGACAGGTCACAGGATAAAATAGCCTTGCAAGATCTTGGCTCAATTTTCACGGATCAAATGCGTATAAGAGTAACCGCAAGACAGTGTTCGAAATTAGATGTACACTTTTTGTATTAAACTTTTCCCAAGACAAGTCAAATGTATGCTCCAAGCTCCAAGACGCTACAATTATAAAGAATAACGAACATAACGAACCACGAACCATATCAAAAGCCTGAATCGGAACGACAGTGTATTAAAACCGAGTCAAAGTGTGTGAAAAAAATTATTCGAAAGAAAGAGAAGGAAAATGTGGGGTTAAAAATAGGAAGCAGAACGATTGGTTGAGCTAAAATCAACGGGTCGAATCAGACGCGTCACAATCGGACTAACCGAGCGGAACGAATATCCGGTTATCCTCGCGTAGAGTCCCTGCAGCAAAAGCATAGCGTCGTCGTCGTCGTCGTCATCGTCGTCGTCGAATAGAGGTAATTTAAAGCTCACCTGTAGTCACGAAGTTAGCTCGGCAGTCGGGAGGTCGAAAAGCGTCTGCTAGAACGGAGAGCTACAGGTACCAACCAACGCAGCAGACAAGTCTAGATCAGGGTTGGATATACAGTGGATTTCGTTAGCGAACAATTTGCAGCATTTACGGGAATGCAATACAGCATGACGAGGAGAAAGAGGAGAGGGGTCGTCCTCATTGCCGTTGCAAGGAAACTGTGCAAGTGTTAACCGAATTCCGCAGCAGAAAATCGAGCCGCCATTCATCGACTGACTTTTGGATCAGGTGCTCGTCTGTATAATAATAAACCAAGAGCTAGCTGTTTGCCGATCGGATGAATTTCCATGATCGGTACACTGCAGAGTCCCGGCTGCTTCTTACAACGTAAATATTGGATCGCGTGTTCGGGAAATGAACTCCTTCGTCTCTAATCGCCGGCAAAGTTCTCTCTCTCTCTCTCTCTCTCTAATATACCCGCCTCCAGCCCCGCACCTCGTATAATACATATTTACACACAGTTCACTAAGCCTGGTTTCCAGCTCAGCCCCGACTATCGAGGTGAAGCTTTGCGTCAGACGCTCGCTACCGATAATATTTCGTGGCGGTCCGAATGTGCGCGATCGTCTCAGAGGTTGAATGGATCCTGGCTTCGGATGTTGAATTATAGATGTTAGAAATTAACGGGAGGGAAGATCTAGTCCGCAAGAATTTTGTACAAATTCAAGCGCAGCATGCAGAACTTGAATCAGGGTAATTTAGATGCGGCATGTTTCTTGTGTTCTGCTCTTTCCGGGTGTTATTGAGTCGGAGATAAGAAACGATCGAGGCGTGCTTTCATCGGGTAAGATAACGTTTTTTTCTTTTCTCCGGCAAGAGTAGAGCAAGAGCTTTCCAACAACACGGAAGGAACTCCTACCGACCGCAGAGTTCTCTTTTCACTTTAGAGAAGCCCCGCGCGATTCCCTCCCTCGCCTCGCGGCGTTTACCCAAAAACAAATTTCTCTCCACCGTTTCTCTTTCACTGAGTCAAACACACACACATATACACACGCACAGTTTCACAGATACAGAGACGCGCAGGCAAATCGACGTGGGTAAATACGGGGCGGTTTAGAAGAGGCGTTGGGTATACTAGGAGATGAAGGGCTGCCACCCTGATGAAGTTATTGGTTAGGCAGAGCTCCAGAGGGTGCAATCTCTTCGTTGAAACGGAGAAAAGTGGGCACGTGGTTACTCTCCGGCACGTGTTACTTCCGCTCGATGGGCTCGACATAAGAGTTTCGGCCTGGAAACCGCGATGCGCGGACTGCTCGAGTATAAGAGGTGATCTTTCTATCCACGTATAGAAAAGGTCCACGTGTGTGCCGGGATCATAACCTGAACAATATATAATATCTGGGCACAGATTGGACTGAAAAAGAGAAACTTCCAACCCTCGCCGTTGCGGCTTCATCTTTCAATTTTCTTCCCCTTTTTCCAGGAGTTGGTTCTTTCCGGTTCCTTGGACTGTTGGTGTTGGAGTACGTAAACACCATTGGACATATAACCTGCTGCGGTGCAGCGCCGCTTCAATAGCCAAGAATGAATTTTTCAAGAACTCTGCAGCGAAGTTGGCGAGTGATTTTTTATCGGTAAAACCCTAGCCTGTACGTACCGTTGATTCATCCTATCGATTGGTCGAAACCCTGAGCGCAGAAAAACCAGAGAAACAAATGTTGTAAAAGTGAATTTTTCCCCACGTGCAGAAAGGATCGACGACCAGCTGCGAGGAGTTCAAAGGTTCGAAACTGGCGCGATCCTTTTTTACAGGAAGGGCGAGTTCTGTATAGACGTATATACCTTGAATTTCGCCGTTGGTTATACGGCGAAGGGGGTTGAAAAATTGGGGAAAATTCATCGTTTCATTACCCAGGAATCGCAAACTAGACAAGCAAATTTAACCAACTAATGGCTTTTCAAAGCTCTGCCCTTCGGCGGTTATTACATTCGCTTTGTTATCTCGGATTGCAGGATCCCTTCAAACGAATGAATTTTCGGCAACTTCAATAAGATCAAAGAGCCGCAGGTGCTCACCACCTGACGACTTTATTACACAAATGAAAATGAATAATGAAATATTGAACTCCGACGAGATCGTGTTTCGATGTCAAACCTGCACAAAGGGTTTGACAATAACCATTGTCCACCGGTATCACGTACCCACTTCTATTTTTAAACACAGGATACTGGTCAACGTTAACGTCGAGAATTTCCAGAAGCGTTGAGTGTTGAAAAATTCGTGACAAAAATTTTCGCACAGGAAACAACAGCCACGGATTTACGTTCCGTTGCAATAATTTAAACTTCTCTCGATAGGACGCGGATATTTGCGACAAGCATGGATCGTACATACCTCCATGACGAATATTACGACGGGATGCTCGCTTGCGTACAAGGTAAAACGCGTCCTATAAAAAAAAATAAAAAATAACCGCGATGAAACGCTATCGAAGCTACAGGGTCCCTGCAGTTTTGGCATTGGTAAAAATTTATTTCCACATTCAGTACGATGTACATATTTTTCTCCGCAACCAAACGTGTGTCCCCTTAACTTTTCTGTAGCCTCATTCCACGACCAAGGATCAAAAAGATGTCGTCTACTCATCCTGTGAATATAGATGAGTAAGTATAGGTCAGAATTATCCTCGGCTTTGCCGAAATTGGCCGATAAAAGCTGCGATTCGTGGACCTGGTTTTTCGTTTTTTTTTTTTTCATTTATTTATTTTTTTCTCTAACGGAACTCTAATCCGATTGAAAATCTCTTCACCGTAGTACAAATTGCTCCCAAGTTTTATTATATCGACAAGTGTTATTATGATAATTTTCTTTATCCGAATGTTTTGTCCCCCCTCCGTTAATTAGGATTTGAGTAACCTGCACAGTAATAAGGCACTTGAGAACGAGAGAAGTGAGAGTGAATTATGGCAAATTTCGATTTTAACGAAGGACTCGAGTAAACTTTTTTCCCTTCACCGCAGAGTCCGCTAATTTGCGATCTACTCCATATTCAAATCAATTTATTATACAAACCCCGGTGCCGTAAAACTTCCGTTACGAGTGTATCGAGATCGGTAATCCTGCATTCATTATTTTCGTTTAAAAAAAAAAGAAGACTGACCCTTTGTTCCGACGACGTGAAGGATAAGTGAATAATATGTATATATGTATAAATTGTATAGGCAGATTGAAACGACTTTCAGAAATGCTGAATTAATACACTTTCCGCGTACCTCAAACATTTTTTCATCGCTCTGAAGAACTCGACACTCGTTCGGAGAATAACAAAGTGGCCAGAAATTTTTTTGGGAAAAAAAATTCCATGACATTTCTAGCTTTTCCAGGACCTAAAACCTAGTTTTCCCTGAAATTTTCCAAATTCTAGTAAGTTACTAACTCTATATTCTGTTAAAATTCACTTCGAATCGAGGAAAAATATAACGTACAAAAAAGTCAGTTTGAGCCAATTTCTCTTCTCGACGAAAAAAAGTCAACTTATTACCTCAAAAAATCATTTCTAATTTCCATGAAAGAAAAGTGACATTCTCAGTTTTTTTCCACGACCAAATTAAAAATCCCCTGACAATTCCAGGTTTTTCACAACCCCTTTTAAATTCCCTAACATTTCTATATTTTCCAGATTTTCCAGGTATGTGGCCATCCTGAATAATTACAACTACGTGACGGAGTTCTTTAACCGTTTCACCAATTTTCACCGTTCCCTTAATTATACATTCCTTGAGATGCTCAATGCGAGTGTTATACACGTAACTTATATCTATATACACACGTTCTATATACATCTGTATTCGGTAATGAAGTATCAATATCTCACAAACGTTCATTTTTCCCCAGCTATATGACCGGGGATAGAATTAACGTCACGTGGAACCTGGACTCATTAAGCAACCAACGCGGAGGCGGATTACATAATTTACCTTTTTTTCTTCCCATTTTCCACGGTATTCTTTTCTTTCTCTACCTTTTCCGACCGCTTGACGTCGACCTTGAGAAGGCCTCGTCGCAAATCCACATCACCGAGGTCGATTACTGCACATCGTCTCTCCCATATCATAATCGTCTTCATTACTGTTATTGCGAGTGTTATTATCGTCGTTATTATCATTATTGTTATTACTATTACTACTACTACTACTACCACTACTTATCAGAAGAAATGCGAAGGTACCCGTTTCCCCGCCAACCCTCTCACTTTCCTTTCCCCTTCTCTCTCCACGCTAAGGTGTGCGTGACCGTTTCAAGGCTCGTATAGCGACAAGATGAACCTTAACCTTCTTAAGGAAAATTTTCAAGCGAGAAAAGTGGTTGAAAAATCTCCCTCCTTAAGAAAAAAATACAAATGTCGAAAAACGAAAAGACGCCTGCGAGAGGTTTTTTTGTTACATGGATGGTTGTTTTTTGATTGTCTTTATTTTTTTTTTATTTTTTCGTTTGTTTTTAAATACGAACGTTGCAAAATATCCTGCGGGCTATTACCGCTGTCGATTATAAAAAGCTGGATTTGATAAATGAGTCAATAAAAAGAGAAAAATGTAACACATGAAACAGGATAAAAGCTCATCAACATCACACGACTTTGGTCGTTCAATTTGAATGACGTACGAAATAGACAGGTAATCGGATCGCCGAGTAATGAAAACTATTTTTACCTTTTTGTTGTCCATGTCGGCCGTTGAACTCGTCACCGGCTGGTCCAGCCTGAAACAGAGAATAACAATTGCACGGTAATTAATTTTTCTTTCAATTTCCATAAACCAGTTGCTGTATGATGAAAAAAAAAAAAGGAAGAAAAGAAAAAACGAGTAGCGAAATTATTCTCGGGTAATCGGATTTCAGGGTCCAAAATGGCGTGATTCAAACGGATGTGTGAAAAAACAAACGAACAAGTCTCAAGTCTGAGGAACGAGCTTTGTACCCAGATTTCAAGTTATGTCAGCAACAAAACAACGCGGCGGGGGGTTAATAAGTTTGTATATAATATACGTGGGCGGGAAGTTTGCAGACTGAACTGCAGAAGGCAGCACAACCCCGCCCAACCCCTTTCGTGTAATTAACAACCCTGTTGTTGTTGAGTTCGAACTATTATAAGTAAAACCACCGACGAAGGGTAGGTGAAGTCGGCCGGTTGTCTCGATCATTCTTTGTCTTCATTAGAGTCTCGGGGATTACGTGTATAGGTATATATATATACATATATATTATATATACATCCCAGAAACGAAGGGTAGTTTACTCGTCGCATTATAGGATATATATATGTATATAGACATATATTACATATAAATTGATAACGCAGTCACGAGGGGAAAATTTCGGGAAAATTATCATGTATACGAAAGAACTAGATTTTTCCTTTCACTTACTTTGGAGATCATTTTTTCATTCATCTTTTGTTTTCTTTTATCTCATCGCTTTATCACTTCTTAGTCATATTTTTAGTTGCGATTTTCACAGAGTTTACAAATCTATAAGCTTTCAGAGTCCTCGAAGTCTCGTTATCATCTCAAATTTCTCGTTTAAACTAGAAATGCTTTGAGTCAACCTTTGAGGTTACGTAGACGATAGAAGCTAAAGCTTCTTAACTCGACTTTCCTCGCAAGGAATAAATACACCGAGACGTACTTGTAAACTAAACTACGTCACCATTCAGACGATTAATAAAAAATTGCAAAGGTAAAATTAAGTATAAATAAACAGCAGCAGATTGTTCGCTGGCCGAACAAATCTTGATAACGAATTTCGCTCTAGTTCATCGTCGGAAATGAGTGAATTATTTTCAGAGGGAATTCCAAAACTACGGAATAGTCGGACAAGGTGTACGTGGCGGCAGAAAAACGACGTCGAACGCCGCGACGCTTATTGTTCGCGGGGTCTTTGATCCTGCTAATTTTTTCTTGCTTTCGTAGCAATTTCTTCTTCTTCCTCTTTTCTTGCCTTCGTTCGTTTTCTATTTTTTTTCTTTTCTTTCTTCTATTTCTATTTGTTCTCTTTGCTCCTCCTCTTCCTCCTCCTCCTTCTCCTCCTCCTCGAGAAAATCAATTATCGGTTAGACGGTTATATGTATACCTACACACCGGGTTATACCTACACGATGACTTGTAACCGGTGACCTGAAAATTTATTCAGTAAAGCTCTTGTACTTGACCCGAATTTTTCCCGTTCAAGATTAAAGCGAATTATTCAACTTTTCTTAAACCCTCCCTCAACTTTCGGAAATTTTCTTCGGCTCCCTCGTAAAGATTAGCACATAAATTCTCGAGCTCACGTCAGCATTGTATATGTGTAACCGAAAGGTATACATACATATACATATATATATATACAATATATATTTTACTATAGTGTATCCAGGCATAACGTCGTTTCGTTATATTTCATTTTATTCTTCCCCGTCTCTCCGACGCGTCACAGCTTCTCTCACCCTCCGCCGGCATATTGTAAAACCTTTCACATTCATGCCGGCCACTGTGAGGTATATAAATTCGATAAAATCGGTGCAGAAAAATGACTGAACGTCGTTCGGATCTGCGGAAAAAATTTTATACGGCCCGCCTATATCCTATAGTCGATTATTGTTGTATATATTACTTTTTACAAGAACGATACATAATATGAGGAATTTTAAAACCTATATATATTGTATATATATACTGTCACGAATTATACTTCTTCGATACATCCACAACTTATGAAAGTTGTCTGCTTAACACATTTTCCAAAAACACAATGTATAATATGGAAATCAAAAATTCTGCGTATATCAGTTATAAGCGGAAATTATAAAGTCCCGCGATGCAAGAGAAAGAAAGAAAATTGAAAACTACAATATTAAAAAATATAATACACTATTATAAAATTCACGGTCTCAACAAAAAGCCACACCGATTAGTGTAAAATTAAACATTATTGGTATAAATCGTTCGATTCTTGACACAAAATATTTTCAAAATCAACACCAAAATGGTGTGAAACTTCTGCAGAATATTTTCGGTGTTAAATTTTAACACCGCATTTCTAACAATACTATACAGGCAATTAATTACCCGAACAATTAATGATTGTGAATTCAATCGCGAAACGTTAATTCATACATGCATATCTCTCTTCACACTTCAGTAGCTTGCACGCTGTGTGTAGAGCAGTTTTCGAGTCGACGTCTCATTGTCTCGTCGATGATGGAATCGTGCACAGAGCGCATTTGTATAAACTTGAAGCGATGAAGCTTATCCCGCATTCCGCAAATAAATAAAAAACGAAAAAAAAAAAAAACAATACCACAAGAAAAAAAAGAGAAAATGCAAACGTCGTGTTGGGTAAAAAAAAAAAAAAAAAAAAGAAGAAGAATAAGAATAAGAATAGGAATAAACTTTTCTGGCAATTAATGCCGGCATCTCTTTGTTTCTACCAGATTACCGCCAAATTGAATGAAACTTTTCTATCCATTGACAGGCGAATAAGTACTCGTGCATATTTTCCTGAATTTTATGTATTATATAGACATATACATCGCACACTCGTACATACCTATACCAAAGACGAGGGAATCCAGGTTTGAAAAGGGAATTTAGGACGCGAGAGTGAAACGGCACGTTCAAGTCGCGGATATTTTATTTGCTACGTTGATAAAGAAAGGAAAGGAAATAAAATGAAAATAAAAATAAAAATAAAAATAAAAATGAAAATGAAAATGAAGGGGTTTTCACTAAATTTAGTTTGATTTGTATTCCATCCAGCAGCAGCGGCAGTAGCGGCAGGAGATGCCTTCGTTGTATGTATATACGTCGGTTTTAGTGCAACCGGGATATGAATGAGTTGAATTTGAAAAGCTTATTCATGTACTTACATATATATATATATATATATATATATATATACTTCTATTTGCACACGTGTGTGTATGCACACATTTATATGTATATTTATATATTACATATAATATTATGTGTATAAAGCGTGTTAGCCAGGGAATGAAATAAATTAAAGCAGCGCGTTTTCAATCTCACGTCGCGGGAAATTTCCTTTTACAGACTCTCTGGTGTCAGAAAAAAAAGAAAAAAAAAAAAAAACATTTCACCAACGGAGAAAATGTTCGCTTTCACCCTCAACTGTGAAACACTTCTGTCCGCTCGAACAGTCCAGGATTTAACAGGATTAGATATCGTTGCGGGAAAAAATCTAATATCATGAGAAATTAACAAACGCTTAAATCGCAAAACAAAAAAAAAACTCGCCTACAATAATTTCGTTCACCAATAAAAATTCTCTACCTAATTTATTACGTGCTGAAGATAACAATTCGATTTTAATTGGCGCTTAACGCAAAGGGTGAAAACCTCACGTGACAAAAAAAAGACTTGCAGAGGTCCGAGTATATTACACGAGAGGATACAACATCATGTCACGATACAATTTCAAAGTTGTATTATATTGGTGTAGAAAAACGGCAAGCAATATATACCGTGGGAAATAGACGATGAACGTCCGTTTGAAAATTTTTTGATCAGTGTTGGTAGCATTTATATGTCGAATAATTCCAGACTCAACGATTATCTGTAACACGAGAGCACGTGAAATGTTTTTTCGAGTTTACAAATCAGGGTAAAGAGAAAAGTCAGGGACGACATTTTTGATCCTTAACACCGCACGTAGATTTTGTTAATTCTCAATCTCCTTTTACGTATCACGTGTACCTCATAATAAATTTCTAGTGGCTGGTAGTTTTTCTCCGAGAAAAGGAAATAAATAAAAATAAGGAAGCAATCCGGTGATTGTGCTGGAAAATTTATCCCAACTGTAAGAACGATCACGAATCCCTCTGCAAAGTACTTTGAAGTTCTTATTCGGAATTTCTCCGCGTATTTTAAGGCGCGGTTAATCGCCGTTCGGCCAATATCCACCCTGGTCAAGTGGCACGCACTTATCCGGAGGAAAGTCGTGACGGGGTCGGAAAATTTCGAAGGGAAAACAAATCCCCCCTGAGTTGAAGGGATTTTATTTTTAACGATTGCCAGCCGGGAGCAAAAGAGCTCCACATAAGTAATGAATAAGAGTCAGGGGTCAGTTTCGACGGCGATTTGATCCCCCCCCCCTCCTTGACTGCCGGTTTACCGATTTCAAGAAGTGAATTTCCGGGGCTTTCCGTCCGGGAAAGCCAACCTTCGAACCTCGATGCATTATTAATTCAACGGTAGGATCTGACAGAGATGAGCCTGCCTGCTCGCATGAGCCTAGAGTGGAAGAAGTTTCACGCGAACGGTTAAAACGCTGCGTTTCCGCTTTCAGCGTTATTATACACTGCGGTGAATCGATTGAAGCGAGTTCGCGTAGATGATTTTCTTCGTATTGTATAATGAGAGTTTTTTTTTTTTTTTTTTTTCTTCTTAAACGTTGTTGTCGTCTATTTTTTTGGATAACTGGTTTGCAGAGATTTGTTTGGTCCAAGATCGATAGTGTTTATTAATTTTGTTGGGGAATAATCATTTATCGAATGTTATATCTGTGGAATTATTGTATATACCAAACTAAGAATATCTATGTATGAAAATACAAAGATAGAAATTACTGGATTTATGATAAAAAGTTTAAATATCAATTACTCTTTACGATAATAAATTCAAAAATTTTGAAAATCGAGCTGATTCATTCGATTTTGGTCTATAATTGCTCTTTTTATTTAAAGAAAATTCGTTGAAACACGCTTATCTTATCAAATTAACATCGTTTATTATAAGTATTGAATTTGAACAATATTGCGTCGATATTGAGTATGATGGCCAAATGGCTCTATTGATTCCACTGTTAAAAAAGTGAAAAATAGAAAATCTGTTTCAGTGACATCGTAGAAATCGGCACTCCCGATTGTAAATAAAATGAGACATCATGCAATAAAGTCTAATGAATTATCTAGATATTTCAACAATTTCTTAGCGATAATTTCAAACGAAGCATCGATACACTTAAACCTTTCCTTATAATTCCAAAATATTTTAATTCTACATTACTAATGAGATTTTTTTAGTTCACGAATATATTGATCCGATAAATACTCGATTAACGACTATTTCCTGATAAATTTGGCGAAAAGTATCGATTTTTGCCCAATCAACCTCCTCCACAATTCTCGCCTCAACTAATTTACAAAACACAAACTGATCCGGGCAATTTTTATATACCTATCCTTCAGCGGAGTGCAGACTTAAGAAGCCAACGGACTGATCAACTATCCGTAATTGATGACCGAAAGATATTTCCGCCTTTCCAATTCATTAACCACGTGTCGTGTTGGACCTCGGACATTTATCAATTATTCTAGTAGGTGGCTGTCATATCGTGTTGGATATTTAACCGCGACTGTCCGGTTGGAGATGTGCACTCAGCTTGTCGACCCCGCAAGTCAGTTGAATCAATAATTAACGAATGAAATTTTCATGAGTTTGATTCTCCCGTTTAATTAATTCTGTTTGATCAATTTTGTACATTTGTTCGTGTCCGTTTGATGGAGACCAAATTAATCCGCCTGAAGTTTTGCCGAATTGTGTATAAAGGAAACAACATATGACATAATCGATTCAGAAAGTATCGTTGGCTCCCCTTCCATTTACTCACTTATTCATTGATTTATTATACGTATATCGCCTCGCGATATCACACACGTGACTCAAATATCCGTAGTGAAAAATAAATCGAATCGATCAAATACTGTTCTGCCTCGATTTCAATCCTGTAACTCTATTCCTCATCTCCTACGACTATCGGTATAAAACAATTCTTTTATGCCTGACTTCCTGAAACGATTCGCGAACAAGTTCAAAAGCGCAGGTTCGTGCTGCGTCGACTATCGCGAGTCCACCGTGCTCCGTCCATATTTATAATCCTTTAAACAATGTGATTAATCGGTGTACACTAATTGATCAATAGAAAAATTAAAGACATACCAAATGGCGCAAAATTCCATGGAGAGAAAACTTTGAAGAACCGAAAGCTTTCAAGTTTATCCAACTTTCAACTCATTCCGGAGTTTCGACAACCGAGAGTTTACAAAAAATTCGTTGTTATTCAAGCCTTTCGTAGTTTCGGCTATAAAAATCGACCAATGAAATTCGACGTAGATATTCTACCCCACGATTTTTTAACTATTAAAACCGTCGACTTTTCGCTCGAATCGAAAATGCAACGAAGATTCCTTTTACACGCCGAAGCCGAAATCCTGCTTTTTTTCTCCCAGATGAGGGAAAAAAGTAAAGAGGGAAATAGAAAATAGTCCCACTTTTCGAGTAAAAAAAAGTGAACATCACGGTTAAATCGCGGTGGAAGGACGAAAAGGAGGCGCATTTCAGTAATAGTTGGTACAGCGAAAATTTGTCGAACAAGATGCAGACGTTGCGTGAAAAGGGTTTTTCTTTTTTTTTTTACCTCGGGGCTGAGGAGACTGATAGTAATAACTTAAGTCTCGACATGGCATATATAATGCACGATAAGCTGAGGCGTGAAGACGAGTCGGTATCTGATTACCTTCGATTTACTTCGGCAAATGAATTTTATGTTTGTTATTAGCCGAGACACGCCAATTTTCATCTTTAACTGTTCAACCTTCGACTTGATAATGGATTCCTCGTTGCATGATCAATTCGAGCGAAGCATCGACGGTTTGGATAGTTTAAAAAATCGTGGGGTGGAATATCTGGATCGAATCTCATAGATCGAATTTTATAGCCGAAACTACGAATTAGACTCGAATAGAAACGAATTTGGTGTAAACTCCGGAATGAGTTGAAATTTGAATAAACTTGAAAACTTTCGTTGATTAAATTTCAATCTTTCCAAGTTTTTTCCTCCATAGAATTTCGCACCATTTCGTATGTCTTTAATTTTTCGATTGATCAATTTCTGTAAGCTAATTCTTCACATTTTTTAAAGGTATAATCTCATTATCGATATTCCGCGGAACTTTTCACGAGAACTTGATGATTTTTAATCAATAAAACGAATGATCGGATGACCGAGCTCTTTTATCGGATCGCATGAATTTTATGCTTCACAGTGAAATTCAACGCGGATTTTACAGAAATCGATTGAAAAATAAAATCAACAGTCCAATGCTGACAAATTGACACGTTTTCTTTTCAATTCCAAAAAATTTGTGATAATTGATGCAACAATTTTATGCAATTGTATATGATGCATAAAATTGATGCATAAAACTGGAGCAGCGTATTAAGCGAGTATTTAGTTGGCATGAAAAAGAAAAAAAAAAAACAAATGCATATTTCGCAACAGTATTGAGTGTGAAATTTCACGGTAAATTAAACAGTAATATGTTATGTGTATTATTTAATACATATATATTATCACGGATGATTGATTTCAACGGCATAGAATTTACCGATTTTATATAATCGACGTAAAAACAACGCATTGACGATATCGAGAACTGGATGAAAACCTCGAGAGTTGAGTGAATACCTCGTGGGTATACACTTAACAAAACATCGAAATTTGCACAACGGAGGAAAGCAATAAATTTCCGGTTGAATGTATTTTTAGCCCATCAACGAGCGGTCTAGGAATCCTCTCTTCTCTCTTCTCTCCTCCTTTCCCATTCCACCAACCGCCTCTTTCTCATCCCCAACCCGCGAAGCCGGAGCTGGTTGAACATCACCTCGGGCACGAGGTTTCTAGCTGTTGGAGCTAAGATAACAAGTCGAGAGATAGGATAACACGCGTTAGGTCGGAATTATGGTAACATCGTACGTGACATTAGGGGGTCAGGCATATTTTATCGTTTTAATTATATGCCGGGGTAGCAGCAGAAGCTACGCGATTTTTGGGGTGAAGGTAAAAACTTGGAAGGGTCAATATTGCGAATGGCTGATGTAGAGAAATTTCATACATGTGAAAATGAAGTAACGAGTCACTGATTGGTAGTCATTTTGACCAGCGACACTTTCAAAAATTGAGATTTCGAATAATTCTTCTTTTGTTTTTTTATTTCCACATATCTGAAATTTCGATGTATCGGCCATTTGCAATATTGATTCTTCCAAGTTTTGACCCCCACTTCGAGTATATAGATGATTGGAAGAGTGGCTGCGTTTCGTTAATCTGTATCTCAAAAATCGATTATTCCAGTTGATTGGGATTTATTTTGTTCGAAAGTATGTAGACAGAGCACAGTTTAATTAATTCGGATTGTAATGAAAATCTCAAAAACGGTTAAAGCCGATTTACCTACAGATAGCGTTCATGCGAATGGTTGACCTTTTCATCAACAACAATGCATCCTAATATAATAATAACAGCTCTGTCTACTAATTACACTTGAATCAGAAAAGTTCCAATCAAATTAAATAATTTCTTACCGTGAGATAAATTCCGAAAAAATTAAGCCTCTTATTCAACCCTTTTTTCTAGTTGTATGAAACTCCCGTTGAAGCTTCGAATTGCATTGTTAGTCGAGCAGGTGGAACTTTTCGAGTCGCATTTCGAAGCGCAGTCACACAATAGGTTTCTAATCAGAACTCGGAACCCGGCGGCAAGCAACTAATCAAAATTGCACTAGACGTCGGTATCACGTGCGGCATGCATGCGATGCACGCGTTGCGGTATGGTAATACCATCAACAACAAGGGCGGGGTCGAAGTTCCGAAAGCGCCTAATTCCGAATTATTTGCTGGCGAAACTTGAAGTAAAGAAATCAAACTTCGACGAAAGTTTTGAATTATCGAAAAGCCGAAAAGGCTCGGGCTTCGAAAATGCAATTCAAGTTACGATAGAGCAAAGTTCCAAAAAGTAAAGTACCGATGGAGCAAAATTTGAAAAAATAAACTTTCGATGGAGTAAAATTTTTTAAATTAAAATATACTCACACATCGTATAGTTTGCTCAACGAGTGGTTGTAAGCTATCAGAAAAACCGGAAATCAGAATGACCAGAATTCCGAGCGTAAAAATATGGAAAATCCGAAACAAGGAAAGATCAAAATGATGAAATTTACCGAGCCAGAAATTCACAGGACTAAAAATTTCGGATTATTCAGAATTTCAAAGATTCGGATTTTAAAATTTTCTCATTTTCGCACTCTCGGAACTTTGACTCGTCGGAGTTATGCCCTCTCGGAATGATGCCGCGCATTATTATACGACATGGCGTATACTCGAGGGCACAAAAGGGTAAAGAAGAAGAAAAAGGAACTTGTTGAGAGGGTTTTACACACATTTCATATACAAGGGGGAAGGATCTCGAAGATTTATAACGTTGTGTGTATGTTTGCGTGCGTCTTTTTGTCACGTAAATTATTTTTCATAGAGGACACTTTTGTTATCGCTCACCGCAATTTTTATAACTGTCCACCTATAATAATACGAAGATTCTTGAAGACTACTTGTGATCAGTTTTAACTTGGGATCTCTGAGAATTAACGTTTTACTTCACCCTCATTCTACTTGCAACACTGTCGAAGGGAGATTAATAAAAAGAAAAAAGAAAACAAAAATTCATCGTTCTGCGTAATCATGCAGCGCGACGATATTTTTCATTACGATAGTACAATAATTTCAACTCTACAAGCATTTCTGCAAATAATTATAAACATAGAATAAAAAAGTTGATATTTGCGAATTTTACATGCGGAAAATATCGTTTTTTTTTCAAATAATTTTTGATCTTTTCCTCTGAATTTTCTTGGTGATATATCCTTTAAATAAAAATATTCGTTTGTTCCATTTTCAATAAATTGAAGCTCGGTTCATCTTTCGAAAGGAATTCCTAAATTGCATCATACTTATCTACTCCTCAATGCTGACTGCGTAAGAAAATAAAAGAGAAGAAAACGAAGAAAAAATTTTACGCAATCAAGACAGGTCGGAAATTCTTAAATTTTTACGTTATCAAAAAAGTATGATTTGAACGTTATTAATTATCGATTACGCACAATCTGTAGAGAAGTCAAATCACAAACTAAATATGCATTGAACCACCGGGAAACTGAAAAAACTATGAAATTTGGAAGATTCCAAAACAAAAAAATCGGCTAAAAAAATTTCAATTTCACGTTCCAAACTCTATTTCGATGATACATTGATCGTTTTATTAATTTTCCACCAAAGTATCGCCAAATTTCATTGAATAATATACATACAACATATAATTCACATTATAATAAATAAATAATTGAACTCTTAGTTCGACGCTAGAATATAACTTTGAGACGTTATCGATGAAGAAGTGAAAGAAAGCAAATCCCGGTAAAAATAAGAAGAAAACACAACCACACTAGCGCTTACCGAAAGAAAAAGTATTTCCTTCGGTGTCAAAAGTATATATAAGCATCGTCTTTGCGGGTTTAACGAATTTTCCACAGGAAGACGATGTTCGACGTGTCGCCTTTAATCAACCCGCGATGTCGAATTGGTACAAATTCGAACCGTCGTCGACGACAAAGACCCTAAATCCGATAAAAAAAAAAAAATTTCACACCATGTACAGCGTTATTTTTCATATTTCCGCGACGCAGGTTTGATCAATCAAAAAACTGATATCGGGAAACGCATCTGCTGCACCGCGGTGTGAAAAGCGAATTCGTGGCAATTCTTCCCAGCGAATTCACTCGAACACTCTTCGAGTCGATGTGCAAAGATCATTTCCGAATGAGGCATCGCCACATGCCAGTGCACTTCGCTCTCGACGCCCAAATTTCCAACCCCCTACGCAGCCAGCCGTTCAGCCAATGAAACAACGAACCACCCCTTGGCTTCGAACCTCCAGCACTAAACTGCTCGTTTGTTTGACAAACAATCGGATCGAGCCATGAATTATTTCGAGTGCCTCACTTTGCGAACAACAGTCATTCGACAGAGTGAAGGGGTGGGGGCTGATCCCTACGACGATCAGAGTATAATAATTCGTGACCGCAACGAAAAAAGAAGATCGCATTTTCCAGACGTGCGAAAAATAATTTATTTTCCGTCGAAAATTGTAATTTCGCAAAGGACCGATAAAAAGAAGGAAAATTCAAAAAAATTATACTTGAAATGAATCGTTGCTTGCACATCGATCTAGCGCCCACGAAACGATGACTAAAATTTCACTAAAACGCCAACGAACGAAGAACTATAGAAACAAACAAATAATGGATGAAAGACAATGGACAAGGAAAAAAAAAAGAAGAAAAAACTAACACAGAGAAATAGAGAGATTGAGGGGGATAAAAAGCGAAGCGAACGTCGTTCGTCTTGCGACTTCGCTTCTTCAATTATTCACCCTACAAACCGTTTCCTTCGACTCTATGTGCATATATACATACATATATATGTATACACATACACGGAGAGAAAAAAAATCGTTGAATTAACAAACTGTGCGTTAACGGGGGTTGAAATCAATATTTAATTGTATCAAATAAAGAATTGTAGTCTAACAAAATGTTTAGTAAGATTATTTAAATCAACAAAACACTTTGTCAGACAAACAGATCTTGAATCGAAACAAATAAATATTCACTTCGCCGACCGTGAACGTACATTTAGTTGATCCAACGACTCTCTCCTCTCATTATTTATTTATATACATTTACACATGTTATTCCACACATAATAACGTGGGTACGAAGCACATCGTATAGTCATCGGTGAGTCGCGATCATCGAGGAATAAAAGCGAACAGAAAAAACACGTATATGTGTCATTTCCCATCGATTGGATATGATTCTGATAACAAATGAACGATAACAGGTGAGCAAACCTTTTCCGCCTACAATTCGCCCCCCCCCCCCCCCCTCCCGCCGCGCCTCCACTGCTCGCCGTAAAACCAACAAAAAATCAAGCGCGCCTGTACGATGAAAATAATTAATTATAAGATTCGATTTCACCGTCATCGTTTTATTATAGTGGCTGACGGTGTATATACTGTTTTGAAGGATGGGTTTTGCTTCTCCGTTGTACCCTGCCCGCCTGCATTATTCCAATCGATCGATAACACGTAATTATCCCGAGGCAATTGCAGCTTCATTTTCGACTATACGTATATAGACAATGCACACTTTTATTAAGCTGAAGCTAGCAGCCGTACAAAGTTAGTAGCCAAAGGTGTTGAGCTTTTTAAAAATAGTAAAATACAATTTAATTTTATCCTCGTAATTCCATAAAAGTATTCGAGGCTTGAGGTATTTCACAAAATTTTCATTTTCAGACTTCATAATATATTATCTTGTTCGAATGAACAAAGAGAACGTTTGTTGCTGCTGATTCTTGCTGATGCTAGTTTCACCCCCGTCGCACTTTTTGCCCTCCCCCCCCCCCTCCCCCATCTTTACTCGTGAAAATCAACGTTCTCATATCAACAATTGAACAGAGACAAAGAAATAATTTCCTTCATCGGTTTATAAGAAATACTAAGTAAAAACCAACAAAAATAAGTGAAACGTTTACATTCGAACATCTGTAGTACAAAAAAAAATCTTTTTTTTTTTTAAACATGCTTAAAAGTTATCTTGTAAAAGAGAACGTGTATAAGAAAAAAAAAAAAAAATATTAAATTTTTAAACAATTTTCTTACCAGTCGAAAAAGTTCCACAGGCAGGTAAACATCTTGATTGAAAATTTTACGACGACGTTTATAAATGTTGGACTATGTAATATACTAGGAATAACAAAGAAAAAAAGAAGGGTGAAGAAGAAAAAAAATCAAACTTTTCACCCTTTCATTTTCACATCACAAATGCTATGATTAACACAGGTTATAACTGAGTTTATTATACATATACGTCGGTATATTTTATACCGTGCGTATAAATGTGTATAACATTACTTTATGCATATTTATGGGAAGGCAATATTTTTCCCTTTTCCCCTCTTTCGTTCCACAAGTGCTGCAACAACAGCAGCAGCAGTAGCAGTAGCAGTAGCAGCAGCAGCAGGAGTAGCACCAGTATAGCAAACCCTCTCTTTATGCATGAAAATTACGATCATGTGTCACATTTTCCGACACTTTTCACCAGGTGTGGTTAACGGGTTTATGGAAATTTTTTCGCACATATTTCATTTTCTCTTCGATGTTTCGCTTCTGTTTTATTTCGTTCTTCTTTTATTCTTTAATTTTTTATTTTTTATATTCTCCCTTCCCGACTCTTACCGAGCGACCCTCAATCTCCCTCGAGTTGTGTAATTTTTTTATTTATTATTATAATTTTTTTTCGTTCTTCGTTTACTTATCACGTATCACCGAACGAGGGAGGAGAGAATTCACTGTTGAATATTCGACCAAATTCACAAAAATTAATTCACTGTCGCCGATATGATTAAGCACGTTTATATGTATACATATACCAACGCGGGCACGCACTTTGGAAATAAAAAACTAAAAAAAAAAAGGGAATTTATTTAAAACAAAAACAAAATACTTGTTTCACCGCAAACGGCAAAGGAATGTTTGATTTTCAAACCTTAAATATTGTTTGAATCACTATTTCCATGCAATTATAATTATTCCTCACGAGGAATAAAATTTTATCCCGCGTTATTGACATCGTATATTTGCGAAGAATAGGTTATACACTTGTTGCCATTTCTACTTTGTTTAATTCAGTTGATATGAAAATTTTCCCTCAATCTGCAGATCGCCGCCCGCCCGGCCTGCGGGCAGGTGTATTAATCTCATACCCCGTAAATATTTCACCACCTTACTTTCGCGAAACAAGCAATTCCACTCTTCATAATACCCCCACCCCAACCCCCCTTCACTCACAGCCCCCGTCTGACAACCGCCACGTTCATCAATATTTTAAATCCCACTTCCGCGATTCATCTCGCACAGCTGCACGAGAATTTTCAATTGTCACACGATAATCATCAGGACTTTCGGTATAATTAATTCGCGAACGAGACAAAAGAAGACAAAAAAAAAAAAAAAAACACACGGCTAGAAACGATGCAGTCGGTATAAAAAAATTAAATGTTTATTTTCATTTTAAAATCAACAAAATAAAATCAATAATCTGAGTAATTCAAACGTCGAATCAGCGAACGTATCTTTTTGTATTAAACTTCACTTTAGCGCCCAAAGATTCACTTCCTCTTGTACCCGATGATAAGCCAGGGAAATATCGCGCTAGTCCGAGCCGCGCGGTTTCTTGTGAAAAGGAAAAAGAAAGAAATGAAAAAAAGAAAAAATGAAAAATACCAGATGTCACCCGAATAACCGGAAGCGCGAAAAGAGCGTGCGGCGAAGCCGTTCGGAGGAAGAAGATGCGTGGGGTTGCTTCCCCGGCTCGCGGCGAGGAAACGACTGCCGGTGGTTCGGGGTGCCGACGCCGACGCCGACGCCGACGTCGACGTCGCCGTCGACCCACCCCCGGGTAAACCACGACGCAGACCGCGCACGCCGCTCTTCTCAACCGCGACTCTGTTCACCCTCTTCTCTTCTCTACGTCTCCTTCTCTCCTCTCCTCTCTTCTCCTCTCGAACATCCTGCACCTCCCTCATCGGCAACGTTTATGCATATCGTACCAGTTCGACGTTATATCGTCCAGTGGATGCCATGCAACGACGTTTACTTTCACGTTAGCCTTTGTCTCTCTCTCTCTTTCTCTCTGTCTCTCTCTCTCTCTGTCTCTCCTTCTTCGCCGTTTAGTCGTATTGACTCAATATTTACCGAGACAGACACGGTTAATGCCCCTTTGACGTAACGGTTAATTAAACAACAACGTTCGACTAAAATTTCACTCACAGTTCATTTCCATCGTTCGATATATTGTTCTTCGTTATAATATGATACGTTATTATTATATGTATATAGACAGTTTCAGATTGGAACGATATTAGACATTTTAAGCCTTGATTCTACCAAAAAATCAGTGAGCGTTCTGATTTTTCTATATCTCTTTTTTATACAATCCACAAACGCGGCAGGTGAATAATATAAGCAAATTGAATCGGCACGAAATTGATACGTTAATCTGAAAAATTTTCATCCCGAAGGAAGAATAATGCGGGTTACTTTACCCCAAGAGACACATGTCCTGCTGGGGATTTCATGTTTTTTTTTTTTTTTTTTTTTTTTTACACGAGTATCGTCCCGCAAGTTTTTTCACCCCCTTTTTTTACCCCCTTTTTTAGTATCTCCTCTCTCGTTAGGAGACAGAGAAAATTGTGAATCGTTCCACCCTTGCGCATATATAGAATCGAACCCTCGGATTGAAGAGAAAAATATATTATTATATTATGTTATTATGTTTGTCAAGCCTGAGTATATTTTTCCAAATGTTTTGTGGCGCAGGCAAGTTTGAGTAATACTTTTACCCAAATCAGGACTGTCCCTGCCTTTTTCAAGTTATTCGGATACCTGCCGGGGGAATAAAAACTTTGACCCACGAGGTGTAAAAAAAAAGTAAATAAATAAATAAAAAAAAAAAAGGTATTCTCGTCGAAAGAATGTCAACGTTTTTTCTTCCAGAGAATGGTGAAATTGAATTTTTGAAGAAGGGGTTGAAAAAATTCTTCCTCTTCTAGCGATAGCTCGATAGAAGTGAATTGAAAACGTAGGCCGAGGTATGCGTGTAAGATATATATACTTATAACATCTTCTTTCGACGAGAATACATTTTTATTTTTTCAACACCCTGTGTCACATATTTAAACACTCGCACAAAAATATCCACAGCCGTTCGTGAAAAGAAAATATAACGATATTGCATGCACGCTTGAATTGATTTTAGTTTTCCAAATTCCTCTTTGATAATTAACTTGACCACCACGTAGACGTTAATATCGTTTTGAAACCGTTTTTATCACAGCTTCAAGATAAAAATTAAAACTTATACTTATAATATCGAACTGAAGATGCTTTGAAATCACAACTTTCGTCTCGCGGTATTTTCTACTTGTCCAAATCGCGTAAATAATATTCCAAGTTCAGATATTGCATAGAAAGTAAAGAAAAAAAAAAAAAAAAAAAGACATCCGTTGCATGAAAAATGTAAAACAGACGTTACGAGCGTGTCAACGTCACGCGTCTTATCCGCACTCCGCATGGTTTTGCGGTAAATCAACAACGTAGAATCGGGCGTCGCGACGGTATAAAGTTAGAAAAAATGACTTGATTTTGACTCGACGCTTTATCCCCGTCACCCCACGATGAGGGAGTGACGCGTGGCTTTGGATCACCGCACAGTTTAATAATACTCACGCGGTTTAATACATACTGATAAACCGCAGGTAGAAAAAAAAAGAATCAGTCGAACAACAAATTTCTTCTCTGCAACTGAACGTTAGTTGACTAAATAGTTAACGTAACTAGAAATTACACCGTGATTAGAAACGGCAATTAGAACCGATTCTTTTTTGCTTAACAAACTCTTGCTTTTCACAAGAGAAAAACAAAAATCGAAATACGAACTGGAAGAATTTCTTCTTCGTTAGATCAGGCCATTGTCTTTTCATTCGGCGGTGAGCAATTAATTGGCCAATTGTTAATTTTGCTGCAGCAGTCCATGTATTTCGACGCTGCATGCGGAGAATGCCGGATTCGTTTAAATGGGGCGAATTTCCATCGGATTTTAAGACCAGTCTCAGATAACGCCAAGATGGCATCGCGAACCGGATGTAATGCATCTCTGTAGACACGCAGGTTTTCCTTTGATCTTTAAATCTTGAAATCTTTGATCACGGTTACTTCGTGCAATAACAAGAGCATTGCTCATATTCATCTCAGTGATAACAATGCTGCTCAAGTATATATCGATGATTCTTTTTACAATCTTGATTTTTTATTAATTTTCTAGGATTTCAAAAAGCCGAAATATCATTGTAATGTTTTTGGGATTAATACCAGATACGTTGTTTCATTATATACATCACTGTAAATCCAGGAAACTCAAAAATCAAGTATAAAAACAATTTAAGCGAGACTCGCTGTGCAGATCGATATTTCATTTCCAAACTCTCTCCCCGATTTTTTTTTCCTCTCACCTTATTCTTCTCTCTCTGACAATGAAATACAAATACGTAAAAACGTAAAGAATAACTGCGAGCTAGAGGAACATTTTTCGTAACTTCAAGACGTATATAGTGTGGATAAAAGCGATATATGGGTCAGGGTGTAATAAAACCAGCGAATGTAGGAAACGAAACTGGACCAAAGATCGGAGTCTTCTTCTTGTTAGTTTAAACAAAGCTCGCGTATAGATACTGAGAATCAGATAAAGCAGGTCGAGCTGTTTTCGACCACCGAATTCCACATTCTGTTTTCACGTCTTTTGCGAAAAACTACATACATAAATTAAGGATGTCAGCCTGTAGTCGTAGTCTGATAATTTTCTACCTATTTTGAAGGAGTTCCATCGGAGTAAAAATCCACACATAAAAAGCGACACGTGTATAAAATTAAGTCAGAGATTATTGTAGGTATATAAGTTGCAAATAATTACACACGCGAGAAATTCGAGAGGAACGACTTTGAGGATATATATCTATAAATTATAAAAAGCCACGTTTCGCGGTTTCAAATTCACGGATCGTACGAATATCGCGTCCCCACAGTATCAGGGTCTGAATACACCCGACGATTTCTTATCACTTACACTGTAGGTACACCGTTTAAAAGAAATCACGAAATCAGATGGAGCCAATATCGAAAATGACAATCTATAAGTACGGTTGATCGAGGAAGTTACCAAAAAAAAAAATAAGATAAGGAGTCGCTAAAATGTCAACGTTAAATATCTTTCAAATGATCGATGATGAGAGTATTTTCAACAAATTAATAAATCCATTTATGAATGTCTTATGTAAGTAGAGTACCTAAGTTCTTTTTTTTTTGTTTGTTTCTTTTTGAATCCATCTTTAAATCGAAATATATAATTATCGTTGAGTGATCGGACGATCGTTATAAGAGAAAAACGAAAAAAAAAACGTTCGCTTAATTCTTATAAAATAAAATTTCTTTCGTTAAATATTGTTTCGATAAACGTTAAGTAAGTTAATTTTATAAAATAACCGAACGATTTTGGGTAAAAAGTTTTTACACCAGGAAAAAGAAACATCATTCCGGTAGCATCTGTCGATGTTTAATTAACGAGCTTTCTCATTATTTTTCCCACACGGCTTTCTCGCAAATGAGTTTTCAGCTTCATTATCTGCAAATGAGAATATGAATTTCCCTTTTGAGCACAGCTCTTTGACATAACATTCGGTCTGACGATATTCGTTTATTTTTTACGTCTTTCATTATTATTTCTCATCATTTTCTTCTTCGTATCTTCAACTTACACGAAATACACAAGCATAAAATATATAACATATATAACTACATATATGTATATATATATACTATCTTTCGTTTCATTCTCTTCTTGTCTCGCGTTTAGTAACGCGGCAGTAATATCTCGAGGCTTTTACTGATCCCTGGCAATGTGGGAGTATATACTCTATGTATGTATATATATATATATATATATATATATATATATACCCACACAATCTATATACACCTATATAGCTAGTATATAAGGTAAGCAATATAAAGCAGTGTGAGAAAAAGTCAGGAAGAAGAATTCGCCGTCTGTAGGGTGACAAACGTCAGGTGAAAAGCTGTCCCAATTCACCGTATATCCCAAAAACACAGTCGAGCACGTTCGAGCAAATAACCATGTCTAAGGAAAAGCTTTCGCTGTATATATCCTCGTTCGTTTCTTCCTCATTTCCAATTTCCTCTTATTCTTTTTCCGCTCACGATTCTTTCATTTTCAAGTTTCACCTTCTGTCAACTACAGCGAAAAACTAGATAGCAATGAAAGGAATAATTACGCGTAGGTATACCTATTATATCTATAAAACTGACAACGAATAATATTGCAGAGTATCGATGAAAGTTTATAGTCCTTCTGCGGTAGACGCGACGATCATTGAGATTATTTTAGTTTTAAAATCCCGATAGTTTTAGATTAGATCGACCCAAGCCAATGGATTATACCTGTCACTATGACGAAGTTTATATGACAGACACACACACACACACAAATATGCATTTAAATATATTCTAGTTCAGAGTTCGAGCGAACTTTGCTCAGCCTCTTCATCTGACAATTCTGTCAGGCATATTTTCTCGGGATGAAAAAAATTTCTCAAATAAAAGTTGCTCGGCTTATTATACATATATACAACTTATACATATAAATGTATATATATACATACAACATACAACAGCATGTAAGAGACAAGACGAAGACGATGATTAAATCGCAAAACAAAAGTCACAGTGTACCTAGAGAAGAAAAGAGACAAGATAAAAAAAAAAAAAACTTGATACTTTGAAACACGGAAATAAAAACTATATATAAAAAAATGTAATTGGTCTGACAGTAGACCAGGCACGATTTTTCTTTTATTTATTTATTTTATTTCCTGCGTATAAACCAGTGATTTGGTGGGGAAAGGGAGGGGGAAAAAAAAATATATATAATCCATTGATCGCCGAGCAAAAACTTGGAGATTATTGATTTTTAAACTTAATCTAATTATGGTTATTTCGAATGAATATTTTGATTTCATATGGCTTCGTAGAGTGGATGATATTGTTATCTGTGAATATAATAATGAAAAAATGTCGGACTAATTGAGAAGATGCAATACGTACGTAGAAAATGTATGAATCGAAAATTTTTTTCCAAACCATCGAAACACGCATTCACAAGTAAATTTCTTTCAATTACCACGTGTCTTTTCATTTCCCTATTTCCCATACGCAGCTAAAACCTAAAGTATTTGTACAGATTTCGAAGTTTAAATTAAACGAGACGGTGGTTCCGTATCTTGAACAAAGGATCGCGAACCGTGTCGGCGTGATGTCGGTAATATTTCCAAGCATGGCTTGTCTCAAGACTCCCGAGACGTTGAGGCTGCGGAGAGATACGTATATTTGTATATACATACATATATATAGATAGATCGATGCTGAAGGAAAAGTTTTCCACAAAAGACAAAGAAAATCAAGAGAGAGCGAGAGAGAGATGGAAAGAGAAAGAAAATCAAAGAAGAGATGAAACCTGTCTAGGAATGAGAAAGATAAGACCGAGGAAATAATTGAGGACGTTTTGAACACGTTTACTTAATCTTAAAATTCGCTAATTGGATATAGGATAGAATTTATGATGAAATGAAATGAAATTGAAATTTTTCACGTTTACTATCGATCCTTACGATTGCGTTTGCCTATGACAAATTATACGCGCACATGCAGGTTAGTACAGTCTAGGCGTCTATGCAGATATTATAGATATGCATTTAGAAAGAGACTATCGCATATTCGAATCTTCGAATGTCTAGCATATCGGAAGAACTTGTACCCACAACCCTTGCAATTTAATTACCAGAACAAACAAGCTTCTTCTCGAAGAAGAAGAAGAGGAGAATCCTGGAATATATGAGATCACGTGATAACACTCGCAGGTGGATCCAAATATGTACATATATAATATGGATACTTGAACTTTGAATTACAAGCGACGGTTTCGATCCGTACCGCGGATCCTGTGCAAAGAAAACTTTTGGATATAACTTTGATAAAACCTCGGAGGAAAGTTGCGATCAATAATAATAATAATTGGATGAGAGAGTATCTCTCGATTCCGCATCGTTGCATATAAAGAGGGTAAATATTTGTAGCCGTTTTTTTTTCTTTTTTTCTTTCTTTCTTTCTTTCTACCTTTCTACCTTTCTTTCTTTTCACATTATTTTTATAATACTTCTCCGTCGCTCGACACTTTCTTTTTTTTTTTTTCCTTTCCTTCGGCAAATATACGGCGAATCGGTAAACTCGATTACTATATTACCTGAGGGTGAATAATAAATTATATTATACTAACTCGAAGGGAAATTAATGAATATAGCTGTACAGAGACGGACCGATAATAAAAAGGAAATTCTCTAACCCCATGCAAAGACGATGATGATCACATCGATTGAGATACGAATTTTATTAAGATAAATTCTCTTCTATAGTACATAACGAGTAATCATGTCTCGTTAACGACGACCCCCCCCCCCCCCCCCCCCCCCCCCCCCCAAATTATATACCTCGGTTTGAGGGAAAAAAAAGCTTATTCAGAATTGCGACAATTACTCGAAGCAATCAGGTTACGTTATACACGCGAAATAGTAAATTCGTGAATGAAAAAATTGTTACTGATTTGACGTTATTGTTACTTGTATAATCTGTCGTTTGACTTTACAGTTGCGGTATTGAACAATTTGAAGACTTAACTAAAATAGTTAATGTTTCGATGAATTCTTAAAGTGTCTAAATCTTCCCTTTCCCTTTCCTTTGTTCCGTATACCATAATCCAAAGCGAGCGAACTTTCGTTAGGATTCTTACACATCTCTTTCGGAGATTTGCGAGTATAGTATGAATGAAAGCCGTATACGAGAAGATGTTGTAAAACACACGTAGAATAACGACGTCGAAAGAAACGAAAGCGAAATGGTCCGCAGAGCTTTTGAGGATAGGTAGGTAGTAGCGATAAGGTCCGGGTCCGCAGGATAGTCGTACCTACGTTGTGTAAAAGAAGAAGAAGAAGAAGAAGAAGAGGCAGAAGAGAGAGAGAATCGAAAAAGAGAAAGGCGTGCCGATCCGGAGGAAAATATCGCGGAGCAATAAAGAAGTCAGGAGAAAAAAGCGGCGAGTTAGAGTGCTGCACCAAGATCAGAAAAGCCGTTGAAACGAGAAGCAGAAGGACGAGGAGAAGGAGAAGGAGAAGGAGAAGGAGGAGGGGAAAAAGAAAAGGCGCAAAAATAAGGGGTGGAAAATCCGGTCGGCACCGAAGAGCAAATCTGCAAGAGCTTCCTTCCGCCGCGTTTTTTTTTTTTTTTTTTCTTCTTATCCCTGACCAGCAGCGAGACTCTCCGGAGTCCGGCTTGAGGCTTCGGGTAAGTCTGGAGCTTCCCAGTGGTGGAAAAGATGGGATAGCCTCGATATAGTCCGGGGGTAGGTCGTAGGCACTAAGTCGGTGGTGCGAACCGCGACGGGTAATGGGCCGCGACACGATATATCGCTCCGAGTTCTCAGATATTTATAGACACCGGGGACAGGGACAAACCTATAAGGTTCTCCTCTCCTCTCCTCTCCTCTCCTCTCCTCCTTCCCGAATGCACCACCGGTCGAAGGATCGTCCTATCAACATCGATGAACATCGGTGTACCCGCGCCCCCTTCGATTTGATTCAATACAAGATAGATTTCGAGGATGTTTTTGGTGCGTTTTACGATCGATATAGATTCATGGTGTTTTTTTTTGTTGAGGTAAGAGTATGTATAGCATTGGTGGTAACCATGACAGAGGTCTGAATAGCATATATATATATATGGATAAAAGATTACAGAATTTATTACACAGTAACGATTATGATAAATTTTAAATACTATGGGGGAAAAGATTTTAACTGAGATTAGACCCCATCAGCTGCCAATTGTCTAGAATAAATGATAGAATCTACCCTATAGGATAATCGTAAATATACGAGAGTACGTAATAATTCCGCTTCGGTTTCTTGCTCGGTTCGTTTTTTTTTTTTTTTTTTTTTTTTTACGAGGACCTCCTAAATCGTTGTATTGAAAATTTACAAGTGAAATATTATGCATAATAATATTGATATTAACTCGCGATTAACTTAACGTTACACGTCTGAAACGGATATTTGGCTATTTCGGAAAAAAATGGTGACTCCAGCTGAGTAAATTCTTGTAAAGCTGATACATGAATTTAATTATTAGGATCTGCTAGTGCAAATTCAAACAGTTTTAACGAGCGGAAAGAGCGAAGTCAAACTGGGCGCGCGACTGCTGATTAAGTCGAAATATCAAAGGATCCGACAGACAGTAAGACTGAAGAACCTTGCAGCCTTAAGTATCAAGAATGAGGATTTGATAAAAATATTGCGTTTTGAGAGGCAGAAAGACCGAAACACGATCCACGATGTGTTACATCAATATATTGTAATAAAATGTAGAGAAAAAATATCGACATCATTTTTTTTTTTTTCATTTCAAAACGTGTTTCTAAACGATCGATAATAATTTTGAAAAATTTGTTCAATTTCATCCCACGCCAGGTTGTTTTTTTTTTTTTTTTCTATTTTGTTTATCGAGGAGACGCTGCGTAGCTAACGAACTGATTAATTTGATTAACATTCAAGGTGCGACTGGTTTGTAAAAAAATTGCGAGAAAAGTATTCTATTCAACTGAATCTGACAACTCCTTAATTTTGCACCTCATTGTCAAGACTGTGCCTGTACCTACGTATCAAGTCATTCAGGGTAGATAACTTGAGGTGAAAGTTCGTAACTTTGATTTGACGCAAGTTCAGGACTGTCAGAACTTAATGTCTAACGAGTTCAACTATCTCGAAATTACTTCAGAGTTGCAAGGTAGTGATTTTTGGTTAAACCTCACTATTTTCGACTCTCCAAGCTGTTACAATTCATCGACATTGAACAAATCATACAAATTTTACACTATAATAATATATAACAATTCGATAATGTATCTCATTTTTCATGATTAATTGCTCAACGTTTTCGGCGAAAATTTATGGTGTCGAAGTTTTTTTATTCGAAATAATTTTGGAAAAAGTGGACAAATTAGTCAGTTATATATACATATATAGCCAGATGAATACAGAAATTTCGAAGATGACGCTTAATTAGTCGAGGCAAAGGCCTTCAATTTTTTTTTTTTTTATTTTTTTTTCTCTCTACCTTCTCCTAATCGACGTCAACTCGATCGAAAATCTCATTTAGATCCTCGAGTAAATTGCCAAGGTTTCCCAGAGTTTGGACGAAGACGAGAAGTTGGAAGTAAATACCTTGTTAAAAGTTTTTTTCCCAATCACAGCCAGGAGACTTGGGCTCACTTTGGGTGTAGGAGGTGATAGTCTCGTTAAACGGTGATAAAGTGTTTCACTTTATACGGTGTGATCTTTTTACGTATACAAACACATCCATCCATACATACATAGAGTATATACGTACGTGTATTGCATGTGTGTGTGTGTGTGTGTGCAGAGTTCATTCCGAAACTAATCCCGCAGAGAGGCTTAATAAGGGTCAACACTCCCTCATATTAACGAAACTATATAATTACGTGGCGCCGTTTCATTGGACAACCACTAATTACAAGGCACCATACCTTGAATTATCGACAAATCGAAATCGGAGCACCGATCAACTTACGGACTTTGAACTCGGACGATTTTACGCTATTAAAAAATAAATCGGCATCTTGGCCGAGCAGGCTTTTAGTAATTACGTAAGGCGAATTACGTACTGGATGGCGGGGCAGGGGGAGGAAGAGGGGGGGGGGGGGGTAGTTATACAGCAGGACCATTAAAGGATGTATATATATATACATATATATATAGATGAGAGAGAAAACCAGATACGAGAAAGACAGAATATATCGAATTCAAAATAGTGGAGGGCGATTCTCTCGCGTAGAAAATAAAGGGTGAAAAAAATATCGTGTAGGGAAAACGTGATCTCGTCGAGTTTTCGAATACATACGTCTATCGTACGGGATTCAATTATTCATTGTTATGTGTAGTCGTCGTCGTCGTTGTCGTCGTGTTATTCTATACGTCTACGATATAACAATACGACGTGAAACACGTGATTCGGTTAAAAAAATTTACGAATAAAAATCCACGGAACAACCCTTACGGACTGAGGAATTATTTGAAAATTTGTAGAGATTGGACAATTATTCAGATTATTTTTAATAACAATTTATGTGAAATTGTCGGGAATTAGATGAAATTATTATCCACATGTACTTCGTACGTAACATAAACAACGTACAAGTTGCTATTCAAGGAGGCCAGAAATTTTTGGGAAAAAAATTCCATGACATTTCTAGTTTTGACCTAAAACCTAGTTTTTCCTGACATTTTCCAAGTTCTAGTAAATTACTAAAACCTGAATCGTTCAGCTTACTAACTCTATATTCTGTTAAAATTCACTTCGAATCGAGGAAAAATATAACGTACAAAAAAATCAGTCTGAGCCAATTTCTTTTCTCGACGAAAAAAAGTCAACTTATTATCTCAAAAAATCATTTCTAATTCCGATGATAGAAAAGTGACATTCTCAGTTTTTTCCATGACCAAATTAAAAATCCCCTGACAATTCCAGGTTTTTCACAACCCCTTTTTAAAGTTCCCTGACATTTCTATGTTTTCCAGATTTTCCAGGTATGTGGCCATCCTGTAATATTTTTTGCATTGTTCGTACGTGAATATAACGAATTATCTAAATATAAAATCTGCAGCATTTCATAGTAAAAGCCGCCGCATCGAGAGTTGTTACGCATGGGTTCGTTTTCAATTCGTTCTTCTCCTCTGCATATACCGCGGGAATTATTTATACCCGAGAGTGCTCTCGAGAGGGTAAAGCGAGGGTGTGAAGGTACGACACGCGTGTGGCACGACGTGGATTTAATCCCGCCCGAGAAAAGAGGCGACGAGGATGCATAAGGGCTTTATTATAACTCGCATCGTATTTTTTCGACGCGTGAATGCTAGGCGGGGTGATTAACGATCGCATTATCCGTCACATCCACCCTGCAGGACCAACGACGACGCCCCAAAACCTCCGACGGAGTTTCTTCCCCCACCCCGCCCCAAAAAACCCGCGATCCTCGAGGTCCTTCCCGATATACCCGAGGATACTCCTGAAAATTGACGCACAAAATTTAAGGACTAATGGAATCGGTTTTTTAATAATAAGGAACAACTGGTTCACTCGAATGAAGTTGGACTATAAAAACAGTTTGAATATTAATAACTCATTGAACCGCACGAAAAATATTTGCATAAAAAACAAGGAGAAAATTAAAATAAACAAACGAAACTATACGTTTTCTGGATTTATACGTGAAATGATAATACAAAAGCGAAGAAAATGAGTAAACTGCAAAGAAAATCGTTGAGAAAATTGTCGATGATATTTAATCGTAAGACAGAAGAAAATTATTCCATTTCCGTTGGTGAATGATGATTTGCGATATAAAAATATAATCGGGGGACAAAATTACAGCGAGATTCACCCTTTCGATACCTCGGGAAGTGAATGTCGTTTAATTCTAATACAGACGATAGTCGAGTCGATTATGTCCCTCCGTGATTTACCGCCACGTCAAAGAAGAGAAGGGAAAAGGAAAATGACTCGGTAATTTTCAACGCCACGCATGAATCGCGTTAAAATGCTTGACGATCATCCGCGATCCCATTTTTCAACGAGAAACACCGCAGTGGCACGTCTCGGTTATAAATTATTTCCTAAACAGAATTACCGGCGGTATCGCGTGACTTTTGGGTCACATTATTACCGCTAATGGGTCCAGGATGTCGAACCGCGCCTATCCATCCAACCACCTTGTATCCCCAGGTTATCCAAATATAAACATGTATTATTCGCACGATTCGTTGCGAGAACTTTCAGGCTTGTCGCAAGCTCTCGTTTTCAAAATTGAATACATTTTCTTTACATTCCATATCGGATTGAGGAAACATTCGTTAAAAATTTTATCCACAGAAAGCGTCAAGTAAAAACTAAATCAAAATAACTTTACATCAACAATATAGCCAATTATTTTATAATAATTTTAAACGTGTCTGTCTCTGTTATTTTCTGTTTTTGTTTTATACAGCGATATAAATTTTCTCTTACAAGAAATACCGAAATAAATTTTTTTTCTCTGAGACAAACGTCTACTTTCTACACTATGATGAAAATTTGAAAATTATCGCAACAATATATCAACAACAACAACAAACCAATTCGATATATATAATTTCGATACCAACTAACAATAAAATTTGCCAATAAAATTTCCCCGCTTCTGCACGTCGCGAACAATTCTAATAAATTGCAGATTTTTTCCAAAGCTATATAGGAAAGGACAGACGTAATTGGTCGATTGAAAAGAGAGAGGCAGAAGGATAACGACAAGTGTCCTTAACGAAGGGGCAGCAGCACCGCGGATTCCGCAAAAGTAAGCCGCGTTGACGTTGTAACATCGAGCACCGCATGCTGGCAGTGCGGAAACACGAGTGAAACTGACGTGAATCGAACCGAACTGAACGGAACGGAACAGAATGGAACCGTTGAATTAATGACGCGAAATGCAGACGAGATGAGAGCCGATTTAATGAACTACGGGGTCACAACGTATACCTATAATATCCGTACAGGTTTATGGGTACGAATATATGTATGTATGCATACCTGCAACGAGTTACACTTTACAGTCGTATAACAATTGCACGACTCATCTCTCGACGTCGCGGTTTTAACCGGCTCCCACCTTTCCGTTCGTTTCAACCAACCGGCTCAAATCCGGAGGAGTGAAGAAAAGGAGAAAAGAATCGATTCGCCAATTCGTTATACTACCTACTGCAGTTTTTAATATTTTATGTTCAGACGGGAAATAATTCGTGGATAATTATTATAGGATACCGCGTCGGTAAAACGCGAAAGCTTAATTACATTTCTAATCATTTATTATATATATATATATATATATATATATGTATATATGTATATAATCTCGTAGTTCGATTTTTGCAGAGTTAATTGATTCGCCTGATCGTCGCCACATAAAGCGCAGAATTTTAACCTAGACTTTAGACTATTCGATCGTGGGTGAATTTTTTAGTGAAAAATTGTTTGTTCGAAATTATTAGATACCTGTTTTTAATAAGCTGTTTGAGAAAGAGATTATTTCGAACATATGTTGGTAAATAATCGTGTGGAAGCGAATATTCGTTTGTTTCATTAATTGCTGGTTTCGAAATTCCAACTATAACAAGAGATCCCGAGTCGAGGGAAAACGAGGGATTTAAGTGTTGAACCCCTATAAGAAAAAAGAATCCAACCAAGAGATCAAGGTAAAAAAAAAGCAAATTACAGTAATTTTCTGAAACGATTAACCGCACGATAGAGTTTGGTCTTCTTACTTAAAATCCAAAGACTGTAGACAACGAAACACAACAGATGGATGGAAGACATGCTTAATTATACTGTAACGAATCGGCACGATTCAGAGAACTTTAATGTGTTCAGAGTAAAAAGAAACGTCGTCTAAAGTTTGGGAAAAGTAAAGAATAAGTTGCATCTCAAAATATTTCATACAATATTCGAAAACAATTCTGAAAGCTTTTTGAAACCAGCATAAAAACATTCCATTGATATAAAAAAAATGAGTAAAACAAAAACGAACGAAAGCCTGGACCGAGTTTAACTCTACAAGTCCGTTCGTTGCAGATCCCTACGGTTATGAGATTACCGGAAGTGGATTTTCCAGCGCGGGAACAGTCGATACGGAAGAAAACTGGCACCAGAGATTATCCGGTTCAAAGGGAAGGACAATTTTGTGCTGGATTATGCAACGTTACCTGGAGTGAAGAGCACAGACGCGCGACGTTGACGGCAAGTGAGTCGACGGCCGTGATGGTAAGACGTGTAGAAAAGGTTCATTTCGATGCTGATGACCTTGATGGTACTTCCGGGAGTTGACGGAGCTTCGCAGCGTTCCCGGATGATGGCGATGCGGCGTGGCCTCCTCACTGCAACACAAACCCGGAATATCCGAGGTTAGTAGGCTCGAACTGGTTCGTTTAGGTTACCCACCGAGCTTTTCCGACCCATTTTCAACCGCTGCTTTTCTTTTTCAACAACTTTCGCAAGCTCGACGGTGATTCTCGATCGGTAATACAGGTCGCTACGCAGTGTAAGATCGTTTTTGTTCAATTTCTTTTTTTTTTTTTTTTTTTTTTTCACAAATATAACACAAAAATGACTATATCTTGAGAACAAATGAACGAATTCGAAAGAAAATTGTTACCATCAGATTTCTCAGGTCGCTGACCACGAATCATCTAAAGTTATATTTGCATAATTTTTATTCTGATTGATATTATTACTATCATTATCCCAGCTCAAAAAAAGTTCAAAGTTTGGCTCGTGGTTAGCCTGAATCAGTTTATTTTCAACTATCGAATCAAATCGGTGCCAATATATTTCGACACATTCTGAACGACGAATCAATACAAACATATATCCATAAAAAATTTACATTCAGTCATCGAGAACGAAGAAATGGCTAAAATCCGTCAAATTTTTCTACTACACAAGTGAAAGAGACAAAACCGCTGCATCATCGACGTTTTAAACTTTCCCATTGACCATAACTAGTCATAGATCACGACTTGCGTTAGATAAAGCGAACATATTACAGGTGTACATGGAAGCGTTAACAATAATATACGTAAGCGTTTTAAAAGGGGTGTTAACAGGCCTCCATGTTCCTCGTGTGAAACTTATACGTACATGCATGTACATACATTGTTCATATCTTATCTTCTCACACGTAATTCCGTGTATTGCATTAGACTGCGGCGAGATAATGCCGCCGGTCTTGGTTAAGATAATCATAATACTGTTGGACGAGTAACGAGCTTAATCTCCGGTAGGGAGAAGACGTCGTTTGTTCGAACCTTACTGGATGATACAGTACCTTTAAACCTCTCACGATCAGCCGTAAATCAAACTTCAAACTTAGTATATGAACGTCTATACAAACTATTAACAATCATCTTCGATAAACAACGGTTAACTGATTGATGCGAAAAAAATCTAATAAGTAAAGGTACTCAAAGTCTTTGGCATTTTTCGGGTCTTTTGGGTGAATCAAAGTATTTTAACGTTTGCGATTTAATATCGGAGTGATCTGCTAGTTATGTATTACGTTTCGCATTCTGATTGACTCTGTTTGATCGGACGATAAAAAGATCCTCGTCGAACAGAGAGTATTTAAATTATTGGAATTCGGAAGTAAGTGTTTTGTACCAGAAATCTGTAATGCAATTGAAATTTCGATTTCATTATTTTTTCTCAACTTTGCATGAATTGTATATAAAAATCCAGCAACAATAATAGTCGAAATTATTTTTAATTTTTCAACATTTTTCCCAATCTATTTTCAATCGTGATTATATCGATATTTGTACGGGTGATTCAATAACTAGATTATACATCTGTAATCAAACATTGGCAAAAATTTTCGATAATAACTAGTTTTTAAAAACCTTCCAACGAAGCGTAACAATTTGTATAATTTATAATCAAGTATAAGTAGGTAATTCTGTGACTGAAATCTCCGGTATAATCAACCTCGTAAGATGATTAAGAGGTAAAAAAAAAATACCAGGAGATTGTCACGACCGATTTCGGTATAAGACAGTGCATGCAATAACCCCAGCATGAAATTAACTATGACCAAATTAATCCTATTACACTCGCCCTGGATGCTTTGCCCATAATATTCCATCAAAACCAATTACCTCAGATTCCCGTTCAGCTAATCCCTGATTACTTCCGCTCATAAAATCAAGATAATCACGCACGTCGTGTGACGATTTGAATGAATCGGTTGGTTACACCAGGAAAGAACGATTCGTCCGAATTGCGATCGCGACACGTTCGCCTCTTTCATCGCTATAAAAGCTCGAAAGAGGTATAAAATACTGTGTCTTATTATGCGCGTTCACGGAGAACAGGACAGTTTATCGAGTCTCGAGTATCACGGTAAAACTGAACGATTTCTTATACCGTGAGAAAATACATAATCATGCAAGTGCGTGTAAGCGCTCGTTCGATGCCGCACACAAAGGTATGAAAACTCTGTGTCGGTGGGAAGTGATAAGCGCGTTATCGAAGATACGAAAGACGCCATGCATGGCGGTGAGACTTATACTCCAAGTATTTTTCAAACAAGTTTTACTTCAGTGAAGCACTTCTAGGCAGGACTTGTGTATAAAGAATATGCGCCAGGAAAATGGAATTGGGGGGAAGAGAAAAGCGGCGGCGCTAAGGTAAATAGCCATAAGGACACCTTAAGTGATCCCTTTTCCTCTGCATGTTGACCACGCCGTGAACACGGATTGAAGGGATGTTTACGCGGTGCAGTAAAGGCTGATGATAAAAAATATCCAAGTGTAGGTGCACTGTGTACACAATAATATATACCAGCTAAGTACGATATATAATATACCTAACAACACAATATATAAAGCAGCATGTGCAGCAGCCGACAACAACGTGCAGGGCTCAGGTGATAAATGATATCGGAATAGACGTACATGCATGGAATGATAAACGAGGTGCGTCTATGTCGGAAAAACTATGTGGAAATATGGTTTTTTCCAAATTGTTATACTATACACGGGGCAGGAAAATTTTACGAGATTAGAAGATCGTAAGTAAGGGAAAAAATATGATACGCGCGAGTAGTGGAAGTGAGAAATGATTCGCGGGTCATTTATTTTCCGTATATATGTATAAGTTTTATGAAATACATAAACCACAGGGTATGCATCGTGTATACATAGATCAGTGAATTTCACACGAAGCGATTGTGCGAGGCACGTTGGTTGCGGAGCACAGGTATCCATGGATAGGTATCATGACGACCGCATGCCCGCACAGTTTCAGTTGTAACAACCGAATGGATATTATATGTATGTACGTAACTCGTGCATCTGCTTCGCGACCGGAAATAACAACAAGGACTGAAGGTAATGTCCCCAGCCGTTGGTTAATTGTGAACAGGTGAGAAAATAAAGCCAGAAATATAATAATTACATACGAGAGAAAGATAATTACGTGTTGGTGGATTTTTTTCTATTTTTTTTATTTTTTGCTTCTTTGTTTTTTTACCAATAAAGTAAAAAACACGATTATCGCGTGTTGGTAAAGCGCAATTAATCTGCACGGTAAATGATCACGGTCTGTAATAAAGTTAAAGAAAGATTCGTTGTCGGAATTCGATAAGTATAAGTGACTTAATTAATTTCAAAAATTTCTGTATAGTTTTCGCATTTATCGAAAACCGTTCATCCACCATAGAACAACAGAGGTAGAGAAAAAGTAGTTCCACGGAGTGCACGTAACGCAGAATTGATTGAATTCAATGAAGCTGACAGTTTCAACGGGATCCAGAGTCTCTCCAAATACCAAAATCAAAATTTTCCGTCTCCCGAAACCTTCCAAAAACGCGTGCCCCTCGTACAGCCATTCCAGCTGAGAATAAACGCGCGTTATATGGTAGATTGTTGGGTACGAGTGGTGTGCGTGGACGAGGGTGCGGGTAACGAGCGTGTACCTGCACGAAGGGCATGCATACACGAAGTGGAACAATGTGTGAGAGTTTACTATACGATGCGTGCCTGAGTAGCGGCGTTTCGGAGGGCAGATGTTCCGCCGGAAATTATAATAACAGCGTCCAAGTTGGTTCGAGATAAGATAGATCCGTCGGTGGTGTATAAAATACCGAAAACGACGGAGGAAGGAAGGAAGGAAGGAAGGAAGGAAGGAAGGAAGAAAGGAAGGAAGGAACAACATCGATCAAACGAGAAGCGCTTTGCGATAACGAGCAAATTGTTGATTAAGTACCCGCAGCGGAGTGGAGGGTTCGGAAAGAAAGAGGGAAAAACCGAGGGCAAAAGTCACGCGCGTCGTTCTTTGGACTGTTGTTACGACATTGAACGGATGACAAGCCTTCTGTTTTTTCTCAATAAAATAGTGTAACATTGATATTGTACCTTGCCGCGTTGTTGCAGTTCTTGAAGCTGACCATTATCCTGAGATCTGTTTGATGAATTCAACTTAACAACGAAAATGGTCACAACCTTGAACTCAAGATCAACTCGCATCGCACCTTCACCGACAAGCACTGTTGCGCACAAACACAAACACAAACACGAACACAAACACACACACGCACACTTGGAAACGCAAAGTGAATTCACCTTGAACCAACGCTGTAATCATTATACCTGAACAGGTTGTAACGACACAGCATCACCGTGACTGAAGTAATATAACCATTTAAAAGACGCACAAAAACCGAAGCTGGCTACCACAATAAAATCCGCAACGTCCAGGCTTTCGAATTGCAGTTTCGCCAATGTTTCCTTCTTTAATTTCATGTAACTTTCGGCATGGCACCTGACAACCATGAACCGCTTACCCACGCGGCCCGAGGGCAACTGACGAGCTCTGAGCCACGCTGGATGACCACTTGTCCCCTCTTTCCTGGCTACCCGACCCTCCGAACCACAGGCGTCAAGCCATAGTCGAACCAAAGCTACGCGTCCTCGGGTCTCTCGGAGTATTCCGACACCCTCGAAGGGATGACGAAGTGCAGGGATCATCCACGATCACGAAAAGGGTCCGATGGCCTTACCAGGAATAGGTCCTTTCCTCCCATTCTCGTCCTTCTCCGAGGAGTCTGGGTCGTGTTTCATTCTCGAAACAAACCAGCTTATGTACGGACGTCGAGACTGTTGTCATGGTCACTTCGTGCATTGTCGTAAATCAATCACTGTTAAGAGTGTAGGTATAAGTATCGTCCAAGCGATGCTGTTCACCGGTGAAAATATGTAGATCTTACTTGGTCTTGTAACGCGGTTGTCATATTTGAACGTTGCCAATTTTCGAAACCATTATTTAGAACATCCTCCATAAGGAATCAGTCACGGTCTTTACCGGATTACGAAATCAGTCGACGTTCCGTACTCCAGAGAATTGCGATTCAGTTCACACGGTTCACGAGGTCTCAATTTAGCTAACCAGCGTCTTCGCCTCTTCGTCTTTTGTTGGCTTCTGCCAAAATTGGATCTTTCTCTCTCTCGCTCTCTTCTACTCCGGTTTCTTTCATAATCCTCCATTTTCCACTCTTTGCGCGACTCGTCTCGCGGTCGGCCGTGCTTTGCGGTCATCCTCCTCGAGGAGTGTATTAAGACCTTTCTAGCAGGAGGGAAAACCGCCAGGGAGACCCGAAACGCGGAGGCAACCGTACAGATATACACGTCGTGCGGTAAACTCGGTTAAGATTGGACGTCCCTCTAATTGGAGAGACCGTCGTCCCCGCGTTCCGCAGGGAACGGAAGGAAAGACTTTCTCCATCCGTCCTTCGTCTCGTCTCATCCGTTACAGAAGTCCATTGTGTCCGGTACTGACTCGAGTGAACTGGAGCGAAGAACGGAGAGGTGAAAAGAGGGGGGAAGGAATATGGGATGGTTTCGCCAGCAAAATGCCTCTTTCTTAGTGTTAGGCGCACCGGAATACCTGATGATTGGGCTTAGAGTTCTCAGCCGTTAAGCTCGCACTTGTATGCTTCGGATCTGTCTCAAGTACGTGACTGCCAAGGAATACTCAATGGTCCATAGATAATAACTGAGAAATTGATGAGAGAGTATTTTACATATGAACACTGGTTGCTCGTTATTTTTTGAACGTTATGAGTTGACTTGCTGAGAAATTGGAAAAACGTATGTCATTTTTATCTAGCAGATTGATTGAATTCTGTTATAGATAAACCAAAAACAGTTTAGCCTAGTTTACCGATCGTTAAGATTGGAAATTGATTTTTGAGCTTTAAAGAGTTCGTTTCGATGTGATTTGAATTAGTGAAAGAGGATCAGAAGGATGGTAATTTGTTTTTCATTTCTGTACAGTTAGAATAACAATCAGTTAATAATAATGAATGGAAATTGAAATGCACTTGAAAAAGCTTAAGGCTTAGTGTGTTGTGATTCGTCAAAAAGAGAATTTCTCTGTAACTCAAAAATCAAAAGCCCGCACGGAACGTGATTGAATCGGTAATTCTCCAATTTTCCCATATTTCCCCCAATTTAGAATTCTCGGCATGACGTTTAGCAAATTTCGTTGGCTTGTTACCGTCAAGCTTGTGTGGCCAATTGCAAAGGATTACAGAGGAACGAGACCCGTCGAAGGATTCTGACCCCGAATCAGCCCCAATTTGCATTGTTATTTGTATGTTGGTAGGAGAACGGTGGAGAAATGAGGGCGGTTTTGATTGCCACCCCTTCAAGCCCAGCGTGTACGCCTGCCCTCGATTAAAAAATTCATTTATCCGAAAATCGTTGCGGCACCGTGCAATGCATGTAAAACCAGAAAGAAGAACAAATTGGCGTGTAAAGGTACGTTACAAACCTGGTGTACCATCCTCCGTAAAATACGAACGCCTTCATCCGTATGAACGGATATCGTTTGCAATTAAATTCCTCTCTTAACAAGGTTGTACAGTATATACTGTAAATCCACACGAACACACGTTAAAGACTCGTGTACCAACGAGCGAAAGGATTTAATCCAGTAAGTATCGAATTGTTGTATCGATTCGTTTGCCCCAGTATTTTTTTTTTTTTTTTTTTTTTTTCTTTTCTGTTTTTGCCAAAACATAAGGAATTTATATTCATTCGTTCATTCGTTCATTCGCGCGGGATTATTTTAACCGCCGCGGTGTAATTAAAGGAGGAAACAACGGAAGCTTGAATGGACGTATGTATACATATATCTTGTAAAATCGCAGGAAGTTATAAACAAACAGTCCATGTATAATAGATGTAGGTACATAACGTATTTATATGTGTATATATATATATAAATATAAATAAATATATACACATTTATATTGTATATGTATGTATATGTGAGCACATTTTGTTTCGCCTCAACGATGGGAGTTTTGTAAAGCAGCACAATAGAAAAGGCTGATTATTTTACCTGGCCCGTCGGAGCTCCTTGTGTCCCTCTAAAGCTACCTACGTCACCTGCTGCTCCGGGGATTTCGTCAGGTGTAATTTAAAATGCCTGCAGCCAAAGGTGCAGGAGTTTCACACAATGGCGTAGAGCCGATTCTATCCGTCGCTTTTCTGGTACCCACGAAGAAGCCGCCAAATTTTAACGTATCATCCCCACGACATTTACCTGTAGATTTTCACAGTCTCAACGCAAATTATTTTTTGAATATTATAAATTGATTAGACATACAAATTCTCGCACGCGTTCTACATTAACGCGATTTGTGCGAAACTGTATGAAAACGAAAGAAGAAATTTTCTCCGAACGATCGGATCAAACAATAAAAATCGAGGTGGAAATCGATCTCAAAAAAATTTTCCAAACTCTGTACCATTGATGAGGAAAAAAAAATTACGGAGATAAAAAATCGTATGATCGATTCTGGTACAATGTCGTCGAATTTCGGTGTTGTCAAAATACCGACAAGCTGTTGTTGCTGTTGCTGTTGCTATTGCGACAGGGAAGTTCAAAGGTGAAAATATTATATTCGCGCCTGAAAGTTTCCAGGAAAGAAAAAATCGTTGCTGCCAACTTCAGAGGCTCGGAAAATCGTTTCTCTCTCTCTCGCTCTCTTCCGGTGGAAACGAAGGGAAAAAAGGAGAGATAGAGGAGGAAGGACCGAAACACAGCGGTGGGTGGGTAAGATATGTATACCTACCTACCTACCTACCTCGGACAGAGAACAGTCTAAGCGTACCTACAGCAAAGAGCTACCTTATACAAAGCCTCGCCTCCTCTCTACCGACTCGGTTTACGACGCACGAAGCCCGCTGTAAACCGCCAAAAAGCTCGAGCCGACGGTAAAAGCCTGCTAACAACTTTTTTGCACAAACTAAAGGATCCGAGGACCGCGAACGAATTGTTATTGTTGCTTCTGTTCTTATTGTGTAGCCACGAGAGTTCTCGCATTTGTTGACACATGTTGTTAAAAAAATCTTTGTCACAATTATTCGCTCCCCCGCCAAGCATTAAAAAAATGAATTTAATGAATCAAGGTGATAATGTTTGGTTTTTTCGTTTGCGTATATAGAGAGAGGAAGAAGATTTTACTGATTTATAACAAGAGAATTCAGTTGTCACAGTGATAAATTGTGAATTATTGAAGTTTTGGCTTACGAATGAAAATTCTGTGGAAATAATTGATCGATTTTTAATATTGTGGAAATAATTTTTAAAAATGTGTGGCATGTAACTGTATCCAGTGTAATTATAGTTTTCAATGCTAAATTATTTGCTCATTGCAACATTAGATCTGTTCCTAGGGTTGACTGAATTTTTTCAATTAAATAAAGCCCAAACACAAAATTATCGCAATAATGTTCAAGAAAATATATAACCAATGACAGAAATAAAAAAATAATATTAAAACGTGTTGTAATTTCTGGTCATAGTTATACCAAATTTATTTACATCTTATAAAGAGAATTGCGTTTTACGTCGATGGTGAAAAATAAATAAATAAAAAAGAAAGAAAAAAAAAAGTAAGAATAATTGAGTACCGCGACAGTAACCACAATTAGAAATTTCTCTTATTGTGTGTTAACTCTGTGTTTTGTTGACTGCATCGTGAACACTTTGACCGGTACTTCGAGTAGCCGTAGTGTGACGACATAATTTCTGCAGAAACTCGAAAACACTAGAGAGTAGAATACAGCAAGTGAGAGAGAGAGAGAGAGATAGAGATGGTTGTTTCCGTTCGTACAACCAGACAAGTTTTGAAACGTTGAAAACTTGGCTAATTGCTCGTTAGTCGAGAGTTGGGCAAGTCGAGGTGGCCGAGTGACTGGCTGATGCAGACTTCTGCTGCTACAGCCCGAGTCGACTCGGGGAGAGGAAAAACGCGAGAAAATATAACACGACAAGAGAGTGCGGATAAGAATTCGCGAAATCCGCGAGTAACAGGTTGATTTTTTTTTTTGTATTTAGTTAATGAAATTACATTTTTCATTTCTCGTTACGAAAGAACTTTTCCGTAGTTCGATTGGTTGAAAAATACTATATTCTTGTGGGTGAAACTGCCAAGTCACCCCTTGCGTGGTTTCACCCCCTTGAAGTGTTTAATGGTAGATAAAAAAAAATTAGAAAAAAAAACATACGTGCCGCTTAGTTTTTGGTCTACTGTAACATGTTAGAAAAGAAATCAAATCTGCAATATCTTACTTTGCAGTCATGAGGGGCGATAGTTTCCGAGTAAACGAATGCAAGGACGGGGAGACGGGAAAAATGATCGAGGTATGAAAGGGAGGGAGGGAGGGAGGGAGGGAGGGAGGAGGGATTCCCTTTTCCAAGACTGAAACTGCGGGCGAAAGGAGCGAGCGACTAATGTTAATGTTTCCTCTTTCCTCTTTCCTCTTTCCTCTTTGTCACTTTGTCACTTTTTCCTTCTCTATTTTCCAACGGCGCAACAGTAACCGCCGGCCATTCTCAGAGCCGGCAACAAAGCCGGAGGAAGTCACCGGCTATCTGACTTTAGCGACATAGCCGCCTAGCCGTAATCTCGACGCCGAAAAGCGAAAAGCCATGAAACCAAGAGAAAAGCGACTCACGTTCTGCAGAGTGCAAGTCTCTCGCTGCAAATTTTCCATGTCAGGTTATAATTGAGACTTTTAGTTCTATATGGTTGTGACTCGACGCTTCTCCGAGGGACGACAAGTTTTCGTAAATACATATAATCAAATCAAATCGAATATGAAAAGTTTATTTAATTTATTTCAGATGTGATAAGACTTTGAGATGAACTCTCAAAAACGAATAAGAATCATCGATTTGGATTGAATTTCAAGATTTTTTTTTGTGAAATTACAAATTTTACAACCCAAAATTCTTACTTCAGCAATAAATAACGAGAATTCTCAGTTCTCAACGGTTGTTTTTTTTTTCTTTTCTTTTCTTTTTTTTGTTTTATACCGATCTCGATTCTTTCCGCCTGCTTTGCCGTTTCAGCAAGTCTTTCAAAAGTACAAACCTATCTTTGGCCGATTCTTCGTCTAACGCATGGCTCGAGATTCGTGGGGTCGAATTAAACCCTGCCAATAAAGTATTCATGTGACACAGTTTTGGTATGCGGACGTTAATTTCCCAATACTATCGGTAATTACAGGAAAACTCTTTCAATTTAACTTGGCCGAGTAGAGCGGATAACAGCAGCTAGACAAAAGCAACGAACGAAGACGGATTATTTGTAGCGAACGAATAATCAATTAACAATTAGCCTTTTGTACCTACCTATAATAAACAAAATTCCAGGAGGGTGGGGGGAGGGGGGGGGGGGGGGGTCCACTTTGCCCCCAAATTTTTTGAGATATCAAAAATTTTAAGGTACCCACTTTGCCCCCCATTCCCTGTATTGTCGACTAAATCTTTTTACGGCTCGTTTCAGCGCGATTTTTTCCAAATTTCCACATACGGCGAGGATTCTTGTGTGTGTGTGTGTGTGTGTGTGTGTGTGAGTGTGCAAATAACAGGTTACACACCCGCCTGTACGTATTGCACTTTCCGTACTAACCGTGCAAAGTATATACATATATGACAAAGTTCGGAGCTGCCGAGCGTTTGTTTGCCAACGAGAAATTCAAGTCCAGTACGATGAAAGGGATTAATTTTCATTCTGTTTGTACGTGGGTATGATACGTTACAGTCACGAACCGTTGAAACTTTGGTAGGTAGGTATTCATCATATGTAGAAAGGTGTAGGAAGGTCACGTGATAATTCTACACACTCGAGTTACGTGTATACATGTGAAGGCACAAAGGAGGACAAAAGGAAATACTTTAGTGGTGGAAAATATCTCGGTGTAGCAGAGATTTCCGACGATTTATAAACGCGAAAGGAATACCAAATTTCTATTCACCGGGCCCTAAATAATTGAATTAATGACGGTTTCGTGTCTGGACTACAAGTCGACCCTCGTCGTCTACGATTTGAGATCTGGTAAGCTGCGAGTCCTCGAAAAGCACGCGAAGCGCACTTAACGTGCCTAATTTAATTATTACGATACGATCGAATCGTCGCCAATTAAATATTACCTAGAATCGTCTGCAGTTAAATATTATAAACAATTCTCAGGCGTAAGATGATGAAAGTAATTGTTAGTTTTTTAAAACGTAAAATTAGAGTCTGGTGATCGATTAAGTATTGAAAAATCCCTCTTAAATATGACGTGGGAAAATTTTGAAAAGAAGCAAATTTGAATACATCATATTCATCAAATGTTTTGCGAATATATTTTTACAACATTTATTCTAATCCTGTTAATTTTACTGAAATCCTATTCAACTCTATTCCACGAATAACTGGACAAAAATATTTATCAACTAAGCTAAATAAATTAAAGAAAATAACCAATATAAAGAATGCCTTTGAAAATCCATCGAATAAAAAATTTTCATTCTCTATGCGTTGAGCGATTTATCTTTTCAATTAAATGACGAACTGACTTCTTTTTTACACAGCTAAAGTAAATTTCTTTAAGAATGGTCGATATAGTCGAAAGACAAGGGCTTCCAGCTTCCAGGTTTCCGATTTCCTCTTTTTCTTCCCCGTCGTTGATCCGAGTGTGTGTTTAGTTTCGCTTTTTATTTGAGCAAACTCGATGACCCTTGAGAGGAACGGCCAACGGCCATGTGCTACTTCCATCCTGTGCAGGCTCCGGGCAGAGTTGCTCGAAAAGAAACGACGAGGCTCAGAAAACCCGTTCCAGAAAATTTCCACCCCTATTTACAGTTTCCGTCTATCTATAGATACACACTCTTTCCCTCTGGGGGTTAGTAGAAGATTTTTTTGCGCAATAAAATCCGTTCCTTTGTAATTCGGTTTTCCATGCATTCCATAACGTAGATATTAAACGCAGATAAAAACTTTCTGTGCAGCATGCACGGCGAAAGAATTTGATTAACGAGATTTCAAACAGCGAAAAAACGCATAATTGCAATTTTTCTTCTTCTTCTTTTGCAACGTTGCAATCTGTCGAAAAAAAAATATTCCCCAAGGACTGAGGTTAAAAGGCTACGCAATTTATAATATCATTCGTTTTGTTTCATCCTCCTCTATAAGCTCTCCAGAAATATCTCTAAATATCAAGTATGACGGAGAGAGTTTAATTAAAGTAATTTCAATATACAAAAAGCAAAAGAATAAGAAGGAATAAAAAACAAACAAAAAGAGAAAAAAGTAAAAAAAGAACAATCTGTAAAGGAAAAAAACCTGAAACGTCGATTTTTAAGTGAATTCAAACCCCCGTATTCCGCGGCTATCCTCAGGCTGAACTTCGGAGGCAGTATAATGATAACGTCCTGGGCTTGTGATCCTCGAAGAAGGGGTGGAGAGGGGAAGATAGGAAACCTCGCCTGGCTGGTTATTGGCAAAGAATCCGTGGAACGCGGCACGGCGAAATGCAACCCCGACGGAATATCCCGGTCGTATCTCGAGGCCGTGTAGTGCGGATCCAAAATCAATTTCGGAAGCTTCTATATCCCGTGTACGTTTATCCGTACATGCAGTACGTAGGTATCTATGTGTACGTGCGTACGTACGTACGTAAGCATGTATGTATATATATGTATGTATGCAAGGAAGGTACGGAAAAGTTGAAGGAACGGATCGCAGCAGGATGGATGTTATATCGCAAGGCATATATCCGCGAGTTGTACCTGCAGAAATTCAATACATACGTCAAGGATAAGGAAGGAAGGAAGGAAGGTGGAAATCCTCAGGATTCCTGAAGCGTATATATCTCCATGAAAGGATAATAAGGCGCACACGGCTATGTCCGTTATATCTCGACGCATCTTTCCAACTTTGGATCAGATTCAAGCTGTGACCTCTGAAAAATTTTTTCTTTTTTAATTAATATTTAAATAAATAAACTTTAATTTTAAGCATCGAATAATAAACAAAACCTTCATTTATTATTTACGAAGTTTGCTTTTGTCTATTCAGGCTGATAAATAAGTCCTTGAGTTTTTGACAGATAGCTATAACGTGGATGCCTGTGTGTTCAGAAGAACAAGGAAAACGTTTTCATCGAGATGTGATGGATTTTGAACGACGTGATCAGGGGTAGTATGATAACAGCATGACGGAAGGTTACGTTTCGGGTTCGATACGAGAAAGTCCAAAGAAACCGTAGAAGAAGTACGAAAAATATTAATTTTTCAACATTGTTTATAAATTATTTTATATTAGTAGTTTATTATCAATTGTATTGTATTTTAATAACAGTGATTTAAATGCGAAATTGAAGTTTGTTCAATTGTTATTTAAAAAATATATATAATAAAATATATATAAATACGCTGTGATTTTACCGAAATCTTTGAATAAGAAAAGAAGAAAAATAAATTAACTGTCATAAAGAAAGCATAATTCTTTTCACAACAATCGCCTTTATCGTTAATCTGATCGTGATTTTGCGGAAAAAATCAACTTTGAACATTGCACAGACAAGAAAAAAAACTTATTTACATATGAAAGAAATAAGATTGTCCGTTGTCTATTTATTCTTAGCTTCGATTCGATACAGCAATATCCAAGCGTAAAAATATCGAAAATCCAAAACAAAGAAATATCACAGTACTGAAAGTCTCGGATCATTCAGAACTTAGATATTTCAGATTTTCTCATTTTCTCACTTCCGGAACTTTGATCTGTCGGAGTTACGCCCTTTCGGAACTCGGGACTTTCGAAACTTTAATATTTCGTCAAAGTTTAATTTCTTTAATTCAAGTTTGGCCACAAAAAAAAAACGAAGTTTAGCACTTTCGGAACTTTTCGAATTCGTAACTTCACCCCCGTCCTCGCTGCGGGTTCAACCATTATAGAAACGAAAACGTCCGAAAGTCGTGAAGAAATCGTAAAGTATCTCGAATTGTAACCAACAACCAAGCTGAAGCGATGTATGTGTAAGAAGAGAGTACAAGACACAAAAGACGGTATATAACAATGAGAATTAAAAACTGAGAAGCTCGAGGCAGTTCGAAAAGAATCTAAATACAAGTAGGTGCAGTTGTTCGAGCAAGAATGAAGACGTGAATAGGATAGCCGAGTAGAGGAAAGAGGTTACCCCAAGTTAAAACCATATTTCAGTAGCACTCGAAGCTGCATATATACGAGAAAAGTTTCCCCTTGTACGTCTTGAAAGTAGCTAGGATAGGGTATAAAGCTGGAAGAGCGAAGTTGTCGGTTCTTCGTTCTCTCCTCTTGTTCAAAGATTTTCATTTTTCCTTTTTCTCGTGTTGTAAGTTCGGTGGGAAATAAAAACAACCGTATGTTGGTGAAATCCGTTTTCCCACTTATATCGCGATTTCGCCAGACGCTCGTTTCCATTCCATCAATTGTCCCTTTTTCACAGATAACTCTGAGATTCAATTTGATATGACGAAATGACGTGGAACGGGAGAAGCACTGAGACAGAGATTGAAACTGAAACTGAAACTCCGAGTTTAATTCGATCCCATTTCAGGATGCCTGCGAGCCTTACATATGTTTGTATGTTTTTGAAGTGAAAAATGAGGAGATAAGAAAGAAATGGAAGAGGGTAAGAAATTTCATGAATTTTCAACGAAACTCACGTGTAGGTACATATAATTTCTGCAATCTATAAAGCAGCGACCTAGCTGAGCGCCATGTTCTATACATTTTTCATACAAACTTATAAATCATTGCAAAGTCATCTGTATAAAAGAAATTGACAAGAGTTCGAAATATTTTCCGAATATAATTTTCAAAAAACTTGCAAGAAATTCCAAGATGATGTATATATTAAAAATTTAATCACAACAAGACGAAAGATGTGTTTAAAAATCGGAAAAAGCGTTTCACATTAGAGATACAAAGAAAATTAAAATAAATGCGACGCGGTGTGTTTTCGAATGAAATAATCTTCGTTGGAATAAAAGCGGCTTTCAGATTAAAGCCTGTTTCATTATCATTTGTTGAAAAAACAAAATGAGATACACCCCCCTGGTACCAGCGTAATTACGTCACGTGTTGGAGCTTAAAATTTGACGCGCGTACAAGATTCGTTGGTAAGTAAGTAAGCTGCAGTACCGACAGCATTCAACCAACCGTACAGCGCTGTACGAAGCATAAATTTTTAATGCTGGAGTATTTGACTGATAAATATTTCTCAAGCTTTTTCCGCAGCGATAGAAGTTTACGTGCATAAGTCGTTTAGTACACTTCACAGCGCTTATAAGAGGGTCGTAGATCTTTCTGTCGGTTCACTCAAGCCGAGCTTGCAAAGCTCAAGAAACCCCAGGTGCAAAAATTCGGTCGCAAAAAACACCCCGCGCCATTTATATCCTTCATCGTGACGACTGGAATGCTTTTACTTCCCTCCTTCGTATCTTTTCATTCATTTCGTTTAAATTTTTCACTGTAGATATTCGCTCCGGTACAATACATATGAATTTAAGCTCTCTCCTTAAGCTCCTTATTTTATGCCGTTTCAAGTTAGGCCAATAAAAATCGCAATTTCTTATCTTCACGTGATTATGGCGATTAATTTTATACGGACTAACTAAAACCGATTCTCAACTCTCAATATAATTTCAATAATATCTCATTATTAAATAGTGGTTATTGGTTTCGCAGAATGAAAAGTTCTTAGTTTTCAACAATTACATCGATAAAGTTTAAGTATGAAATAAATTTAATCCCTATAGTCACTGTACGAAACAATTCTTAAACCCTAGAATTACCCACTTTTACTGTTTGTGTAAAGTGCAAATCTTGTTCTCATGAATGAATGAACGAATAAAGACGATTTCCTGCTGAAATTTACGCGACCACATGAATAACATCTGTTCAAAATTATACGAAATTACAGGTTAAGGACTGACAGTGAATACAGGTGACCAGAATAACTCAATAATTTTAGGTCAATGCATCCTCGCAGGATACGAGGGAGTTCCGGAAGGTCGCGGAAATCCGGAGAATCGGTGATCAGTGAAGTCTCTCTCTCTCTCTCTCTCTCTCTCTCTCTCCCTGTTGAATGATCTATGCCCGGATGAAATCACCGGTAGAATTTTTTATTTTAAATTTACGGTTTGCGAGGGAGTAGCGGCGTGGTCTGAAAGCTCTCGATTCGGCAATCCATCTGGCTTCGGGATTGCGCGGTAAACTCTCGGTGACGTTGCAGAACGAGTAAAAAAAACAAGAAGAAGAAGAAGAAGATCCGTCTACAAGACGAGGAAAGAAACGACGTGTCTTCGCAACGGGAGGCGGTTTGGAGCCATTAAATTAGGGACGAATTTGTTTTTCTCCTTTCCTACTCATTTCCATTTTTTCCTCTGTTTATTTTATTTTGTTTTGTTTTATTTATTTCTATTTAATTTTTTTTTACCTTCTCTCTTACAAAGTCGATCGAGTAAACGGGAGATGCTGCAGAGCCTTAGAGTGTAAACAGACCGTAAGTTTCCTTTTGATCTCCATCCCCCCAAAAGTATGGGTTAGATACAATAATTTGAAAGTAAAATTGAAAGAAATAAAATTCAAAGGCGATACGATAAGGTATATGCATTATACATATATTGGAATTAATATTTCAGAGTTTCCTTTTTCGTGATCCCTCCGCGAAATCGATCTCTTTATATCAATAATAGTCGACGGATATAAGTTATTCCGATAGATCACATTAACTTTCGATTAATCCGTTTGAACCGTATATATAACCGATTCGTTTTTTATAGAAACTCGAAAATCGCACTTGCATGAATGAAGCTAGTAAATTCCACGCTAAAAGTACATTAAACAATTGCCGAGTCGGGGATTATCGAATAATAGATATCATTAGTTGAGCGCGAATATATTCGTGGGGTGATTAAATTACCAGGGGTGGGTCTGGGGAAAAGTTTGGGGGCTTCCCGCAGCTGCGCGAACTCGGCTTCGGTCTCGTTTCGAAAGTTTTCTTCTCAAAGCGAATTCGAAATTCACAGCGCTGTATACATCAGGATTATAAAGTTGTCGGTTATACTCGCGTTTCTAATTCGAAAGAATAAAACGCGCTCGTTCAATATTGCAGTCGAACGAGTTTTCCTACCGCGAGGAAATAATTGACAAAGCGAATGAAAACCGAGTAGTTTTACAGATTGCGCGTTTCATTGTTGGTAGAAAATTTCTACGTCACAAATCACAACGACAAACGATCATAAATCGAAATATCGTCGCTCATCGTTACTTCAACCAATGAATATAAATATTATTTAAACATAAAAATGATTGAAAGAAAAATGTTGTATTTTCCAGATTTCAAAGCTGGATATTTCCTCGACGAATACAACGTATTAACATAAAAAACACAATTTTACGTTTACTACACGCAACTGGAAGATACAATCCGTGGATAAATAATGCAATAATGATTAATAAAACAAACTGACTAAGTCAGCGTCGAAAATGGCGGGGAAGTGGAACGAAACTGCTTTCATTCCTGATACAACTTAATACCGTCGTATGCAAAAGCAGGCAGAGCCACGCCGCACTAACACAAGGAATTTGACAGTTTCGCAAATTCGTGCCGCACGCTTCGGGCAGCCGACAAACACGCGAGATTAACAGGGATGATAGAGTCTCGATGGTCTCAAAACTGTACCGTTTTTCGCTGGTGTTTGATAGCGGAGTAAAACAGCTTTCAAAATAACCATACAAAAAAAAAAATCAGACTTGGGTCTAAAGTACACTTTGCAATTCATGGCTAATTGTGGCGTGTACAGCTGATTAATGTCTCCCATCGCTAGATAAGATCATCCTTTTGGTCATTTGAGTCACGCGTTATTGTGCTGTGTGAACTTTTACGACAAGATAATATTCTATGATTTTTGGGGTCTCTGATTACGAAACTGAAATAAGATTTCAAAAATTCTGGACGGTAGATTCTATATGGTGGACGAAAGTTTCAAATTTCATCGATTACGGTAATAAAAAAAAACTCTATGCAAAGGTTTTCAAAATCTGATTTCGGATTCTTAATCAGCAACACCGAAAACCTCTAGAGGCGGAGTTTTTTCTTCAGAATCGATTTGATTTTAAACTTTCGTCCACCATATTGGATCCAGCGTATGAATTTTTTAAATCCTTTTATTATTAAAATCTATTTAAGGAAATGAACGGTATACAGTTTGGGTGATGTGTAGAATTACATGAAGTGAATAAACTGCAAAGAATGAAATATCATAGAGGGTGGGATTCTGTGTCTATAAGTCTGTCAATAAGTATACTCTCGACTTTTCCAAAAATGGTCTCGAAGTCGTTCACGTAAATTAAGGAAAAATTCTGATGAATAAAATGATAATCCGAAGCGGCTAATTTGATTGAATTTAAAGAACTAGCCTAAGAACTTCCGGCTGAGATGTGCATCGATCCTATAAAATATTGACAAATGAATTTTCTGTTGTTAATTCATTAACTAAAAAATCGTGTAATCGATAAAATCCAAAAATGAGTTACATAGTTATACAAACTAAAAAAAGCTGCGTCAATATTGTGTTTAAAACCATCAAAACGCTTTGATCCACTTTGGAGATTTTATTTTGTTTTCACATTGTTCGACCGATCGTATCCACAATCTAATCAGCACCGAGTTGAGCAAATAAATATCCGTTAATCGAGGCGATAATCACCCAAATCCGTCGATTCGTTCTCCAGATATGGTTGGACAAAAAGTGTATCACACATACTCACACACACACACACACACACACACTAACACCTAGTGAAAATTGAGCTTTTCATAGCCCGAGGATGATTATAATAACTTTCCTCGTCCCAAGTCCTTTCCTTCTTCGTAAGATAAAAAGAATCTAAAAACAAGTTCCGTATACCCTCAGGAGGATTTCCCCGAGATGTTTTACATCATCAGTATCAGACAGGCAGGCAGTGAGGGTCTGAACTTTTCCTCCGCAGTCACAATCGGAGCGAGTTCTGGTTGGAGGTCGTCGAACTTTAGCTGAAGGAAAAGGATCCCGCCGTCAAAAGCTGATGCGGAAAGGCGGAATAATGGATCACGTACGTCACGACTAGGCGACTACACCCCGTGACGCGAAAATATCGACGGGGGGTTAAGAGGATCCCGGAAAAGCCCGGAAAATCCCGAATTCCAGACGCGGCTGAGCGATGCCTGTTCATCAGCCTTGCAGTTGCACCGTGTTGGGTGGCAGCTGAGGATCTCGGGAAATCCTGAGTGACCCGCCAAGATTCTGCGGATATGCGCTGATCTCTCTCTTTCTCTCTTTTTCTCTTTTCTTCCCCTTTTTTTCTCTTCGAAACCTTAACCGACTGAGATTTCGGGAAAAAAGAAATCAGTATGTGCAAGAATTTGGGGGGCGTTGAAATTCGAATTTTGAAGGTTTAGAAAGCACCGAATTCCGAATTCTTTGGTAGCGAAACTTAAGGTAAAGATACAAAAACTTTGATGAAATATTAAAGTTTCGAATAGTCCAAAATCCGAGACTCAAAGTTCCAAAAGGGGAAAATGCTGGAAGGGTATAAAGGGCTGGAAAATGAGAAAATTTCCAAATCTGAAACATCAAAATTCCGAATGATTGAAGATTTTCAGTTCCGTGAATTTCTGGCTTGGTAAATTTTCACCAATTTCACCAATTTTTCTGTTTTGGATTTTCGATATTTTTACGTTCGTAATCCAGCTCATTTTGATTATCGATTGTTCTGATTTTTTACACCCACTCGTTGAGTAAACTATACGCTGTGTAAATATATTTTAATTTTCGGAATTTTACTCTATCGAAAGTTTATTTTCGAAGTTTTGCCGTATCGAAATATTAGTTTTCGGAACTTTGCTCTATCGTAACTTGAATTTTCGGAATCTTTCATTTCGAGTCTTTGAGCCGTCGCGTTCCGAACGATCCGGGACTTTTCAAATTCGGAACTTCAACCCCACCCCAAATTTTTTTTAAAGCAAAGAAAAAACCCGCAGATCCGTTTCACCGATATCTTGCGATTATCGATCGTTTCCCTCTGCTTACAAACGGAGGGGATGAAGGACGTGGTTAACGGTGTGGTCAAACGCACATTCGTTTAGTCTCAGGGGCCGCTGCAGGGTTATCTCTAAAATTCAGCTCAGGATTTTTCCCAGGCACGTCCTGCGAACCGACACATCGAGCTTCGTGGTATCCGAGTAAAGATGAGGTCGCAACCCCCCGAAATAAAGATACGCGAAGGATAGTCGGATACTGTCTTTGTGTAGAACGTTTCTCGAAACACCTAATCGAACTTCGATCCTTCTCTCCGACTTCGGCAAGGGATCTGCGAAGTCGAGTATCTGGATCGCAATGATCATGCAGACGAATTTAAGGCGGACCACCTCGCTTCCGGCAATTGTCAGAGAATATCCGGTTTACCGTATTACAAGCTGATGTCCCAGTATTGCAAATGAGAGAGATCGGATGGAAGCCACTTTGACTTGCAGATGCCAAGGGCCAAGGCGCGATTCGCAATCACCATGAAATTAGAAGCGCCGATTATAGGTTGTGGATGTCTCTAGATACCCTCCTCGACGTCGCCTCCGTAGCTCTTTCTCTTACCCTCGATTAGACTCCGCTTCTCTGTTTCCCGAATTCATTTCTTCCTTTCGAACTTCAAGTCCCATCATTTACATCCAACTTTCCTCGAGCTTTGCCTCTTATTTTAAGAGCACAATTTCTGACTAAGTAGAAAATTATGATCGACGAAATTGACGAGTCGCTTTCCGCGGTTTGATTCATGATTTTAAAAACCGTCGCAAAATTTTCGTAATGCTATTTCTTCTCCGAATTTCTACAAAAGAAGAAGAAGAGGAAGACGAACTAAGACAACAAAGTCGACTTTAAAGATTCGTAAAATCTTGCTCACACTTTTTGAATAACAATTTTTTACTCGATCATGATTCAATGAAAAAGAGTGAAAATAGTGTAAAATGCAAGCCTGAAACTTTCGGGGTGAATATAAAGTGAAAGTATATCGAAGGACGCAACGCAATGGCGGATCGCAGAATGAAGTCTAGAAGTAGAATTCGAAACGGTTGAAAGAGGGTGAGAAGAATGTTGCATAACAGGAACAAAGAGAATAGATTCGTGATAGGGATCGCGAAAATGGTGGTAATATCGAATTGCTGGCTCCTGCGGAGTCCTGGCTCAACGCCATTTTGACCCAGCTTATACATGGACTGCAGACGTCGCTCGACGAGGAGCTGAAAATTCTAAAAAATCCCGGACCGTCCTGAAATCCGTTATAAATATAAAATAGAGACTTTTGCGTTACACGGATACGCGTGAATAAGATCCTTTCCCCTTATCTAAAGATCCACATATATGACACATAAATAATATATTTCGAATCACGTCGCGCAATTTTTTTCTCTCCAGGTTATACGTCCAGTTTTTTTAACACCCGTCAAGAATTGAGCTGTTATATATATATTTTCTATCTATTCGGTATCGTATTAGAGGTTTAAACTTACGTATCTGCATCGTTCCGCGGTCACAAGTGTACGTTTGATTGTGAGATTGAAATCGTTAAATTTCTTACCTGAAACATAAAAAGAATTCACACATGTGAATAATTGTGGTACATTTATTACATCTATGTGATATACATAAAATTTTATTTTCATGATTATAAGACCGGTAATTTCATACTCATGAATAGCTGAATAAAGAGAATGAATTTTCGATGGTATTGAAGTTGTGAATAATTAAGACGACGACGCTTTGATAATCTTCGCTGTCGTGAATCTCAAGTTAAAATACGGTAACCGTGTTTCGCGCGTTTTCTTTTGAGCATACTGATGAAGATCTTTATTAGAAACGGCTGGTTATAATCCTGATTGGAATTAGTATTCGATTAAGATGATCCGGGACGAGATTATCATACCTCAAGTAATATTGAGTGAGTCTTAGATGGTAGAAATCCAAGGGCCGCAATTTCTCAGGATTCCTCTTGACAAAAGATTTCATAAAATCTAAAAGGATTGCACCGCGGTATTTTAGAAACGTGGAGAGTTTCTGGGTAGGCATAGAATAATTTCCATAGACACGGATTTCAGGGGTCGTGCGGGGTAAAGATTCGGCGTGTCTATTCAGCGTATAAACTGAATTTGAAATAAGCATGCGAGTAGGTATAAGTTTCGTTGAGGTTATCCGGCCGCAACGAGATCCCCGAGGCACCATTTCCAAATATTATGAAACCCCACCGAGCGACGGACCGAACCGCAGATCGCAGATTACGCCCACTATAAAGAGAGAGATGAACTACACGCGATACAAGTTGCGTGTTATTAAAAACCTGAATCGGATGAATTTAGGAAAAGGAAAGAGAAAAAGTGTCAAAAACTATATCCAACAATATTACTTGCGCCAATGATGGTGAATGTGCATATTAACACAACATGTATGTACATTAGGGTGGTGCAAAAAAATCGACTAATTTTTTTTTTTTTCAAGTCTCGTGTGACAAAATGATAGTTTTTGATGTTGTAAGAGCCCGCTGTAAAGGACAGCTCAAAAAAAAATTTTTAAGAGATCACTCCAAATTTTTTGAAATGTCAAAAATCGCCAAAAAACTAAATTAAAAAAATTATATTTTCAGTATTTTGTTTGATTTTTAATTCATGTCGTGGTGTAATGTTATCGATTCTTTCTTACTAAATTGAAGAAAAAAAATGTATGAAATTTTAATATGAATATTAGAAGGTCGCGCGAAAAGATCTAAAGAAATGCAGCAAAAAATTGAAAAAAATTATGAGCGACCTTTCAAAATTCAAATTTTGAACTGAAACTTTCGGAAACTTATTTTTTTTTACCATAAAATTATACCATAACGAGAAAATTTTTTAAAAAAAAAAATCGATTTTTGACGATTTCTGACGTTTTAAAAAATGTGGAGCGACCTCTTAAAAATTTTTTTTTGAACTCTCCTTTGGAGTGGGCTCTTAAAACATCAAAAACTGACATTTTGACACACGAGACTCAAAAAAAAAAAATAGTTGGTTTTTTTGCGCCACCCTAATGTACATACCATTTGCTATACATACATGATTTTCAACAACTTTGAAAACCACAGACTAAGGATGTGAACAATGTTTTTGAGAACAGATTAGAGCAAGTTTTACTACAACAATCTTCAAAATGGTTAAACTCTGGCATTTTTGACTCGGTTTTAATGTTTTTGGACTCATTGTGCTCGCTGACTAAATGCCCCATAATGTGAAAGTGTAATAATACATAATACACGAATATGTGTGTTTATTCACTATTAAGATAACGATTCGTAAGATTAATTATTTCAAACAATCTCTGAATATTTCAAAAGCGAAAAAACCAAAGTGATCTTAAACTTTTTAATTACAAAAGCTCATCTTTAATCCATCGTTTTCTCATCTAACGTCATTCGAAATTCCATGTAACGGAGGATCAGAGAGTTCGCGTGAATGACGAGGATGTGTAATTTGGAAACAGTAGCTGCTGCTGCTGCTGCTGTCCGCTGCGGGTGAAATTTCATATATTTAATTACTCGGAGGGTTGTAGGGTGGCGCGGAGCGCAGGCGGCAGGTAGGAAATGGCGAAATATCCGGCAGCCTGCAACAGGATATTAGCTTGCAGGAGAGGACGGAGCAGCGACCTAGTATATATAGCTGCGGAAACGAGGACGCGTGCAGGTTTAAAAGGAACCGTAAAAATTATCCCGTCTCGCTGGGAACTTTTCGGTGGGAAGATGATCTGGAAGAGAAGTGTTCATCCATCCAGCTCGTGGGACTCGCCCTCGGCGAAATCCGTGAAATATTCAAACCGGAAGTGCGGGGTGCGCAGAGAGAGTTCATAGAGACTCCTGAATGTTTCACTTGAACCGCGCGATATTGCATATTTTTCTTTGTTTATTAGCATACATGTTCGGCGTGACAGAAAAGGAGAGAAACAATTATAAAAATCCTGCAGCTCCCATCGTTATTTCGACTTTCCAAGTTCCTTCAATCGATCCGAAATTTCGGTAAAAGAATTCTACGCAGGGTGGCCACAAATTTTGTGTGAAAAATTCCACGACGTTTTCAGGTTTTTCGAGGACCTAAAACCAAGTTAAATATAACAGGAAGTCTGGGAGTCTTTTTGCAGTGCAGAAGATCCCGTATTTCGTACCGATTTACGCTCTTTATTGCACCATGAAAATTCTCTCTCCTATGCAAGCGGGTATATAACATAACTCGGCATTGCTGAGGGAGCAGAAAATAAAAATAAAATAAAAACTTTCGCTCTGTTCAGGCCGAGTCTTATTGCAAAGAGAGCTCGATCCGCGTTATCAAGAATTCTAGAAACGACGAGCGGCGTTTGGCTCATAATATAATTTGTCCGGGCCAATTAAGACCGCAAAAAATTTTCATACTTTTCATTTTCGTCGTCAAAATGGTTCCTCGCGTACGTTTTTATTGCGATAAATGTAGAAATTGAATGTCCTAGTCCTTGAGGTGGGGATTTAACGAGAAGTTATCCAAATTAGACGTTCCTAATTCACGCTCGAGGAAACCGTGGCCGAAGAGAAGAATCACACCGGGATATTCGATCTCGTTGTGGGCTCTCTGGTTTTGCCAGGCCACGAAATCTGAGCAGTTTATGTCGCTTGGCTGCTTCGCTCTTGGCTCTAGAAATTATCTACAGCCACGGAGAATGCGAGGAGCGGTGATTCCTTGTTCCTCCATACCTACTTCGTGTATAATTACTCGTAAACAACGTCAAATCGTCCCGGGAGAATTAGGATCGGATTTCATCGTCTGGCTAACATTTCCCACGCGATGGAGTAAAATTATGGCTAGAATTCCGTCCTATTGTATAATTGTTCAAAAAGTAAGATTTTTCTTCTTTGCGATCAAAGAGTCGAGAATGAAACGCAATCGAGTCGCTTTTTTGAGAGCAAAAAAAAAATTAATAAATTTCATCCACTTCGTCAAGAATCTTTTTTCTCTCCCAGGATTATTAAACGAGAATCTTAAAGTGAAGCAGATGCAGGAAAGTGAGACAATTTTACACAACCGTTATTCGTTAACGGATCTCGTGTTCATCGAGGCGTGGGTACAACTATTATATTGATCAGCGTACTCAATCGTGAAGTTCGTGCAATTCCGTGGAAAATAAACGATTAAATAAGTGGTAAAAATTCACCTGCGTCAATCAGATTTCTATCCAGAACGCGGAGTTAGAAGAAAAGAATTTTACACCGGTTGGCCAGTCAAGAATCAAATCTTTCCTGGCCATTTTACTACAATATAATCGTGCGTTAATTAATTATTCATCAAATTTGTGTATTCATAAGCCACGACGATTTGCCTGAAAATCCAGGAGAAAATATTGTAATGAAATTATAAACAAGAGCTAATTTGATGCCAGTTTTGTTCTCTTCTCAAAACGTTTGAAAGTGGTGATTAGAATTTAGCGTATTTGTTTATATCTGCTCTGCACAGAGTGAGAATGCTTGAGAAAAAATGAGCTTCGTTGAATTGGTGAAAGAAAAAAATAAATAAAACTTCTCCGTTAAATTCAAAAAGTGAAATTTAACGAAAACAAAACAAATAAAATAAAAAAAACAATGAAAATCAACGAATCTGATACGTTTTTCAGAATTTCGAAACGATCTGAAATATCCCAGCATTCGTTCGTGTGAAATCGGTATTTTCTTTCTCTTTGATTGTAAATCTACTGATTAAATGAACGAAAAATACTGATTTCGAGTTCAGCAATCTCCTCGAAATATCAGTTAAAAAAGAATTTTCTATAATGTAATACAACGCAAATTCGATATCAGAATTTACACGCATCCCCTGCAGCAATCATCCCAACTTCAATAGACAATTCCGCAGTTTCTTTTCGATCACTAAAATTCAGCCTACGCCTGAAGCCGTTAGAAAGAAATTTATAGCCAATCGGAAGCTCGTCTCCACGTCGTGGTTTTTCCCCGCCCTGTAGCGAGCGTTTTGACGGTTAAACCATAACCGACTTTGTCACTGTCAGCATTGCTATCATAATTTCCCTGCAATTTCACGAAGATCGATTCCTATATACTCTAAATATACGATGAATTGACCGAGTTTTTCAATTAATCATTTTTTCGATCAATCGCTTATTTGAAGTTGCCTCTCATAATAATTCCGCAGATTAATCAACATCATCGATTAATCGATTAATTGGGAAAAACTCAATTAATCGATCAATCGCACAGCACGACTACCTGCACATATATATTTAAAAACAGAATTACGAAAAGTTTGGATCGACCGGGTTGAACAACCCTCCGCAAAATCTAAGAAGAAGAAGATCTTCGTATTTCTGCCGAGTGCGAATACCCCGACAGACTCGAATCACCTTCAGAGTGCCTTAAGCCGCAATTTTTCACTCACAACTTACAGAGACTGCAGCAGAAACTCGCTAACACGTCGAAACAATGTCGGATAATTTCTTTCCCGGCAATTAAGACCGTTCTACTTACCCCTGGGATCGATCTTCTCCGTGTGTTTTGAGCGTATATAAATTATATGTAAGACGCACAGCTGCAGCAGAGTTGACTTGCAGAACAAAAAACAACCTGCAGAATTCTGCTCGACGTCGGCTCAACATCATTTATACATTTCGCATGTGTGTTCAGCTTTTCAAACGCGTCGCAGCTACACAATATCATACATGTATAGAATACGATGATGATGAATTTTATCATCTACGTAGTTTTAATCGGACATTATGTTTAGTTAAAATTTTCTAACAGTGTAGATGCATAGACAGATAAGGAAATCGTATTCTATAGTCAAATTAACGTTGGACTGACTCGACGATTTCGGGTAATATACGTAATTATGCATGAAATATTCGTCAGAAGAGAGAGAGTGAGAGAGAGAATGTTAATAAATTGCTTCATCCCCACGGGGATGATGAAACACTTCGAGAGATCCGAAATTAAGCTGACTAGGCATATTCTTGGGCGGAAAGTTCTAACGCTTGATTCCCCTGCACTTTGGTACTTGCGGAAAATGGTCGGGTTGATAATCATCGAACACACGATTCTGCACGACGATCTGCGGATAATTGATTGAAAACAATTCGAGACGATATACCGTTAAAAAAATTTTGGGGTGGAATTGAAATTCCGAATTTGAATTTGAATTTAAAGTTTCGCTACTAAAATAATCGGAATTCGGAGCTTTCGGAACTTTTTTAAATTCGGAATTTGTCATCCGCCTTGCTTTTGCGTATAATCGGTAAGCGAAGGAGAGACTCTTCCGAGTTTTATCGTTTCAATTAAAAACTTGACGGGTTCCTTTGTCTCGGATTACCTTATAGAAATTTAATTGTCTTCGGCAGAGGGTGAAACAACCTCTCGTATAATTTCTCTGACGTATAGCCAGGGTTATACTTTGCAAAAAGCTGAGTTATCAAGTCCGTGCAGAAGACCCCTCGAGTTCTCAATAATATCACGAAGCAGATCCTCATTTTCCTCTTCGCGATCCCTCGATCTCAGGACGACATAGTTGATCACGAACGTCTAATTGTACCGCAAAAAAGGGAGGAACATCGATACTTGAAGTGCAAAGTTTTCGTTCGAGAAAAAAAATATCGATGATTCGCGAACGAATGAATTTGGCTATTTAGTTCTTCGTCTAATTGAGAAAACTAAAATTTTTACTGACTAAAATAATTTCCACGTACGAAACTTGTTTTTTTTTTTTTATATTCTTTATCGTAGCATTGCTTTTCAGAATAGCGACTATCCTACATAAAAAAAAAAAACAATAAAACTCTATAGACAAATGCTTGAGTATAGAAAAAACTAATCAGTATTCAGACAAGTCTATTTAATTAAATATAAAAATCTATACATAATTTGTCGCCTTTTTGCATTCCCCATCATGTACGTATCAAATACTTACAACATTGACCTGAATCATGCACATCGTACGCAATACACGTCATATACATACCATTTGTACACATAGAGTGAAATTTACCGTAACGCAAGTCGAGAAAGAAAAGAAAACCCAAAGAAGCGTGACGAACTTCGTCACGTGTAACCTCCTCCTCCTCCCCCCTCCACCTTTTAACCGAGGTACTACATACACCACCAGTAATTCTATACGTCGGTACTTTCGTGTGGACGGAACGTCGTCATCGGTAAAAGCACGAGGCTAAAACAGCCGTTGCAGTTCTCTCCTGGCTGTAGAAGCGATCGGTTCGCAGTGAAAATGCAGCCTCTTTTGATTAATTATCGAACACTTTGCTGCGTCGTTTTCCTAACAAGTTTGGCTGCCGCCTCGTCAGGTGAGATAGATACGAAATTTTTTCATTGAGCAATACGCACGATATTATATTTTTATAAATGAGATTCAAGTTGGTAAATTTATTGCAAGAATTCAGTGAAAAAAAAATTCCTTCATCATTGTCTAAGCCGCGATGCAGAATTGATAAAAATTCATGGGTACTTCGTAAATTTACCTCCCAGCGAAGTTTTTTCTTATATTTTCAAGTTACAAGGAAATACACAAAGTGGCGATTCGTTCAACGCTTCGTTACATTCAACCTTCAATTTATCTAATCATCGACCTGCCACGTTCCATACTTTATACTATACTCATTTCTTATCAATTTTATTCTATTAGAATTTATACTGCAACAACAACACGAGTGTCTGACACAGTTTCTTTCTTTTGTCTTGACACTCAGGCAATGTTATCCGATACGCGATTATAATGTTATTTACGCGATATTTCACCTGAGTTGAAAGTTAAGACTCGTATTATAATAATCATTGTTTTCAAAAGTGTTCACGGAATTTTATTTCAATACTCACAAGTGTCTGGAAAATTTTATTTTTATCTTAACATCCGTATATCGAATCTTCACCCTGAATCGAATTTACAGTTTAAAAACAACCGAGCACAAAAAAACAGCATAGCCGGATTCGTGTTACCTGCAATATAGAATATCATGAATAAAAATTTGTCATTCAAGTGTACGAGAAGAAATGCAACGATTCGAGAGAGTGCGCTGTGTATCCAAATATGACCCAGGGTCCAGACACGAATTGGATACCGTTTTTCTGCAACGAGAATAATTTATGCGTATGTCCAAACGGATGGGTGCCGGAATTGAATCGGAGCATTTGCATCGCTCGAATATCAGGTTAGCATACAGATTTCGATCTGCTGCCACGGTATTATACAAATGTATAACTATATAGACGTATAATTATGTATACATGTATATGTGAAATGGGCTGAATGCCCATGGATGCAGTAAATGGGTGGAAGTGAAGAACTAGAATGGCGGAGTAACAGAAGGAGCAAAATATCGAATTTTCAGAAATTTACAAAGTTTACAGAAGATATGAAAATATAGAAAATCGAAATACAGAAAAGTCAACCACATATAGAGCGATAAAATTAAAAATCTGTAAACGATTTCATATTATCGAGACGGATTCTGTCGATTCTATATATTAGCTTTCTACATTCTGACCTGTTTATTGTTTAACTTCTCCATACTTTGGCTCTTCACACTTTTTAATCCTGTAAATTAAGTTTTCGCTTCTTAAAAAATTCAATATCATGATCGATCTGTATTTTTGATCTTTCTATATTTTTCTCCGTGTATAATTTTTCCTTCTCTTATATTACACGCAGGTTCATTGACATCAGATACGTGCGCTGCTTACGTCTGGACAATCAGCCTCCTCATCTTCACTCTCCTCACCCTCATCACCTACAGTTTCGTCTCTCTATTTTCTCGGCGAACTACCGTTGTCCCGAAATACAACAATCTTACCGAGTCAATGAAAAATTACCGAAATTTCACCATCACCGATGAGTCTTTAGAGAAATTTTAAAATTACACCTTATTAGATTGAGCTTATAAATTTCCAACGCTTTGTACGTGTTTCAAGCCTTCTTCGTTCTGGTCTACCTTCTATTCTTCTATTTTTTTTTTTTTTGCCATTTTGTCATAGAAAACGAGAGTTTCATTGAAAAGGCCCCGAGCGAAAGTATTTATACAACTTCTCGATACAATAGAGACGATATATTTAAAGTGTATACTGTAAGAGAACAAAAATTTGTTAAACTTGTAATAATAAGTGTCTATAAATGTTAGTAATATTAAGTAATGTACCTGTACTCGTTATGTGATATAATATTTGTTCGTATGATATTTTACTCGGTTCGTAAGCAAAAAAACTCCAGTGTACCGATGAACGGATGAATAAGTATAAACATTCGTTCGTCAAGAGAAAATAAAAAAAAAAAATAATAATCCAAGTAATAATGTACGTCAATAAATGATTATCTCCAGTTTTACGTATAATAATATAAGAAAACGATATCGAATTTCGTTCTCTTTCTCTATTTATCCGTATCTCAAAAGCAAAAAATGGCATCAAATTATGCAATCATCTTGTTACAAAGTAATTTATGCTAAAATACCAGGTATTCTGTGTTTCCGAAGTTGCGTCGATCTTTTCTCTGGTAAATAGCTGTAACTAACAACGTATAAAATTCTTTGGGAAATAATGAAATACGTTGAATGGAGAAATCGTAGTACACAGCAACGTTTCATACGGATATAATTATTTAATTGTTTATTTAAAAAATCGAAAATCTACGCTGCAGACTTCCTTTGGTGTGCGTCGGGCGTCGTCGATTCTCTAAGGCTTCGTCGAGTGCAAGCAGTGAGAAGACGCGTCGACGAGGGTGTCTGGCGAAGGGGAAAAAAGGAGGTAAAAAATTGCTACCAATTACGTAACGACGCGTTGAGATTACACGCGGGCAGCGACTGCGCCAGAAATATAAGAAGAAGAAAAAAAAAAAAAAAAAAAGATTTCTCGTTGTCCAGAGGCGAAGTTTGGCTTCTCTGACACCCCATAAGTCGTCTAAATTGTACCTATAATATACCTGCAGTGGATATACGCTGAGGGCGACGAAATTTCGCTAAGGATATCAATTTTTTTTTTTTTTACAAGATCTATTAGGCCAAGAGATATATTCGATTTCCTTCAACATTCGATGGAAAAAAGAGTAGATTATACTGAAAACTGCAGAAAAAGAGAAATTTTCATCAATTATAGTGATTTACACTGTTTCCAGTGACTAAATTCTGCATTTTACGAAGTATATTTTAACAAAAACAACAACAAGAAAAAAAAAAAAAGAACTTGACGCGTTCCTCTTTTCCCGCAGTTCTGAGCAAAATCTGATATTCTATATTCTCTCCTTGTGTTGAGAGAGAAAGAAAAAATTGCCGCATAATTTGGCGAAAATTCGTATGAACATTTTTTGGAGTCTTACGTAAGGTCCGTCGACAAATTACAACGAGGGTCTTGAAACCATGAAAAAAAACGAATTTAGTCACGTGCAGCGTTGCGTTGTACGTTGTAGTTACGCAGGTAGCGTGAGGAAAACGAATCTCCTGCTACGTATACCTATATAGTGCTCTGGGAAATTTAAGAATCACGACGTAGAAACGTAATCGTAAATCGTCCCCCACTTTCTGCCTGCGGTAATAGTTGCCGTGGGCCTATATATAATATATATATATATGTATACAGCTACGGTATTTACACAATATCGGTACATCTATATGTATACAAACCGCAAACCAAGCCGTATAAGGAAGAAACTGAAAAGAAGGACTTTACCCTCGGAAATTACGAGGGTCAAGAGAAATTACGCGTTACTTGAGTTACGTTATATACGCACGAACGAAATCTAGGCGTATGGCAAAAGGTGAAAATATAAAGTGTATAATAAATTTTTAGGAGATACGACGGTAAAAAATGTTGAATAATTTTTTTTGGTCAAAAAATATATAAATTTGCACGCGTTTTTCCTGATATAGATAAAACGGTTGGAAAAAATCCCGATCTGCTAAAACGAGGATTGAATGAATAGGAGAGAAATGTATAGAAAAAAAAAAAAAAGAAAGATGCAAAAAATATTGAGGTAAAAGCAGCACGCAGTAAAAAGGTTTGGCAATATTGTCGCTGAGGTTTTAACTCAGAGCTTTGGTAATCCTGAAGCCCGTTAAAGAAACGCAAGCAAGAAAGGCAAGCATGGAAAAACCGTATGTACCAACCACCTGGTAAAAACTTCCTTTGAATTAGAAAAACATATTCAAACCCCGAGTGGTGGTTCGTTGGTTGGGATATGCGAGTGTGGCACACTTTGCGTATGAAAGAGGGCTCCGGAGCGTTTTAAAATAGCTCCCGTTGGTTGGTTTTTCCGTGCGACGAGATGCTGAAAATGTCGAGTACACAAAAACCGCCTCATCATCATGCTGCACCCTGGTTTGACGTGCGAATTTACTACTGCCACAGAATTTCTCTCCCTCTCTCTCTCCCTCTCTCTTTTTCTCTCTATGTTCACTTCGTCACGTTGGCCTCTCGAATATACTAAACGTTTATTATAAACTTGGTAATTCAAAGTTTTTTACAAACTTCTATAAATAGAGGAGATTATTTTTTTTTCTTTTTTTAAGGTAGGATCGAAACTGTCAGGAAATTTTAAAACCGACGCGTAACTTGGTCAAAGAAGTTTATCATAATAATCCAGGAATGTGAGAGATGAGGCTGATGGAAGTAATTAATTAATGAAATCAATCGTGCAAAACCTTCGATAATAAAATCTAGTATCGTCGATTGTTTGGGAGATCGACTTCCGGTCTTCCGTTTGCGTATCGACGCAATATATGGATGAGAAGTATAGGATCGTTGAAAAATATTCTCGAAGATGATTGCTTGATTGAAAGACATAGGAAGCTATTAAAGGTTCAAACCTCCGGAGATGTCGCGTTAATGAATTCACTCCGAGCTTGCCGGTGCTTTGTTGTGGCTTTTTCTCTTTGTTTCCCGGGATGACACATTATGCGCGTCGGGAAACGACACGTAAGTCAGTGGAGGGAGGCGTAGGTGGGTGGGAAACAGATAACGTGCAAGGCGGAGTCCCCATTCTCTCTAACAAGAGAGAGAGAGAGAGAGAGAGATGAGGGTGGACGAGAAGAGAACCACGACGCCTCTTGAGACATGAGGCATCAGCAGAAATGCGCTTTACGACGAGAATGAAGTTAGTAACGTTGCTATAACGATGCATGTTTAGAAAAAATCGCTAATCCGCACGTTGTAACTTGCCAAAATTTAATAAACCATTATCAACAAAATATACATTGATTTTCGAAAAACAACTCCTTGAAAGTCTTCTTAATATTGGCAAAAAAGTATTTCCAAAATGTAAGAAAATTCCAATCATTTGTTACGGTTTTTTTTTTTTTACGCAATTATTGTTAATACTAAAGTTACGAAATATCTTTTTTTTTTTCACCATTGAAATAACTAACTACAATTACGTTAAAAATCTGACCCTTAAATTGCTTGGATTCAATGAAGCTAAATCCATTCACCAATTCTCCATTAAATCGGTTTAACTATTTTCGAGTTATGCTCCAGAGAAAAAAAAAAAAAAAAAATCGCATCGATTAGTGCCAAGTTATTATATTAAGTAATTAGTGATTTTCAAAAATTTGAATGAAAATAAATTGTAAAAAAGATCTTTATACGATGCGATCTGCCGGATGAAAAAATTTCAAATTCTTAATACAACCCGGGCAATTTGGATGATTAAAATATTCCGTACCAAAATGAATATCTCCTTATTTTTCATGAAGCCCAAGACCATCAAATTTGGCCGATAACAAGTGGATAACGTAACTCGCCCCGAAGCGAAGATAAGCCGAATCTCTCTCCGATTCGTGAACTTATCGCCTATACATATATCGCGATGCATCTGGCCGATGTGTTGTTTCAGCCTGAATTCATTACTTTGTGTACACATCTATAAATACACCGCAAACTCCTCGTTTGGCCTCTTATCTTTCGTGAATGGCTATTTATATCTCTGATATATATATATATATATATATACGTACAAATGCGATGATCATTTTCATCTGTCACGCAAAATTCGATTCTTCTTCTTTTGTATAGCTATGTATACACCTATATCTATGATATGCCCATCAATGTCCATTGGAGCATCAATTTCCGTTCATTGTTCTAATCACATGGCATAGATAATTCCTTCGACTGTTTCGTGTCTAGACCATAATCGAGCGAGCGTTTAGCATTATGAGTCACACATGACTGTGCTGAGTCAACTTTTAGAAAGAGATAGTATTCTGTGGTTTTTGGGATCGCTGATTACGAATCTGAAATCAGGATATCAAAAATTTCAGACGGTTGATTGAAAATGGTGAACGAAAATTTCAATCTTCATCGAATATGGTGAAAAAAATTCTGTGCAGGGGTTTTCGGGGTTACTGATTGGATTCGTCAGACTGGATTCTCAAAGTCTGATTTCAGATTCGTAATCAGCGACCCCAAAAACTCGTGAACAGAGTTTTTTCTCTGGATTCGACCGAATTTAAAAGTTTCGTCCGCCATATTAGAATCTTCACGTTGAATTTTTAAAATCTGATATCAAATTCGTAATCAGCGAACCTAAAAACTCATTAATCACGTAAAACATTTATACCTACACGTGGAGAAGTAACTTTCTCGGAAATGAATTATCCTTTCAATTTTAAATAAATTTGTTTCCAACAATAATAATTTAAATTATATCGCAATAATTTCTCTCTAGTATTAAAACCCCGTTGTTACAACATCCAAAACAACAAAAACCGCAAAGAAATATATTGAAAAGTTCTCCAAGTAAACAAAAAATGGAAATGACTTGACGGCTCAAAGTGTTAAACAAATTATTATTGGTACCTGGTGTAAAAAAACTACTGAATCCAGCCTCCCTTTATTTTCGTTCCATCTCTTTTACAGATTACACGCGTAAACGAGAAACGTTTAGCTTCCTAACCACACACACGAGACAATTTCCCACCAGGCTGTGATTTACGTGTTTAAAAATGTTTAAACATTATTGTAGGATCGTGCGAGCAAAAAAAAACAAGAGAAACAAATAAATGAAATGAAAAAAAAAAAATCCTCCACAGAGCGGTTGAGATAAAAAGTATACCGAGATAAATTAAAGCCGCACGTGACTCCGAGCACGACATCGTTTAACCCCTATAATTCTCTACGTGCGTTATAGATCAACTTCTTCCAATCTTAAAAGACTGAAGTATCACGCGTGCGTCACTATTCGGTACAACAAAAGATCGCTGAATGCTGTAACCATATTACAACCGCAAACATACTTCGTCCCAAGACTAAATCGAGCCTTATATAGTTACATTACAGTGTCAAGAGTGAAAGGACGGAGATTCTGTCATCGCATCTTTTCTCCTCTCATCTCATCTCTCCAAATACATACATATATATATATATATATATCAGACTAACCACACCAGTTACAGGAAGAGAAAATATTGCCAGTTTGTTTTCCCTAGCTTTGTTAAATAAAAATCTGTAATAAATTTAGCCGATCAGTACAGTCATGAGATGAAAATAAATACTAACAACGAAGTTAAAAAATTTTCAACGCAACGATAATATAATAAAACACTTTCCCAAATTGTCTTAGAACTGCCGTTTTTAATACCGACTAATCGTATCAGAGTCTGACGTCGCTTCGATCCACATTAAAAAAAGACCGTAACAAGTGGAAAACGGCGTTTAAAAAATGAAATGTAAAATGTTTAAAAAAAAAAATGAATAAATAAACTACAAACTACATTCAAAGTTTGATATCTACGTGGACTCGACTCGGGCGTAGAAATACCTATCAGGGCGATAACTTGGAAAAGTTATAATCGAAGTTGCAGCTACTAGAAGCAGAAATGGGCTGGAGAACCACAGTACCTGTAAGACCGACTCTATTCGTGCTGCACGTCGACGTTCCCGAGGTTCGTTCGTGCAAATTGACGACCGTCGACACGCCGGGCGCGCAATTCCTCGCATAGCTTTCGGTCTCCTCCTGCACTTAGCCCTGCAGATCCCGAATACACCTCGTGCTTTAATATATAACCGATTCCGATGCACGTACCAGTCTCTGATAACAACGTGTAAGTGCCTCTTAAGCTCGGTGAAGCATGATCGAAAGGGGTGAGTTTCAACCCCGTTCTGGCTATTTTGGATTGCCTGGAAATCTTTGGTTTTTGGTAGATAAATTTTCTTTTCTTGTTTTGTTTTATTTTCTTCTTTTTTATTGAGATATTAACCGAATGATTCGGGAATCTAATTGCAACGAACCTGATTCAGACATTTCGAAGATGCTTTTAAAGTTGCGAACATCGCGTTGAAATATTGCTAACCACTCGCTAGCGACAATTGGCAAAAAAAAAAAAAAAAATGGTGAATTTTACTTTTTCTCAAAGTTTCAGTTATCACTAGGAATAAAAATTGAAAACAGTTGAATGAAAAACAATTATACTCTTGCAAGATTAGGAAAAGGGCGGGAAAAATGGGATACCCTTAAAAATATACAAAAAAAAATTTCGTTCTTAAAAATATTTTTGAAATTTATTTTTGCCGCAAAACGAAATTCGCGAATTAACTATACGCACATATGAGCTGATTAGAATTTCAACAAATTTCATTTAGACTTATATTATAAAGCCCAGTTCTTCATCTGCAAAGATCGAACCCCAAAAACCGTCGAAAGGTGTATAACATAACGTTTATTACATTCCTAATCTGAATGTGACCAATTCCCGGCCCCTCTTCAAAGTCAACGAAAATTAGTCTGCGGCTTGGGAACCGCGAAACCGCTAATTTCCCGAGCAATCAGATTCTACCTGGCAATCGAAAATTCCGGATAAATTACGGTGAAACAAACTAAGAACAAAATAAGACACGAAGGCATGTCAGGAATGTTTTTCCGAGTATACCTAACCTAAAAAAAAGCCATAAAATATGAATGGCTTGAGATTTAGGAGATTACACGTGTTTTTTTTTTTTTTTTTTTCTAATTTTTCGATATTCGATAATTTCCGGATTAATAAATTATATAATCAATGGATCAAAAAATTTCGACGATTGACTAAAACTTGCTGATTCTGTATGGAATTTCACTGATATAGTAACTGTCCTTAAAAATATTGGCAGGCCAGTCTGCGGATGTAAAAAGAATCGTATCAGAGTAATGAAAAATGCACGCATTGCTTATTACATGTATCGAGTATATGCGGCATCGTATACGTATAACATATAATTCTGCATTCAGATAAAGGATGCACGTTCACTTCCGATGCATCAAAGGTCCGATGCTCTCCGCAGAAAATGCGGCATTGGTTAAAAAATCATATATACCTATACAATGTTATATGCACATATGCACTTCCGGAAATTAGTTGCAGGTACGATGCGGCTCGTCCGATTGCACCGCTTTTTTATATTCAAACGAGCACGGTATTATACGTTCAACGATTTTGAAAAATATTATATCACGGGTGTAAAGTTGAGTGGAAAAAACAAATAAAATAAATAAGAAAATAAAATTCAATAAATATAATGAAAAATAGAGATGAAACTGTAAATAAATTCTGTAGGCGAAAATAATGTATGACGTGTACATAGATTTCAACGAATCGTTGAAATATTTATAATTGCGATTTATTTGTTTCTTCCGATATAAGTAATTTAATAATATAAATTATATATACGGTGTTTCATAGAAATTCACTGTATAAAGAGAAAAAATTTCGTGTCAATTCAACACTGTCTGATAATATTGAATTTCCGGAATTGAACAGAAGACAATTTTGGTCAGTTTTGAAAAATGGGTTTGTTTTTCTAAACGACGACGACGAAAAAGAAGAAGAAGAAAAAAAAGACGTTATTTTCAATTCCCGGCTTCTTACCTCGATCTGGTATCCAGTGTAGTAAAACGTACTGGAAGTTAAGCCCACAGCCTGTAGAGTCAAGCCTGCCGTACACTTTCGCAAATATTTTTCACTTTCACCTGCACCGTAAACCCGAGGCACGAAACCTGAACAACGATGTCGAAGGTACGAAAGGCGCTGATCACCTTGGTTAAAATCTACTCGCACGTTTATCCATCAATCGTACTGCATCTGCAGCCTGACTTTGATGGCTCCGAAACGATGAATTTCACGATCACTGTTCCAAATTTTCACTAAAAGGTATTTTTCACTTCGCATTAAACGACGCGTTTGGATTGATGTAGGTTAGGTTGCAATTATAGCGGCGAAGGTTTCTGTTCGAACAAACGATTTCAAGAACGTAAATTAGACGGACGGGATTTTTATTGAAAATTTATATAAAAAAGTAAAAAAAAACAAAAAAAACTACGCGTCCTTACGAATTTGTGTAAGATGAAAAATGTGACGTAAAAGATAATTTTCCTCTCTTTATACGAGAGATTCTGTTTTGTACATTATCCAGAAGGCGGATTAAAGTAGATGATTGAACCGAGAATTGAGAGAGGCAATTTTCCCAGGACATTATAGGTATATATACATAAGCTCCTTTGAGTATTACAAAGGCTGTGAGGAGGTTTATTAGATTTCACGGATATAGGATGAATTTCCAAAAGCAATTACACCTCTCCTCTTGCCCGTCGCGAATTTCGCTTCCTCGGAGATGAGAATTTATTTTTGTAGGTATAAATATAAATCAGTAAAAATAATAATTGCAACAAATTGTTATACAGCAAGATTAACACGAGAACCCGTTTAAAATAATTACCCGATTATAAACATGACGTATACATATAATGCATAGAAATTTAACGCACTTTATGACGACATGAGAAAACTCTCACTCACTCACTCACTCACTCACTCACTATATTCCCTCTATAATTCCAGTAACAATTGTAAAAATTCGTGTCTCTCTCTCGCTTTTTCCTCAACGATCATTAACAGGGTGTGAAAAAAAAAATTGCGATGCACGTCACTGCATATCCGTATGCAGTTGACACTTGGTGATGCGAAATTGCGTGCAATTTATCGGGGTTATTCGGGTCACACCCGAATTGCACTTGTTCGGCAAATATATACGTACATACATGCGAATTATGCAATTTATAGAGCGAATAATTCCACAGTTGCAAAAACAATTCCGCACTGTATTTAAATTTCGTCACTTATTTAGCCGTTTTTTCAAAACGGCCTGTTCAATGAAATAAAAAATAAATAAACTAAAGAAATTCAGAGAGAGAGAGAGAGAGAGAAAGAGAAATTCCAGGGCGGTGTTCAGCGCGGTTTCCGATACGGCCGCCTTCGCGCGACTGAACTCGAGGAAGCAGCAGAAAACGACACGCGACAATCGAGTTCCTGGAGCTCGGGGCCGCTTTCTGCGCATGCTGCAACCCCCAGAGAGCAAGGGAGAGGAAACGAGAGAGGGAGAGAGAGATAGAAACGTGAATTATGAACCCCGGCCTGCTAGAAGCCTCGTACTGCACGAGTAAGCAGGTACGCGGCTAAAGAGGCATTGAAATTGGTCTATTTTTTCACGAATTTCCAAAGATTTTTTATAATGGTTGTTGTTTTTTTTTTTTTTTTTTTTCATCACTTCATCACTGAAAATGATGATCTACTTTTTTGAAAAACAGAATATAATCTCTTGTTTATTCGTTTGTGTGTGTGTTTTTTTTTCTGGACAAAAGATTTTAGATTTTTTTCAAAAAAGTGTGATGTACAAATTTGGTACGTGTTTTTTTTGCAAAAATGTGCGATTTTTATTTAGACGCTATACGCATTTATACTGCACTATTAAAAAACGGACGTGGTAAATCATTTTTTTAAAAGTGCTGTCAGAACCTGCCGAGGAAAGAAAAATAAAGCAACGTTATAACAACGGTTTCTTATACTCATCGAAATCGAATTGTTTGGGGATTTATAGAATTTAAGTATCGAGAGAAACTGAAAAGGTAAGGAAAACTGTGATCCGATTGAATGTCAAGAGAAATTCAATCCCGTCAAGTGCCAATTTTAAGAATCTAAAATCTGACGTAGGTGTATTTTACCGAGAAAGAAAAAAAAAATTTAGAATTCCAATAGCTTCGTATTACAATCCATTCTATTTGTATAAATAAATTCAAAATCAATCGCGTGATACGAATTGTTGCTCGAGTCGAAAGAACGAAAATCTGAAAAAGCGTTCAATCTGAGTTACAATATTCAATTGTACGGCTATTTATTCTCTTGTTGCGTATAAAATATGACGACGTGAGGAAAATGTGAAAACATAAAGTAGTTTCTTCGTGCGTGTAACACGTTTCCTCTTATATATACATATATATATATATATATATATATAGAACATCAGCGGGAATATACGATGCAGGAGAGGGCGAAAAGTTTTTAGGGGGTGAAAAAAGTTATGACGTGGAGAATTCAGTCGTTGAAGAAAAAGCGATGAGTTGAAAAGTCGGCAAACCGGCTATACAGACGCGTAGGTTTTCCTGAATAAAAAAAATTACCGGGATAAAATCCAGACACAGAAAGCGAGACACTGGCAAAAGAAAGCAAACGCCAAAAAACGAAAATAAAACGGAGGAGTGGCAAATGTACATCAATCTTCGAATCTCCGACCGAGGGTCGGACTAAAATTTCTTTTCGGTAATCGGAGGAATCTGTTCGAAGACGTTGAATACCGAGAGAAATTTCTCGCAGTTTTAAAGAAAATGAAAAAAGATCAATTTCAGTTTAAGGACTTTATTATTTATAGTTTGAAAAAAATTTTAGAATTTTTTCATTCAAATTAATAGCAAAATGGCGACGTGACGCGTGTAAGTAACGAACGACTCTGAACTCGAGGACTTTTGCGGTTGCGAATATCCTAACATCACTGTCTAATTTGTAACAGATATCAACAAGTTTTTTGAATTCAAAACAACTTTTCGGGTTCAAGTTCATAGCCCAAGTATAAAAAAATAGTATTTCAAATCTATATATATATATATATATATATATATATACGACTTTGAAGAAAAAATTTCATTTTTCGACCGAAATAATGTTAAAAAAAAATGTTGGGATTAAAATTAAAAAATCTAGCCACGAGCTTGAATCGATAAAAAAAAGTTTTGAAGATTGTGTCAAAATTTCAAGTCGATCGGATGAAAAATTGACTTCGTCGTTCGCTACTTATATATGAGCTATGCCGCCATTTTCTAATTAATTTCAATGAAAAAATTCTAAAATGTTCTCGAAACTACAAATAATAAAAGCCTCAAACAAAAATTGCTATAAGTGTTTACATTATATTGAAAAAAAAAAAAAAAAACGAAAAAAAGTTATGATCTCAGACCGCCCAACCTGTACCTTCCCCCCCCCCCTCCCCCCTCACTCTTAACGTATCTATAAGTAACTACAAAAAAATATGTTATTTCGCAGTAAAACCAAGAGATATTAAGTATTGAGGTTCTATCGTTGAAATGAGAAAATACATATTGGAACCGGGAACGAGGACTCGATTAGAGGGCTCGGCTCGCTCCCTCGGGATTAGCAGCATCAGCGAGGTGGTAAGTGTGAATTCTAGATCGTCGTTACCGGGTTCTCTGGTGCAGGTAAGTAGGCAATAAGTATTGCTCAGCGAGAATCTCGTCTAGAGTTACACACACACACACATACACACTCACGCGTATATGTATGAACGCGATTCCAATTTGCATAAGCCAATAACTGGACCCTGAATTCGTTCGTTCTTAAGACCCTGGCGAGATTTGAAACCGCGTTTTTACATCAACAGCGACGTGTATTCGACACTCAGCTGTGCGCAATACGTCATATATAGCATGTCATGATTCTATATACTTCGATAAATAAATAAAGAAGAAAAAAAAAAAAAACGTACATTACGCATTCAACCATCGTAGTATTTGCAGAAATATCATAAAATATTCTAGATTCAATTCACCCTCTGTGGATACAAGAAATATGTATCTAGTTTCAAGCTCGCAGATTGTAAAACTGTGACAATTTTTTTTTTTTTACCTCTGTAAGGATAAACTAACGTGTGTGTTTAATTGTAAATCGGATTTAAAACCTGTAGACCATAAATTGCCATTAGAATATAGGTAAAAAAAAATATCCCTGCAGTAAAAAGTGAACTGATAAAATTCTGTATTATATTATACATATATTGAACTCACATACATACACACATACACGCACACAACAAAAATTACTACTACGACTACTATGTAAATTTGGAAACGTTTCGAATCGCGACAAAATAATTTATATACGCAAAATATTATACATATATATATACATATATCTATACAACTTTGCGAAAAATCATATTATACACACGTTTATGTATATATATATATATATATATATATATATATATATGTATATTTTGTACGTATAGATAGATCGAACACCTGAAGTTAAGAGTAATATATTGCATACAAAAGGAAAGGAATGAAGGATCCGCGATATAATATCGAGAGGATATTTTTATTTTCCACGTGTAATATACATATAGATGTAATACAGCGGTTATACTAGCGGTTGGGATTATGTTAATTATCCCATCCAGTCGAAGCGGCGAGATATTCTTCCCGAGTTCCATGAACGGGTCGAGAAACTCGCAAGCGAGGAAAATTATGTATCTATATATATATAAGCGTTTCGCGTTGCGATTTATTATCATTGAGTTTATAATTTTTCCCATGTACTGTTATTTTATCTGTATACCATTTTCTCAATACTTTATAGGTACGCGGAAAGTATCCGTGGGCAAGAAAAATTTCAATCATTTTTTAAATCTATTCGAAAAAAAGAATCTCATCAGTCTTGCACAAACCAACAGCAATAACCCAACGCTTCATTGATCTTCGGATATCTTTCTTATCGATTATCGCGATCTCTCTCTCTCTCTCTCTCTCTCTCTCTCTCTCTTGCGCTTAATCGGGTGGAAAAATGCTGTCAGTTTCGTTCTGATAAAAAAAAAAGTGAGGCAAAAAAAGTAAATGAAGAATTCGCGCGGGTTACGACGAAGAGAGGAGAAGCTCAGAAAACGCTGAGAAAAACGGCTGACCAGGCAAAGGCATGGCTGTATGTATATATATATATATATAATTATATATATACTATATATGTATATATTCCTTATCTCTCGAAGCGGCTGTTCACGATCATCTACGAAACTGTTTCTTTTCTGCTTTATTTCCCCTCGAATCGGGGGTAAAAGAAAAAAAAATCAGTCAAAGTGCAAAAAAATTCTGACAAGAATGAAATAAAAAAAATTTCTATAAAAAAGAACTTATAATATATGTATACATATGAAATTACAAAACTTGAGATCGCAACGATGACACTGACAAATAAAATATGTATGTGAGGGCGAAGCAAAGTTAGGCTTATTAGAAAATAATGCGTAAAATGAGAATAAAATGTTTAGTTTTCATATGAACAATTATGTTAAATTAATATCTAGTTTTCTCGAGAAAAAGTGATGATAAATTCAAGTTCAGAAAATTATTTGACTTTGACGAGGTGAGCGTAAAGCACAACTTGAATCGGTTCGCGTTACGAGTTGTGCAATTACTCGAATAAATTATTCCCGAATAATTTATATTTAAGAAAAAGTTGAGATGTTTAATTTTATCCCTTGTTATTTAACAAAATTTCGAGGGGGGTCCACTTTGCCCACAAACTTTTTGAGGTGTAAAAAATTTTAAGGTGCCCACTTTGCCTCATCCTCCCCTAATGCGTTAAAAAGAAAAATGACGCAATAATTTATCGAAACAAATTTGGTTATTGATCGGACTGACGTTGGAAAGGCGAATTCCGAAATAAAAGTGAATGCAAAATGATGGAAAAATTCGATGGATTCAGAGGCTAGGATTTAAAGGCTACGATGTCCGTCTACTAGAGTCTAGAGGTTATAAAATCCGCAAGTTTAGTTCCAGGATACGCTGCCATATACGTCCTGCAGGACGTTTGAACGTATCGTGTGCCGCACTGCAAAAGACCGGACGGTCTACATGTGAGTTCATGGCTGCAGCTGCATGGCTTGTCTGTGAATTTCGCGGAAGAAAAGCCGGTCTTATTTCTTCGTTTGATTCGATTTCCGTTTAGTCTTTACTCGCAACTACAACCGGCCGATAAATCTCTGCAAACTGCAGTCTCTTTTACACGCGGTACGAGGATGGTTCCCTTCTCTTTGTCTACCTTGTTCCAATACTTCCGATGTATTGAATTACCGTTTATTGTGGTATAAGAGAGGAGAGGGAACCGAAGACGCCGATTCAACGTCGATCGGGAAAGTGAATCCCTTCGTCCTGATTCCTGCACCTTCCTCAGGCCTAACTTCGCGTCCTTGATCCCTTCAGTTTCTATCTAGTTTCAACCCGACTCCGTACGATCAAACAAAATACGAACACCTCGATGCTATCTAATCCTGAATTCAATTGAGACCATGCAAAGTGCCGGTCGACATTTCCCTTTGATTATTTCTCAAGGGAACAGCTCTACGCGAGAGTGAAACTCCAAACTGATTCGATTTACGTTATACTAATTAACCAATTTCATGAGACAAGCAACTATTCGATAAGGTAACCAACCAACGTCTAGAATCGGTGGACCCAAGTTAAGTTACCAGTTATCATGTCTCGAGTCAATAAAGAAAAAAGATTCCGATTCCACCAACATGCAGATCACGTGTCTAATGGCGTAGGTACCTATACATAAGGACGTCCTTATATAATACAACAAAACTCGTTACGAGAAAAAATTTCGACGTTTATTTATCCGTTCGAAAGAATTTTCCCTGATTCGGTCCCTCGCTTGGTGAGAATCAGAAGAATCAATGATGCATAGGAATGATCAATGGACCGCGAGTCTCTCCTATCAATGGGATATTCGTTCGCTGAAAAGAGGATCGAAGGTCAACCTGTCCGAAGTTTAAAGTGGGCTCGAGGTTCAGCCACCCGAATGGAATCCGACCCGGCTAACTGTTAGCTAATACCTAACCCTAACGGTAAGGATAACCCTATATCGTATAGTCCTAAGGTACTGGTTATAAAAGGAGTATCGACGGTTACCTCTCTTTCCTGCCGCAGGGTCTGACCGCGTCGTAGCGGACGCTGAGCTTCCTTGCGTGATCCTTGGGCGTCCTACAACCCTCGGCCCTTGCCTGAATGTGCAGATCCTTAAGGAGATTGGTTGGCCAATAATCGAGAATGTTCGGTCACTTTATTGGAGTCGTTATCAAATTGTTATATGTTATAAAGTAGAGAGTAGAATTAATACTGGAATGGTAAAGGATAGTTTGGATGTCCTTGCTTCGTTCGGATCGCTTATAAAGTTGTTAAAAATCTGTTAAATACGTTCGATTTTATTCTACGATAGCTAGTTTCATTCGGTAAATCATGAACTACAAATTTACTGAAACATGTTCTTTGGTAATGATTTAAAAAAAAATTTCGATTATACCGATTGTGATGAATAATTAATTGAAGAAAAAAATAAGAAAATCTGTTTTACAATCGGCAACATCGTTGGAAATAATCTTCTGGATTAAAATCCGTTACAGTATAAAATTGATACCACGATTACGTACTTCGTGGTGATTACCTACTTATAAATGATTTACAAAGTTATTCCGAGAGATTACTTGACGGATAAATTTTACCTTGATTACAGGAATTCTCATGATTTCTCAAGATTTCATATAATATCTTAATATTACAAAGAGATTACTGTAATCCCAAATGATTTCTCATAACTCCCATGGAATGAAGACCTTGATGATTACTAAAGCAAAATTTTATTTTAATAATACTGATTTCAGTGTGATTTCGGGGATTACTCTAAGAGGGTGAAATCGAACCAGATTCCTAGATTCCTAACAACTTTAAAGGGATTTGGAACGAAGCGTAAGCTTCATAAGCAGCATGTAAGCTTTTGTTCATCGTAATTTCAGTATTTTCTATTTATTGACGTTCGAAATGATGTTCGTAGCTTTCGAATCCAACAATTTGATCGATACTCAATGTATGATACTCAATTTCATCGATTTTTGGCCAACCAACCTCCGTAGTTTCGAGGGGTTCGTAAGACTGGAAGAAGAAGTCAGTTCGACCAGCCCGTCGACGACTTCCGAGGCACTCGCAGCACCGCGGCATCCTAATCCTGATCCTGATCCTGATCCTAATCCCGATGTGTAATCACGAATGATCGCTAAGCACAGCACAGTTTCCGTCCCCTTTTCCGTCCCTCAACCGATGATCATCCACCAGCAGATATCGTTGCAAGCATTTCGAAGTTCGTACATGTTCTCCGGAAAAATGTTTAGCACGTTATTCACGCGAATTCGGATTTGTCTTTCGGCTACAGCCTTAGATTCATTTATCTTTAATAATTCACGAGATCAGAAATCGGGGTGTTTGCTTGAAGTAAACGTTTCTCTCTCCCTCTCTTTTGCCAATCGCAAATTGATCTTTGGCGAATTGACAAAGAATCTTTTCTTTTTTCGTTCTCGTATTATCGTTTCTATCACGGAACCAAAGTGTTGACCCAGCTCTGTAAGGCAAATGTAAAATATTGAGATACACTAATTCTCTCCGTCAGTTCAACCGTTCTCACTTTCTCCGTCAACACAGCGGCTTCCGGCTTTGTAAGAATAATCTCCAATAATAAGCTTTACGGGGTTGTTTATTAAGTCAACGAAGACCCTTCAACGGTATCATGAAAAAGCTCCGATTTGTAAGGTATGAAGCTTTTACTTCTCCGTGGAATTAAATTTCCGACAGTTTCTCAAGTAATTTCCATCCCCAGGTGAGAAGATTGGTTACTAACGACATAAAAAGTTCGTATTTAAAAAAAATCAATCTCAAATTGGCAACTTCAAACTTCACAATATCGCCAATCACTTCTCAGCAATTCACCTTCCAAACTGTGCTAAACCAATAAATTGTCGAAAACCCGCGTTCCAATTCGCAAGTTAAAACGCGCAAGTTCGTTGCTTTCATACGGAAACAGGGTTTGGTTATCCACAAAATTGACGAGAATCTTCACCGCAACCGGATGTACCCAGAGGGTATATAATAAACAGAAGGATCTCCCCCTGCCTGCAGTGACTTGACTTTCCAAGACCAGATTCAAAGAGCTACTGAAAGGGTTTCTGCTCAAGTACCGAGGAGTCTGCTACACGTGTCACGTCATTCTGTCCTTCTCGTACAAAAGTCTTCTTCTTTTTCTCCTTCTTCTTCTTCGTCTCGATGAATGTTACACAGAATTTAACGTGCAGTCTGTGCACCGCACGCCCTAAAAAACCAACTCGAGTGCTAACAGATAAGTCAACAATTACCATTCACCAACAAATATGTTCAGTTTGTATTTATAGAAACCGGTTGTCGTTACGCGTCTTCGTACGTCGTAACAAAAAAATATAGATGAAAGACCGATATTGCAATGGTAATCAAAATTGTCCATTTATTATTTTGTATATAATTGTTATGAAACGGGATTTGAGTAAAAAAAATTTAAAAAGAGTATCCAAAATATTTATAGGAATCCGTAAATTATCTTTAGTAAAATCTCAATCCTGTTCAAAAAATTGCAAATTTATGATCTTTATTTTCAGATAATCAGAGAGCACTTCAAATTTTATTTGATAAAATCTATTAGCGATATTCTACCCGAAGATCCGTTGTGTTCTTCGTAACGTCTGTCAGTAATCTTTTGTCTTGGCAGTTTCAATTTTTCATAAACGTCAATTAGCTTTGTAATAAAAGTGCGGAAGCTTTCGGGATAAGATATTGCTAGAAACTTGGGCCTTATCATGAGTCCCGAGTTCTGTTCAGATAGGCAGAGGAAGAGCGAAGATCAACAACCCAAGAGTGTGTTTCTTATCTCCGGATGCGGCGGCTGCTGTTGCTGAAGCGTATATATAGGATATAAATGGAGAAGTTCCGCCGCCCCGAGATATTCGCCATTATAACCATACCTATAGATACCTACTCGTATGTATAACATCTTTGAGTAACAAGTGAGCTGAGTGAGAGGAAACGGCGGAAAAGCGAAGCGTCTGGAAAATACGTGAATAATGATGAATATCGCGAGAGGATTATACGTAGAAGCTAATCACGCGACAGCACAAGCTAGTTAAACATGGTTGTGGATACAAAACTCCTCATTCTCGTCGGGGTCGATGAGAGGAGATGCAACGATGCAGTTTCAAGCGCGTGCAGACGTTAAAATTAGTTTTTGCCAGCAGGATGCTGCAGCAACGGCTGCAGATCGTCGGGCGCCTCTGCAGTCTGCATACCTACTTCCAACGAAATCTTTTATACTTTTTATCCCTGCTATACGTACGAGTATATAGTCAAAGACATACCACGTGAATCCACGCAAAGATTTATATGAGAGCGTGCGTTATACGTATACCGAAGCGGACCGAAGCAGTCGTATAAATAAAACTGCGTATTTTCAACGGAATTTATCAAGAACTAGCAAAAATGATTGATTGTTTTTCAAACTCGATTAATCGAAAGCTAAACGATTATTTTTCCTCACTGAAACGGTTTTTGTTTTTTACATGTATAAATTTATGTGATTGAAGTATCGATCGTTATCACAAGTCAACAAGAATTTTTTATTTTCCTTTTTTTAGTTTATATTTAAATAACTTTTATCCTATACAGTGAATAATAACTTCTCGGTTCTACTAAATTAATAATTTTTACAGGAAAGTATACAACAATTGTGTGAAAAATTTGCAAAATCAAGAAAATGGTAAACCGGAGCTTGAACAAAAAAAATTCAATTGAATTTAAACATGGTAATGGAAATTACATTGTTATTTCATTTTTTTCACGGATAAAGTATATGAGGCATTCCACCCTGAAACGACCTACGTCTGACCTTTTCCATCGGCAATTTTATTTATTTTTAAGTACGGTCTAAAGTGTGTACAAAAAAATAATCTTCCAGTGCGAGTTTTAGATTTCTTGAGTCACGGGTTTGACTTTCACTGCTCCCAGAAACTGTAGAACCAAATTTTCTAGAGAACAGCCCGAATCGATAGGCTTTGAATTCTTCTCGTGAATTGGTTGCAAAATAAAAAACGATAATTTTCAGAGTTTCAAAGTTTAGAGAATACAAATTCATATTCGATTCGATCTCTCTCACTTTTTAATTACCTTCTAGTAGTTACATCGTTGGATTAGAATTTCAAACAACAATGTTCCGGATTATGACTAGACGTAAGCGTATCCGTCATATATATATACATATATACGTATATATAGCTCAAACGCACAATGCGTATGCAGGTTCGCGTGCACAATATTGAATGCATGATTTATGAAGTTACAACACATCGTGAGGGGAACAAGGTATCCTTGCACCGGAACTGCCGCAACGGAACATCTGTTTATCATTGTTAACGGGTTGAGTATAATGTCAGTGCATGCAGCAAGAAGGAGGATCCTTATTAGAGTTCCGGGTTTGAAGACCCCCCGGGGTTACAACTTACAACGCTGCCCTCCACCCTTTCGGCTTGTCACTGCAATGTCATCACTGAACTGATTTAATTACAGGTAATAGAATCCTGACTGCGTTGCTCTTATCCATTCGTACAATGATTCAATGCTTTATTTCCATGTACAGGTTCAGTAATGGATCTGATTCGAAAATACGAGCTTGAAGTTAGTAACGTTATCGTAACGAAACGTTAGGGAAAAAAAACTCTATTTTTTGAATTTTACAAAGATGATGAGGGAACTAAGATTTCGAGAGATTTGTTGTTACGGAATTTCAAAAAATTCCAAAATCGCGAAATAACGATTTTATATAACCTAAGCCACAATTACATTTATTCTGTAAGAACAGACATTTTCAACACTTTGTTTATTTATAGCAGTCAATATATTCTCGAAACCATTATAATCCCTGCTAAAATATCAACTTTAACATCTTAGAAGTTCAATTATGCAAAAAAAATTATCACGATATCTGAAAAATTGAATGTAAATCTGGAATAACCCGATAAGAAAAGGTGTCACGAAGGATTAAATTCAACAGATTAATTATTATCTTTCTGTGCGATTATTTGTTTAAACACGTGTAGGTATTACAGAACATTCGTGTGTATCACCGCGTATATCGTCCTCATATAACTATGCGGGAAAAGGTCGACCCTCTTACATGTAGAGCCAGAGAATCATTCCGCAGAGTGGTTTTCTGGTTTTTAAGCGTCGAACGACTGCAGCAGCAGCAGCAGTAGTAGAAATACGGGATAAAATCTTATATTTACATTCGACAGCGATGTTTGGCCATATTTTTTACCGATAGATCCGAGTTGTTTATGCCAGGGATCGAGAGATCGCGAATTATTCTCCCTGCATCCCCTAAAATCGAGGATCCGATCGTCGATCTTCGTCCTTTCCTTTTTCACAGACGCCTCGTGAATTCGGTATATACACGAAATGCGCCGGGTTTTTGCGAGGAAAAAGTGAGTGATTAAATAAGCAAAAATTTCTTTCGTATCGCGGATACTAAACACCGCATTTTCGTAGGTTTGAATCATGCTTGCACGCATGGCCGAGAAAATTATTATGCAGGTCGTTTAATCGTCTGCTCGGATCCTGCAGGACCTTTAGTCCTGATCGCCAGTTTTTAATTGAAAGAGTTGAAAGAAGGATTCAAGAGTTATAAAAGTACACTCGCGACACGATTCGAGTACTATAAATCATATAATTGAATTGTGAAAACTGGTGGAATTTTTTCAATAATAAACATGATCAGCGAATATCGTGCAAGAATTTTTTGTTGAGAAAATTCCTATCAGAGATTCGACTGTTTTCAGCTCAGCAATTAGAGATATATACGTGAAAAATGAAGGGATGATGAAAAATATCCGCGCTTCTGCAATCCTATAATTCCGCGGAACGTAATTCGCACGATATACATATATAACTATCTCAAATTTTCCAATCAGCTTATAGAGCCAGAGGTAAAAACTTTTCGATATATGTTGTATTAAAGCTCTGTATATATACTCGTTAATGTACAAAATATCATTCATAAACAATATTCATGAGTATATAAATACATATAATTTTCGAAATAAAATTTAAGTAACAAATTCAAATTAATAGAGATAAAATAAAAACCAAAGCAAAAAAAAAGGAAAAAATGTACAACTAATCCTGAAAGATAAATCATCAGAGATAAAGAAAATTATTAAAAACAGATCAAAACTCACGCGATACTCGATATAATTTCATTAAAATCAACATCGAAATCAGCTGAATGGATAACTTCCAGCTGATCATTATTATCCGCGACTGAAATTCCAGAAACGGTTAATCTTCGGCAGTATATGCCATGTAGAAAATTGAGAATGAAAATGAAAAAAAAAAAAAAAATTCAAATGTCAGAGAATCGTACGCTGTGATGCGTTGATTAGCATTGGAAATTGCGTTCACGGACGACCAGCAGACCGTAGCGACCGATCGAAAAACGCGCCTTTCTTTTTTCTCAGGTTTTTCCCAATTCTGAGGGAATTTTCATTGATATTCGTCGAATACCCAATTATTTTTTTTTTTATTTTTAATTGTATATATCAAGAAGAAAATTGAAAAAGTTTTAGGACAATAACGTGAAGACATATTCCGGTCGATTTAGCTGACGGAATGCCCTATACGTATGTGACAGGTAGTTTACGCCGGGTCTGTACCTCAATTATAACCAAGAATCGCTCGTACAGGGCAAGAGCGAAGTTCAGTGAAGAAGGAAAACGAGTGTCAATGACCATATCGACTATCCGCTGCAGCTGCTGCAACTGCTGCTGAAATTACATCCAGCATCGGCATCAATAGCAGCAGTAGCAGCAGTTGATAAGTACTAACTGCAGTGATGAAATACTATCTTCTTCCACGATTATACCGCGGATTGATTTTGAATTTTAAATTAACTTATTCCGCAAATGATTTATCCGTATAAAAGTTTTCACTTTCTTTAATTTTGTTAACCTAATTTCTACCGAAGGTTTTAAATGTGACGAATATTTACTCGATATTGATTCAAATCGTTTCTATAATTAGTAAAAGTGAGAAGAGAGAACAAAAAATTCCAAAACGCAGAAAAAAATTTGAAAAATGAGAAACAGTGTCGTCAGAATTTTATCATCATGTTACGTTACTTCTCCTGACCCAGTTGAACCGACTTCGTTTTCTTGCAAAAAAAAAAGTGCATGCGAAAAATCCTATAAAACTAAAGTAAAAATATTTAACCTGTTTTCTTTTTTTTTCTTTTTTTTTTTGTTTAGATACGTTTCCTATAGATGGTAAAACATGATTGTACACTGTAGAAACTTTGGTAATAATTGTACTCTCGTTAAAGAGGGGACGCCGGTGAAATTTCCATAATATCGAGTTTTTCGTTGTTGATATGACTATAAAATATTTGATGAAAAATTCAATCTTTCGCGAAGAAGTTTTCATCGCATCTTTTTTTAGACAGTTTATTACGTACGACTTGCAATAAACCCATAAAATTTAGCAACGTACACAATTATTTAATGGTATATATGTTAATGAATAAAGTGTTTTTGATAAAATTTTGAAATCAAAAATAAAAAAGGAAAAAACCGAAAAACACAATCATAATACATACATAGAATATAATAAGACTGTAAAGATAAATAAAACTGGCATGGAATAGTCCATATCTACATATATACATAGATATGCTTAAAGTATGAGTTATTTTAACTGAACAGTTTTTATTTCCCTTGTGATCTGGAGTGCTGCTAGTGCTTCTATTGCTCCTGTAGTAAAAACCCATTTACAGGCGGAAATAAAAGAAAAAAAAAGAAAAAATAATCATGAAAATAAAACATATATACGAGGTATGCGTCTGCTTAATTTGAACTAGAAATGCGAAAAGCATGTTCGTTTTCAAAAAAGTAGATACAAAAAATACGTCTACGTTCATCAAAATTCAAACCCTCTTTCTGTGCAGTCCGTTGTACATATATATAATCTACGAGTAGATATAATTGCGAAATTATACGCCTTTTGCAAGGACAACCACTTCGTTACGTCTCTGTGTGTGTGTATAATATTCTTACACACAGACTCGTGAACTTTAACTATAAACACAACACATACAGGAATACGTATTTATATACACACGTGTATCGGCGGGCGTTAATTATTCCTTCACAGTAGGAAATAACAATTATGAAAAAAAAAAAAAAAAAAAAAAAAACAGAAAAAAGGAAATTTCAACGAACTTTTGCGATCGTTGGACGCGACAGAAGAATTATTCTGAACGACTGTAGTGCAAAAAAAAAGTTTCGGCGAGATGAGAGGGGGGGTGGAGGCGGGGGGGGGGCTTCTTAGAGATCTGAAATACAGAAACTGTTCAGTTCACATTTTTATTTATTTATATATATATATCCGAGAATAAAAGGTAGCACGCCTTATATTCTCTCGTAACGCAATGACGGAAAAAAAAAATCCCAAACGCAAACGGTCGAAAGAATTTCACTCACACTCGGGACGTTTCGTTCGCGAGAAAAAGATCGACGCTTATCTATCGATGTAAATCGCGCAATTTACAAATGTAATTCGATTCGACGATTTACTTTCGCATGGATTATACGCATAGAGTTAAATTTTACTCAAATATAGAATTTTTACGGTCTACACAATTACGCAATGATCGTGTAACTTTTTAAATACACATACGATTATATAATAATATATAACGAAATTCACAACGTATCTTCGTCTAACGATAAGCGGACATCCGGTTCGCATAATTGCAAGTGTCCTAGACTGAAATACTTGTTATTCATCACCTCTTGATGGTCAGTCAGAGGCTCTTTAACACAAACTGACGGAATTAATAAACCAAGTTTATTGATTACTTCCGACGTGATCCGAGACAAGATTGGATCTTAGACTAGATAAAGCGAAAGCTAATCATCTATATCTCTCGATGTGTATAAGATGTAAATTGAATGATTATTCAAAGGATATCCTAAAGGTGTTAATAACGATCATATAATCAATTTTATTTATACAAAAAACGATTTCGTACGTTATAAAAATTTTCGAAAATTGTCAAAATTTCTATTCACAAATGAATGATACAATAACTATCTCTCGTTGAATTTTCTATCGGAAAATTTGAAACCTCTAAAAGTTAACGGAAAATATGATTTTTCGTTAAGGGAGAATAACGAATAAGAGTTTCTTCGAACCTGACAATCAGTCGGGAATAAAATTATTCAAATAAAGCTTTGGATGGAAGGAGAAGCCGCGATGGATATATTAGGTATACACAGAGTATAATATTCAACGTACTCGCGGAGGGAACAAGAATATTACACATGGACTAATAGTTCGCGGGAGTTCGCGATACGTATCAAAGAGAGGCGTCAGGATGCCGGGTACATAAAAGACGTCGTTTTCAACATTTTACACGTCTTCTATTTTCAAAGCGATATCGCAGGAAATATATACACAGCGATACATGGTATATATATATATACACATATAATACAAACGAGCGGCGGAAGTTCGCTTGACGCGATGAATTTGAAATGAGTGCTGCCGCTGCAGTGATATACATATATCATAATATATAATAATTATAAGTTGAATAAAAACAAGCGAAAAAGCGCATAATGACCAAAAAGAGCATTAAGGCCGAAAATAGAACTCAACACCGATTCGAAAAATAGATACTAAAATTGTTGAGGAAAAAAAAAATAACTTCTATATATTTGCAGAGTGACGTGGAGGTGAAAAATAATTATAAAACCGGAAGATGATTCTCTGGAAGTTTAAATTGCTCGAGTCACACCGAATTCGTGCGAGTAATAACAATTTCACGGTATACCTTCAACTATACCTCAAGCTTTTCGGAGTTCCTTATGCGTACATATTCTTACATTAAATTTCTCCACCGAAGCAGAGAGAGAGAGAGAGAGAAGAAGTTTCCGCCGTGCGATATCCATTAACAAAAATAAAAGTTACAATAAGGAAAGTTTGGTAATTTTGAATGCGCCGCATTATTGTGTAATAACGAGATTCTTTGAAAAGTGAATTAAACAAAGCGATTTATATACCCACACTATGACATCCATGGGAAAAAAAAACGATGATGAAAGAGATGAAAGGATCTGACGGAAGCAGCTCTTGCGGAATATCCGCGAATAGAAACGCAGTAGAGAGAGAGATAAGCGTTGCGCGATTTTTTCAAATGCCGCAAGCTGGGACGTTGAATCATTCTCGGAATTCACATCTCATCGTCAGAGGATCGTCGTTTATTCGCAGTTGGTTTTTTTTTTCATTTTATTTATTTTATTTTTATCACATACAACAAATCATGCTCGGTACCGACGCAGAAATTACAATTGGCAATATTGAAGCCTTGAACAGGAATAATCAATACTATATCGCGTGTCTAATGGTGTAAGGACAGTGCGCCATTATACACGACCTTTCGCCATGCGTGATGGTAAAAAGGCGTATTTTTCTCCCCTCCTTTTAAATTGAAAAATGGATGGGTTAATGGTAACAGGTGGTAAGTAACGACAGTTATGCCTTTTCATCGCGAAAATTCATATGAAAAATAATCACCTTCACTAATGGTACGACCTTATAGAGTTACCTTTTATATTATTTTTTGTGTAAATAAATTTTCAACATTCTTCCCAAAATCGATAGATCCTTGCGTTTCAAATATATATGTATAAACGACTATTTAGAAACTTCAGAGTGGAGGATGAAGGTAGTAAGGTTACTGCAACGATGCATGTCCAGTGAAAATCGTTACTCCGCACTTTTATGAATGTCCAAAATTTATTAAACCATGGTAAATAAAATATACACTCATATTTTCTAAAACCAACTCCTTGAAAATCATTCTAAAATTGCGCAATAATGATTTTTCTCTGCTGTTTCGTTACGTTAAGTTTAATAACTTCAACCTCATGTCCAGATTGCGTCTTTGTGAGTATAATAACCTTCGATAAAATTTTCCTGTATTGTACGCTTTACTTAACTTTTGTTCGATTTATGCTCACCGCAGTTACCAAATTCCCAAAAATTTCGCGACGAAAGTTTACCTAAAACTTCTTTCACAATTACAATCGATGTTATACAAGATAATCAACTTGACGTGGCTGCCTAAAAGGCATTTGTATGAAGGCCAGTAGGTTGCGGAGAAGCAGCCCACGCATAACGTTCAATATATCCAAAGAAGAGGAGAGAAGAGATAACACGGCCCATCCATGCGTACGTATATACGTGGATAGAAGTTTTTCTTATCCATTCGTTTTCTCGTTCCCGTCGTTCCTCTCTCTTTTTCTCTCTCTCTCTCTCTCTCTCTCTCTCTCTCTCTCTCTCTCTCTCGACGAGCCTACACACAACATTCCAAAGAGGGCGGACACTCACCTCGGCCTTCTTACAGCGTTGCATCTTCCGCTCTCAACCCCGGGATCGAGTGGGTACGATCCTACTCTCTACTCGGTTCGTTCCATTCAAATTGTTATGGGTGCGCGTCCCTCCGGCAACCTGTAACCTGGAATGCGGAGGATTTGAGCGTAAGGAGAGCCGATCTCAAAGTTGACGGTGTCACGTTGACGGTTATACGGAAAATCCGAGAGACTAAATCACCGTCGTGCAAAAGAGCTTCATCGGTAAAATACGTATTTTTAGGTGTGTATAGCTATTTTATTGTTATACGATTTACTGATTTGGATATGCGATTCCACAATTGCGCCGAAACGAAAACGATCTTTTACAGAAACGCGTATCGTCTTACTAAATTCATTCTCATTCGGTAAGCGCACTGAAAAATTCGCATTAATATACCGTGGATGCAAAGAAATTTTATTTACTTAATACAGAATCGCGAGTGCGGAATACAAATTAAATATATATATATATAAAATAGGTCTACATTTCGATAGAAGAAAAATAATGTTTTAACTCAACGAATCAAAGACTTGATTCGGTTGAAGGAAATATATCGTCTCTAACAAAGTATTATGGTTTATTAAATTTGGGGAAATCGATCACGTTATAAGGATTAATTGTTTTTTTTCCAATAGTAATATCGAATCGTTTGAACAATTTTAACGAATCAGAGTTTACTTCGATTGCATATATTTGAATCGAGTTGGCTTTTTCAATTAAGATCAATAGATTCAAAATTGTCTTCAGTTTTTACGTTAAAAATTATGAGATATTCTTCTTCTAATTAACTTCAGTTTGATTCTCGACTTTTTCACCAACTTGGGATAAGATTTTCTTCCCGGTTGACATTTCGGAGCCTCGATTACCGGCTCGAGTATAAACTTCTTTCCTATGTTTATTTTTACCAAGTAGGTACGCGAGGGAATGCGGGCGAACGAGAGGCGAGAAGGATAACGCCCACGTACTCGCCATGTGTGTGCTGCTGATCGGAGAACGAGAATGAGAATGAGAATAAGAATGAGAATGAGAATGAGAATGAGAATGAGAATGAGTCAGTCAACGTCGGTCGACGAGCCTCGCCGTCGCCGGGAGTTTATAAGCTTTGTCACTTTGCGTTGCCGGACTTGTTCAGCCTCTCGAACAACTCGAACCCAACCAAACCCTATCAAAGATATTTAAATATGCCCAAAGACACGCGGTATAATATTATCCGTCATGCGATAGAGTGCCACAGCCGTTTTTACATGCAGCAATCGAACTCTTATTGCCTAAAATGTTAGACGAAGAAAATAAACCTCGAATTCGTTTGGTCAGCTTCTCTCATTGAACCATTGATAGAAGCTGATTTTTCGCCTCAATGTACAAGTACAAGTACATACATGTGAGAGGAATAAAAAGCGATAATTTTACGCATTAGGCGTACGAAACCGGATTTCGAGGTGGTAATTGTATATCATCGGAAAGCGGAAGTCAAGAATAACAACGAGAACGAACATCAGCTAGTGACATATATATAGTATAGGTATATGTTTTACTCACCACAAATAGATAGAAGCGAAGCGACGTCGTTCTGACGAAGAGATAGCCAAGCGAGAGGATTCGAGTTTGGTCAACACTGCCTGATGCACAACACACAGTTCGAATATCACTCTGAATATAAACAAACATCGAACCACATCATCACTGTAATCGAATCACAACCATCACACGTTGAATATAAATAACTTATGCATCGTCGTATCCTGGACGATTATCGTCGAGTTTCTCCTGTTGCGATACATAAGACAAACTATAAAACACTGCATGAAGAAAACCACTAGACGCCCGACACTGTAACATACCGCATACGCGTACGTAGATGTATGGAAACAAAGAAGAGAGCGAGAAAGGATATGGAGAGAAGAGAAAAAAGGGGGGAGGGAGAGGTGAAAACACAGTCGAATACGCGTACTCCTTCCGCTTTATAATACCGAGTAGAACTAGTGAGATAACCGAGGCGGTGGTTGTGTAGGTACAACAACGAAACCGACGCGCCGCTTCTCGTCGGAGTCGAAGACGCCGAAACGGCGTTTGCGGCCGGAAAACTGAGAGAAACTATACTCGGCGCGTTCAACCTTGCCGGGGATAGGATAAATTATCCTCGAAAAACACCTGCAGCTATCGGTGTAGCATGGCTGCTGCTGCCGCGGCGATACTGGATGCGAGAATAGGCAACAGGTTCGTCGGAGGGGGGAGAGAGAGAAGAGAAGAGAAGAGAAGAGAAGAGAAGAGAAAAGAGGCGGCGGTGGTCAGCAGCTCGGCAGGTAGATCGCCCGCCATCATGCCTTCAGTTCCTGTCCCAGCATCCAGCAACAGGTTGGCGGGGAAGGAAAAGGCAGGGGGGGGAGGGATCACGGAATGAACCGAGGACTGGCCTGTAAGGCGGGCCGTGATCCATATCCGACAATATTACGCTGCAACGTTCGTCACACGGCCGTCGAAGGGCTTCGGTTACGATCACGCCGCGCAGCTGGCGTTATTGCACTATTTGTTAAATCGCGTCGCTGATTTTTACGCCGAGTACGATGACCAGGCGTCGCCATGTTCGATTTTTCGTTTTCGTTTGACGAAATTCGTTGGAAAACAAATGAACGTTTGCTGGCTCGTATCTTATTCGGCTAGGTTCAGGCGGTCGAATCCGTCGCCATGTTGAAAATTTTTGATTGTCGGTAACGCTTTTGGATACCAATATTATATCGTTTAGCTAACGTTAGATTGTGATTTTATCTGGGATAGGTTGAGTCATGGGAGATTAATTTATTACATCATCGCACCGATATTATCACTCGAATTAGCCATCGTGTCGGATTGATTGAGTAATATACTCCTTTCGACTAGCGCGACTTTGACGTTACGTCCAGATTCTTATACGTATTCGAAAATTCTTACCAATTTGTACTTTAAACTTGGAGATTTCGAATGGCGAGCACACGTAGATGTTCTGTAATTTCATTTCAGGCTATGAAGGAGGTTTTCCGTTTACAGCGAATCCCTCATCGGTCGTAAAGAAAGTTTTATCGCCTTCAACGTTAATCGGCGCTGAAAACTGGCGAAAACGAACGCAACAAGTGACGCGCGACGTGAAGTTCACCGCGGATCGGGCTACAGGAAGTTCACGAACACTTCGTCACTAGTGTCATCTGTAGGTGAAAACGTGAAAGCGAGAGAAAAAAAAGACGGTGTTGTCACCTCGAGTCGATCGATAAAATAGTTTTCGTTCCGTATCGTCGTCTCGCTTGCTCTACGGTTTCGCGACTAGCTTCGTCTCGCTCGAGATATAAAAAGGGGGATGAAAAAAGAAAAAATACCAGGCGACGACATCGTGCGCCGTCCGTCCGTTGGCAGATGTCAATTTCTACAAACAAGGCATGGAACGAGATGTCTGACGTTTGTAGATAACAGTTTAAAATTGAAAGCAGTTGACTGATTTTCTCAAGCGTGAAGATGTGCGATTCGAGTAATAAAAAGCGATGACGCTTCTACTTAACGGTACTTAGATAAAAAAGAAGAAGAAAAAGAAAATGCACGGTGTAACGAGGCTTTGTTTGTTCGCGAAAAAGATATTGCTTCTGTTGTTGCTCGTCGTCGTGCGATAGGAACTTCTCTTCATTCCTTTCTCTACTCTCACCGTTCTTTCAGCGAACGCTGAGTGATTATTTGTGTCACTTTGTTCTACGGGCGCACCTAACCTTCGCGTGATTTTCAAACCCGTTGACGAGGTTTCTTCTATTACCCGGGAAATCGAAACGCAGCCGTGATCGAAAATGGCATGTGTACTGCTCAATCAGGACAACGTTCGCATAAAAATACCGTCTTCGGAGACGATCGAGAACGTGACCTACTACGAGATTGAGGTTATGGTGTCGTCGATCAAATGGACGTTGAGGCACAGGTACAACGATTTCGCCGAACTCCACGAGGTCCTCGTGGCTGAGCACTGCGTAGAGAAGGATATCCTACCTCCGAAAAAGTTGATCGGCAATAAGAGCGAAGGGTTCATAGAGAAGAGGAGAATCGCCCTCGAAACCTATCTAAACTCGGTTTACACTTACCTCAAAAAAGCCATGCCGAGGGAGCTCGCTTTGTTCCTTGAATTCCACGTTTACGACATATTTTTTCTACTGCAGAACATGGCGCTTCAATTCTTCAACGAAGGCGTTGCCATCCTTGAAAATTCACAGGATTACACCTTCGATCTAGTCCAGGTATTGTCATCTCTCTCTTGATTTTGCCACGTGCGATCCAAGGTGCAAAACAATGTTGAAATTATTAAAATTGGTGTAGAATCAGCCAAATTATGAGATAATTTTTATTCTATAACTTTTATTTTGTAATGGAAGTCACCTCTTTTCATTCCAATTCTTCATTCTTCATTACAGCTCTACGCCATCAGCGAAAGACTAAAGCAGCCTCGTTCTCCCCTCGAAGTCGTCGATCGAAAGTTTGACTTTAGCCATGTCTTGGACTTCAATTCGCACTTGAGAAGCCTTGTGGTTGAGGGGCGCAGCGCTCCTTATGGGACCAGCAACATTGTGCCGTGTACTCTTCCAGTGGAATTTTCCACTTTTAGGAGTGTCGAGAATCTCACGATTGATGGGTATTCTGTGAACAGAATTTACAACATGGGAAATCTAAGGGACACTGTGAAGGTTTTAAGGGTCCACAATACCTCGTTGAAGAACATCGTCGAACTTGCGATGTGCGAAGAAGTTCACAGGCACATTGCTAACGCGAACGATTCTCACCTTTGGTTAAAAGTCACGCGGTTGGATTTAAGCAGAAATAGAATCGAGGCTATCGATGAGGCGATCAGACTCCTGCCACACATCGAATCTCTGACTTTGAACAACAATGTGTTGTCTGAAATATCGAATGTTACTCTGCTTCCAAGATTGTCCGAGCTTCACTTAGCTTCCAATAATTTTACGTCATTGCCTGACAATCTGCATACCAAGTTGGGGAACATCGTTTATATTGACTTTTCGCAGAATAAATTAAACTCCTTGTCCGCTTTTGCAAAATTGTATTCGTTAGAGGGATTGGACATTAGCTGCAACCACATCGAGGACATTGAGGAGATAAAACACGTCGGGTGTTTGCCTTGCTTGGAGAATTTGATGCTCACAGGGAACCCGGTTTCCACTATTGTTGATTACAGAGTCAAAGTATTAGAGCCGTTTGGTAAAAGAGCGGCTGAAATTTGCTTGGATAATGAAAAACCAAACCAAAAGGAATTGGACACTGTTTCAATTTTACAAGCACTCAGAATAGCGCGAGAAGGTAAACCTGTTGTCCTCAATGCAGCTGACGCAGCTTTGTTCTCAGCACAAGTTCCGACCAGTTAGATTAATCGTTACTTTAAAGTTAAGTGCACATGCAAAACGCCGCTGTTATAAAAGTATTAAGGAATAAGGAAAAAAAAGTAAAGAAAGAAAAACTGCTTCATCACTCAAAATTAGACAATATTCGGTGCAAAGAAATGACTTTTGTACGTTGTAGTTGGTAGATTAGTCGAAAGATAGATTTTTAAGTATTTTTAATGACGATGAGCGATTAGCATTTTTACCAATTTCAACACGTTGAAAGGCACTTTGTCCAGGCTTATACGTTTTCGTGGCCCGTTTTCTATTACCTACCAATGTTAGGGTTGTATTCAACGACAAGAAACTTTCCCACAGAATTCTTCATCAATTTTCTGCGTAACTGTCAGGTTGGTCTAGTCGCAACTGATTTTCAATCTACTCGTTACCAAAGGATAGGAACCACGTTTGCGAAGTGTATCAGACTTTTGATAAACATTGCAGAACTTGTCAAACAATCAATAAGGTTCTTTGTCTTCGAGGCTCAATCCGCTTAGTATTCATTAAGGTATTTTCATTCTGTGTTTAGAGAAGTTTTTTTCTCATCTCGGACTAACTGCATCCCATCTGAAGAAAAAAATTAAACCTGTATATGATGATAGGTGTACATTGAAAAGTTTTGTTTCTTTACATTAATTGTAAGTACTAAGGCTGGTCATAACGCCAGTAAATATAAAATCTGATGCAATAATCCGTCAGTATATGTAGAATGTTATTTTTCTGACCTCGCAGTCACTTTTAATTAGGTCGGTGATTCGCACTGAAGTTATTCTCTTTTACTGATTTATTTATTTTTTCTTTCCAATAAATTGGGTGATATCTTTTCAGTATGCTATACCAAAACTCAGTAGGTGATAAGATTGAAAAAGGAAAGAAAAACCATCGAAAATGATTGAATAAATAGAAATCGTTTTTACGACTACAAAGCTTCGTCTGTGTAGATTGAATTATATTAATCATGTACACTATACATATATAGTCAGATATAGGATATTTATACGCAGTCACGTACGATAGCCAGGGTAGCTCTATAGCAAGCATTTGAGACAATTCGCGACAAACCCCCACAACATTATTCTCCATTATTCTTTTTATACTCAATAATAACACTAGAATTAATCTCGAATATGTATATTTACCACAAATTTGATATTAATTATGTCTGAAGTCTTGGTAATCACACAATGGAAAAACAAGAACGGAGGCTAAAGACGAATTGAATATAATGTATTACTTTAGAGTTGAATTTCTTGAGAGGAAAATAGTCGAAATGAGATATTATGTAAGTTGAATTACTGTATATGAATATTTTTATCAATATACGTATACTTATATATATATATATCTATAAATAATCTGAATATATTTACGCGTCACTATTATTCTGTACATAAAACGAATCACTATTTTGTTAATAAAGTGAAAATCTGTGATATAAAACTGCAACACTTTTATCCTTGTAAACTTAGATGTATACCTGGGGTACAAAAATGATTCCTTGATTGATGAAACAAGACTTAGAGAATATCATTCGAATAAAACAGGTAGAGGCAAAAGAAGGATATGAATAAATATTATAAAAGAATCAGTCCTGAAGCAATGTTTAGGCACTTAAATCCTGTAAAACACAAATAAGGATTAACACGTGTATAGATAATTAGTATAATAACGATATTCATGACGCTGAACAATGAAAATTAAACTTTAAGTTTGGCCTCACGGATTTTTTTCTTCACTTTGAAATGAGGACAGGAAACAAAAAACATAATAAAATATAGATCATCATCGTTATACCTCAAATACCAATCGATAATTGTTTATCGTATGGTAATTGTACAGCTCTTAACGAATAGACGAATCAGGGGTATCTATATACATAAATTGTATATATTATATGTATATAATGATGACTCATTAGAAGCACTAATCGTCAATGCGACCGGACACTCTAAATCAGTAACATGACATTCCACAAATGACTTCTTTCTTTTGCTCACTTCGTATCATGGCATTCCACAAATAACTTCTTTCTTTTCTTGCATAATTCGCCGAAACAGAAACAGATAACGATTATTTTAAAAACTAGGTAATAACTGATGTTAATATACGTGTGTACACTACAGCAAAAAAAGAAAGATTTTTAGTCGTTTCGTTTTATCTTTAATTTTATTCTTCATATTATATATACCTCTATATATATATATATATATATTATATGCCATTTTGAAAGTATTAAAATATTCATAAATAATATTAATGATTATATAATCGTATAATCTGTGTACATATAGATATACAATTAATAGGCGCTACTTTTTTTGTTGTTCTTTTTTTCGTTTTTTTATTAGTCTTTTAAGTTACACCTAAACTATGTAACACGTGTGTGTGTGTGGGTGTGTGTAAATATATAAATTACACTATCATAAATAAATTTCATTCAATTGGTAAAAACACGTATATAAAGAGGGTGGCCAATCGTTATATTGCAGTTCTTATTATAGTTTGATCTGGTCACGGTAATTAATCAAACCGATAATTAAATTATGTGTCCACACTTTCTTTTTGAGTATAATCGTTCATTCGTCGCCCTGCACGTGTATACAGACAATTCTTTTCGTGTGATATTATGTGTATCGCAAATTGTCTACACTGAAAAATCCAACGATATTCCGAATCTTGTTTTTATTTTTTTTTTTACGAGACGCGATTATGCGTCGAGAATGTACCATGTAGTATATTTTTGCAAGTAAATTTTTGCAATTTCCTCTGGCTCTACTCATCGAAGATTAGCTAACCTCGTCTCTATTACGCATATGCAATAGGAGGATAACATAGTTGAACAGAGATCGAAAAGCAATCCTTTGCAATATTTAATTGCACATATAGTATGACGCTCAATAACAAATTATTATTATTAATATTGTTTTTTATTTATCTTTATCATTTCAAGCACAGGATGAATAATAACGCATTGATTTCATTCAATTGTATCCGCATTTTTTTTTATTAATTTTTTTGCAGTTAATCGTTTCAACGTTTTTAAATTCACCTCTGCGGGACAGAAACATTTCGATAACATTTACGTGATTTTCGCTTCCAAACATGTACATATATAATATTACAAATAAAGGGGGAGAAAAAAGTAATATCTTTTTATTTATATTATTTTTTATTTAAACAAATATTTAATTTTTAACGATCCATGAAAACTTGAAACAATAAATACTTTTGAGTCATTCAGATTTCTTTTTCATTTTCCCTCTTCTTCTTTTTTTTTTGTGCGAAAAATTCAATTTTGATTTTTCGTCTTTTCTGAAACCCAGCTTTTCTTTTACTTTCTTTGCAGCACGATATTAAAATTTATTAATATTTCATCGTGCAACAAATCGAAACGTTATGTAAATAAATATCGAATACGCCGAAATAAATTTTATTCATTACACCGGATGGATATTATATTAAGTGTGAAAAAAAGTTTTATAATATCGCCGGTAGTCAGCAGGTGGGGTGAAAAGGATATTTATTGGAATATCAGGAAAGAGTGAATGAGGATCGCTACTGCGACGCAGGATATCAGGATAGGAGTATAAAGAGGAGGAGAAGGAGGAGGAGGAGGAGGAAGAGGAGGACAAGGATTTATATAATCGTTAAATAAAATAATATACGTAAATAAATATATGGATATTTATTTGTGCGCAATCGGGATGAGTGTTTCGCCTGATCCTAGGGGCAGAGGTGCTTCGACTGTCAGAACACCATCTTTGCTCAGCGATGACTTGATGCTTTCCGGATTGGTGCCTTTGGGCAGCAAAAACTCCCGGTTGTATTCCCTGTAGACAGATTTGCTCTCGGATTTTTCCTCGTGTTTAGCGTGGACCTGAAACAATCAATTAAGAATCATCGTTTTAACATCTTTTCTGCATCGCATGTTTCCTCATTATACCTAAGATTATATAGGAATAAATTATGGGCTGATTCATGGAATGGATTCATACTATATTATCTAGTAAATTGATCAGTCATACCAGTCGCGTAAAAAATTGCTAATAGTAAGACCAGAGTTTGAAAAACATGAATAGAAGAATAACGTTGCTAGTCTCAAACCGTCGAGAGATAATAAATATACGGATTTTTAATTCACATGTTAATGTTCAAGGATACAAATTAGGCTGGTTTTGTTTACCACCGACACGTTTCTGTCCGGACTGTACTTCGAAGACATTATTTAACAACGTGTATCTGTCTTTAAGATGCGTCTACACTAAGACAGTATCGCATAACGTCACCGAAGTGTATAAACTATAATATAATACAATCTTTTAGGTTCTTTGCTTGTTATACCTCCTCAACCACACGAGGTCTATGCATAATAACGCTTATAAATAAAAGCGTATCAGCTGAGTTTACCTGTGAAGTTTGAAAAAAAAGACGCCTGTTAAAATATGTACTCAAGAAAAACAGATAAAAAGAAATACATGCACACCTCCTTCTGTATTTGCCTACGCATATGTGTATACCTATACAGTATACCTCACACTCACACCGATCTGATAGGCAAGTGTGTAAACGTTACGCCGCGCAGTTCTCACCGTCTAACCAAACGCCCCTCAGGCTATAACACACACCGAATGACGGAATTTCTATAAATACATGCTATCCCGTTGTCCTGCTGCATCAGCATCAGCATCAGCATCAGCAGCAGCAACAGCACCGCGTCTGCTGTCGATATTCAATTTTGTACTAACGCTTGAAAAATCGTCCTAATCAATGATAAGAAGGAGTATTAATTAATCAATCAATCAACAACGATATCAAGAATCGGAATACAAAAAATGAATTGCTCTCGTTATTAATTGTTCTCAATATTGATTTCTTGTAATATGTATATATATATATAGAAAGAGATAAAGAACGCGGCCTCGAATATAATTATAATTACATTTAGTACGTATCTATAATCTACAAGTTTCAGTGCTGAGAATGAGTAAAAATTTTCACATGTGGTACACCTGTGCAAATAAGCGGCAATGCGGCTGTAATAACGCCTATAAGAGAACCTGATCCTCCATGTCGCTCAAAGCCCAAGTTGAAATTAGTCATCGCTTGACCCATGAGGAGATAATGCCAATAACTAGAGTCAGCTAAAGTCTGGCGTCTGACATCCTCGGTCTACATTCCTCCTGTGACTAATTCATCTAGTTCTAGTCGCTTGCGCATAGATCGTATAAGAGAATATCCGAAAGTCTGCAACGGTACTTTCTAGAAGAAGAAGTTGTTCGGATCCGAACAAGTATAACATGGCTTCAGAACCGATTCGAGACTCAGAAAAAAGAAAAAAAAGGAAAAAAAAAAACGATCAAGCGATTAACTCGAAAGTTTGAAATTGGGCCTGAATTAGAATTTCTGAATCGCGTCTCAAAGCTGCTTGAAACTGCACACGCGATGCACGCGACCTGTAATTTCGACGTCAGCAAACGTGAGGTGACGTGACGTTAACTTATCACGAGACTTGATTAAGTGTAGGTCAGTGAAGTAAAGACGCTTGGCAAGTGGCGTGATAAGTAACGGAGCAAAATGGAAATCCTTACAACGATATCGAGAATGGATAAATCAATTTGCGAATACCAAAAAAAAGATACGCTAAGCATGTAACTCGATTATTATAGGCGCGTTATCGTCGCAGGATAATGCATGGGTACACAGACATTATCCAAACGGTAGCTTGTGTTGCTTGGTTATATGGGAATACGCGAGAAACTGGAACAACATTGATTTATTATTGCGTAAGGGTGGGTTTTTCGCGAAGACGAGGGCAGCCGGACAAACAACGTCGGCGTCGACGAGGCTGACGCCAGAGCTCCTGATATACCTTATATCTATACCTATATGCACAAGAGAGTCCTGCAAGATCGATACACACCACCAAAATGGACTCTCTTACATTCAACGTCCTCCGCACGTATCTACTACCCCAGTTTCGAAAAACAATTTCCGTATTTCCGAAAACTTATATAATTTATCTCATTCTCGCACTTTCGGAACCTTGATATTTCGTCAAAGCTTGATTTCCTAACTTTATATAAGTTTCGCCATAAAAAGAATCCGGAATTTGTCGCTTTCAGAACCTTCCGAATTCGGAACTTCAACTTCACCCCGAAATTTCATGGCAAATCATGCAAGAAAAAGAATAATGCACGTAATATGTGAACAGGTTGAAATTTTTTTTACCAGATATTATTATTTACCGGATGATGGACACGCGATAGTGTTGTTTAACCGTATGACGTTTTAGCCTCGGTTAGCGCAACTCGTCCGTGTAGGTAAATGACAAGCGTCTCTCAGCTTTAACGAGTCTAGTATGTATGTATGTACATACATATGTATATGGAATATATATAGGTGATCCGGGCTACGGCCAGCTCTACTTATGCGAAGCTGTTCCACACGTGCTAATTATCATCGGGTTGGGTTGGTCAATCCTTGCCCACTAATGAGTTAACTTTGTTAACCACGTTGCGACAAGCGTTTGACACTGTTTTAAACACATACTGTATCAGCGTTTATTTTCTGCATAGATCGGTTCGGCCGATCTCACTTAAGGATGAATTTTAAGTTTAAAAAATATCTCCAGCAGTGTTATTTGCGCCAATGATGGTAAAGACGATGTGAAACGACATGTACAATATCAAATAAAAACAAATTCAAGCAGATTCGAGTAACAAAAGCTAAGCTGTGAACAATTTGAGGCAAGGTTTCACGATTGGAATACGTTCAAATAATTTGATTATAGATTCTGGCCTTTTAGATCAGATTTTGACACTTTTTGACTAATTTTTTTGGAAAATAATTTGTTCAGACGTTGCGGCGAATAATTCTCTCTGATTTTCACTGTCAATGGAGTTTCCTTAACGAGTGCAGTAAAGAAAATTGTGAAAAATTTCAAAATAGAATGAAAATTTCTCACGATTGAAACTTGACACGTACTGACTGGTAACATGCAGATTGTATTGGCCTAGAGTCTGGAGAGCTGGCAAACGGGTATTAAAAGGTTACAGACGACGAAGGGAAGCGAATTTTTGGACAATGTCCAAAGAAATGGATGCTGTGCTTCTGTTTGCTTGTTTTATCTATTTCTACGTACGTTGCGTCAGGTTATGCATGTTCGAGGTTATCCCGGTGTTCTTCTTTTCGAATGTAGGTACAGAAAATAGAGGAAGAAGGAAAAATAAATGGTTGAAAAAATCTTTCCTCGCCATCGTCGATGTGAATAAATTCAGACAATAATTAATTCGATTAACAACTTTGCGAATATTTTTTGTTACATTTTTCATCTCGATTGGAAAAATTAGTGAAATTTTTACGGAATTTCTGCGTAACATAGCCCCGACAGATATCATTTTTATATGCACATACGATTGAGTATCGCGCATGAATCGAAACGATGTTAAAGAGGAAAGAGAAGAACGCGTTACGGGTATTATAAACGCGGAGCAGCAGCGAGTTCGCGTATTATTTCTAGAAGTTCTATATAATATTGCCCGTCAGCTTGGCAACGGTGAATTACACAACTGTATAATAGAAGAGTTCTACTTGCTTCTTCTTCGTCTTTTTCTTTTTTTTTCTCCGCCGTCTTTGCAGCATATTTTTTTAGTAAAAATCGTGGATACGGAACGAAGATTTTGCCAATCGAAATGGATGTCCGAAATCATTGCAGGAAATATTATACGAGAAGGTTTTACAAGTGCAATCGAGTTGTTTAATCGCCAATTCGTATTCGCACATGCCATTTAATAATCAATTTATTACGATCGACAGATTTATATCACGGGATGATTCACCGAGTCATGGCTGCATGGGATCGTTATTTTCGGTCAATTTTGACAAATGACAAAAATAAGTCGGGACAAAAACGATTGACACAGTTTCAGGACTCCTCGTATTAAACGACTCGTTTTTTAATTCGTTCATCGTCGAGCTTTATGCTGAAATAAAGATGTCTACAACTTTGAGTAGGTTTTAAAATGTGCATTTTCTTTCTAAATCGATTTTTGGCAAAGTCGCTAAATTCCTCGTTCGACAATATAAAATAAATAATTTTATTCTATTGCGTTGTCACAGTTCCGTCTTCGGTTGTGTCTTTCCAAATATCGCAGCTGGAAGAGTGATCCGAATAAAAATAACGTCGAACCGATCAAGCGTAAAGGAATTTGCATTAGCGAGGTGGTGGAGACTGTAATATTATGTATAACGGGCAAGTCTCTCGGCGAACAGAGAACCTGATACGACGAGAGAGGAGAGGAGAGGAGAGGAGAGGAGAGGAGAGGAGAATTGGCGAAGGCGTGCAATGCGGAGCGTAAAAAATCCGCAGACCGCACCCTGAAAAAGGATGAAGTAGCAAAGCTTGCAAACTCTGGAGTTATTATAACACAGGTAACATAGCCTGGCCGGTTTGATAATAAGTGGGCAGGTGGGTGGGTGTGTAACGCGTACAATATCGATCCCTCGGTCTTTCTATAAAAGGCAAAACACCTCGAAACTCGTCATTTCGTCATTCTATACCTACCCACGCGGTGGTCTGCTCGACGAACGTCGTCGTCTCGTTTCCTCGCGTGTCGGTAATTCGATGCATTTCTGTGCAAAGAAGCCCGTATAAGGAATCCGACAAAACCGAAACCGGCATGTAAAGGTTAAGACAGTGAAAAAATGCCAAGTTGACGCGAAATTAAAACTCGCCAAAAATTATTCACAAATTGCAAAATTATTCATTCAAGTAGATATAATTTATCCCTCGTTACGAACAATTTTTATCAATTCATTTTAACAATTCATCGGTATCTCGATAATTTTTTATCTTCGGCCGCAACTGTTTAGAAAAATTATAAGTATACTTCCGTTTCATGAGTAGAACTTGAATTCGTTATCCTGCAGTCTGCTTCCTGTTTAAAAAAAAAAGTAACCGAATTTCGCAACGAACAATCGAAACGAAATACAACCGTTAGGTGTAAAAAATCTGTTGCAAAAAGATTGTCGAAAATTGGCACAAAATTTTCCACACACACATACCTACATACCTAGCTATATAGCATACGTCCATACATTTAAAGCTGCGAAAATTTGTTCGTGGCAGCGTGTGACGTTGAATTCGCGTTGGCTTGAAATATGTATGTACGTGTAATATAGACGCGGCGTAACTCCGCAAGTCCGTACGTCCGTTTCGCGTGCGATGAGTCATTCGCTAAATATAAAGCCTTACTCTTTGAAACGATATTCAAGATATTTGCCGGCTTGTTCCACCGACACAAGAGTTTTGCCAGTGATTTCGATTATTATGTCTGTATACATATATTCACACGTATACGCAAAAAGTTTCGAGGTTACTTTTTATCCATGCGCAAAAGTTCGGTTCACTTCTCCGCCGCAATTGAGATGGTAAAATTGATTTTTGTAAAAGAATCTTGATATTTATTATCCCATTTACTAAGCTATCTACTCAGGATTTTATTTGGCGGTATATTGAAGGAACATTTTTTTTTTTTTTACATCGACTTACGGACGACCGAAATTTTCAGATAGAATTGAAAATCGGGTTAAAAATACTGGAAATGAGTCAAGGATGAAAGATAGTTTTGTTTATACACCGTAAACCTCGATGTAAATTTGAGATCAAGCCAGTCTTTCATAATCAACTCCGATGCACGTCGTTAGATTTACGACTGTTTGAATAATTGAATAAACAAATGAATAGAAAGAAGAGAAATTTTCGAGAGAAATGTAAGAGACTCGATTTCAGTGGCGAATTAGTCTCAATTGTATTAAGCGACACGTAAAGGCGAGAAATCGATTGTAAAATGAAATTTCTTGAACGTACTTAAGGACGGAATATATTTTGTAGCCCTTTTATACGAGGACAACAGGCCATTCGTACAATTAATACGGTATTTACTTGGCAAAAGTTCAAAAATTTTCGCTAATTTAGGTGAGATTCATAAAAACTGAGATCCAAAACTAGACTATCAAATTTCTTTAACTTTTTCTACAAGTCCGCTGAAACTAGAATCAAATTTCTAACTTAATACGATAAAACTGATCATTTTGTACCACATTTATTTGGAACACGAAAAATAATGATTATAGAGGCTAACCGTAAAAAAAAGTAAGCAAAATTCTATTGCCTACATTAATATCGGTTGAGAAAATAGAAAAATATGACACATTGTCGAAATATGATGAAAAAATGAATGCTCAATGAAATCTAGAATGAATTATGAAAGAGAATTACACGGAAATATGTGTAAAACCGCGAGAATGTGATAAACAAATGATTATACTACGAGGGTTTATGTATCTTTGAAATTCCTCGAAGTTGGAAAAGTAGTCCATATGCAAGGTAAACTTTTCCCCTATACCCAACGCTCTCGTATAACCCTCGACGTAAAAAATCTGTTGAAACGGATGTCGAGAAGTATTGAAAATGGAATGAATGAAGAAAAAGAAATGCCATCTCATTAAGATTCTCCGAATTGTCCGATAGTTTATAATATTACAATAAATTCTATACGTCAAATATTTTCGTCAGGCAAAACAATTTCTTTAATATACCCACATATAGGTATACATACATTATCATAGATCGAACCTACACTAGAGGACGAAGCAGAGATTTCCATGCGAGAAAGCGACTCTGCAATTGTACAAGTAAAATTATAAACGTGACTTCTGTCTTTATATCCTTCCTCTCTGCCGTTGCGGTGCAACAACCTCGTAAACTCATAGAGAGACACACACACACACACACCGATAGAATTCATCCATGAAACACATTTTGTAAGCTTGCCTTCTCGCAGTTCACCGATTGCACAACGGGAATTTCAAAGATATAATAAAAGATTCGCAAATCTAACGTAATAAGGCGATCAGCCAAAACGGTTATGATAAATAATTTAATTAAACCGGAAACGAAAAGTGCAAAAGAGATCTCTTTTAATGTTCGACTTGTAATTTTTCTTTCTCCCCTCCTTCCCACCGCAATTTTGTTTTGTGAACTTAGTTTTTTTTCTATGCTTCCTTTCTTTATCGTCCGATTCATAGGCACCAGGATTTTCCTCGTCACTCGGCCCAGCCCGATGTAGAATTCGAAGATTATATTCCGGGACGGAATGATGGCAGTGCGACGAGGCCCGTCGTTACGATATATTTTTGGAACGAGTTATTTCGGAGTCCCCGCTCTGCTTTCCTCCTGGCGTCGACGTCTTTTAAGACGTCTTATACACTACGCGGCTGCAGGGAATTGGAGGAAAGGAACGATCGTCGACGTAGAGAGACACGAGACCTTTCCTTCGATCCCCAAAGATTTTCACAAACACATACACACACACACATACACACACACGCATCGACACGTTGCATAGCAACTATTCGCATTTTCCAATTTTTTCACTAGTATACGCAGTAACAAGGAGTAATTATACCAAAAAGAAAAACAATTCGTTTCATTATTTACCCGATTATATCTCATTAGACGAAAAACTGTGTGAATAAAATTAATGCAGGCATAACAAAGAGTGATAATTAAATGAACGATATTTTGGCGAAATTGCTTCTACAAGGTGAATTTCATAACGTTTAAAATTTAACAAAAACGTCGACATTATAGATAGATAGGCCAGCCGGGATCGGCGCGATGTATTATTCGCGAGTTATTTTAGTGCGGGCTCGTCGTTAACCGGGGAAAATCGCGTGGCAGCGACGGAAGTTACGTCAGAGACGCATAGTTATAACATAAAACCTTTGGCAAAGTAGCAACGTCATCGCGTTGCGTTCCAAATTTGTCTCTATATAATATAATAATAACAACAACAACAACAACAATAATAATGATACATATATCGTACCGGAATGAAAAAACGTTGCATGAAATTAACGAGGAATTAATTGATATTACAAGTTCATTAATTTATTTAATAGACGCAATATCTTACCAGCAGTTTGTTGTCGACGGTTTTAACGACGATTTCCTCTGGCGTGTATTTCGATACGTCGAAACGGAGCTTCAGCGATTTGTTGCCACCTTCGTCCTGGATCAGGGGACTGTCGAGACCGTCCAGCCATGTGTTAGAGTCGTGATGCGGGGTCAGCGAGCTGTTCTGTGATTGTTCTTGCGTCGTTTTGCTGAAACGAGAGAATTTCTCATAGTTAGATACTGCCTTAGTCGTATGGATTGCTTTCTGTTTTTCTTATTTTTTTTTTATCACTACTACACACCCAATAATATTACACAAGTATACCTCTATATCTTAATCAACAGGAGACATGAGTGTAGAAAAAGATCGCAAAACTGCGCGGGATCGAGATAAGTCGGTATTTCTAAAATTGTACAGCGCTCTATACTAAATAATCTATTGTGTATATATACGTACAAATAATTAAACTATATTGCATCTAAGAAACAATTTGCGCTCTAAAGTTCATTATCTGGTCTTTGTGTAACAGAAAAATTCTACATACGAAGATATTCGGAGATTTGTTTTCTAAACTTAAACAACGATTATGTAATCAGTATAAACGATGTGTGATTGATAGGACGAATGATCCAAGTCACACACGTTTGTAGCACAATCAGCGACAGAGAAGAGATGGAAAAAAAAAAAAAAAAAAAAAACTGCATTCAATCGTACCGTGCCTGTAAACAGGAAGACTTATAGATATAACTTGTTGTATTTCCACTGAAATATAAAACGAGAAATCGACTATATATATACATATCCATATATATAGGCGAATTTCAACACTTGTACCAAACAAAGCTAAAACTACATGAGTATTATTACATAGAATAAACGATGCGAAAGCAAGAAGAGAAGCAGCTGTCATGCGAAGAAGAGACTGACAATAAATTGAGAATTAGTTATTAGAGGATCATGCACAGCGAATTAGCTAATAATGTGCAGTAAAAGCATGCGAGGATTGCGTGAATATCATGAATGTCTAATACAGTGTAGACACATTGTTGCAAGTAAGATGTAAAATCCGAGAAAAATGTATGATTGTTTATTTTCCAAGTGTTAATTATTGCGTAATACCTTACGGAAAGAGCGGCTGCTTTTGCGAAGAGAAATACTATAATGTTGTATGTATGTACATGTTACAAGAGAGTATGTGATTGAATAACGAGTAAACTTTTAAATACTGTTGCACAAAAATATTGAATATCATGTTGCGCCGGTATTTCCGCTTCCTTTGATGAGGTGATACACGTCGTTTGTTGTAACGTATAACGATAGTCACCGCAAGAAGTAATTTGTACAGTAATAATTGTTGCTATAGATACGTTTTTGAGAGAACCGTCGAGGTGAAGATAAATAGAAAAAAAATCATTCAACACAGATATATATGTATATATTATAATAACAATAACGACGATGATAAATAAAACGATTAAAAACTGACCTGACGGGTTAAAGAAGAGAGAAAAAAAAAAGAAAAAATAAATAGTTGAGTACAAGAATTTTGTGAAAATAAAGCACGACTATGTAGTAACAATAAATTTGCTTGCGGTTGGGGCGAGGTCGAAGTTCCGAAAGCCGAATTTGAAAAGTTCCGAAAGCGCCTGATTTCGAATTATTTGATGGTGAAAATTGAAGTAGAGAAATCAAACTTTTACAAAACGACGAAGTTTCGAATGGTCGTAAACCCGACGGCTCAAAGTTTCGAAATGAAGGATTTCGAAAATTCAAGTTACTATACGGGCAAAATTAGGAAAAATTCCGAAAATTAAAATATACTCACACAGCTTTTAGTTTACTCAACGAGTGGGTGTAAAAATCAGAAAAACCGGAAATCAGAATAACCAGGATTCTGAGCTTAAAAAAATATAGAAAATCCAAAACAAAGAAAGATAAAAATGGTGAAATTCTCAAAACTGAAAAAAGTTTGATTTCTTCACTTTGTTCGCCGACCAAACAAATTCGGAATTTGACGCTTTCGGAACTTTTCAATTTCGGAATTTCAACCCCTTTCCCTTGCGTTTCAACTGCAGTCAGTGACGTATATGTATATCCATGTATGTACACGTGACACCGTACATGTACGTATGCGATGCGTAATGTGGAAGCGACGCTTAGCGAAGCATTTGTGTTGATTATTTGTTCGTTTGTCACCTGGAGAAGGTGTCGAATGCAGACTTTGTGGTCGGCGCGGCGCTATCCAGGCTCTCCCAATCACCGGTTGACGACTTCGAGGTACGGTGCTCGCTTGTCATGTGGTGCGTACTTCGAGGTTAGTCACCGTATGCAGAAAGACGCCAATTGCCAATCAGCCCGCGAATCGCGAGATAGGGATGCGAGTGGGGTTAACGTCAACACGTGTTAATGTTAGTCCAATACGCATACTTTCAATGTATGTACGTATAACGTTAGGGTGATGGTTCTCATTTTCAACTTTGTCCAAATCTCACATAATCAAAAATAAAATAAATCAAAGTTTCCTCGAAAGCTCAGGTATCTTTTTCTAACCCTGAATATTCTCGAAAAGTCTGTCAAGTTTTTCATTTATAATAACATGTTTTTAACTGACTAAAAAAATCTAAAATTCTAATTTGGTACAACTGATTTCTCACAGTGATAGATTTTTTTTTTGATCTATTTTTTTTTCTTTTGCAAAGGATATTTTTATTAATTAATTTACATCTGGAACGTATTTGGAGGACAGCCAAGTAAATATTCTCCGAAAGATCGAAAATAAAAACCACCCTAGTATACATACAATACATGTATTACATGTACTACTTATAACCATTGTGATCAGCTGGTATTATATTTGTATCTAGACACGAAATTAACATTACACAACTACACTGGCACAGAAATGACATTAAACTGCATTTAAATCAAAGTTTATTGATCCGCGGATTGAATTTCGATTCCTTATTCGATTCGTCGGTTTTTTTCTTCCATAAAAAACGGAGATGAACGTAAAAGTATAATAACAGCCTGAAGGAAATTGCAGTTTATCCTCAGTTAGAAGAATTATTTCGTTTCATCTTCCAACTAAAGAGTTCAACATATCAGTGGCGGTGGCTTCTGACAAGTATAAAAGAATGCAAAAGACTTTATAACAAGAATGTTAATTATTCCAGGTCGTTGCATAAACAAAGAATACTGAAATATCCGGTTTCGTACATTGTGTGTCATTTTATATCCGTGTGCAGGGTGAACGTATTGCAAAAATCGTGTCTAAAGATACAGGATTACATGAGGAAAAGTCTTTCCCGGCTTTTCCCGGTTTCCATCATCTTTCTACTTTTCCTCGTTTATTAAAGATAGATAAATAATATTTTCACCTCGCCTTTCTCATGTAATCCTGTAAATTTTACGTCAGATTCATTTATATGCCTACGAATCACCTTACACCTCTATATTATACATTATAGCATGCCGTATAACATATATATATATATATGTATGTATAGGTATGTAACACAACGCAATTCAATCGTCATTTTCTTCGCAATAAGTCTAATTTTAAAACGATGAAAAAAAAAATGTTTACCGCATTAACTGTTTAATTATTACACATTAATTATATACATAGAAACGTTTTTTGGAGAAGAAAATGTGCGATCGAACCGAGCCGTTTTTATTGTTCTTACTATTAGTATACGTGTATAAATATGTGGATAGAGTAAAATCAAAGAGATGGAAAAATTATAGAAAGAAAAGAAAAGAAAAGAAAAGAAAAGAATAACCGTAAACGATAGTAAACAGAATAAAGTAAAGTTACAGTGTAAATAAAAACCAAGAAAGCCATTTTACCAGCAACAAAATTGTAGGTATAATAATATAATAACACAACATTAGAAAGAACTCACATAACCATTATGAATAAAATTTTGGTTACGAATTAGATTCTAAACCTAAATCAAGTCAAAAAAAACGTATGAAAAATCATTAATAATTAGTGATTAGAGGGTGCAAAATGTATGGGAGTTGATAGGAATTTGGAGAGTTGATATTTTAAATAAAACCATAATTCTCTGCGTATTATATAAATTCGATCGCGCGAAAAAGCGGGAAGAAATTTTTCACTAATCGCGTATCAGGTCTACCTGGTATATATATTACAGTAATATATGTATTTATGTATACATACACAAATTCATATAATTTATCGCTATACAGGTGTTGGCAGACCCTCGACTCAACTGATCCTTCGTGGCGTGTCAATTGGCAGTAGAAACTTTTTCATATACTTTCGTAGATATTTATATGTAGATACATACATGTGAATCGATGTATAAATATGCTCCGGAGTATTCAGACATAAATCAAGACGGTACTAAACCGGAAATTACATCGTCTTAGGGATTGATAGACGGTCGTCTGTGAACTCGGTTCAATAACCCTGCGTATATAATACTTGACTAACATCATCAATATATCTCAACTAGTAACGAGAGACATTTCATTTCGTATAAACAGAATTGTTGTAGGGAATTATATTGTTACATAAAAATTATGCTAGAGTTTCTGATATTGGCAACGTTAATTTACAGTAAGTTTGGTAAAAAAAAAAAAAAAAAATTGTAAGTAAATTATAACCATTTTAAACAATCTTGTTTTCCGAGTTGCATTACATTTCTTTTATATCCGTCACCTCGAATCGTCGAGTCAACTGGGCAAAAATTGATGCTTCGTATTGGAGTGAAAAGATGGCGAAACTGTAACGGCGAACTGTAAATACTTTGCCTTCTTTGTTCAATGATACTGCCAATTACTTGTCGAGATGAGAAGAGCAATAAAAATCTCTCCCGGAAGAATTCAATCATGCCGATCTTCGACCTTTGTTGAACTGAATTCTATCTTCGATTGCAAAAATGCGTTACGTGCTGGGAGAAAGAAAGCTCGAGATGCTTCGAAGCGAGTCGAGAATATAAATGCAGCCAGCCGTGGCTGCGAGGATCAGCAGCCCTGGAGATTTATCTGAAGGTGATCGTTGCTCGGTCCAACGGAATAACGACCTTTGCTGGTGAACAAATACGCGAGACCCCAAGTCGTTCCCATGAAAGAAGGCCCGGCATTGTTGTCTGCCCTGGATAAACTCACTCCCACCATACTTTTCGCCCTAACCTTAAATTCTTTCTTTGTATACCGCTGAAGTGCTCTCTCTTAGACAGTGATCGAAATGAAAGAAAATTTTCAGATACGTTGCAAAAGTTTTCTCTTGAAATTTAACATTGGATTTATTTTTTTCGGATATTAATTCACGGATTTAAATTTTGTATTTTTTCTTCAAACTGTATGATATTATGATCCAACGACAGGTTTCTACAAGGAGAATAAAATATAGGAAGATAAGAAAAGAGTAAAAAGAAAAACTTTAAGACTTGGAAAATTAATGCTACTGATTAATTAACGTCGATGACGGGACTGAAACGAATAAATCGCTACAGTGAAGCTGTAATCTTTTTTAGTGATCAACATTTTTTTTGCCACACCTCTGATAACCGGTGAAAATTCGATTGATTTATACGCCGAGAGAAGGGATTTGCAAAGACTTGAAAAAAGTGAGCGAAAGAAAAAATAAAAATAAAAATAAAACAAGCTAATTGTAAAATGCAAATTGTCGAACCGATTATCCCTTCTTCCTCGTCTGCATTAAGTATAACGAAGGATAAACGCGCTGTTCGCTTCTTGTGGCTACGATTAATTGTTTCCATATATGGTTTACCGGCTGACACTGACACAGAAACGAGACGCGAATTGTTATTATTTTTATCCCGCGTCATGGTGCAAAGAAAAGGGGGGACAAAGGAGAGGAGAGGAGAAAATGAGAGCGAAACACACAGGGAGAAAAACCCTGAGCCAATTCTTCGTTTCACGTATTTCAACCGCTACAGAGAAACGAGTCCAAAAATGGTTTGTATGCATGTGGGTTAAATCGAAGAGCCTTTTAGGTCGTCATGGTGACCATGGAGCGAGTTACTCATCGATTCTACGCAGGACGTTAAATCTTGAATGGTTAAATTTTTCCTCCCGCACCCCCCACAAAAGAGAAAAAGAAAATTAAAGACTTGAAACGTCAGCGTGAAATGAAAATGATCTTTTTTTTTTCAATAATACAAAAGAAGTACAAAGTTTATGAGCAAACGATTGTATCGTTTAATTCGAAGATATTTCATGAGACATTTTTGTACTCAGCAAAAATTTTTCCAAAATTTTTTCGACCTACATTTCGATCGAACGAAAATAGGCAGAAAAGATGCTCCGGACGTGAGATTCATTCTCGTAACGTAGATTTCAATCTCGTTCGAGACTGGGCCACCGGAAGTGGCGCCAATTACAATATACCGGAAGTTATACTCTACTCGACCCGTCTACCCCATTAACTCTTAGTGTTAAATGAAACCTAGGATCTACATCGCACGGCCTGCGTTTACAGCCGCAACATATAATATAACTGACTCGGCCGTGCAGCAAAGTAGCACGGATTCTAATATTAGACAACCAGCATCTCGGTGCAAGTATTACACGTTTATAATTCTTCGAAGATTTACGTTCCTCTAGGAAAACATAATAATTATAATAATTATAGTAATTACTTAACTGATTCAATCGAGGATTTTCGAGGGGTGGAAAAAAACTCGTCACTTCTTAAAACGGAAAGAAAACTTTTGGCTGCTAATGTTTCAAAGGATTCTTGCGAATGAAATTGCTCCGATGGACGAGGCCATCCTTCATGACTCGCTCGTTTTTCTAATCGAGGTAAAAATGCGGAAAAAGCTTCGACTATCGGCCGATAAATTTAGCGATAAGTAATTCACTTAGTTGATTTCGAGCAGAAACTTTGATCCCATATGTATATGTGTGTATATATATATGTATATATTGGCAAAGCACGCAGAGCAGGAAACTAGCATCGAGTTAATGACCCTCGATCACGCCGTGCACTTTCCACTTCATTAGAGGCGCCAACTTCACTTGGAGCAGCTATAATCCTAGATCTGGCAAGCAATGATCGGTCACTAAAGTGTAACAATAAGTCTTACACAGACTCTGATGCAAATTCAAGATGAAAAATGGCGTGAAATTTGGGGAGCAAAACACGGGAAGATCGGATACGTACCAGAACCGGATGACAGTTTGATGGTGACCGGGAAACACTTCGTTGTCGAGTGTCATTTTGGCAATGAATGTTTGAAAAGTTGTCTCGTAAGCACTTTTTTCACTGTTTCTCAAAGACCGCGATGAAATCAGGATCAATAATCGCGGAACAACGGCGAGTCGAGGAGGAGAGTAAAAAAAGCACTCGGTGTACACGTGGAGGTATCGAGTGTCGGACGATTGACCACCAAGTCCTGAAATCTCGGCTATCTAGGCATATATATACGCACCTACTCGTCGAAACGACAAGGACGAAGACGTCGAAGGTGGGCGTAGAAAGATGGAGATAGATCGAAGGAGGGGGAGTAGATTTTGTACAATGTACGTATTATGAGTCACGTGACTTTACATGTATGGCTGTTAAGCTGCGTCATCGAGATCTTTGCGACCTCAGTTTGGATACCTTGAGTTAAGTTTCGTTTGAGAGGAACAATTTTTTTTTCACTCCTCTCACCTATAAAAATCTCTTGGATTGAATTTTGAGTTTTTTCAAGTTGGTCCTTTTTTTTTTAATTATTCAAAATTCGTTTGTACATCTTTAAATGTCTTGACTGGGCAAATTATGAAATCGACGATAAGTTTTTTGTTTTTTTTTGTTAGGGCCTTCTTCTAAACGAAGCATCCTATAACATATTACATAGCTGCACCAACCCTAGTTGACACTCTTTTCCTTAAATGATTTTTCAAAATCAGTGCAATCGTAAATCCGCCGCGTTTCTCTTCTTCGATAATTCCGAAAATTCAGTTTTAGCTCCCCCACGGCGGTGCAGCTGGGACGCGGAGCAATTTCGAACCCTCTTTCGCCGCCCTCATCCCGGGGGATAACAGGAAGTTAAAGCTGGGGCATCGAAATGAGATTCTGCAACAACCCCGTGCATACGAGGCTCCGCAATGCTGCGTTTCTCTTGTACTTTATGGGGTTGAAAATGAATGAACCTTGCCGAAATTCTTCTCATTGTGTAGAGGGATTTTGTTCTTCGCGGCACGGGATAAAAAGATTCAACACGAAGCGCTGAGTGCTCGAATAATGTAATTAGTGATACTATTTCGTGTGAAAATACGCAGAGATCGAGAAGGCGTAAGAAAATTTCATTTTAAAACTTAACAACGCTCATAATGTCATGCAATTTTCTGCATTGAGACAAAACAATTCATTTAAAAATTGAAAATAAAAAATTTTATTTTATTTTAAATGAATGATAAATTTAATTCTGTGGTTAGAGCGAGTAAACATTTTTCTTCACTGATTTAAATACAAAATCGTGTATTACTGACAAGCTAGTATCCACCACTTGGCACACAAAACAAGCTATTCAAAAAAATTCAAATTCGTACAAATTACGATAGTCTCGACGCAGAGGTGTAAAAAATAAATAATTAGCCTCATATTTCATCGACGTACGGCATTGTGTAATTTTGTTTAACCTGTATATGTATAATAGAGCTAGAAACAGACGTGTAAGTCAGTGTTTAAAAAACGAAACTATACAAATCCTCTTTACAAACCTAGAAAGCACAACTTAAGTAATATTCGCATCGATAATTCTAACCTGCGCAGGCAAACGAGCTGATCAATATTGCATGTAAACGGTAAAATAATTCATGACTTATTCACGTGTTTTCTATAAGACGCGAGTTATATAATGCACACGATTAATTTTGTCAAAAGGTAAAAACTCTCAGGTTAGGTGTCCCAGGTGTGCACAGCCTAGACATGAAAGGAAGCTTCTGCTTCGTTTTAACAAGTTTCTAAAGCGAGCTGGAGGCGCTCGGCCAAGAGAAGATAATGAAGGATTCATTTCCGTTCCTACGATGAGTGAATGTGTTCCCACTTTTCAAACAGCCTGCATGAACGATGTTACAGTTTCCCATTTCTTCTGCTGCTTACGATAGATATTTATCATCGTATAAAATAATATTTCAATTGTTTTACGTATAACAAAAAAGAAAAAGAAACTAATTCTCTCGGCACTAGCAGGTAACATCGCGAAGTGAAAATGAAGACCGGCCAACGCGTCCTCGGATTCAGGACGTGAAGAATTAAAATTAGGCACTTCTCGCTACCGTGAAGCAAATAATGAATACGTCCTTCGCTTGCTTAGTGCGGAGTTATTTGTTTGTGTGTTACGAAACAGATCTCGGTGTTTGTACAACGGTAATTTTTTTTTTTTTTTTTTTTCTTTTATCACAACGAAGAGAAAGCTCGACGATAAGTTGTTTCATAAAAATGAATCAATATATACGATAAATGTTAAAAATTGAGAGAAAAAATATATCTTTATATAATATAATTACCGCTTTAAAAAATAGTTTCGAAAGAGTTAAAGAAGCCAATGGAATCTCTATTATTTGAAAAATAAGTGGGAAAATCACATGTGCATAAATGATTTCGAAGAGGAAGCGACGTGAATAACAATTAGATGGAAATTATACGTGGATTTTTCCTCAACGAGGAAAAACCGCGGCATCCTCGCAACGTTTTAAACGATGCGCACGATGCATATGCATCAGGTTGTCATTACCCTCCTGCAATTCTTATCTTCCTGATACTCGTATTTTCTTGTATCCGAGTCAGTCGCGCACGCTTCGAATTTCATATCATCGCGCGGTTGAAAGGCTGCTTGCGATATCTAACCGGTTCGGAAGAACCGCAAAACTCTTCTTCTCTCCTCCTCTTCTCTTAATTACACGTTTACTCTGCTATGCGAATGACTGACTGACCGAACCTCTATAAATAGACTCAGACTTAATAAAATACATACATAAATATATATACACGCTGATTATTCAATAAGGAAAAACCTAATCAGCCATCCTTCTTTTATTATTCACGGATATATTGTATATATATGTATATATACTGCGTAATTATTCTCGCATTACTTCATACGTGTGAAATCATCTTATTTTTTTTGTTCTTATTACGTTCACTGCTGTCTATGAAAAAAATAATTTTGTTACCGTGTTACTTTACTAGGAGTTTGGGAAAATAGAGAAGAGAAGCCAGTCTGCCAGCACACACGGGTTTCATAAATCAATTTTATTTCTTTGTATTTTCTCCTTTCAGTTACACGGCGCACCGACATCAATGTATAAATAAAAAAAAGTTTTGAAAAATGATAAAACAGAGAAACTCGCGAGCCAGGCTTAGACTTGAACAACGTCGGAACGCAAATAGCCCCTCACGAATTTCACAAAATTATGCGACGTAGCCATGGAGGAGAATCGATCTGTCGCTACTCGTGCAGCTCAAAAACGACGGAAACCTTCGCCGGGTCGAGACTCTTTGCCTGATACTCGTTTTCAGCTCTCCTTCTTCGGCACGCGATTGCTGATTTTTTATTCTATCGTTGAACCACGTCACGATATATGCAGAAAAAAATTAAACCGGTATACAACGCAAGAGTTGAACGGCAAAATTCTAACGGGATTGATTAGATTCGTTGCTTTAGGATAAAAATGTTGGCTTTTATTTCTCACTGTGGGAATTAAACCAGAGATATATCGAAATTTTGCAAGTTGAAGCTTTGAAACTGTTGAAATCGCGTGCAATTTTAAAGTTTAATTGAATTTTGAACGCATAGGTTTGCATCGTGAATTCGTATCCCAAGAAAATTTTCGATTGCATATTTTATGTACGGAATTTAACATACGATGTGACAAATCCATTTTTGACGATGAATAAATTCAGTTCGAACGGGGGAATAAAATTGCACGAACTTTTTACGACGCTCGATTTAAACCACGACGATCATCGTTATTCCGGGTAAAATAATTAAAGAGCGGAATTATACAAAACGCTGTAAATGCCCGCAAGGAAAAACCTTAAACGACGGAGAAAATCTGCTTTTTCTTTTCTGCAGAGTTATTTGTTTTTCGGAATTGTTTTTCGAAATAAAATCGCACTCAAAGTCTTTTTCCAGTCGCCTTATTTCGATTATGAAACGCTTTTGATTACTGTGAAAAGTACAGATCGAACGCCGGGCGCAATCTGATCGTCTTGGGTCTGATCAAAGTCTGAGAGCTCCGATTCGACGATATCATTACTTTCAAGATCTATCGCTTATCGGTCAATTCTGTATATCAGCGTCCTCTTATCCGACACAGAGTGCAGGGGAAAATCGTTGCTTTCGTAAGCAGCGCGAACCGCGTGTGATTATTTGCGATAATCGTAATTGAATGTATGTAACAAGTGCAAAACCAGAAACTCCGGAGCTCGCAAAATAAAATTCATCCAATGTTTCGCTTCGTCATTGGCATGCGGCTGTTTGCAGAGGACCTTTTGGAACTCCCGCCGAGGGGTTGCCAGCCTTTGATTAATCGATACATCCCCGATTAATGGTGGAGAAAATATAAAACCGCGAGCTGCGAGTCTGCACGCGACATTTTCAAGCCCTCTTCTACCTGCAAGATGCTACTTCGTTCTTTCGTAAAATTTAATGAGGTTGAAGTTTGTAACTTTATTGAAACGGTGTATTTTTGGAAAAACTCGTTGCTTACAGTTTTAGAGTTTTCTGAAATTTAATAGCCCGTAATTCAGTCTGAAAAAAATTCAGATTTGGCAAATTCAAATCCTTCAGTTATTCCTAGGCTGCAAAAAAGTGAATTTCATTTCAACGTTTCTTTACTTTAATGTTGCTAATCTCAGTTTCGTCGAATTTTAGTATCGCGTAAGCAAGATTCGAAAATAAAAACTTTCGAAAAATAACTTCGTCAACATCGTGCATATTTTTAAACTCCGTAGTCATTTTTCAACACTTCTGTAACCCTGATCTCTCATTGTCAATAACATTTCATCTGTATTTAAATGCATGTATAGTTATCAGTTATTTTCAATTGTTTAATTGTATTTTTAATTACATAATTTCATATTCAAACTTGAGCTATTTCTTAAACATAAAATATAGAAAAAAGCTTCTCCTTTTGACGGCAAAAAAATCTTTGGCAAAATTTCGTTTTCTTTTTCATATTTCCCACATTATTCATCAATCGCAATTGGGTCATCAAAATCATTGATCACCGATCGATCTTCCCCGCTCACATGAATGTATAACTCGACCTACCGGAAAATCGGTCCGATCGATCAGATACTCGCCAAACTAGTTTCGCGATCGAATAAAGTAGGAGCAAAACAAAAGAAGCGCTCGACTCGAAGATCAAGAATTATTATCAAACACGGCGTAACAGGTTAAGTTAGGTTAGGTTAGGTTAGGTTATGTTAGGTTAGGTTAAGTTAGGTTAGGGCGGTCAGGTGAATACGATACGAATGAACGAATGAACGAATGAATTAGGAATGAATATAAAGAGACGAAGGACCGAATGTCTACCTGGTGGTGCTCTTGAAGAAGTTGTTGCTCTCGCGATCCATGAGCTTGCTGCGGAACTTGGACATCTCGTCCTCCATTTTCCGCATCTCGGCGTCGAATCTTTCACGAATATTTGCAAATTCGGTATCAATAACGCTGAACTCGCCTAGCTTGATGGGAATGTCGCGCCTAATTCCACTGTCGGCCATCTTGAGATCGTCGGATGTCTTCTCTTACTCGCTTGTCAAATACTCGAAACAATAATTTCGCACTCGCAGTGTGTCGAGTACTAACAACAATATATGTATTATTACCGCGTGTCGATATAGCAGACTTTCCAAATCTTTCACTCACTCAAACTCACTGATAATAACTCAGCAATGCCAATTAAAATGACAATAATAATAATAATAACAACAATAATAATAATAATAATTAATTTCTTATGCGTTTCTCGCGTATCTAACTCGATGATCCTCGCGCTCTGACTTCACGTCTAGCAGTTATAAGCGCGGGACGCGTGCAACGCTTTAAATACCGCCGGCGACTCCGACCCCTTCGGTAATCCTCGGCCATCATCGGACGTCTCCGCGAACGCCAAGCGTCGCCGAATGTTCAGGAACGATCCTCTCATCCCCCCCTCGGACCGCGCATTTTCAATTTGCGGGGGCGACGCAGCCCCGCTGGATTCCGTCTTGACGATGCGCCGATGATCCGATTAGCCCAGTCGCTCGCCTCTCTGCGGACAACGAAAAACGAATACATGAAATTGCGATCTTTCGATAACACTATTCTCGTTTTCTAATCGTTGCAGGAACGGTCGTTGGCAGTAGGAATCCAGAATTTGGAACAGATTTTGTAGCAGCTTTGACCGTCGTTATGATTTCGTGGTTTAGGTTTAAGTCGGTAAATAGCTATGTTAGACAAAAGATTGTTGCGATCAAAGCTCTAGAGGATTTAATTTCCGACAGCAATTAGTCATTGCCGTTTTTAATCAATAGTTGAAAATGGGAAAGTTATTTGACAAAGACCGAGTTGCACCGTGAGTTCAAAATGGCGGCCGAAGCTACTGCAGAGACTTATTGAAGTTTCGGATTTTGAATTCTGATGAACCCTCCCGCCTAAATATTAGAAAAAGAAAATAGTAGTATCGAAAAATTGCAATTTTAAATTTACCTCCCGACTGGACTAGATCTGCGAATCTGTCGCAAACTCGGACTGAATAATATACCCTTATTTCCGGAATTCGTTGCCGCAGTGACGCAACTTGCCGTTCGTCTCGATGCTTCGTAATTCCGTAGGATCGAGACGCGTAACCACGACGCCTTATTCAGCGATGATCTAGAACCTGTAAATTTCTAGTCAGCTGGATTTAATGAGTATAGGCATGTATAGGTATAAAGCTGTGCCTGTACGATCGGTAATCGGATCGTCAAGATTTTCTTCCTTATTTCGTTGAATGTCTTTTCTTCTATCTTATTCTTGAATTTCGATAATTGAATTATTACGATTTAGTTCCTTAATAATATCTGCACAGTGAAATAATTATATCCTCAAGTTCGATATGCGGTTGGTTAGACTGGAACTCTATCGAGCGAATATAAGGTGAAGGAATTTACTTTTCCAAAGTAGAACTTCAGACATTCCAGTTTCAATTCAGAACAGTAACTTCCGTGTCGAATTTTCAATCATCCAAGAGGAAATTCTTTAACGTCGAAATTGCTTATTCGAATAATGTTGAAAAATTTGAAATTCACAATTCTCAAACGTAGCAAAACACATCGTCAGGTGTAAAAACATGAGGATATTTATTTTTCACCATACTCCTGCGTCAAAAATACCAGTGCTATCATTGTGGACATACTTATTTTGCTCGAGGTGTATTCCGTCAGGAACTTTGCGTACATATTTATATACGTTACGAAGAATAAATATATAGATTCTGAAAAATTGTAAACAAAACATAGTGCAGTATAGCTGCAAAAAACTCACGTCTCTACATTTAGAATTTGAGAAATCCTGAAATTCTAACGATGAAAAAAGTATCGGGAAGAAAACCTGCGACGTCAGCATTTCTTTGTTATTACAGCAATATCAATCGGTGGAAATAATACGACGATAAATTTCCATCGTGAAATAATTTCATGCAACAGCCGCAAGCAAGCGTTACACGCATGAACGACGATTGTGTACGTAATTAGGTGTCTCGTTTAAATCGAGCAATTGATTAATTGGCAAATTAATTGTATCAGCTAAACTGCCGCGGGTTTCAAGACACGAAAAATAGTAATCGAGGCGAAGAGCCACCACGTATCATACAACATGTAAGATAGATAGACAGGCATCTTGCGAGCAGATAAATTTACGAGTTCAAAACCTTCTAACAAGGTGTGTCCCGTTTTTGGTCTGTTAATTGGTTAATTAGCGTATAAGCAGTGACCCAGGGTATAAACTGAGGCGATTCTACGATTCTACGGCTCTTCAGCCTCCGCCTCGTCACGTCTCGTCACGGTCTGCGTATCATGTGTATGTAGGTGTACCAGTATATAGATGCGTTTGAACATTGAATGAGAGAAAAAAGGCTCTTCCCTCATGCGTTAAAATTGACTAATTTATTGGCGTGGTAATTTAATCACCGCATGATATCGCTCTCAAGGTACATCGAAGGTCGCGAGGTCTTGGAATTTTCGTTGCTAGGAGATGAAAAATCGTATGAGAAAAAAAGGAAGTTAATAAAAATAACTAGAAAAAAATAAACTATTACCTGCAACGCGAAACTCGATACGTACCTACGTACCTGCGCGTGGGCAGGTGTATGTATGTACATCCAATACAGCTCTTATTACTATCGCTGAAATCAGTCGCGTTTCGAGTTTCATCTCGAACACTGCCAGGCTTATTATAGCGTGCGTTATTATACATGGGGCTTTATGAGAAATCAAGGTTTCTGGAACAATTGGTGTTGTTCGTGCCTCTTCGGTTACGTGTTCGAAAAGCCGCGGGAGGCGTATGTCAGGTGATCGCATCGATCGTATAAATATGGCGTGTTGCTATCAATAAACATATGACGTATTTGTATATTGTGGGCATGTTTACATCCAGCACTATTTCCGTTCGTGCCGCGTTGAAACAATCATACTCAGGTAGGTTGGTGCACGTATGTACATACATGTAGATATATGTTAACAGGTGCAAAGGCGGAACTGCGATTTTCCTGAAAAAGAAAACAACGCTACAATTACGTGTCGTCTATTTTTGTAGAAATTTTCAGAACCGTCACTAAGAATATACGTATGTGTATATTCTTTGGTACATCGTCAAAATCTACTTTTTATCATGAATCAACTCGCTAAGATTTGCCAAACTTTGTTGTTCTCTTTTCATTTTTCTTCTTACAATTAAACGGGCGCTTCTACTTGGAAATGTTTTCAATCATTGATGAGTTAATTTCTTGGACTTTGAATGACCGGAATTTTGAACCCTTGCCAATGGTACTTCGGTATGAGTGACCCAAAATTCAATTGAATATAGTACAAATAAATTAGTTTTTCATTTTTGTTTTAAGTATCTAGTCTCCAAAGTCAGCATAAGTTGATTAGTTTTCAAAAGCCCGCAAGGATCAGCTTCGCGTGTCTTGATGTTCGAGGTTTGAAAATTTGCAAAAGTTTCGAGAAACCTTGTGTTTCATTTCCCAGTTTTTCCTGTGAAGAAAACTGAACTCCATGTAGGGAAGGGAAATCGACCGAATGACGCGGTATTTTCAATCGATCCAAAAACTACGAAAAGACGGTCATGCATGAGAGAAGTTGAGAACTCCAGAACGGAACTTGAATGGATGACGTCACGGAGTGACGAGTGTCTCTCTTCTCATTGTTCCAAAATAGTCCTGCGGGGGTTTGGCGAGTGGGAAGCACGAGATTTCGGAATCCCTGGCCGAGAGAAACATGCTCGAATTAACATTATCACTCCGTCTTATTAATATGCATCATAGACCAGATGAATCAACGTTGACCACAGCTGAGCGGTCGTACTTCAAGTCCGTAAAAGACTCGACGAGCACGTTTGCAATGTGAGTAAATAGCAGTAGGTTAGAAGATTATTATAATAATGGGATAAGATAAATAAGAGTTTTGCCAAATATGATTCGACCGCGGTTTCGCGATCAGAGTCGATGAGAGCAAAGTTCTCTTTTTCATTCATCTGTGTGTAATGGAAAATGTAAATCACTATCCACTCGGCACGTTATATATATTTACAAATTATTACAGGCACAGTGCGAACACTTATACATCGTCGTATCAAGACTGTGGGCGAAACGCTTCAGGGATCTAAACTCCGAGGTTAAACTCTCGGCATTCTGTGACGACTAATTTGTGCGTGACCTCAGCTACGATTCACGTCAACGAGTGTGACGTCACATCCAACAACTACCAACGCGGCAGACGTGGATCCGAAATAGTCTTGCAGGCACGCCGATCGATCTTCGCTTCCAAAACCGTTCTCTCAGGTAAATTTCCTTGGATTTTATGCGATTTTCTTTGCAATTGCTGAGTAGTCATGAAATGAATTTGAAAATTGTGTAAATTAAATGTTTTAAATGGTGCCTTGAGTGTCTTTGTAATTGACATTAAATAATGGGGGCGCAGTTTTAACGATTTATCAATTAAAATTGTTAAAATTATCCATTCTCATATGTATAGACAAGAGACATTCAAACATAATTGAATTCGTTTGCAAACTATATGAGATAAATATTTTAGTATATTCTTTCATAAAATTCGTGACTATCCAATTAGTTTTTGACATAAAAAACAAAAAAACAAGAGCCGTAGAGTGCAGGTGCAAGAAAATTTGAAAAACTGATTCAAAATATGAACCAATATTAGAAAGAGCGAATGAAAACAGCGACGAGTTGCGAATTATTACGTGGGAGAATTCTCGGACCGTTCGTGACATCACGGGTTGCAAGTTGAAAGCGATGGAGAACGGAATCGAAACTCCGGAGGCGTCATCAAGGAGCCCATGAGACCCTTATATGGATCTGGGTCGTTTGATTTACTCGCGGAATAACTTGTTCGTCGCACTTTTTAAATTCGCTGTAGCTCACGCCTAACGGATTCGAACGTAAAGTTTGCGGAGGCGTCCGAAAAGAGAAGATATTTTGCCGGTCATCAAAAATTTATAAGGAATTGATTTTATTTCGAGATTGTCATACGTCGAGTATTTTTCAAATTATTATAAGATTTCTTGTCATATAAAATGATGGAATTTTAGAGGAGAGCTTAGACATCGATGCAGTGTTTGAAATCGCTCTAATATTGCTGAAAATATAGAAGAAATTTGTTAGACTTCGCTGTACGAATATTCGTTTTATTCAGAAAACCATTTTCTACTATAAGTCTTTGAAACGGATTTCATTTTTTCTTCGTACCTAAGTCAATTCAACATTGCCACTTGTTAACTTTTATGAATATCGGTATAATGTCACTGAATTAAACATTTAACGATGCGATAGAAAAAGTTTCAGTGAATTTTCGGAAAATAATCTTACGAATTAAACGAGCCATCGTAAAATGAAATCGCACAAATCTACTCGATTTTTAAGTATTCAGAAACAATTTTAAATCAAGAATCTAAGTCTCTAAGATTTTCTTTACAATTCGAATACTTAATAACTCGATAAATATTCAAATCGCGACTATCACGGACTTAAATAACATAAAAATTATGAATTTCTGGCAACCTGCAGCCTCCTTAAGACGTCAAAGTAGACGGAGGTTTGGTCTCATAAAACGTCGAGCCGTCGTCGTTACGAAATTATTTTCCGGAAATAATACACAATCCTAGGGTAAAAGAACACGTCAGCGAGGTTAAATTGTAGGTACCAAAATCGCGTCTTTTGGCCTTGGTTCACACGCGATAAAGTCGAAGAAAAGGCGAAAGTCCGAAATCGCGATCGGTCAAAGAGCGCAAAATTCGCGGCCAGTAATTTCGGGGAGATTGATCGACCGCCTGGTCGTGAAACTGTGAAAGGTGACGATTATCACCCCCGCAGAAGGGGATTATTCCGCCCCTATCCTGCATCCTCGTCACCCTGTATTGAATTCTTAATTAAGATTCAAGTTACGATCGGTATCTCGGCTTAAAATCGTGCCAAATTCCTCAGAGCCGGCTGCCGCTGCAGCCTCGCGACCTTAGCCTTCGACTAAATTTTTATTCGTCCTCGCCGGCGCAGCCAGAGGCCAGAATTCTAGCGCAGCTTTAAATGTTGCGGCATCATTTTCCGGCCAATATATCCGGCCCGATGGAAAGCTGCGAAGATATTGAGAGGAATCCGCGATGCCAGCCTCGAGCAGACGCTCTTTTGCCAAATTTTCGTCGACGCCGAGAAAAATTCGCCGGCCAGTGGCGTCGACGAGATTGAGAATTTTTTTCCATTCGCTTTTCGTCTCCTTGAAGGCGATTCGAAATGGAACACCGGAGTCTGGCATGTGCAGGAAAAGAAGAACCAAACCGACCCGGCATCGTGCAACTGCTGTCTCCTCGCTGTCGCGGCTATTATTAGCTAAAGAAAATTTCAAACATCCACGAATCCGAGGCCTCGGCTCAGTGCCACGTGACTTTGGTCACTTTGTATAGTCGAAGTGCGCTTCTGGTACCTTGTACTCAGGAGAAATATGGACCTACATCACGTCGTGCACACGAAAATAGTTGTACGTATATATTTTAACATTTTGCAAACTGCAGTTTGCCAGCCAACCGCAGATGATGAATCTGTTTTTCGTTTTAGAAATTATTCACACGCTCTTCAGATTTGTGATAAAAGAATACAACTTTCGCAGTAATTAATAAAAGATTAGAATTATTCTTACTGATGGTCGAAAGAAAAATCCACATTGATCGATTTATGTTGTTAATTATTTTTAGTATAAACGTAACGATCTTGGATAAATTTAGAGAAATTCCCGCCGGCGTCGAGAGCCAAAATTCATTCTTGAATAATATTGAATTAGTTTCTTGCACACATATTTCACACAACGTGACAAGTAATTACAAAGACACTTCACGACTTTGAAAGTGAGTCCCGAGAATGGAACGAAGAAGAAAGACAAACATATCTGAATAGATGTAGGTATTGCAATAGCAACGTGGGTGTGAAGTTTGTCGGGTAATGCGATATACCTGAAAGCACTACATTGCGCAACCTGTCCGCATCCTGAATATCTCGTGTTTAGCGCGGAGAACGTGTCATTGGATTACGTATTGAATTTATTTGCATCTGATGACATTGACCAGCCCGCATGTGTAACGCATGCAGGTATACACACGGTCATCATATACCTATAACTAATGTAAAAACGTATGAGCTGTAATACGTTGCATGCTTACCGATTCTGTCGGTACGATCTATGTGCTCTATTCTGCGCTAACGCAGATCTATCGCGATGATTTACAACGTGCCTTATTGTAAATATAGGCTCGCGCAATTCTCTCCAAAGAGATTTCTTACAGTGGGAGTAAAGCTCTTCGCGGACTGCGAGGGGTCAAGTCTAAGGACAAACTGCGCAAATAGAATTGTACGATGTAATTTAAAGATCGTTACGTATGTATGCTTGGAAAGACTGTCCAGATCCAAGTTGCGAGTCGAGGAGAAAATCCGGTTGTTCGAGTCACTATCAAACGATTTTTCAGAGCTTTTTTTTTAATATTAACATTTTTTGCCCATCTCAAAGTTTTCGCTTTGACTTCAAGACGAATTATTCAATTATTCGAACGAATGCATTCAAAATGTGGATACCAATTCACCGCACGCCATTGCAGGACGTGTAAATTAGCGAGGCTGCAATAGTGCAACAGTTATAGGAATGACTCATGGTCAAGAAGGTTCCGTGGCGATAGTCCAACAAAAATTTAACTCACCAAAATATATGATGCACGTACTTCTACCTACTTTCTTGCAATTGGCGATAATTGTGTTGGTTCTCAGATTTGAATACCTGAGTTGCAAATTGTTACGCGAAAACTGTTGCTTCTTCGTTCTACGAATCGATTTGTCAATTCGTTTCATATCTGATTGCACACGAGCAAAGCTAATATCTCCGAAATGGATTTCGTCATAATTTTTATTCTGTATTTTTGAATGATACTGGATCGTGTTTAACCGATTAGTAAATTATTAACAATGTGTTTTGAGGCAATAATTAAAATGTTCATTGATTTCAAGGAACCGAATGTATTCCCGCGCAGCGATGGCTCAGTTAAAAAAGTGGTTTACAGATAGCGCCATCCTACAGGCTTGTGTAGTGCATCTCAGAATGCAAGCGACTTGTCGAATCTCATACACGCGTGTAACTACAGTTGCGTGTAACACGGCGCGTGAGCGTATAAATATAGCAAAATTTAATAAAAAGCGAATTAACTGCAGCATTTCGTACAATGCAATCTTGACTGTGCAATATGCATTATCCAGGTGAGCGTCTACGATGCAATTACTCCTAAATTCAATATTGCATTTTGAATCGTTTTGGACTTTATAACGATAGTCAGGGTCTGGTGAGGGTAAAATTCTCAGCCATCATTTCAATCGCCCAAGAGGAACCTTATATCGCCATTCTGGATTTTCATAGGCAGGAAAATCCTGCTGAGATATTTTACTGCCTAGTTTTTGATCGATAGGAATTCCACTGAAATAGGTAATTCGCATTGAGCCTGCGCCAGGTAGCGTTTCCCTGCTGTATTGGCATTCTTGTCTTATCCCACATTTAGTAGTGCCCTTTGACGCGAAATGGGTTTTTAGAATTCATATTCTACGTAATGGAATGTAAGTGCATATCGGTTTCTGACCTGTATAGGTATACTCTGTTGTTCCTTTTACATTTGTAGACAAAGACAGAAAGACGTTGGCAATAGCTTTTCTTTTCTGACCGGGATTCAATGTCCAAAATTGATGAATACGAAAATAAATGAACAGAACTTGACAAAAGAATATTTTTCAAACCGAAAAAATGAAACTACATCACCCGTTGAATTTTTATTAACTTCTTACGCGGCACTGTTTCTCATCAACTGTTTTATTTTGGTTGTATAAATTGCTATCATTAACAATCATTATACAAAACAATTGTGATGTATACTGATATTGAATTGATGTATTCCATTTAATTTGAAACAGTAATTATGTTCAGGTCAATCGATACGAAAGAAGAAAATAATATTGCATATTTATAAAAAATACATTATCCTCTACTCCTTTGTGATAATAGAAAATAATTTATCATCTTTTTATTTTTAAACTTATTAGTTTAATTATTAGATAATTATCCGACTACTTCTCCAACTTGATTCGTATCGCTTCCATCTCCTGAGGGGACATTCTTTGACAGTCATCGAGTGATCGGTTCAGAAAAGTATTCGCAAGTTTTATTACTCCTGGTAATTTGGTTGCGTAATAAAAAAAGTACCTGAAATGAAGAAAAATTTACCGATAAAATAAAAAAAAAAATCAATTCAATTTTGATACCTCACCGGCATTTACTCCAATAATAAGAAATCTTGACTGGATGTATTTTCACCTATCATAAAACAGAACAACGGTCTTTAAAAATGCAAGCTTACTTTGTGACATAGTAGCCGATCCATTGCTTATAAGAAAGCGAAGAATAGAGCCGCGGCATTTTCAAATTTATAATATCCGTAAATTGGAGAAGACCTGTTTCAAACGTGATATTGGGCATGAAAAGGTTGAGACTACTGAATATGCATCTCAGCATATGTTCCCACTCCGGGGTAACCTCTCGCAGATGAGGCTTCACCCATGCTTCGATGAAGTCGTTACTCCGTTTTCGGATGTCCTTAAGAGTACCACGGCAAAAATTGAAGCTGCGAAAAAAATGCACACAGTTAATCGCAAGATTGATATTGAACTGAAAAAATAGAGTGATGAGCTCTGAATGAATTTACTCAGACTCACTCGTCTTCCATTCCCAATTGATAACTGATGCTTCTCCATAAGTGGCAATAGGCTTCGAGGTCTTCATCCGTCGCGTAATGAACCCCAAAAGCTTCAGGGTAGGAGACTATCAAACCGACAAAGCCCCACTGCGTGATGGCCATGTCGGTCTGATTGAAACTCCTGGGTGGATCAGGACTGTTCTGATCTATCAATAATGGACACTGGCCGATTGCTGGGGTCTTACAGGCCTCGGGAAAATCTTCAAGCAATATTTTACGCGAGATGAAAAAAGGCTTGGGTATCTTAGCTGCGGCGTCTCTGTCTTCTTTCGTAAAAGTGTCCATCCTGCGTTTTACTACCGCATGCATCCTTCTCACAGCCAAAATGTCCTTCCAAGCTGCTGTCTCCTTCGACCATAAATCCTGAGTGCACCAATGCCGAATCCGCAGAGACGTAGACAAGAACCTTAATTGTGGTTAAAAATTCCAGACTAAAGATTCAAAATTTATTCTAAGGATCACAGCCTTCCAAGACAAACTTCAACTCGCTACCCCATACAGATACCTTTTGAAAGCTGCGAACGGCGAGCTAGTTTTTCCTGTTATAATCACTGGATTGAGAGAGCTTTGAAAAGTGTACGTTGCGAACCAGGAGAGGATCTCGGCAATGTAAATTGAGAAACTGTGATCCTGAGCGAATTTCTGGCCTCTTCGAAGCTTTTCCATATCGAGCCAGTCGGGCTTTTGATCAGCGGGTCGCCCGCAGTCCGCAGGTTTAGTCCACCCTGTTAAAAGGTGAAGCATGGTGTCTGGAACAGCGATCAGAACTTTTCGCAACTCTTCGGTAACCGTTTCTCGACATTCATTTTCGGTTGGTCTCGATGTCCTGCGAGTCATTGAAATCTCGGGATTTTCTTGCTTCAAGATATACGTTCTCAGATGTTCGTCGGTCGCTAAGTTCAGAAGAATTGTCTCTCTGTCATACGTTTCGTTTGATTCTGAAGATTGAGTTCCCGGAATTTCATCCATCTTTTCATGCCCATTACGCTCTTCAAAAGTTACACTGCAGCCTAAATGTGGTGGAGATACATTGCGGGTAAAAATTTTACGAGGTCTTTATCCCTATCAGTTACAAACATAGAAAAAAATTATCATCTTTGCCAGTGAATGACAAAATTAGTTCGTTGAGTAGAAAAAATAGTTTTCTGCTTCGGCGAATTCTAGTGACTAAGCGTAAGTACACTTGGTTGTTTTCCAGCGATAACCAGATCTATTCATAGGATACGCCCATTGGAAACATCCGGTGAAATCGTACACAGATAAGCAAAATATCGCGAACTCGTGATAATGATTCATCTCGTATACATGCCCATTGTCACTATATTTACTTTCTATGCAGAACACAATCTTACGACGTTTCCAAGAGGAACGATAAGAAGCGTATCTGGACATACAAAAAACATAAATTGCTACGATTGAAGAAATGGAGTTTTCTAGTTATACAGATATTCACCCTCAAATGTCATTCTCATTTCTCACGTGACATTTTAGTCCCGAATTATAAGATACAAGAAATTGGAAAATTATCAAGCTTCATGTCGTAAAGCAAGTGCAAAAACTTTTTCTCAGGGAAGCTGTATGATAAAATTGTGATACTTACTTTAATTACAGCTGCTCCGAGACGTAATTAACTTGTATCATTATATGTTGCGACACACTTTTTCATTCGCTCATACGCTGCTGTGATCTAACTGATGTAGTTTGCTATTTATCCTACTTACTTATGCTAATGTGTCAGCGACTAATCAGCTGTTTCATTGACCTCGCAGCCAGGATGATTTGACTCATGTGAACATCACGATATCTCTTTATTTTATGATCGCAGCATCTGAATTTGTGAAAATTCACGTGAAATATGTGCAATCGTAATGTAATGCTGGAAATCCTACATCCTATCTTTTGACAAAATTGGCACTTTCATCCAAAATCAAACAGGTGATTCTCCGGTTAGTTCTCAAATTTTATTTACATTTTCACTTCGATTCTCCTCTGTCTCTCCTCTAGTGAGAAAATAACAGGATGACACAATTCGAGCTTACTTTATAAGACACTGATTGATCCAGGTTTTGCAAAAGGATTAGTATCACAACGATTCTGCATGATTTCCATTTTCACCCGAGTCTTAATAACCGTAACAAAAACTTAATATTTATTCTTGCATGATTAACTATACGTATATTTCCCTTACATCCATTTATTAACCGAAATTCCATGTCAATTAGATAGTCACTTTTTTAATTAACCTTAAGTAACTAACAGGATAAAATTTACTATTAGGTAGATTTGAATTTTATGAATTATGGTATTGTCAATTGTGTGTCCACCTGAAGAGTTTTCATTGTCAGCGCTGGTCTTATTGACTATGATAGGTGTACCCTTATTCTTAATTAAGTAACAATACAATGAACTTCGCCCAAAACTAATCGGGTAATCAAATTAACATCCTTCTACTTTAATTCGTATCTTTTCCCAAGCCGAGGGGCTGAGTCTTTCGCCTATATCCAAGAATCGTTGCAGCTTCGTATTAATGAAATCGACAACCCTCGGGAGTTTCATCCCATAGTAAAGGAAATATCTGAAATAACGAGAAACATTAACTCACAATCAGATATTGTGACTTGTGATAATGATAAAGATTAATTTCATTTGAATGCTGATCTGTCTTTTCTACTGCGAAAAAATAATGGATTGGAACGATTTGGACTCACTTCATAAGACAGTGGCTAATCCAGGCTTTATAAGACAACGACGAGTAGAGCCGCGGCATTTTCAGATCAAGAATTTCGCAAACGAAGAGAACGGTAGTTTCGAAGCCGATGTACGGCAAAAGGTGTTTGAAACCATCGAACACACATCTCGTCATGTGCTCCCACTCAGGGGTCACTTCTCGCAAATTAGGCTTCACCCAGATTTCGAGAAAATCATGACTCAATTTTCGAATTTCATCGAGATTGCCACGGCAAAAGTTGAATCTGAAAAATAAGTTGCGGGCTTACCATTGCTGACGAAAAAACGCGAATAATGCATCATATAAATTTTTGCTCGACTCACTCATCTTCCGTTCCCAGCTGGTAGCCGATGCTTCTCCACAAATGACAATAGGCTTCAAGGTCTTCGTCCGTAGCGTTATGAATTCCGAAATGCTGTGGGTAGCAGACGACCAATCCAACAAGTTGCCACTGCGTGAACGACATTTCAAATTGATTGAGACCCTTGGGTCGATCAGGATCGTTCGGCTTCACCAGAAAAGGACACTGGCCAACCCCAGGAACTTCACAAGCATTGGAGAAATCTTTCAGCAATATATCACGCGACGGACACGACATGTTTGGAATTTTCGCAGCGTCGTCCGTTTCTTCATTTGTAGAAGCATCCACTCTGCGTTTTACAGCAGCGTGGGACGCTCTAACGGCCAAAATGTCCTTCCAAGCTTTCGTTCCTTTGGACCAGGGATCGTAACAGTACCAATGGTGAAACCGTATCGCAGTTGATGCCCACCTTGAAGTTTTCAAGAATCGGGAATCAATATTATGGACATAATTTTTGTCTTCTTTATTAAGAAAACTGTTCAGTGACAGCGTTGACTGAAGAAACGCCGACAGTGCTTAGAGGCCATAACTAGGAGTACCTTTTGAAGGCCAAAAAACGCGTGTTGGACTTTCCAGTCAGAATCAACAGCTTGAGTGTGTCCGGAAAGGAGTACGTGCACGTCAGGGAAGCCATCTCGCCAAAGTATAGTGAGAAACTGTGTTCCCGAGCAAATTTCTGACCTCGTCGTAGCTTTTCCATGTCGAGCCAGTCGGGCTTTTGGTCGGCGGGTCTCCCGCAGTCTCCGGGACGAGACAATCCTGTCATCATGTGCAGCAGTCGGTCCGGTACTAGCTTTAAAAATTCTCGCAGCTCTTCGACAACCGATTCCAGGCATTCGCCGTCGGATTCCTCGAATGCCTTCGTCTCCGGAGTCTCGGTCTTCCGCGATTCTCTGGCGCTGTTCAGAAGATATTTTCTCAAGCACTCGTCACCTGCGAGCTTGCGGAGTATCGCCTCTCTGTCGTACGTTTCGGTTGCTGCCGACGATTCCATCGCGTCAATCCCGTTCGTCTCCTCTCTCTCATTAGCTGTCGGAGTGTCGCGATATTATCCTGATTTCTGAGATCCCTGAAAAATCACCGTCCTTCACGCCACCATGGATCGACATTGCACCGCTTCCCAACGAAGATCTTGCTTTTCTGTATTAAATGAAACGACTTACCAATCACGCTTACTGGTCGAATTCCACCCAAGTCTTGACGGTTTATTGTTAATGATCAGCACTGAGAATTGACGGAGCACAATGGCAAGTAACAAGTGCTTGATTGTTTGGCAAACGCAACTATTTAATCGAAGCAATGTAAAGTGGGGCTGAATGCATGAGCTAACCGATCAAACAGTTCCCATGACCTCAGGCACTTCCTCTAATTGACCCTACGGAGCAAACTTCAAACTTGCGCAGTAGTCAACACTAGTCGAAAAGACTTACCGTAACTTTTTTCACCTTAGTGAATACATAATTACGATTGATACACGTGTACGTATACCGAATCGTTATACTTGGGAGAATGAGGAAATAAGCAGAGTACTACCTAATTTATAGTAATTTACCTGCGCTCGTCACATGTTCTATGCATCTAATTAAATGTCTCGGGAATTTTTCGTTGCTAAACAATTCCTACTGTTTAACTACATGAAAATTTGATGATGCGAACTATTGAAATATCAAGTAGGCAGCTGAAATTGTTTATCTAAATTTTTTTTAAATTCTTGAAAATTCCCAAGTGGGAGAAAAAGAGCCCAGGATAAAAAAAAAACCACATCACCGTGGTTCTAAGAGCAAATGCCAGGGTGCTGAAATTCTCGCTGGTACCAATTCGCAATCAGTGTACCGTTTGAGATTTAAGAATTTACTCATCATTCTGAGTTGTGGTATGTCTAGTGCTATCAAAGCAGAGTCACTATCAAACGTAGGCCCACAAATACACGTCTCGTCAGACCGAATCAATCCTTTCGTCGTTGATCCCGAAAGATGGCGCTGATCGTTGGAAGAATAGATAAATTACCGGGATTCGACGCTCGGAGAGTTCAGTCTGATCGGGTCTACGCTAACGATAACATCTCCGCGGGTCCTCTTAGATATCCTTATTCTCCTCATCTCTGTTCCTCTTCACTCCAATTACAAACAGTAGATTCACCCCTTCAGGCCCCCGAATTTCACGGCAGCTCTCCAGATACGAGACACAACCATTGATCGTACACTAACACCTCGTAAACTCTTGACACAAGCTCATTACTGTACTAACAAGGATTTTTTATGCATCCTCGGCTTTTCCCCTACAATCCAATAAATTGCAAGTATTTTTTTTTGCCCAATTGAGTGTTTGGATTCATTTATTTCGTTCCATATTTCATCCTCTAATCCTCATTCTTGTTTTTTCATATAAAGTCACGGGAATAATCGACTTTTATTCCTTTTATGCAAATAAGACTTTATTTCCGAGTCATCTCTGGCCACGTTATTGACTGGTTTCGGGTTGCAAGCCTCAACCCATCAGGAGACAGCTTCGCTGTTACTTATACTCTCGTTAATTTAGGTTTTTTTCAGTTAATTTTACTTTCCTTCTTCCTTATTACTATTTCTATCGCTTGTTCTACCGTCATCATCTCCTTTATCGTTCTACCGTTTGCTCTATCGGTTAGCTTCTTTCTTCCCTTGAATTACCTTCCTATAAAACTTTCTTCTGTTGCCGATAAGTTTGATTTAATTTAAAATCAGTGTCTGCGTGCCTGAGTCACCGGCTAAGGTAAGACTTCTGCTTTTGTACGCCTTTTTCTAGGATTTTCTTGTAATTTTATGCTAGATCTGCTTCGTAAATCGAATTCCTTGGAGTACATCCGAGCGTAATGAGTATTCGAATTACTAATTTCATATTGCTTGTTACCTGTTATATTTTTCATGTTTCTTGTAATATCGTATTCCACTGCTAATTCGAGTTCTGCTTATCGTAATCAGGTGTGTTTAGTGTTTTTCTTTATCTTGCGAACCCTTTTTGAAATCCTTCACTCTCATACTTTTATATTCTCTCGTTAATTATGAATCAGAATTCCTTTGTTAGTTTCACCTTGTCTTTTTTACTCTTTATTCTATCAAAAATCTTGCCAACTATTCTTGTTGACTAATTGTGTATTGCTACCTCTTCTAACAAACTCGACTGATTTAACGCTTGTGAATTTAATCGACAATATTTGACTAATCGACGTGGTAATTCCTTTGACTCGAGTTTATTTCTTCATTTCTGTAATTATCTAACCAACTCTTATGTTGCTTTGAATATTATAAACTTAAGTATCGTGATGTGTGCCCACCCTAAACCATTCCGTTGTCATCGCTGATATCACAGATTATAATAATTACACCCTTATTCCCAATGTGTGAATACAACTATCATCTTCCTAAAAAATTAAGCAGGTAACTCCCAAACTATCCTCCTAACTTAATTCGTAATTTCTCCAACGACGCCGGGCTGAGTCTTTCGCTCTGATCCAAAGTTCGTTGCAGCTTGGTATTAATGAAATCGACAACACTCGGCAGTTTCATTCCGTAGTAAAACAAAGACCTGAAATAAAAAGAAAAGTGCGTTAGGATATGGTGACTCGTGAAATCGGTAGGGATGACTCTCAGTATCATTCTGATCTGCGTTCTCTGTAGATAGTAGAAAATGAATTAAAAGAATTGGAACTAACTTCATGAGATAGTGATTGATCCAGGCTTTGTAAGACAGCGACGAGTAGAGCCGCGGCATTTTCAGATCAAGAATTTCGCAAACGAAGAGAAGGGAAGTTTCGAAGTTGATGTACGGAGAAGCGCGTTTGAAACCATCGAATATGCATCTCATCATGTGCTCCCACTCAGGCATCACTTCTCGCAGATGAGGCTTCACCCACAACTCAATAAAATCGCGACCACATTGTCGAATTTCGGCGAGAGAGCCACGGCAAAAGTTGTACCTAAAAAAAGTTTCGGGTTCAATGTGGTTAACGCGAAAAAGAGATCGATGCATCGCACGTATTTTTGCTTTACTTACTCGTCTTCCACTCCTAACTGGTAGCCGATGCTTCTCCACAAATGACAATAAGCTTCGAAGTCTTCGTCCGTAGCGTTATGAATTCCGAGGTGTTCAGGGTAACAGATCGCCAGCCAGACGAACTGCCACTGCGCAAACGACGCTTCAAATTGATTGAAACTCTTGGGTCGATCAGGATCGGTCGGCTTCACCAGAAAAGGACACTGACCGACCGCAGGAACCTCACAAGCATCGGAAAAATCTTTTAGCAATATATCATGCGTCGGACACGACATGTTTGGAATTTTTGTGGCATTGTCTATTTCTTCGTTTGTCGAAACGTTCAATCTACGTTTCGCAGCAACATGCAACGCTCTGACAGTCAAAATGTCCTTCCAAGCTTTCGTTCCCTTTGACCAGGGATCGTCAGAGTACCAGTGTTGAATCTTCACCATCACGGACTTGTACCTTAGGGTTTCAAAAATACGGAAATCAATATTACGAACAAGATTTTTGTCTGATGTTTAAAAAAACTTTTCAGCGTCAATGCTTACAGCGGTGACTAGGATACAAGGATAATATACCTTTTAAAGGCCGTAAACGGTGTGCTGGACTGCCCAGTTAGAATTATCAGCTTGAGTGTGTCGTGAAAGGTGTATGCACACATTACGGAAAACATGTCGGCGATGTATAGTGAGAATTTGTGGTCCCGAGCAAATTTCTGACCTCGTCGTAGCTTTTCCATGTCGAGCCAGTCGGGCTTTTGGTCGGCGGGTCTCCCGCAGTCTCCGGGACGAGACAATCCTGTCATCATGTGCAGCAGTCGGTCCGGTACTAGCTTTAAAAATTCTCGCAGCTCTTCGACAACCGATTCCAGGCATTCGCCGTCGGATTCCTCGAATGCCTTCGTCTCCGGAGTCTCGGTCTTCCGCGATTCTCTGGCGCTGTTCAGAAGATATTTTCTCAAGCACTCGTCACCTGCGAGCTTGCGGAGTATCGCCTCTCTGTCGTACGTTTCGGTTGCTGTCGACGATTCCATCGCGTCAATCCCGTTCGTCTCCTCTCTCTCATTAGCTGTCGGAGTGTCGCGATATTATCCTGATTTCTGAGATCCCTGAAAAATCACCGTCCTTCACGCCACCATGGATCGACATTGCACCGCTTCCCAACGAAGATCTTGCTTTTCTGTATTAAATGAAACGACTTACCAATCACGCTTACTGGTCGAATTCCACCCAAGTCTTGACGGTTTATTGTTAATGATCAGCACTGAGAATTGACCGAGTACAATGGCAAGTAACAAGTGCTTGATTGTTTGGTAAACGCAACTATTTAATCGAGGCAATGTAAAGTGGGGCTGAATGCATGAGCTAATCAACCAAACAGTTCCCATGACCTCAGGCACTTACTCCAGTTGACCCCACGCCCCACGGAGCAAACTTCAAATTCGCGCAGTAGTCAACTTACCTTTACACCATACGATACCATAATAATAAAAAAAATCCGTTGTATAGTTGGCTATGCTCAGGTACTCACACGAACTAGTAGAGTGACAAGTCTCTTCGGACGGGAATTTATCGGTACGTAGACAAAATAGAGAATAACTTGTCAGCTAAAAAGTGAGGAAGCAAGAAAATTAAAATTGAACCTGAACTAAGATGGTAGAAGAAAAGAGAAAACAAAACTATCGAAAGTTAGACGCGTAAATAGATCCAAATAAATAGATATAAAAATGCAGAAATATAAAAATAAATAGAAACATAATAATAATATTATAGTTATCATCCGATCGTCAACAGCTTTTTAAACGTAAGGTGGACCGAGTACTGTAGATCCATTGACAAAAACCCGACTGATACGGATCCAGGAAGCATTTTGAGTCTAAACAGACAGTCACCGGTCTGTGAGCAATCGAAAGAGCACATAAAATAAAAATCGTACAAAAATCATCAACAGAAGTCGGATTTTTGATTTTTGAAGAAAAATAAAGATAAGTTTTGGCAAAGATTGGAACGCTGCATCAAGTCATCCGGATACTCTCGACGACGACAACTACCTTTGGAACGATAGATGAATGATATTTGACGGTATCAAAAAGCCCGCTTTCAGTCCTTATTGGTACATAATACGCTATTTTTGAACAACTCGCCACGTGATCCTTTCATGCGTCTTAACTAAATGCAGATCCATTTGTGACTTGTATTAGAATGAATGTGACAAATGCTACGCATACGTAATTATTCTGGGTCAATGTAATAGGTGAACTCAACATTATACAACATGGTAGAGACATTATAGGAGAATCATTCTCCCGATGCTATTGTCTAGTTCTAAGTTCGGATTTTCTTGATTACCGTAAGCACCTGCGGCATTCGTTTCGTGGATTTATGACTCTTCGCCACAAGGTGACAACAACTTTTTACTCGTTTCAACCTTGCTTGAAATGCGGAATTATTATTATTATGATTTTGTTCATAACTTCAAGTTAAGGTACGTCTGGTTCCATTAACGATGAATTATTACGCAAAGGCACGTAAGCATACAAACACACTTGTTATCAGTTTTATTTAAGAAAAAAGAGAAATTATATCTCAAAATACAGGTCACGAAGGGATTTGATGTTGGAATTACTTGAATACAGAATAAAATATTTCTGTTTATCAAACGTTTCTTAATTACGAATAATGATTTGTTCCTGTGATTCAAATCCCCGCGTTAACGTTATTCTGCAACTTTATATATTGTATTGTACTAATTCATTGCTTTGTGTTGCTTTACAATCCTTGCTAATTATATCACAGTTTTACATTGCTTAGTTTGATTCAAGTTTATGATTTGTCGTTTCCGTTATCACGCTATACTATATATAATACATTTTGTCTTAACCTTATTAAATATATGCGTATTTAGTATATCATACTTTGTTACAATTATACGTATTATAATTTATCGGAGTAACGCCCAGCGTACGGAATAATTCTTTCGTGATAAGGTCCATCCGTGCTCTACAGAATATATGACTCGTGTTCCGAGCTCAAAACGAAATCAACGATTTTACTATTTCCTATAGTATCTTCAGGCATCGCGGTTTCAGTTTGATCTGTCACATGTCAAGAATCAGTAGCGACCTGATTCTCCACCATCTCTGCATCTGGAAACCCAGGAATATTGGAGAGTTTGATTCTTATCGCGTCGATTTCCTCACTTGTGTATTTTTCCGCTCGATCTAGAGTTCGGTTCAACAGAGCATTGAACAAACTCTTCATTCCCGGCAGTTTGATCGTGCAGTAGAAGAGGGACCTGCAAGAAACCGAGAAGATAATCAGAATTTGTATTCTTTTATGGACTAGAACAGATTCTGCGGGGAAATTTTCGAGGGAAGAAATTGGTTTATAAACGGCTTGCGAAATCTGACAAACATCTTAAAATCGGTACTAAGAATTTGTAACTCATGACACAGAGTGTCTCAGAAGAAAAGATAATCCGCGTCTTGCGAATGGAATTTTGGAATGAGTTTTCACCTCGAAATATCCTTTTTGGAAAACTAATGTGATTTCGCAGACAATAAATCGTAGTGAAGGTATCGATATTGATTCCATTCTATCGAAAAATCTATTTTCTAATCGTGAGACCATCAAACTCCGGAACCTACTTGCTGAGATTGTGATTGATCCAATCTTTATACGACAGCGAAGCGTACAGCCGTGGCATCTGGAGATTGAGAATTTCGGTGAGGTAAAGAAGAGAAGTTTCGTAAGTGGCGCCGGGTAGATACACGCTAACCCCGGTGAATATGCACCTCATCATGTGTTCCCACTCGGGAGTGATGATTCGTAAATTAGGCTTGACCCAAGTCTCGAGAAAATCGCTACTCCGTTGTCGAATCTCTTCCAAGGTTCCACGACAGAAGTTGTACCTGCAGTAAAAAAAAAAGTTCGCATTAAGAACGTGGCGGTGTGACATCTGGTGGCGAATCGACGCGTCGCTCAAACTGCGCCATATTTAATTTTTAATGATATTTTTCCTCGTATTTTTTGCAGTGTATCGATTCCAGGATCAAAAACTAAGCCATAAACAGCTTGCACTGAGTTCTTCCTACTTTCGTGTACGCGTAATAACCCCAAAACGATCCGCTCACGACTCAGTTCTCGTCGCCATATTGCTCAGCCACGTATGCTGCTAACTTCACGTCGAATCGAAAAGAACGAAAAGTCTTTCGCTACTACTCACTCGTCCTCCATTCCCAGCTGGTACCCGATACTCCTCCACAAGTGGCAGAAGGCCTCGAGGTCCTCGTCGGTCGCGTAATGAACACCCAGGCACTTAGGGTAGGAAATTATCAAGCCGACAAAGCCCCACTGCGTCAGAGCCATTTCGGTCTGATTTATACCCTTTTGTCGATCAGGGTTGTTCCGCTCGAGCAAGTAAGGACACTGGCCGATCACGGGGACCTCACAAGTCTCGGCAAAGTCCTTCAGCAGCATTTCCCTTGACGGGCAGCATGCGTTTGGAATTTTTGCCGCCGCGTCTATTTCTGCATTTGTCGAAGCGTCGAGTCTCCGTTTTGCGGCACCGTGCATCATCCTCACGGTCAAGATGTCCTTCCTCGCGGGTGATCCTTTGGCCCAAAGGTCCTCCGTGTACCAATGCCGAATCCGCAGTCCAGTCGACAAGTATCTGAAATTTTTGGACGTCGGAAACCCGATTAGAATGATTTTCAGCCATAATCCTTGATGATTGTTTCTGTATTCAAATCGCCACAAATTTTCCAAATTATCTCTAATCACATGTTTTTTCGATTTACTTTTCACCTTTCTGCGATTCTTTCACTAAACTTGACTAATAATCTTAAAACAGAATTTTTCCATATTTTAGAGATCAACGATAATGTACTATTCGAAACATCTCTCATTCATTTATTACGTCATAAATTTACCATCAAATTAGAATTTAACGGAGAGATTTTTTTTCTCCTTGACACGTATCGTGTTGGACACTGTGAAGCTGACAATGCTTAAACAGAGTTAACTCATTCGTTTGATTCAGCTACGTTATACTTGCGATTGAAATAAGATTCGATCAAACTCAATCAATTCGCTCAGGCCAGAGATCTCTTAATATATTCAATTGAATATATTCGATTTCAACTTATACATACCCAAATATATATATACATATATATTTATTTAGGCCAGGCTCTGAGCGATTTGAATCTTTGTCAAATCACAGAAAGATTAGACAAAAGCCCTGCAGGATACAAAAATAAAAACTTGCAAAATTTTTTCGAAATCGGTGTTCGATATTGAATAGTAACTAATATTGAAGGAACCGTGTAAGGTAATTCTGACAAAGTGTTTCGACAAAATGTCATACTTGTCCTACAGACCATAGAAAGACTCTCAAACTCTGCAACACTTTTTTGCATCTTCAACGAGCACACTATCTGCATAAAATCGAGGGAAGTAAGGTATTAAAAAATAGCGTTCCGGGCTGATTTTATTACCTTTTGAATGCTGTGAACGGGGTGCTGGACCTCCCAGTCATAATGAGCGGTTTGAGTCCATCCTCGAAGCTGAAGAGAGCGAAGAGGGAGAGCATCTCGGAGAAGTATATGGGAAACATGTGTTCCTGTGCGAATTTCTGTCCTCTTCTCAGTTTCTCCATGTCCAGCCATTCGGGTTTGACATCGGATGGTCGGCCGCAATCGCCGGGCCGATTTCTGCCGGTACACAAGTGCAGCATCGAATCCGGAATGGCTTTCGACGCCTCTCGCAGCTTCTCCATCATCGATTCCCGGCATTCCTCGGTCAAATTTGCAACATCCTGCTCGAAATTGACAAGAGAATCGGCCGATTTCACACCGCCATTTTTCATCCGCTCAACACCCGCGATAAATCTGGCCTGCCACGAAGAATCGGAACTCGCCAAATCGTACAGGATCGCATCCCTGTCGTAGGGGCTACTTCCGCTCGTCTCGCCGCAGGGCACTTCCGGTGTTACGGTGTCGAGGCGGTCCAAGGATCCCTGGGAAACTCCCACGAACCCGCTGTCGTTGTCGCTGTCGTCGATCTCCGTTCGTTCGCCATCCGACGACGAGAATATCCTCTTCGACGAGGCGACGTCTCCGAGCTCCTCGAAGTCCGAGGATTCACTTTCCGCCTTCGAGTCGTCCGATGGGTCTCTGTCCATTTTCATTCTGCTAGTGATTTTTCAAATATTCCGCCCGTTGAGAATTGATCGACAATTTTGATAACCATAGATCGGATGATCGGTGGAAGATCTTGACGCCAAATTTCGATTCTGAAACACGTGCAGAGAATATTTTTATCAAGGATTAATATTTTAGTTGATTAAATATATTAAATCTTGCCATAATTTTATCCTTCCGTCAAATTTATTTGTCAAAATTATAGATTCAAGTTTGAGGGACTGAAAATTTCATCTTTATATTCTTATGATTTTCTGAATTTAGTGTTCGTGTGTTCTTTGCTCCCACTCTGTGAAATGCATCGCACGACTCACTGTGAGATACTAAAACTCGAAATGTGCTCAAGGTGGAACAATAAGCCACAGGCTGAAAGACTTGATCTGTCATTTGCTGTAGTTACAAGCTGCCATCGTATTCACTTTTACTTAACAACGATCGGTATTTTATAACAACACGTCGGAGTGTGAAATTATTAGCTTCATCTATCAATCGATTTATCGACTCTATTAATCGAACGATGTTTTTTTCTATCGATTGCCGAATTCAATTGATTGTTCTTTGAAATAATAGGTAAATGTTGAAAATTCTCAGTGACATTAAAAAAAGCTTAATTCGTCTAATGCCATAATTATATGTCGTTTAGGAAAATTTATAAGAATATTATTTTGAGGCAAATCCGAAATGTCGTATCTTTTTATATAGACGTAACGATCGGCCTTGTCAAAATATGTATAAATAACGTAGTCGATACGCGTATCGCGTTTGCATCAGGTAACGATAATTATCGTAATAATAAAATCCGGCAACCATTAAAGATATGAATTTGAAATAAACCTGATTCTGCTCACTTCCTATGGCTGTTCACGTAGATTAATATTTCTATCCATAGGATCACGTTATACGACGCATTTTAATTTTTAGCGAACAAATTAATTCACCTCGCGTTAATCGCGCAGAACGGTTAACGCAACTCTCGTAGCGCGAGCGTAACTGAGTCTCGTTTTACTTTAGGCGAATCAAACCTCGCGTATCTCCCTTTCCTCATCGCCTAGTTGACGTATCCATCTTTTTATCTCGAAGGAAGATATATATTGCTATAGATAAGGGCAACGCCTGAACGCAGTGCGTGAATCGCGTGCCACTGGATCAAAATCCGGAAAAGGGGTCAAAGATCAGCTATTGATCAACCACCGAGACTTTTCTAATTGCGAAAGAAAAAATTCAGGATTAACGAACGTCTCTAAATTAATTGATTGGCTCATTTTCAATCGCAAAAATCGCTTTGTTTCAGCGAAGATGTTGTCGCTACAATGGTGACGTGACAATTTGCTTTCAATCGATTTAGAAGTATCAGCTTAAAATGCAATTAGCTTATTACTTAATCTGATCAACCTGAGATAAATGCGTGAAAAAATAAACACCTGTTATTTCGCACGGACGATAATAATTTTCAGGATTTCAAATTACTGCTCGTAATCTCCCTCGAATTACGATTTCATCGTAAGTTCGAAGAAATTGATATACTTTATTAATTCCTGGCCTCCCATAAAATCGAGTTATCGAATGTGGAGCTAAGACACATGTGTTTTTTTTTTTTTTTTTTTTTTTTTTTTTTTGTTTTATTTGTTTATTTATTTTTTGGCACACTTTAATCGTGCGAGTTCTCTACGCTAGTGCGTAGATTAACACAGAAACGAGTTTTTGGCTAGAGCGAGACGCAAAAAGGAGTGGCGATGACCTTTCGCCATTTATCCTAAAAAGAAGAAGAAGAAGAAGAAGAAGAGGAAGAAGAAGGACAAGAAGAGGAGGGAAAAATCTTTCCGCATAAAATCAGCGACGGACAGAACGGTTCGGAAGTTTACCGTGTCAACTTGAAATGAATTTTTGAAAGTCTTAGAGACTTTCTCACTGGATGCTGAGTTGTTCCAATGTCGGGCTCTTGACCGATAATGAATCAAACGATGCTTATGCAGATGTCATGCAAGTGCGCGTTTAGACTTTGCACAGTCTCGTTGAAGGCAAGAAATTAAGGAAACAAAAATTGAATGAATACGCAACGCAGGGAACAGATTATTGTCGGGGATAATTTTTCACTGTAGGTTACTATTTGTACATGGATATATACACGTATTCATACACATGAATATTAATCTTTTCGTCAGACCGCCATTCCAAACTATAGAAATAACGCACCAGCAAGTTATTGTATAAAATTTTGAATACTTTCCAGACCTCTAAATCCGGGAGAGATAAAAACGATGTAGGCTGCAATGTCAATGTTGGATAAAATAATTTTTCGGTGTGTGAAACCAAGCTAAACCTAATTAAACCAAACCACCTTGAATATATACGATTCGGTGTATAATATACCGATTCTAGAGCGTAAAGGTCGGCAAAATTTGCCGCGAAAAGAATTAGCGGCGAGACAATTTAGAGGAAGCAAAAATAGGCCGATCAGATATGCGTTGAATTAATCATCTCTTAGAAGGGAAAACTGGGACAAAGCGAACAAGGCGATGTGTTAACTGGTATTAACACTTCGGCTTAGTGGAAGCGGGGATCCACGGACGAGGAAAAGAAAGACGGAGCATCGGATGGCAAAAGTAAGTAAAACGTCGAAAACCACGAGTCGTGACAACGGCTTAAACTAGCATAAATACAAAGAACCCGCGGGGATAAAAAGCGGAGACGCCAGAGTAGGTACGCGAGTCGGCACTGAAACTATATGCCATTATCTCAGTTGTACTTATTATTACAAAATTTGTCATTATTCTACGCGGTTTAAGCCTCGCGGTTTCCTTATACCGCGTGCATCGTGTGCCCTGCAAACCTAGAAATTGGCAATTATTGAGAAACCGGAAGCCGTAGCTCGTCCTTACTTAAAGAGGAGTTAGTTATTAGAAAAGGCTGTAAATTCGAGCAACAATAAATTGAAAAATCTAATGGAGATAATGATCGCGTGATTTCGTTTTTGAAATTTTCTTTGTTTAAAAGAAAAATAAAATAAAAAAAATGCCACTCCCAGCCTCTTTAATCCTCTTCTTCATTTTCTATATTCTTCGAGATAATTGTGTCACGGCCGAGGATGTAAAAGAACTGTTTTATAATCCAACCGGAAACTGGGTCGCAACTTTTTCACTCCTTACTCTAGTCGATCATGCCGTAGCTCGGTTTACGCGGTTTCGTGACGGTGGTCCCGTTTCCGCGTTATTATACGCAGTTCGTCAGCTCCTTTATATACTTGCACAAAAGGCGAATCGTCGTGCAGCCTCGCGGCGGAAAATCCATAGGAGGAAAACGATGAATTGGAGTTGGTCCAACGACGATTATAAGTTTTTCAAAAACTCACCGTCCCTCTGTGACGACTAACTACTTCGGATAAAACGGGAAGCTGCAAACTCTGGTCGTATCGCGGAACTCACCGAACAGAAGTTCATCTCAGACTAACATGCGAGGAACAAACGGATCGGCCTGAAGCTCCGACGACGGTCGGAACCCATGGACATTAGCCTCGTCGAAGGTTACAGCAATTCTTGCAGAGACTGACATCAACTGGCGAGATGTGTATCATGAATCCGAAGGCGATGTATTCACCTTCAAGAGTTATACGAGACGCGTTGCCTGGTTTTCTTTCCTTCTTATTTTTTCCCACTTTTCTTTCTTCTTCTCGGCACGGTCTTTGCAGCCTGCAATTTTCGCCATTTGCATAACGTACTTTTACACGGTTTTTCATTTTTTCCTATGCAAACCACGCCCGGTAATTTGTATGACTTACGACACGGTTGGATAAGCCACGGATAACGAGCTTATGGAAGTTTGCAAGCTATTGCAAAGTCGTCGGTAAAAATGCACGAGTGGAAATGAGCCGATGAAAAATTCCGCCTCGATACTATTCGTTTTTTGTCAAATTTAATCCTTCGTAGATCACGAGATCGAACAACGTCTTCGTAAATTATGTAACGTTCACTAATGCATGGGAGTCAGCAACGATGTTCCTGCATAATATTAAAGGTACAATTAAATTTCTAGCTTGTTGTTATAAACATTAATAAACAAGATATTACACCGTGTCTAATTGTGCTAGATCCGGCCTCGTATTTGATCTAGAGACACGAACCACTCACACGTGCATGCGTGCGTGTCGTTGGTGTCACGTGAAAATAAGACTGCATAATTTAATGACTATGAGCTAGCGAGGAATGTCAACCAGAGCCGCATATGTGTTGACGCAAAATGTAAAACGTAAAACGAGGAGAAAAATTTTACATCGACTAAGCAGGTAAGTGTGTATGCGGTGTGCACTTTAGGCAGGTACGTACGTCAAGATTATTACACACACACACACACACATACGTGGAAACCGGTTGCTGAGCCATAATAGTGCTGTGTGAACTTGGCGAATGGACTGTAAATTCGTGTAGTAAAAAAAAACTGGATTTTATTATGCGGAATAGTTGCTAATTGCCGAGCTGACCTTCGCTTTTCGACACCGCCAACACACGGCGGTCAAGAGTTTTAAAACTTATAAACTATCCAGGCAAATAATAATATTTACTCAGGCTGCTAATGGTAAAATTAAGGTCTAATTTTTCGCGAATAGGAAGGAACGATGCGTCAAATTTATTATCAACGTTTAGACTACTTTTTAGCAAATATCGCAGTTGCAATTTTTTTTCTTCTTCTTCTTCTTCTTTCTTGTCACAGCACGAACGCAACCGATTCAATGATTGGATTGCGAAATGAATTTCATGCAGGAATACACACGTATTATGTGCTTCGGAAATGACAGTGATTTCATCTGCGAGTGATTGCATTATGCAATGTGAAGTAATGGCCTTGGGTCGTGTGACAGGTGCTAATTCCAAACCGATTCTCTGATTACACGAACAGCAGCTGATAAAGCCGGTAAAACACGCCGAGCTGACATTTATATACAATCTGGGTTCATTCTCGCATTGATCAAAGTAATCGTTCGTTGAATCGCAATGCGATAAAGTAATCCGAGTGAATTTGCGCGTCTGACGCTCTCTCGAATCGGCAAGAAAAATTTAAGAATCACGGGCAACGGTACCATTCTCGAAAAAACCGCTCACTGGAACTTGAAATTCGAATGTCGAGATTTTACCGAAACGAATGAGTGTGTATTTTGTAGCTGCAGGTACTCCAGTGAAGGACGCGGGCGTATTTTCTCTCAGCTTCATTAAATTTTAGATTGAAATTTGTTTAGATGTTTACACGAATTTTAAATGCCCCGAGCACATGCTTTTAACTCTATACGATGACTAAATATTTCAAATTTATTACGTCACAGATCAAATATTCATTTATTTATATTCATTTCAGGTGTAACCATCGTGTTGTGCAATTACTTTTAATTATTCATTGGATATCGTCGTCAACAATTATGGAATTTTTGGAAAGTAAAGAACATCCAAGATTTCACGTTAAACGCAAAATGTCAGGCCGTTCCGATTTACACTCACGACCAGCTTTTCTGCGCCCAAATCATCGTTCAAATTCCAACAATAAAACGGTACGAGTATCATGAACAATACTATCAGTAAGTACAACTTTTTGCGCAGTCGTTGCCTCGGTTCGTTCATCGTGTTACGGCAAAGTCGACAAATGACAAAGAAAGTTTTGTCGCATTACTCACTACGACAACGGCAGCTGCGTCGTGGATTAAAATAACACCGACGAATCAGAAAATATCCGAGCTATGCGAACTTCGGAAAATTATTGGCACAGAGCTTCCGACTTAAAATTTTCCCTCACATTTAATCCACTGCCACTGCAATTATTTCGTGCCATGATATTTTTTTTTAAGTGGCTCAACATTTCTTCGGATATCTCGTCGGTAGTCACAACACCACAAGGTTTGAATCGACGTGACGACGCAAAATACCAACGTAACGTAACACGTAAGTCGAGGCTAAACTTTTCTCCAGCTCACTGTATTATACAGATTCGAGTACTGATTACGAGCAATCGGTAGCAGTATCATTTTTTCAGTCACAATATCGCCATAACTATGCACACATTATATTTTATACCCACCGGTTAACCGCGGGGAGCTTTCACAGCAGTTCGACTTCCGGTCAACGGAGCCAAGTACTTCTTGCTCGACTTCCGGTCCTCCTTAATTCCTTCCTCGGCGACATTTATAGAGAGATTTCCAAGCCCAGAGTCACGTTTTCAAAGCACCGAATCACCAACGTGGAACTGAACAGAGCGACGGATACGTCGGAGTGACGAGGCGAACGATTCCGTCACTGAAGCGTCGCGAATACTACTTCACCGGATCAAAACCGAATCGTACTGAACCGAACCGAAGAGAGAAAGACTGCAGCCAACTAAGGAGTCGAGATTTAGCGATTCGGAGCTGGAGCTGAAACGGTAGCCTCGAGAGGCAGTGCGCCGACTGGGGCGGAAAATGTATGCATGAAAGGTAACGAGAGAGGAAAGAGGGAAAAGCCTCGGCGAATTACCCAAGGGAAAAAGCGAGTTTACACACGGTGGTGTCGTGCGTGCGTGGAATTGTTGCCGGATGCTGCTGCGCAGCGACACTGTAGCCTCTGGCAAGGCGATCACCGTTTTTCACTCTGTTGTGTACGAGATGAAAAGGGATTCCACATCGCCAGCGTCAGAATCGACCGACCCTCGTCTACTCGACGACGACGCCACATGACCTGGGGCATGCGCTTTGGCCAAACAACAAAATTAGACTCGCCAAGCCTTAAATAATTCACTCTACACTTGCGTGTCAGCCACGTGTCGCAAGACTACGCGTGTACTTCGATTTTGCACTGCTGGATTCATGCCTTTGTGATCCCATTTTATTTTCTATTTTGGCACTAACAACGTCGTTAGGTATAATTGTATTAGTTGTGATCGAATACGATCCGTCATGTCATAGATTATTCATCACACTGTTTGATATCTGTTGAGTCATTGAGGTACTGGAATGTTTTTGTCTTTACCACTTAATGACGTTCAGTTGTATAATTTTATAATTTTCCACTCCCATATTTTTTTCTCGTTTTATTCTCGTTAAAATAGGGATTTTGAATTCACGATTGTATTTTTCCTTAGCCAAAATAATAGTTCTTTCGTTAAATGCTAAGAAATATTGTCTGATTTTACGACCGTACCCATAGATATCGTTATAATAATATCCGTCATTGACGAAGAGTCTCGAAACAGTGACAAGCAGTGATCGATTTCCTCAAAAAATCGCCTCAAATGACTCCTGATAGAAAAAAAAGAAAACAGAGACCTCGGCGAAAGGCTTATACATAGTTATTTGTCCTGACCAGGGTATATGCTGTCCATTTTTATCCGTATAACTTCCAGTTCTTCGGGAGTGAAGTTCTCGGCACGCTCTGTGGCTTTGTTCACGAAACTATTGAACCATCCAGCCATTCCTGGGAGCTTGAGCGTGTAGGAAAAGTGAAACCTGTAATGAAGATAAATCGATGGTTAAAATTTTGACGGTGAAACAGTAACCAGAAGTATCATTGACCAAATCAATAATTCTATGTCATTTCATTATTTCACACGGGTTTTGAAATCTTCACTTGACTTTATCCTCTTCGGTTTGGTAAGAATTGAAACTCACTTCCTGATCTTATGCCTGCACCATTCCAGGTACGACAAGGAGGCGTTCAGTCGTGGCATCGGAAGGTCGAGCATTTCGGTGAGGAACAGGAGGGCACTTTCGTAGGTGGTATCCGAGACGACAGCACTAAGTCCAGTCACGACGCACCTCATCATGTGTTCCCATTCTGGACTGACGTTTCGTAGATTGGGCTTGATCCAAGATTCGAGATAATCGTGCGTTCGACGTCGAATGTCCTCAAGAGTGCCACGGCAGAAGTTATACCTTTAATTCAAAATCAAGCAATTTCCCACAAGAACAGGGTGATCGACAAGTGAGAAGAAGCCGACTCACTCATCCTCGACTCCCAACTGGTACCCGATGCTTCTCCAGAGATGGCAAAAGGCCTCGAGGTCCTCCTCAGAGGCGTAATGGACCCCAAAGGACTCTGGGAAGGAAACGAGCAAGCCAACAAAGCACCACTGCGTCAGCACCATTTCCGTTTGATTAATACCCTTCGGACGATCATGGCTGCCCGGCTCCACGACGTAGGGACACTGGCCGATCGAGGGGGCCTCGCAAGCCTCGGAAAAATCCTTGATCAGTATTTCCCGCATGGGGGACCAGGGCTTGCCAATTTCCGCTGCAGCATCCACTTCCTCGTTAGTCGAAGTTTCCAGTCTTCGTCTCACCGTCCCATGCATCGCCCTCACCGTGGAGATGTCCATGTTAGCTACGGACCCCTTCGTCCAGAGGTCACCGGTCATCCAGTGTCGAACCCGCAGCCCAGTTGAAAGGTACCTTAAATTTTTAATCGATAAATTCTTGGGGCATGTGGAAGGGTGAGAATGGAAACTGCGTTTTTGATTCTACCCTAGATTTAATCAGAGTTACATTGGCGTTATGGTTACCTTTTGAACGCGGTATACGGCGTGCTTGATTTTCCGGTCATGATTAGTGGCTTCAGCGAATCCTCGAGACTGAAGATAATGAACAAGGAAATCATATCCTGGAAAAAGATGGCATACATGTGATTCTCCGCGAACTTCTGCCCTCGTCGCAGCTTTTCCATGTCGAGCCAATCCGGTTTCTGATCGGCGGGTCGTCCGCAGTCCCCGGGACGTGTCCATCCGGTCATCAAGTGTAGAATTGAGTCTGGCACACCTTGCAAAGCTTCTTGCAACATTTCGGTCAGCGATTCCAAGCTTTCTTTGGAAGGGTCTACAGGTTTTGAACGCGTCGCAAATAACCCTTTGACTTTCGGAAGAGAGGATTCATTTTTTATTCGTTCAAAGTTACGCAGAATTTTAGTTTCGCCCCGACGTTCAATTTCGGCCAATCTATACAAGATTACCTTTCTTCGGTACGTTTCATTAATTACTTCCGATTCCAGATTCACTTCGGCCAAGCCACTGTCGTCACTTTCATCATTCTCCGCTCGTTTCCTCAAATTCCTCTTGAGTTTTGAGTCCTGTCCACCTTTTTCGTCAACTATCGGCATCTTCGTATTGCTATAACAGAGTTAACAAATTTTACTTTCACTTTTACAATTTTGCAAGTCAGGTACTATCACCAAGCGTTTCGATTGATAGCGAATGACTAGAACAATCACGTTTCCCGCATCCTGTTCCGAGTTTTCTTCAACAATAACTGACTAACGTAAGTAAAGTAACTTCGATGGAAACTCTTATCACATCGCTGATAGGCTTTGATTGTGAGCAGAAAAAAGATAACCCTCGATCAGAGAGGTTACACGCTCCTATCTCGGGATTTCTAAACTGTCTGTTCAGGAATGTTTCTTAAGTCATAAAAATATGTGCTCAGTGGTTGATGACTCGATAACCCCCTCCATCCTCTCCGGAGAGATACCAAAATGACATTTTATGCATTCGATGTTTTTTTTCCGTGACTCGATTCATGGATCCTTACGAACAAAATTATGGGTACTCATTACCAAAAGATCTCTCATGTGAATTAATTTCGGCGTGAGGGGCTACTTCCAAGGCCCCAAAAAATATTGACTAAAGTTAAAAATCGATGTAGCAAAAACTTTTTTTCGTCATTTCATTGCCTTAGGTCTGAACGCCAGAACTGGATATAGATCAACATGACTGTAAAAATGCTGGCCGAGTGTAACTAGAAATTAGCAGGTGAGCAGAAATTTTTACAGGTGACGATGTCATATTCATACTTGTGCAAAAAATTAAACACCGTCAGGTGTTAATAACACGGTAATACTTTAGCATTTGCGGTTGTGAGACTTCAAACTATTGAGTCTATTAACGAATGCAGCGGAAATGGTTGTGTGCAAATTGCGTCAACGATTCACGTTCTGCAAATTTGAAGCGAATATTTGAGAATACATGAGAATGAAATCGTAATTTTAAAAATTTCCAACACGAGACTTCTCCCACCGTTAAATTTATTCTTTAAAACACTTACCGAGTATTCCACTCTTGTGTTTCGAAGCTGGCAGCGACTTCTAAGCATTTTGATCTGGGCATTTCCAAGGTTCCAGAATTTCTGACCAGCCCTGTTAAAAATTTGAGATTGCAAGTAACCAGTAAACCTGATAAAAGGTATCCAATATGCAGAAAGACAAATTTGAATTCTGCGTACATTCCAATGCGTTTTTCTTTTGTTTATCCAAATCTGTAACGAATATAGAACAAATAGATGTTTTACCCCGTAATAATATTACCCCGCCTTAAGACCTCGGTAAAGTTGCAAAATACCACTGACCGGTATTACCAAAATTTACGTCACTGAAGTCTTCCAATGGTTCAAACACGTTGCGCCTGACATCTCGCAATACAACATTCATTCCAACACTTCTGATGCCGAGTGTTAGGAGAAACCTGCATGAAAAATGTCTAAACAAATGGATTTTCAACGACCTGTTCAACGCACACGCAACAATAAATACACTTGCTGGTTATTTCGTTTATTTATTTTACCGCCGTGATTCACGAATGGAATATATTTCCAACCGAAAACAATTTCTTTACACTCTTCCAAGCCTTATTGTTCTTGAATAATAATTGAGTTTCTCGTCGAAGGATCTTGATCTTTAGTGATTGAATTATTGACTCGAGGTGAAAATTTAGCAAATTTAACTTCTCAATGAAATTTGTTAAGCGACCAATTTCAGAAAATTATAAGCGCGTACCTACCCAAGTCGTGCAGTAGACTCACCGCACTGGCGCAAATTGATTTTGCAAAGCTTGTACATACTGTTCAGAATCGGCGAACCATCAATGGGCCACTCTTTCGACGATACAGATTTCATATTTACTATACGCCTGCGTGAATATTATGTACATAAATTACCATACTTATTCCTCGGAACGGGTAGCCGTATTTACGCGAGTGTGTAATTAATCTTTGGTAATCGCTTGCGCTGTGTCATTAAACTCGTCCCCCGACACGTATTATAGTTTCGAAATAATAGTTATTACAGTAATACAGTACAGTAATACATTACAGTATAGTAATGTTTCGCGAGAAACGTGAATGCGAAGAAAATAAATTAATCTTCTGTGCCTGGGAAAAAGAGTGTTAATTTATTTCATTCGTACAGCGGTAAGAAACGTTTTACGAGTAGGTATACGGTAAAATTGATTGCTTCGAATTCACGCCAGTGGGATAAATAAATTACGGAGGAAAGTTGATCGTAGGTAATTATTTCATTTGCACTCGCGAAAAATTCTCGCCACCAAACTGGCACCGAATTTCTTTCATGTCTTCGTAACTCCATAATTTAAGCCCTTGTTTCCTACTGTTTTATCTAAAATTCAACACCGATAATTTTCATCCCCTTACCAGAAAAAATAATATTGAAGAAGAAAAAACGAGTTAGAGCCAAAGTAACGTACTTAGTGCATTAATGCGTCGCATCTAACTTGTGTACACGGTGTACAAAGAAAGTGTTCCAGCCATGGACGCGTTTGTATTTTCGCGATCGAATGCCTATATGCACATATATATATATATATATAAATGTACGTTACAGCTTCGAACGGTTAGTCATTCAATGAACCCGGTTGACTCTCCCAGTGTTTCGTTCCCACGCTAATTCGTTGCAATAATTCCTCATAAATCTTCCTGGTGCCCTATATAGTATATATATGTATATAGGTATGTAAAGAGAGTTCAGCTATGATTTCTGGCCGTAGATCCACGTGTTCACGAATTAATTTGTCGGATGCGTATCGTGGATGTATGTACAATGAAACGATGACCACAAATTCGAATCGTTGCTTGTTTATCGCGAATCTACTTTTCTCACAGAATTTCCTTTCACAAACGAGCAGTGCAAACGCGTTGTGTACACAACCAAAGTTGCTCTTTTCGCACGCTGGACTTCAGGATGCGTGAATACGACGTGATAATTAGCTGCAAAACTGCATGGGAATGTGAAACCGGCGATTGTGAAGATGAGATGCGTTAAATTGTAAACGTGCATTACGTTTTGCTCGAGCCGTCGAAACGTTACTTTTGTTCTAAACCAGGAAACCATCTCATCTGTCGTTTACTTCAACCGCACACTTCTATCAACACCTAGATTTTCTTTGTTCTTACAACAGTACGCCGCTTTCACCAAACCAGCTCAAGCCTATAATCTCGGTATTACATGCATGCAATGCAGCAATTCCTAAAAGCTGAAGTACAAGTGTAGAAATAAAAAGGAAAACACACAGTGAAGAAGAAGAAAAAGCAAAAATGTTGAAAAAAAATACCTCACCATGACAATTAACAAATACCCAAACTCGATGTCGTACTAAGATACTCACTCTATCAGATTGCAATTTAGAACAAGTCCCGCCTTCGAGTCAAAAACACTGGTGGCGATGCAGCGATTGGTGCCCACGAAGACGAAGTCGTCCTCCGAGTACTCGAGGACGATACCCTGGACTTCGTACTCGGCGGCCTCTCTCATCGCGTCTCTTATCTAACCGTAGGACTTCGGATTACCAAGTTCGCATGTGAGGTCGATCACCGAGACGTTTGGCGTCTGTATCCTGAACGATATCGCCGCAAAGACACCCTTCATCTCGGCAGGACTTGGTTCAGCCCCTTTGCCGCCCCCGTCGACGAGGGGCTGACGTTCCAAATACTTTTTACTTGAATGATGGTGACCATACTCTCAACCATGGAGAACTTCTCGAGCAGGATCTGGAGAGCAACGGGTTAACACTACTGGCAGTTTATAACGCAGACTTCTCTCACCTTAGCAATCGGTGCTATGCAGTTCGTCGTGCAGGAGGCAGAGAACACCACGCACTTGCTCTTCGGCTCGTACAAATTGTCATTAACTGTGTAGGTGGATGTCGACGAGGGCGTCGCTCGATGGTGCCGTGATTATCAGGCGCCTGGCGCCACCCTGAATGTGCAGACTGGCGCCCTTGATGGCGAAGGCCCCCGACCCTTCGACCACTAAGCAGATCCAACGCTGCCCCAGTTTATCCGCTTCGGATCCTTCTCCTGTAACATATAAATTCGCCACGACGTGGAGGAGCATGTCTTTCAATGCTTAGCAAGCCGCTTTCAACGTTTTTGTATCAAGCCAATCCAGAAAGAATTCAACATGATTTTCCACTGCCTCTGGTAATGGAGTACCTATATACAGTTCTCATCCAAAACCTGTGATCCTCTCGATCACTTCCGACTACCGCGGGTGGAATCGTGCTTGAAAAGGTAAGCCATGAGCTTTGGGTCCTGCTTATTATCGAATCATAGATGTGATAATCAATAGACCCCGCCTACCTGATATGTATGCACATGTTAACCAAAGGTGGCAGATCCTCCAGCGCGACCCCGTTAACGTCATCCCCAATTAGGTGCGTGTCACGATGGACAAAAGCCGACTGGCGCCAAGCGGAGGTAACGATCGTTGCACGGGACGTGAAGTTAATCATTTGAGGCGTGAGCCAGTAATTTTTTCATAAATAAAACGAGCTCACGTCCGGCGCTCAGGGCAAGAGTCTGCCACAGTCTCGTCTGCGAGTGTGCGAGAAGTGATTTAAAAAAGCCGCAAGACGTGGGTGGAGTCTCTGTCTCTGTGTGCATGGGAACGTTCACCGCTGCCTTGCCGTTTCTACTGCATTCTACGTCTCTGCTTGTGAGAGACTCTTAACTTTTCTTCCCGACTACTCTCGCAGAGGCTTGGGAATGAACTGCACGATACAGTTGCCTTGTCCTGTTGTGCGCTGCACGGTATGCATATAATACCTACTCCTTCCACCATTATCTCCATGCTGTTCCAAACGCGGCTTTCTTACGCTTCCGGATAGCCTTGCTCTACCTTCGGACCGATAGGCGATAGCTGATACAGCCTTTCAGGACTTCTAGTGGCTCCTCATTTTCTCACCCAAGCTTGGTACCTTTTCGTCATGTTCCTAAACGAAGGGTACATAAATGGGGCAACCACGAGACCTCCAGAGGTCAGTTTACACTTCACTTAGCTCGACACATCACCGGTGGCCTTAGCTTGGAATAGAATATTTACTAGACTCCAGGGATCGCGAGGGACTCTGGGTGACAAGTTCTCGGGACAATTGGAACCAGGTAGAAAATCCGTTGAAGTAAAACGGCTCGTTGGTACGTAAGATCGACGTGCTTCAGGTGCATGGATGTGCAACTGTGGCGCGTGCTTGATATTTTGCAGCAATAAAAGTGGCGCAGCATCTTTTGATCGTGGGCTGCAGCTGGACGGATGACTTTCGTCTCGACGGCCACATGCTGCTGGAGTTCCTATACCTGTAGAGCTAGTCGATATACGCTGGCGGCAAGTCGGGGGACAGGTGCACCAGGAGGCGTAAATTCCGTCTCTCTCTTCAAGCCAGCCGTCTTCGAAAGTCAAGATCTCATCGGTCGTGGCGAGTGGTTGGTAGAAGGTGTAGAGAATATCCTAAGGATAGAGCCGCCGATTTAGGCCCTGGTAATACTAACCCGGAGGATACCGCACCATCATGCTGAATCCTTTGGATGATCATTAAATGAAAGACACTCGGTACGCCAGCAGCTCGACGCGATCTAGGCTCAGAGTCGAGTTCTCACGCGGTGTCGATGCCACTTTGGATAGGTCAAGGTATGCCTGACCTGCTCAATTTACTTCGATTACCTCCGTGCAGTACGTACCGTAAATTGAACAACCTGGCGCGTGTCATCCTACACTCGCCTCCTTGCCTGCAATCACGTTTCTTACCACGTACGTTCGCTTTTCGCGAATAGACCAAAACCACGTGAGACATCATTGTGACCTTATTAGGTGGATAACGCTTCTCCCCATACCGATCGAGAGCCGGATTCCATTTTTCGTTTGTTACACCGTACAACCAAGCATCGATCAAAAAATCTGAAACTCCTAATGTACTCCAGATGATACAATTTTTGGTATCGGGCTCATCGCCAGGCGTGCAAAACATAGTCGATGATACCAAGGGTTGATATTCGAGGAGAAAGGGCTTTCGTTAGGGTGGGGGTACCGGGATATCCACGTGACCGAGGACCGCGTGCTCCGAGCTGCAGCCGTGGAAAATCGGCTTTACAGAGTGCCTTCACTTCACTCACCACGCGGTCGTCGACGGTGTCACACGGTAGTGAACCCGGTGAAATTTGTTTATTAACTCGAATCATGAGGCTGAGCAATATTGCTTGAATTTTGAACTATAGGACCGCGTGATTCGTCCGATTTCATTTCTTTCGTTAAGGGTTCGAGTGAGAATGTCCAGGCTTTGAAGGCTTCCGGGTCAGACCGGATGTCTAAGGATTTAGCGGTGCAGACACTTCGCCATTCCGCCGACGTTTAAACGGCAATCAGGCAGATCGAATGTCCGATTCGTCCCAACCTAGAGGTAACCGTTGTCTTCTCAAGCCGTGAGAAGCGTCTTCTTCTCCATCCTCATCTCGTCCCGAAGATACTGACCTCCAGTCCTACCTTGGTGATCAACGCGACGAGTGTTAGGACTGTGTTTGTCCGGTACTGTCCAGGAAACGAAGATCCAAATTCAACTATAAAACCGGTGTCTGTCGTTCCACGCCAAAGTGCAGTGCCTGTCGTCTTGATCCTGTCCTCAGTGGGACGATCAGACAGAGACTTTGAATCTCGTGGAATTTTATTGTGATCATTTCACGTCTGAGGGTAAAATGTTCGTCGAAAGCAGTCGACTGGCCATCGCTTTTGCACTGGTGATTTGCTTGCTGGCAGCGTTATTGCAGGTGAGTCATTTCAGAGGCATTAATTAAATCGGTCTTGTTATAGTCAGATTACCCCGACCAAATCGGGTTCAAAACTGAATCAAAAAATAATCAGGAAAACAGGAGTTTCGTGCAAATTCGTTCGTTAGCCGGTTGATCGTGATTATCTTGAATTTCCATGAAAATTGTTGCAACACTAGTTCGTAAGTTGAAAGAAAAAGAATTTGAAATAAAAATAAGAAGTACACTATATAATATTATATTGTTAACCAAGGGCGTAAAGCGAGCTTTTTTAAACTGATTAATGCAAGCACACGAGGTTAAAAAGTCCGCTTAGTCCTTGGTGCGCACTATATTTTTTGTGACGCGTGTATGGATTCAACATCTTTTTTTTTTGCATATTAAACAGGGTTGATGTGACGTTTTCTGACACGGCAACCACATACTTATTAGATTATTCAAAAGAATTTCGCTGATTAGAAAGAAAAAGATGGGGTAGATATTTGTTAATCAATTTTATTAGGAAAGTAACAATAATTTATTTTAACTATTAGAAATTTTATTCAAAATATTGAAAAATATTTTTGCTGCCGGTCTGAAAGGGTCAATTTAATCCCACTTAACGGATGGATCAAAAAACGGGAAGATCGTGGGATGCGTTACGAAAAATTTTTTGTCCTGCAAGGCCGGCGTTGTTTTTACTGAATGCTAAACGTTGCGAAGTACAATTTAAACGTTCAGAAATAAGCGAAGTAATAAATTTCGAACAAAAAATTACTGCTGGCCTTTCACGAAAGACTAAGGAGATTTATCAGAATTAGCAATTTTCTCCAGGTATAACGATCGCACGATCTATAATTCGTGATTGCCAGAAGCGTTCTCCTTGGGGATCGGCAGCTTGTATAATGGTGTACTCAACGTTGGTACGAAAACAAGATTCGATTACCAACTCGAACTACGTTTGCCTAAATAATTTTAATCAACGATAAATTTGAAAGCCCAGCGGAATTCGATGCCACGAATTGCGTACCTCGCAGGTAATTCTGACGACGGTACTTCATGCAGACAGGCAGGCATTATTGCTTTGCTGTGCAGCGTTTAATCAGCTGATACGCTTCGCCTGGCATGGTAAATAACGCAATATATACACAATCGGTTTTTACGAAGGAAATGATTTTTTCATTTCTTCTCTTTTTTCCATTTACTCCAAGGCCCGGTAATTCCGTTGTTCGGCGTGATTCGGCTCCGGGAATTAACTCGAGCGTGGAATTTCCCCCCCGATGTATACTTTTAACGATATCCAATCGAATGCAGGTGAATTAAGATCGTCGAATAATTAATGAATTTAAAACAATTTTATAACGATAATAATTTGAGGTAGACAGAAAAACGAAGCATTCGTTCCAACCAACTAGAAAATAGCTGGCATGATGACGTTCGATTATTTTTATTAATCTGTTGGACCACGTGACAGGAAGTATTGCGCAATAACGTAATTACTATCGCTCTATAGCCACTAATTACGGTAAGGAGATAAGATGGCCTCGTATATTATTATTCGTGCATTACACCTCACGCAGCATCCGAAAATCTGTATAGATCGCTTTCAGAAATAATCTGTACGAATTTAAAACTTTGGTACTGAAAATTTACATTCTGAATACCGATCTCGCATTTCGTAAATAGCTATAAACATTCATGCTAGTTGGTATCACAGCTTTGTGTAACCTTCGTTATTTTACTTATCAATAGTAAAAACTGAATATTCTCCAACGATTCTGTAGTAACAAAAAGTAAAACTACGTTACACAATATATGCAATCATCACAAAAGCAAAAAAGCCGAATTCACCGTAATTTTTCGAATAAATTTCAGTTTGAAGTATCAACTTTCAAGTAAAACGTCTGACAATGAGTATCTAATTAAAAAATTTTACGTCTATAGAATACAGGTGATATATTTTTCTTTCGACAGTTTCCTGCAACAGGAACTAAACTTAGTTATCAAAAGCTGCAGATCCTCGTGATTTATAATTTTCACGTCGAAACAACACGTTCGTCGTGTGTAAATCTAAACGCATTTCATATCAAAGCTGCAAATTTTGACCGCCCATTTCCGCCGATGCTTGTGTTTCTCCCTGTTCGCGGGGAGAAAGAGAGAGAGAGAGAGAGAGTTTAGAGGGAATAAGGAGATAGTGAGAAGGTGAGGTCTCACGATTAGCCACGGCAGTCGAGCAGTCCGGTAAATAGGCTGCATATGCATACGAGTATACTTGACTATAACACTCGAGTCGGTTATTTTCATGATTAATGCATGAAAGCAAAGAGCGACGAATTGTTGTACACGAGATGTAACACCTGCCAGTAAGGTAATTATAATTACAATGGTGGGGCGAACAGGTGAAATATTTCTAAGTGTAAAATAGGAACGACGTTCAATTTTAGCAGAGCTTCGATGATTCTTATCAGAAGGTTGATTGCCCAAAAATCAATTTTATTAGGAGAAAGTTTTGCCTTGAATATTTCTCAAATTGACATATTCGTCAGCTGCAAGGAATATATTTATCAATACAAAAGTATAATTTACTGGAATCGTAAAAAAAGCTGAACAGCTTCATTTCACATCGCTACAAAATTGTTAAAAACATAGTAGATTCGATCGATTTCAATTTCGGACGGTTCATTTTATTGGGAAGACTATTTTCTAGAAATTCATGTGTTCTTTTTCCTTTTCTTATTTTTTTAAACAAATGTAATAATTCGACGAATACTCAATGTGCGATAATCTTGTAACAAAGTTCAGAAAATGTACTAATTGTTTATCGAGCAGCCTGCCGAACAAGTCAATCCAACTATTCCCGTATCATTTGCATCATGTTTTACAAATCAAGTTAAACACTGTGTGACTACTACACATGCACGAGATTTTCTTGTAGAATATTCTTACCCTACTTTATTTTTCGTTTCCACAACCGCTTCGTAATTCCGACACTCTCGACTTCCTTTTAAAGGGTGCAGTTCGCTGCGAGCCCTTCGGTCGGAAGTGGGAATAATTTCACCGCGCAATTAATTGGACGAGATCTTTAACCGCGATCTCAACTCTCTCAGTCTAGTTCCCATCTGGTTGCATTTACTGCCGAGCATGCAGCGCGGTTGTTAATTTTTTCGGCAAAGTTGAAGAGGTGAACGCATATGGGATCTTGATAACCGCGTGTATGGAACATGGATGCGTAAGAAAAAATTGTTTTTACCCTTTGTCAAGCATGCATAATTCATTTGTTTCAAACTCTGCAGATATGTAGAATTTGATATTTCAATTTAGTTGTATTGTACGTATATATATGACGAACGAGTTTGAATTAAGGTGCAAATTCACACAGAATCAAATTATTAATAAAAATGAAAATAACGAATTTTCTTGTGGGAATTCAGCCTCTTATAATTAAATAAATCATTAATTGGCCCGCACGCGTTCAGATCGAGTTACGTGATCTGTATTCTACTAGAACGTAATGAAATATCATGAAAGTACGTGAAACGACTGAGGTGTAGAAATGGAAAAGGGATGGGCAGCTGTTTCAAGCGACTTCCGTTGTCGGGGGAAGGGAAATCGGAAGTGAAGGAATGTACACGTGTATAACGTACGTGTATGTATGAGTATAAATAAACGTAACGTGCAGCAGCGTGAATTTCAGGGTTGTGGCTTCACTCGATCTTCGACGACAGATGGAGAAAATACGTACCTACCTACGTACGTTAGAGCTATAATATACCTGCAGGAAAACGACGACTCGACGTTGCCTGCAATTATGCACGTGCGCCGAGTGCGGTCATCCGGATTCCGGAAGTTTAAACGCGCCGGATATTGTTGCAAGCCAATGACATAATGCGCCTTCAAAACAGCGTTGAAAATTTAAAAGAAAAAAGTACAAAACGCCAAGTTTCGTGGGAAAAAAATTCCCGCGCTTTTCATACCTGCGTAAAGTAGAGTGATTAAAAATAATTAGACCGTATATATTTTTCATTTTAACATGAGTTCAAATGACGTAGTAAAGTAACTTTTTCAAACCACCTGTATTTTCTTCAACTTTATTTCAAATGTGAAAATAAAACGCACGAAGTACACGAGTAATTTATTCTTCCCTGTACCACTGAAATATGGGATTTATAACTTGAAAAAAAAAAAATCAAAACGAGTCTGTGAAAATTGCCGGTTTGTATTTTTTTAAAAAAGTATATTGTAGCGTGGAAACTTGTGCGAATATCGCGAGTGCAATTCTAGGGCTTTGTCTAGACTCGAGTTATGCGCTTTCTGGTACAACCGCAACGCGGATATCGATCGATGGATCCCGTAGGTAGAGGCGTTAAAAGGATTTACGGCTCCGTAGGATCCTTCGGCTGCACAAACCGTCGTAAAATTTCTCAGGGAAGGCACTGCGGTGCCGGGGAAAAACGCAATTCGCGATTCCACCTTTCGACTTATTGTATGTGGTAGAAAAAAGAAAATTCTGGTGTAAAACGCGGCGGCGTTTACGCACTTCGAACTCGTAAGATGTAAGCATGTGCATCGCTGCAGCCGCTGCAGGCCTGCAACTGCACCTTCGCGTCGCGACGATCCAGGTACTGTGCATCTGCCAAAGGTGTCTCGGCATCAACTTCCCGAGTGTTTCGGAGCATCAAGGTGTTCCTGTGCATCTGCGCCTCGGAGCAACCTTCGGTTTTATGGTCCACGGATTTTTAATCGATCATCGTTTGTGCGTGCGTTGGTATAGGTATGATACTTAACGAAACCAAACTCGTGAAAGTTTTCGATAAACAAGAATTTTGTCGATCAGATCTGTGAAGAAAAATCAATGCATTTTTAACTATCATTTAATGAAATATCATTATCGACTGTATATAGTTTTCAAATAACTCACTTTTCTGATAATCTACATGTAAATCGAGTCAAAAAATCATTCATTCTACTTGAGAAATTCAGATCATTAAAAAAAAATATATATTTGGCCAAATGAAACAACGCAGCCATGCGTTGACTGGAGCAAAGTAAAATATTTGGGTGCATCGATTAAATCGAATAGGTAGTTATTTTTTCCAACCTACCGGTAACGGAGTGTATAAATTATAGGTGCGTAAAAGTCCAGGTGAAAAGCGAGATGGGCGGAGGTGAGGAGGTGGAGAGGCCCGGTGCTAATTTACCTGACATCTGGCCTGCAGCTCCCGAAGTCCTGAATCGTTAAGATCGGTGGCGCGTGCCCATGGACAACCGCTCCGACCAGCTGCCCGTTAAACCTGAGAAGTCTCTTAATTGGCACCGTAATTGCGCGAGGAAGTCTTGGATGTTCTCGAATATCAGGGGCTCCAATTTCTTCCACGTGCCTGTGTAACAATGATAATTTAACCGATTGCCATAATAATTTAACTCATTCGATGATAATTGTGCAAGGTGCATTGCGCCCTGGTGAAAATTTCTATCGCTACGAATTTTTACAGAAGTTGGAACATTTCGTATTATTTTGTATAAAATTGTATATATGCATAGTTTGTCGTAAAGAATTCTTAATTCACTTTGAAAATAATAATGCCCTGGTGAAAATGATTTCCACGATTTTCTACGAACTTTTAGGGAAATTGAGACATGTCGTAAAATTTTGTACAAAGAATGGTTTTTGTATAAAATTCTAAGTATGCATAATTTCTTATGAAAACTTGTAGATTTTCACGAAAGATTGTATTTTTTCAGTAAAAAATCTATAAGATAATACAATTTTTAACGAAAATTAACAATTCTTTACGAAAAACTAAGTGTATTTACAATTTTTTACGAAATAACACGAAATGTTTCAATTTTCCTAAAAATTTGTTAAAAATCGTAGAAATCATTTTCATCAGGGTGTGTCTGATTACGAATTCCGTACAAGATAACGGAAACTCGGAATTCGATTCTTCTTCGAAAAGTTTCGAATTTTCGTTAAAGTATTCGAAACACTTTCGTTCAAATTTCGTTGGGAAATGGCAGAAACAAAGTTTGGAATCGCGTTGATTTCAACCAAAAGGAATATCAATTTTTAAACGAACTAAACTTTCAACGGTTGAAAGTTACTAATTATCGAAACATCGAAATGGAGGAAAGCTCATTTGAAATCAGGTCCGCGCTGCTCCGTCTCTCGCTGCCATTTTACTCTGTATACATACATATATATATAATAAACTTTTGAAATTATGGTAAATTATGGTAATAAATGGGAAACCACGTCGTGACTCGAAGACTTTTTTCTGCGTTTTTACACGTACTGTCACGAATTGATCTCTGTCAGCATTGTCGAAACTGAAAAACCGCATCACTTCACCTATTTCTTATACAATTATCCGTAAGAAAGTTTCTCCGCATCACCTTTCAGGGGCTTCGAACTCACGCGTGAAAATTGGTCCATCTTCATTCTTGGCTCGTATTCGTTTTTCGGATCAACAACGGTTCTATCCAGTATCATCAGATCGAGGGTCTGATACCATGCGGGTATTGTGTTATGGGTGTCGCATTTATTTTTCATTTTTTTTTCAAATACACCGAGAAACACCCGGCCTCATTCTATCCCTGTCTGGATACAGCGTCAGCTGCAAACCCTCTCGTGCCTTCAGGGCTCGATACCTTTGTAGCCATGCAGCTTCGTTAAATTCTCGACGAACGTTATACCGAGACAACAGATGCAGCTTGTATTCGACGAATATAATGCCCGTGTTTACAACCTGTCGGTTGCATATAATATCATGATTACATAAACGACAATAATAATTTCTTATATTTCTGTCTCTACGTCGGAGGAGAGGAAGCAACGTTCAAATCAGAATACGTAGTAATTGACCATTTTTTAACTCCCTCGATGTGTGATAAAAATTTCTTCGTCAGAAATAACGATTAGCTTGTCAATGAAACCGAGGATAATTTTCAGATACTCGATCCTGCAGGCGATCCTTGATTTGATTTTTCTCAAACGGTATAAACTGCACCGATTGCAAGGTACGAGGTAGGCCCGAGGTATTTCGAATACAAAACTCGCGGCACCGGGTTCCACCTGTTACACCGTCGCAACGCACCTGGCTTTCATAAATAAATTTATCGGAACACCGAAAGTTCCTGACAGTCAGCTTACCGTAAAAGCCCTACTTGAAAAAAATTAACATAGATTATAATTAATTATAACATGCAAGAAAATTGACCGATTAATTCCATTGTTGCAGTTGTCGGACTGTCGGCCTCACATTCGCCATCACCGAGGCGATTCTCGATGCAGACGTTGCGAGCCAGGATGGGGAGTGACGTCGCGATGCTCGAAGGGCCGAGACACGGAATGTGGAAAATGCCGGAAGGGCACTTACAGCCCTCACCACAGCGTCCAGCCCTGCTGGATATGCTCGAGATGTGGTCCAGGACTCTACGAGGCTCATCCTTGCACAAGCCGCGCCGACACGGTCTGCGACTCCTGTCACCGGGCCCCGGGCGAGGCCTCGGAGAACCCCGACTTCCGCCGGAAGTGCAAGGGCCTCAACTTCTTCCTGGCTCCCGAGGACGCGGCCAACACCGGGGAACAGAGTGTCCTGGTTAACGAGCCCAAGGAGAGGTTCGACATGGATGGCCGGGACATTATACTCCAGGAGGACGTCGCGGCCGCGGCCGATGTCCAAATTCGGAATTCCAATTATTGATGAAAGATTGCGCGTTTCACCGATAAGAATTACTCGGGGATTCTTGGACAATATCTCGGGATTTGAAAGAAAAGAGAGAATCGGATGTAATTGCGAGGACTCGCTAAGAGTCCCTGTTTTCGCAAGGATTGTTTTTGAAGAAAAAGGAAGAAAAAAGATGTAGGTCGTAGCGTTACGTGACATATACCAAATACAATTTATAATATTATCGAATATGCGAGACTAGATCGTCGGTGCTATAGAGTATAAAATCGCGAGTTTGAAGAATCATATTATCTTCCCTCCGATGATTCACGATCAGTTTTGAGTTATTCACGACAACAACAACAACAACAACAACAACAACAACAGCAACACAAGTAATACCTGTAGTGAACTGATTCTTATAACTATGCAGACATTTCGTTGTTACAAGATCAATTTTTGCCTAAAATTTCTTAATCCAGGTGGACGAATGATTGGCGAATTGATTTTAATCTTTTACTGGAGAAAGAAATAAGTGCGAGAAAAGATACCAAGAGCAAAGAACATGGATTTTATTTCGTATGTAATACTAGTCAATAATATAACGTTAGATAAGTATGATTCAAGCCGCGATAGCATTTTTTTTTTCATCTATTCTTATATTTCTCTATTTTTTCACTACAATAATTTCGGTTCGAAGCATATACATTATACATATACCGAATATAATCTATTATGACAGAATCTCGAGGAGAATGAACGACGACAAGCCTCAAACAGCAGTGTACATGTTTATTTAAATATTGATTACACTTTCTGGCTAAGGTGATAATAATATTTATATTATATATACATATACGTAAATGTATATCGTATATACGATACTACGATACGAAATATAGCACACGATACCGGTTGCACGTTCATTTAACAATATTATAATCAATCAATCAATGTTTATCAACTTATACGCGCGCGCGCGCGCGTTTCTGTGTGTCTATAATTGATGGTTCCTATAATACTATGAATAAAGTCTAACTAAGCTACGTAATGCATTGGCGATGTATATAATATACTCATTTTTATAGTAAATAATATTCTACGATGTGTCCATTATTCGCACATTGGTTTCTTTTTTTCTTTCAATCGTGTATACAGAAACATGCCATATAGCTTCCAGTTATACATTCAAATAATATTTATCTACATTCAAAGGAGACGTTGCTTTGCTAGATAAAACAACATTTTAGGCTCCTAGAGGTACATATAGAAGGTATTTTATAGGGGCAGCACACTGTCGCAATTATAATATTTATAATAGTGATTAGCTGGCAAATTTCACGTAAATCATTATACAGGAATGCGATGAAGCGAAAAAGTTGTATTAGGTTGATTTGCACACTTATTAACAAGTGCGAAAAGGTATTGTAATAATTTCGAATACGTGTAGAAAATGGATGAAAACTTTTTACTGTTTCTTCCTTTTCACCAACGGTTTTGAAAAAATTTTCAACCGAATAACGCACGTGTTGATTAATTTCCAACAATTCAGCGTATCGGTTCGGGAATATTCATCAATTTTTCTAGAGAGTAAGATACGTGATTTTGTTTAAATAAATATAGATATTCAGAAGCGAGAATTCAAATTGCAGGAAAAAGATCACACTATTAACTCGTCGCGATTATATAAGTGCTAGGATAAATGCTTGATTTTAATCGGATAATTCTTAGCATTATATAATTATTAATTAATACCCATATATTACTGCTTACATTTTATACATATAGGTATACCAATTCAATTCGTCGTTTATTTGACTCTGTATATTTATATATTATATATTTTAATTACATCGTAACATTTTATACAGATTTGGTATTACCTGTTTTGTATACGGTTACAGGTATACGTATTATTATAAGTATACATGAGTGGTAAAAAATTGAAATCAAAAGTGTTGTACATAAATATCCACAGATTTCACTGAATTCACGTTGTTTTTGAATAGTCAATTCATATAAATAAATTCACCTACATATATATATATATATATATATATCAAGCTTCAGGATCTCACCGTAAATATGTAAAGGAATATATATATGACATTAAAAGTTGTAGATATAGGCGAATCGGACATACAAATAATAACTGATATCGCGATCTGATGATCTTGATTTGAATAGAAATAATAATCCTCAAAGCTTAATGGGGCGAAATCCTCAAGCTTCGAACTTTGAACGACGGTAATTCGTTTCTTTCATATCGTACGACACCGCAGCAACGTACAGACAAAGATTGGAAAAGATCCTAATACAATATAACATAGCTAATTACAAACGAGCCTCTAGGCCCGTTAATTCCTGCCCAACGTGTTATAACGTATGATATATAATATAATATATGTTCGTAATATTAAACATTTCTTGCTGTCACAAATATGCGATAATTAATAGTTGTAAATTAACGCTGTTCTTTTTCTAATTTGATCCTTTTGCACTTCGTAGCTCTCTCGTTTTTTGTTTTTTTTTTGTTCTTCTTATAGGTACTTTCATTCTTCAAAACATACAATGGCCTATTGTGTATTCATATAGAATTACTTTCAATGTATTTTAATTCGCAAATTAACTATACGTATGTAATACCTAATTTACAGAAGCCGGTAATGAGTATTATAGATTTCTAGTCTACTGTGTTACTTGCGCGAATTTTAATCTTTTACTACACATCTTCAATTTTACTTTTGACTTTTCTGTTTTTTAATTTATCGTATTTCATCGTACATTCGTTTTTTTTTTTTTTGCAACTATGTAGACTATCAATATGACATGATTTAATAACAATCCGCTGCATCTGTTATAAAAATTTGCCATTACTTAGTTCCGACATTGTGACAGAGAGAGATTACAATGATGAGCGTGTTTTTCTTAGAAATAGGGTACAAGTAACTCACTATCGTTGACAACATTTCTTCAATGCATGGACCCAATTTAACCCACTTGCTTTTTCAAATACAGCGAAATATAACGTCACAATTCGACCACCCATATTACACTTACGTATATAATCTAATTGTGAAGATATTTATATTGTCCTCTGAACATTATGGATTCAGTGCAAGCAGATAAATTATATTTGATCGTTATTTTGCTTCATTAGTTACATATTATACGATGAACTACACAACAACAGTTTTTTATACATTAAATTCATAGAAATAACGAGATGACGGAGGAGTGGTATTTAAATGAGAGCAGAGTAAGTAAGATCGATATGATTATAATGGATCAGTTGATATCTGTGAGCATTGAATCCATGTCTTTTAATACGAAGCAAGAAAATATAACAAAATTAATCAAATACACACATTGTACGAGATGTTATATTGTTTAATAATATATAAATCAATGATGTCTTACAAACATGTACATAGATCTACACAATACAAAATAATTCGAATATTACAAAAAAAAAAACAAAAAAAAAACGTCTGCAAAGTTAATTCTAGATCAGAGACGATAATTGTTATTATCTTAGAATATAAAAACCAACTTTGCAGTGTTCACAAAATAACATGCTAATATGATTGACGCTGATGTAATATAATAATATCTAATAATAATAATAATAATAATTTTAATAACATAGGACCACAATGTATATGACTGTGACCGAGGTACATAACTATTAAATTAATTAGCTATGTTTACAGATAGACTTTTTTTTGTACAATAAACGTGTACAAACGAGTACGGAATAGATGGCGCATTCTTTTCAACTTTCTTGTAAAATTATTTGATACCGTAATTTCTTAGAAATCCATTAACGGTGTTAAGGAATTTGTGACCCAAGTATACAGTCACAATGTGATATCGTATTTATTATCGGCAATAAATCAAAAAACATTTTACGTTGATAAAATGTACCAACGGCGAGTAGGAGAAAAAATAAATACTAAATAATGGCGCATCGCAGGTCATCTGAGATTCAATATTCCCTATCTTCTACCCAGTCAGAGACTGACCCGTGTACCAATGATGGATTAGAAAATTTTTTCGCGTTCTGGGAATTCGTAATTTGTTGTTTTACGTGCCGAAATGAGTGCAGTTTTACCACATTTTAAATAGGCGAAAATTGAACGTTTCAACAAATTCTCTATCGTAGCATCTCATCAAGCAAAAGCTTTGGAAATTATATACACAATTATTACTGACAATGTGTCTAAATGAGTTTTTAACATTTCAGTGGTGTGACCATATACCTGACCACACAACCATACCGAGTATTTAATGGACATGACAGAAGAAAAAACCGAAGCACAAAAAAAAGGGAAGAAAGTAGAATGAAAATTTACACTACCGTACATTCAAGAGAAAAGAAAATATACATCTTGATAAACATATATTCAGTTTCTAACTAAGAAATAAAAAGCTAAGGTAACAAGATCATATAGAACAGAGTTGCAATTATGGATAAGATTAGAGTTCTTATGGCTGAAAGTACCGCAATCTTGTCTCTTCTTTGGCTGATCTTGTGTTGGAAGCTAGTTAATCCAAAAACTTATTTACAATTCAATTAGATTTTACACTTTGTTTTTGTTTTTCAACTGATTTTTCACCTACTACACAGTAAATGTCAACTGTCAGTTATGCACTGCAGCGTATCTGCATTAATATTGTTCCAGAGAAAAATAGTATTAATAATAAAAGTAGTATTAATAACAATATTAAACAAGTAAGAATCTATTTTGCTGATGCCTATTACCTCTGAAATGTTATAAAGAAACTGCCTCGTGCTGATTGATTCTTGCAGTTATGCGCTAACCATTAGTATTACTTATATTACGGTTCCAGGGGAAACGTAATATTGGTGATAACACAATAATTTAAAAAGAAACCTCACGTTTAATCATTACTGATTAAAATTTTTTCGATTATTGGCCAAAAACCAATACGCAGTTATTAATGAACACTTTTTACATTGTTATATCTTGGGCAATGAAAATTGATCGAATATCAGTAGTAAGTGTCATATTTCATTCAAGCTGAATATCGGCGAATTTCAAACGTGAAACTCGTACTGAATTGGACAACACAATATTTTTGTCACTTTATGAATAGAATTTGTAATAAGATTTTAATCAATGATTTCGGCAAAGAACAGAAAAAAATATTCTATTATGTCTAGAACATATTTCTTGCACATACAACGTCGAATTAATTTCGAAACCACTCTCAAACCTGAAGTAAATCATTCTGCATTTGTTTAATAAATTCAATTTACGATTTGTCCTAGATTACCAGCCATGGATCCACACATTAACATTCATCAGCTGAACCACGGGTTGGCAAAAAAGGGCAATCAATTCGAAGCAGCAAGTTACAAGAAATCTTTTGAGCGTTCTTAAAGATGCATTGATGTGAATAATATCATACAAGACTGCTCACAAAGCCACACTCGCCAATTATTCGAGATTAAGCGATATTACTGAAAGGCACAATCATTAAATGAACGAGCAACGTCATACGAATTGTAATCAAAATCGAGTTACTATTAGTTGTAAATCATTTATTATGCACAAGTTTCATCACGTGTGATGTTGTGAATGAAGTAACTTCATTCATCGATCCCATTTTTGGTGTGCAGAATTTAAATCTCGCTTTGCAAAGGATAAGTATTTTTGGAATGAGATGCTGAGCGGGAACAGTGGGACGAACTTGATCAGGTAATTTTTCATTTATTTTTTTCCGAAATAGAAAATTTTTGATAGAGCTTAGTATTTCGTCAAACATATTTTTTGATATCGTCTTTAAAAAAGAAATGTACATGTACATTTTTAAATAATATTTTCTTAGGGTCATGGGTTAATACTGTCAATTGAAAGTCAACCGGTATGTTGTTTCCTTGATTGTTTTAAGCTTTCTTTACACAACACTTATGACAATATGAATGTGACAGGCTCATGGTAAATTGGCGAGTGTGCAACTGGGAACAATGCAATCTTGTACAAATAATTAATATTGACCAAACAACAGAAAATGACCTCTAGACCAAACGAAACATCACTGAATCATGGGTAAGATCAAAGTGGCCTTCTTTTGCTGCTCTGCCTGTGTAAATATGTAAGATATACAAGCCTGACGTATGATCGCTTAGAATTGATCCACCAGCAGGGTGCAAACCTCTATAGACATTGATTCTTTGCTGGAACGCACCGTTAATCGGAACATCTGTAAACACGGCAATGCCTATAATATCATTCACATATGAATTCCTATACAGGTATGTCAAAGCTTTGTAAATTTACCTGAGCTTGTTTGTTCGGTTCAAGACGCAAAAGACATCCAATTTGTTGTGCCCGCATATGCACAATTCCCGCACACACAAAGTTATCGGGATTCGGATCAATTCCGTCGAGCAGCTGCATTCCAAAGCCTTGCAGCTTTGTACGGACCTGTGCTAAGTCCATCGGTTGTTGAGCCTTAAATATTTTCTGCGAACGTTGCTGATTTGCACTGAAAATTAACGTGGTTATTATATATGAAGTACGAAGGACAAAACTCAACATTTAGTTCTTAAACAATTTTTTAATTTGCTTAAAGACATTCACGTCGTTATTGTGATACTGCTTACCCGCCAAGATTCTTCCACCTCGCAAAGAACGACTCTCCATTCATTTCAGTGGGCTCAAAGAATTTGTTGATGGTAAGTGGTAATTTCATAGTTATTTTCTGAGGCACGTTGTTATACATAAAAGAAATTATCATGCTCGGCGCATCTGGAATGAAAAAATTGAAAAAACAAAAACAAAGTAAGTTGAAACTGATCTTAAGTTTATAGTTTATTGTTAAAAAACGGTTCAATTAAATCACCATTGTAATCGTCAATGCATTCAGCATTAATCATCTGTTGAATTTGCGCCCCTGCTTCCAAGACCATGTCTACTGGTTTAACTTGAACAGATAGTTTAGCCTCGTTCTCCTCCGACCAGGATAATTGTGGGTGAAAATTTTGTAACGCAAATTGCGTCTTATTTCCGTAAAACAATCCAATGCGTCCAAGATTTTGTCTGAATTCAGACTTAACTCCGATTTGAATCAGATCATTTTCGAATAGCACTCCGTTGTTTTTACATACAAATCTATACAAATAAATAGACGTGTTATAAAAAAGAAAGTGACAATGTATACTGATAAATGATACTCAAACTTTCAACGTCTGTAATTACTTCTTAGGGTTATAGGTGTTTTGTGCACCATTCGTAGCACCGACATTGTTTGGTGTGCCACTATATATATCACCAAGAACGTCCAAAAGAACACCAGTGTTGCTTGTCGGCTGAGAAGACGGAGGAGTCGAGAGGCCCAATAAATCTGCTGAACTATTATTGCTGACAGTTGAGACTGATATTGCCGAAGGAGCTTCAGTATGATGGTTTGAATTGGGTGCCGGACTTTTGCTTTCCCTAATTTCATTCTCTGGAACTCGACCTGGTTTCTTTTTTTTCAGCACAGCCAAAATTGACGACTCTCGTTCTGGGAATGCTGGCATTTCTTCTAGAACGGTAGCCTGACGTAGATGGATCAATTCACATATTAATATGCGATAGTTAATAATCTTCAGTGCGCGTTATATTGTTATCACTTACGAGGACATCGGTGGAGGCAATAATGCTCAGCTGTAAGTACTCAGAAGCTCGTTGCTGTAATTCGGCGTCAGCACTGCGTAGATTGCTGTGTTGCTTGAAAACCTCTTGAATTTGACTACGAATTTCAGGGAATAAATTGACAAACTTGATGTAAGTTGAAAGCAGAAGTGCCCGTGTCATCGGGGAGCACAAATGATACTGTAACGAAGAAGGTGAGACAAATATAATGAGTGTAAAAATAATACAGATATTCATACGGCGTCACACTCACTTTGGAATGTAAAAGTTGAAACTGTACTAAAGGAGACGATCTTTGATCACCGGCAATAAGATTCCCAAATTCACCCAATATGTAGCCACCAACTTTGACCATATTTTCATGACATGCCGGAGCCTGTAAAGCCTGTTACACATTGAGAAAATTATTAGTACAATCACAGCAGCATCTTACCAACTAAAATGAAGAGAATTTTCTAATATAGAATTCTTACCTCGAACACAGTTTTAGCAGCATATCCCTGAACGTCATCTCGATTGATAACAATTTGAATAACTCTGTACCAGACCTCCTCAGAAACATAATCACCGGCTATCCTGATTAAATTTAGGATCACATCGACGTACCACGTGTAATCAGTTGCATATTTTTCGGCTAGTATAGCTACTTTCAATACCATTTCTTCTCGGATCGAATAATCCGCAGTTTCTAGGTAATTCAGCATTTCTTGGACAATATCTTCGGCGTTGCTTTTGTCGCACATTGCGTAAAGTAGATCAACTGCTTGTTGTCTAACTGAAACGTCTTTTTCCATTTTCATGGAAAGTATGACAACTTCTTGATGCTTTTTCACAGCTTCGTGAGAAAATTCGGAAGTAGCAAGGTGACACATTGATTCGAGTGCTAAATACCGTAGATTGGTCTCACGATTTGATAAAAATTGACCAAGCTGGTTGCAAGCACGAACCAATAAGTTTGGCTCACTATCATTATGAATAATCAAACTTATCGCCTCAAAAAGAACCGCATTTTTTGCATTAGAATGCTGAACTTTCTTAGATTTTGGCGCCTCCTGAGCTTTGTTCAATATTGTTTCAAGACATTCATTCAGTCTTCCACGTACTCCTGGATCCTCGGCTATAAAAAATAAGTATAGATATCAAACATTGGTTCAACAAAGTTTTATATTAATATACTTATATTTTTTACGTTATCAAAGTTTCTTACCGGGTGGAGTATAATTTTGCAGCAAACGAAGAAGTTTAACAGATAGCCAAGGCGCAGGTACAAAGTAGTAGGTATAGTCCTGCAAATCTGTGTAGCTAGACGTTACAATCTATGGAAGAAAAACTCGTAAGTAGAGCATAATGGCAGAGTGGTCACCATTCATTTATGATTACAGAGTGCCTAGTGAAGAAACTCGAAGTAAATACAACATTACAAGTTTTCCGTGAAAACTTACCCGGCTCAATCTTGAAACAGCAAGACTGACGCAGCCCTTATATTCATCTGGATTTCGTTTAACTAACGCATCAATCAGCGATGCAGCTGCCGTGACAACACCCAGGTGTTGATCATTCAGAAGATGAACTATGCGAGACGTCCACTCTCCACCTGGAACCACCTCTGGTGCTGTCCTCAATAATCTCAAGAGGCAAAGGGCTGCGCTCTGTTTCACAACGTCCATAGTGTCTCTGTGGATTTATGATTTCCCCTCAAAAATTGCAGTACAATTTACTAAAATTACATTTGACATAATAGTTACAAAATGAACTTCACTGTGTTAGTGGGATTCGGATAACAGCGGTCAGTTAATACAACTGCAAATAAACAGGAAATTTGTGAAGTCAACGCTTTGATGTACAAAATTAAAAAGTATATTTGTTCTTGGGTACATTTTATCAAAGCATGTGCGTAACAACTTTAAAAAGTATCTTGATTTGAAATCTACATTGGAAATGCGACTGCTGGAATAACGATGATAGGCAGTAAATTTATCTACCAAAATAAATCCCTGAGCAACAATTAGCGATTTACCACTAATCGACTAATGTAGCAGCAAAAAATTCATTGATCGACATTAGGATTAGATACGAGTACGTCAATTATGGCAGAAGCGGATTCCAAGATTGTAACAAGAATTTTACGTCACCTAATATCCAGTCGCCTAGATCCATTGAGCAATTTAGGGATTATGTAAAAGTGTGAGAAGTGTAGAGAACAGTGAATTGTACTACATCTCGACAACTTACCCTGACACAAGCAGTTTTGGAATTTCATTGCCAAAGGCCTCCGCCATTTCCTTGCTCCCAATGTTGGCGATACATTGTAGAGCAAGATTTACGTGAATTGGATTTCTTGATGCAAGATCATTCTTGATACTTTGAATAATTAATTTAATAAGATCGCTGTTTGTATTTACTAGTACAGATATGAATAGATATCCCTGAAATGAGAAATTTGAATTAATACTTCTTTGCAGAAACGAATGAAATGAATTTTTACGTTTAATGTAACACTGGATTAGAAAATTAGGACTTACAATTTGTTTTTCTGAGTATTTGTTCGACGAAAGAAGGTTTACAGCTTCCATATGACCAAAATCAATATCATGTCCAAGAAGAAATATGAACAGTAACTTGCAAACATATTTTTTCTTCTGATAACCGTCCAGCGTTTTATCGCCTTTAAACTTACTACGGATGTTTGCTAGCTCCTTGTTTATTCTCTTGATCTCTGCCTCCTTGCTCTTGCCTGTCAATTAGATGGTAATAAAGTATTCAAAGCTGAATTGATTCAAATTGAAATATACCTAAGCAGGCACTTATCCTGTGGTCAAGAGATGCGTTCATGTGTGATGTAAGAGAGAAAAGAATCAGGTATAACCACAGAACAGTTTTGATGAATCCCATTGAATTCGTAATAACTTTTAACATCAATTGCTGTACATTTCGTTAGAACTGAAATTACCTTCTTTCTTCCTGAAGTAAATAACTATCCTTTTTTGGGTAAAAACATACTTTATCAAAAAGTATTCAAAGCTTAATTATAGACCAGCTACCAATGGAACGATATAACGTTACTTTATTCTCAACGATATTAGTAATCATAAATTTTTTTTTCTAATTCGTACAAGAGAAGCTATAATTATGGCTACTTCCTTCAGCTTTGTATATGAAATATATGATTGAATAGATTTCTGATAAATCTCATATGCAGGAGGAATAACAGGTTTTTTTTTAGTTTCTGCAGATCAGCATGATACTGCGATATGTTTTATGCCGAAAATGGGTTAAGAAATTTTCACGCTAAATCTTAAGAGTACATTACTCTAATGTCAAGTTATATACCTATTTAAAAATCTCTAGTACGGTCAATGACACATCTAGATGGCTCCTGGCCATTTGGCACGGTATATTACAAATATTGATTCATTTTCCATCACAGCAACTTCCTCAAAGAAGTCACTCTACGTGTAGCAGGAAAAACTGCTGACTATGTAAAAATAAGAAGCAGCACTGACAAACAATTCAAACGGGAAAAGATTTTGAAATCAATTCCTACAGAATCAAGATACGAGAATTTTTAGTACTGGTTATATAAGAATTTTTATACATATTTTACAAAGGTAAGGAAAGTAATAAAATATAATGAAAATGAAGTTAAAAAAAACATTAGGCATACGTCGAAAGATAAATATGCCAGTACACTTAAAACGGCATTATAAATTTATGGAGTAAACATAAATATACTTTCGTTAAAAATTATTCTTTTTTTCAGATAGCTCAATGCCATTAATAACGCGATTATTCTCGGCATAGATGTTGAATGTATATCATAAAATACATATCACAGTAGGTATTACATGTTTGTGAGATGAAGCTACCGGACTATCACATATGGGCCAGTATCACAGAACCGCCCCCATTCCCCCATTCCACAAAAGACTACCATGTATCACCATCAGTCTCAATGGCACACTAATCATTTCATCGACAGAAGAAACGTAATAGCAATTGTGATAAGCGTGTATTCCGGTAAGCGAATGCAGTCCGGTCGTTGAGAATTCAAGACAAAAAAAAAAAAAGTTCTAAGCAAAGATATGAAGAGAATTTGACGCAAGCCCATATTTGTGATCAATTTTCTTTTGAATCTGAGGCTTCAAAGATTTAGTGAATGAGTTTAGTGAATAGGTAACAATGGAACTCACAATTTCTGATGTCTGAAATGAACACGGCGAGACCACGCATGCCATCTCCTCGCACGGCTGGCATCTTTGCCTCCTATTGCTCAGACGACCTAGGATAAAGGTAAACTAGTCATTATCAAGTAGATTGGGGAAGTAGAGTGGAAAGGAAAGGCTAATCTGATATAGCACTGATAAGAGTATTGCATTATTTAAACTTGGGGTTGATTCATAGTTCATAGTCGATAATTTGCTGCCTAGAATACTGTCTGACAATAATCTTCTCAATATGTAGTAATTTTTGATAATTGGCAAGAGAAAACCGACAAATTAATCATGTCTGAAAAATGTGAGTATAAAAAAAATAAGAAACCACTTGTATTAGTTAAAGCGAATTCAATCAATCTTTCAACACTTCTTTGGATTTGCAAACAATCTATACTCAGATACACTGATTTGCTTTTGGCGAAGGCAAGATTACTAATACATATGCGATTCCTACATACAACGCAAGAAGTGTTTCAGCCACGCATGCAGGCGCGTTAAGTCAATGGTAATGATAATATTTATGCATTGTTATCAGCTGACAAAAGGAAGAGTAAAAAAAAAAAAAATGAAGAACAGTAGTAGAGCTGAATTTAAAAACCACCTTGCGCAAAAATCTGTCAACGGCTACTCAAAGTTGTAATAACAATTGGCAATGGTGCCAACGATATAAATAGCGAACCAGATGCTTGCACAATGAAAACTAATGGGCCAAAATATTCCATTTGTTGTTCGTACGCGGTGATCTACTCTAATTGTGATAACAAGCGAGGATTTTGACAGCGGAGTGATTAGCCCCCATTTTGCACACCCCTGGAAATCAAAGATCGGACTTATGTGGTAACTAAACGATTCTGAAAGAGCCTTATTGCGGTATAAGTCATAAGTGAGACGAGAAATCGACGCGACGCGATAATATTCACGGGATAATATCTTCCGCGGGAGGGGGCGTAGTTTTAAAGAATAAATAGTAAAATATTTCGGTGAAACTTCGGCCCGATAGACAGGCCCACCTCCCTTCGCTAATCGCTAATAACATTATTAAATTAACCGGATCACTTACGGTTATATAAATTGATTGCCACGGTTCTACTCACCAATATAACCGAGGGATAACCGTGCGGGTGGCGGAGTCACAGATATATTTACGACGAGAATTACACGCGAATCTGTGACAGGGATTTCGTGGCTGTCGCCATTTGCAACCGCTAAGCTGACGGCTCTAGTCTACGCTAGCTGCTCGGCCCTCGCGTTTCGCTGTGCGGCTCGGGCGCCATTTTATCGGTTCCAGCGCCATCCCGTCGAGCGCCAAATTTGAAATAATATTACAAGATTCCGTGTCATAAGCTCTCTAATTATTCAAGCCACACTTCTGGGAGTTCTCGCAATCCGTGAGATTGAATTTCTAGAGATCCGTTTCCACGTTTTCGACGAAAAAACACACAAATTTCTTCAGACTGATTCTTCATGGAATAAAATTATTCACAAGTAGTTCAAAGATGTCAATTTATTGTCCAATTATTTTATTGTTACAAAAAATTATTAATCATACAACAATGGGCGGGTATTTACAGTATGAATGAGTTTTGTAGATTCAGGAGGAGACGTGTCGTGATTCATTCAACTAGTTTGTTGAATTTTTTCCAGTAACATCTCCAGCCTATCTTTCATGACGGGTTGACCTTTTTTCGTTTTCTTCGACAACTTTTTGTACTTTAATGTTTTTTCTTCCCTATATTTTTTCAGGGCTTCGATTTTTTCTTCTTTTTTACGTTGAGCTTCTTCTCTTCTGTTCTTTTTTTCTTCCTTTTTTTTCAAATATTCAATCTTAGCCGCGTGAAAGGCATTTTCTTTGGGTTGCGGATTGCTGAAATAAGATGGAATAGTGCACGTATAAATAACAAAGTGTCAATATAAAAAAAAAATTGAAATAAATTATGTCAAAACTATACCTAGTCTCTGTTTCGTTGTCTTTTGATTCCGTCTTGATATGTGCTGCGTTCTTTTTATCTTTTTGCACATCTTTGTAATACCGTCTGAGAACAGCCTTCTTTCTGCGATCCTCCCATTGGTCAACTGGAATATCATTAAAAATTTAGCCCAGGCTTATATGCCACTATGAGAGACATTGTTTCAAGTCACCTTTGTATTTGTTGCTATACTTTTTCAACCTGTAGGTTTTTTTGTCGAACGGTTTCTTAGTTTGCTCATTATTCTCGCCCTTCTTATTTTTCGTTACTTTATTCCCACCCAAATCTTTCTTGTTGTTCTTCATTATCCACAATTAATCAATCACTGACGACTGACAATAGCAATCAGTTCCAATAGGTTAGAAACCACCAGACATAAGACGAGTGAAATGTGATATCGGGCACGAGGTTCTGGTTGAAGTTCAGCATAGAGTATAGAGTGCAGCACTATCGGAATTCACGAAATCAAACTTGAATCGAACAGACTTGAAATACCCTGAAACACCGGGGTGCAGATTTAGTTGCCATTCAACAGGCGCTAATTTGTCATATTAACCATCGATTCAGCGAAGGAAATTTTCGGGGTGCGGTGAGTTCAGAAAGTAGAACAAGATAAGATAGAACTTGAACAAATTACTTGCTGCAATGGGTGAAGTATAAGTATGTACACAACAAATATGTGTATGTATTTAACTGTTACATAGATCCAAACAGAAAGTAAGTGTGTGACGAATAAAGTGAGATGTTTCATGTGCAGCTGCATCTTGCATTTAAACATCAGAAAATATAAAATTATACAGGAATAACTCCATATTGAGTATATTTTTAATAAATTTTCAACCTCTGGACAATGCGGGTAAATTGCATGTATCCACTTTATTCTTTAAATTGAATTATCTTACACGGAGAAATGTTGTATGATAGTTATAATGTAATGCATATACGAATAATAGTCATCGACTAATCTGAATTAACGTGCCAAATTTAAATTTAGCTTCAGGTAAACTGCCAAAATTAAGCGTTGCTAATACCTAACCAACAACAGCGTTACAAAACGATCAAGAGGGTGAATCGCGAGCATCGTCGATTAGGTACTCGTTCAAAAATTCGCGGAATGTATATTCGCAGTTGTGCGACGTTCGTAAACACGCGTTTCGATAGCCATAGGAGTAAGTAGTGAACGAGATAGTATAGATGAGGTGTTCGCGATTGTCTGTCCCGCATTCAGAACGTCAAATTACAGGGGCGCGAAAATATCCGCAATTTAATATCCCTGCTTTTCATAATTTGTCGATAAGCAGAATTAGAATTTAGACGTTATTAATCTCGACCAGAATGAATAACAAGCAATAAATTATCTAATCACGACTAATCATTCGTCATGAGCACCGAGATGTGGCTCCATTCCATCTTTGAGCGGTGATTGGCGCAGATTTCTGTCATTCTATATGCCGTAGCGTAGGTGTTAAACGTGTCAAAAGGCAGGAGATCAGCAGTTTAGGCGGATTTCGGCTGCCGAAGTGGAGTTAAAACACCCTATATATATATATATACACAGACGAGGAAACACATGCAGCCCAAAGTGCAGTTTGACCTGTTTGACCCGCACGAATTTTGACGTCCACCGTAAAATATGTTGAACGTTTCTGGTTCGGTAAAATTTATCTAGTATTTTCAATTTACGAGAATTATATTCCTCCGGATAGATATCAATTTTCACGTTACAATCGGTTCTATAATGCCGGCAAGTCGTTTGGACGCGGTCTACAGGAGTCTTTTGCTCACAAAATTCTTTACCAAGGGCTGGGGAAAACCGGAAAATTTAAAAAGGTATATATTCAAAGTCCCTGAAATTTACTCACCTTACTTTCTGTTACGACCTGTTTTTAATTTCTTTCTTTTTTACTTACAGGATATTTGAGTTCCGAAAAATTGTTGCAAATCGAGAAGCTTGCTGCAATCTCATACCCACCAATTATCCCGTAACGATAACGAAGGTAACGTAATTAGTATTTTTACAATATTTCAGATCATACTTTACCCAAAATCTGTTTCATAACTATCAAATTTTCTCATTGACAAAAAAACTTTCGTTGACTTCAAAATGGAAAAAGAGGTAAGGAGCACTCTGCATTCACCAATGTTAATTTTCAAAATATAACCTCAAATAATCAGGATGAAGAATGGTCAGACTGTCACATTTTGGAGGGTTCGTTCCAGTCACCTTTTGACCAAAATCTTCCAGGCCTCATGCCGGAAGAGACGCGAACTGCTCACTTTCAGGTTGTTTTGCCACGCAAGTGGGAATCCCAGCAAGTCAAACCCATTTGCTTGCATTTGGCCGGAACAGGGGATCACGTAAGTTTAACCGAACAGCATGGCTGCAGTTGCGAGAACTTTTCTCTAACTTTTAAATTTGTCTTTTAAGTTCTACTGGCGCCGTCGCAACCTGATTGCTCGCCCTCTGCTCAAGGAAGCTGGGATCGGTGCAATTCTACTTGAAAATCCATTCTACGGTCTCAGAAAGCCCAAGGATCAGATGTAAGAACCTCCTGTAAAATGTGTACTGATAATTTTCATTCATAAATATGTTATCTGTTGATAGACGTTCGAGCTTGCACAATGTCTCAGACATTTTTGTAATGGGTGGTTGCTTAATAATGGAATCTATAGTACTGTTAAACTGGTGCGAACAGCAAGGCTTTGGACCATTAGGGCTTACCGGACTATCAATGGGTGGTCACGTTAGTAGTTTACATGTATTTATGAAAGTTTTCGATGCTTTTTGAATGATTCTATTAATTTTTATTACCTCAGTATCACGCTTGCTATTACTATTAACTAAATTAACATTGTTTATCAACCTTCTCAGTGCGTAGTAAAATCTATAAAAGACGACGAAGCAATCAGAAACAAAAATATTGTACTTAATCAGGAGGCACCACAGCAAAATCAAGTTCCCACCGAGATGGTTGATAGATTATGATAAAACTCTTTTGAAATAAAATCCTTGTCATATCCCAGCCAATGCTTAAAGCATGAAAGCATCGGGTGGCTAGTATTTATTTCTAACAGACGACGGAAAAATGTATAGATGGCCTCTCTAGCAGCAACAAATTGGCCAAAGCCAATCCCTCTGGTTCCCTGCCTTTCATGGTCTACCGCATCGCCTGTTTTCACTGAAGGAGTCATGAGCGCATCCATTAATTGGCATCTCCTTGAGTCCCAGTACTTTGCAGACGAAGTCTACCAGAATGATTTAGCAAAAATGGTCAAAGTCGTCACGCAGGACGTAAGCTTCAATTCTTTATCTGAATAATTTTTCATGCAAAATTCAAAACAAAACTTTTCAAGCTGAAGTAGTTGTTATTGAATGCAAAATAAAGTGGAATGTATAACGGTTTAAGAAATACTGATTTTAGGACGCATTCTTGGCGGGACAACACTTCGCGAAACATTATCCAGAGAGTATGAACAGGATGGACAAACTGAAGAAGGAGGCAACCGACTCCGATCGAGTCGTAACTGCCGATTCGAAAACAGAACAAAAGATGTCAGGTGATAAGCTGTCACGAGGAGCACACAGTCTCACCGACGTTCAAAACAACAAAAACAGTACTGACCTCAGTATCGACAATAATAATGATCATTTTAAAGATAACACAGACAATAGTAAAGATAAGACTAAAGATACTGTTGTCGACCAGGCAAGAATCGATATGGAGAAAGCGGATGCATTAGTGTTCCCCTTTAACCTTATTACTAGCAAATTGAAACTCTCTGACAGTGATATTTTGAAAGGTGAGTTGGGTAATTTCTATGCTTTTGTAGTCAGGCATCCCATTCCGCCATCCTCTGTACATCTGCTGAAACAATTACTGAACCCCTAGGTAAGCCTACGCATCATGATAAATCTTGACTCCTTTTTTACTTGGAAGACAAAAACTTGACAAGAACAGACAATTGATCATGATTATTTTTCAATGAATTCTCGTTGCTTTTGTCTTATACTTTACGTTATCTCAGCATGTCTTGTGCAAAGAAAAACTAACAATTTCAAGCTAATTAAACCCCTGCGACCTCCTAAATTTATGTAACAGTACCTGTCATTTCCCGTCCTGCCTGGTAAACGTTGATTTTCAATTGCTCTGAGCCAATCCGAGGATGAGAACATTTATGAATAACAACTCCGTTTTAGCTTGTATTGAATTGAGAATTTCCTGTACAACTTCCTCGGGCTGAATCAGCTAAGCAAGAATCAGCAAACGCTTCTATCAAGGTAGTGTTGAATCAGTGTTATGTGTCGTTAATGGGGACCTTTTTGGAGCAGGAGTGTGCGCGTTACCCGTCACAAAACATCCGCTACTTTCAGACAGCAAGTGGAGGGAACGAGAAGCCTTGCAGTTCATGCGTGGCGTGATGGACGAATGTACTCATCTCAAGAATTTCGAGGTTCCGGTTGATACGGAACTTATAATCGCAGTATGCGCTCGAGATGATGCTTATGTGCCCCGGGAAGGCTGTATGGGTCTTGAACAAATCTGGCCTGGAGCCGAAATACGGTTCATTGATGCTGGTCACGTTTCAGCATATCTTCTTCACCAAAAACTATTCAGGTACTTAGTCTGAAATGGAACAGTATTTATATTCTATCATACACATTTTTCGATCTGTTTTCTCTCCTACATTTATTTCACATAGGAGATTGTAGTGATCCTACAGGAAGATTTTGTGAACTTTGTTTTTCAATTCACACTTAGTTTTTCTGACTTTTTTTCACTAAATAGTAAAAAGTTCGCTACTTTACGGCGTAACTGTGCATATGATGAAATGAAAACATACACAATTACTATCGAAGAATAAAGAAGGTAAAAGTAGATTTATTTCGTTTAAAAGATCAATTAATATTTGAATAATTATAAATAAATCTACTGTCCAATGGTTATTAATTAGGTTCTCATCGTTATTTGTAGGTCAACAATCGTCGAGGCCTTCACAAGATATACGAAAAAATATCCAGTAAACAAGAGTTGACAAGCGGCATATGAGTAAATGAGGGACGCAGCTTACTCAGTGGTTCTGCGCTTCATTCTCATACGACCCATTAATTAGATTTAATTAATTGTTTGAATATAGAGGTTTGGAAGCTTCGACATGCCTCACGATTACAATTTATTAATCGTTGACATCATAGCGATAAATTCTCGTTGTTGTTCAATTTCGAATGTTTGTCAGCTTATAAAATTCACCAAGCAGTGGTATAATATGTCCGAATCAATTGTCTAACAATTTATCCTGTAAATAAGGATCGTCTGAACGCGTTGATAATAACGTATTATAATCGTTTTGAAAGTTTGAGAGTCTGACTAGTGATTTTAAACAGAAAACATTTGCACTTGCTTTAGCTGTCCTCTTGTATATAATATACACAAAGTATGAGGTCATTTTTTCATGGATAACTACTTCTGTAATATATGTATTCAGATAATGTACAATATTTATATACAGTTTATAGAATTGTAAACACAGATATACATATTTTTCTATAAAATCGTTATACAATTTACCGGTCTACACAATACATATATTATATAATAATATGTATATATTTATTCATATGTGTACATAATATAATATATGCAGTCGTATGGTATGCATATATATATATATGTGATACATCTATAACATGTGTACACATGTGATAGATGTATCATACGACTTACACAACTGCCTGAATAAATACGTTGCATAACGATAAAAAAAACGAAGTAATTTTGCAATTTATGTTCTTACACAGTCAAAATTCGCGCGAAGGATTCTGCCAAGACACGCAGCGCCTCTAGCGGAATTCATCGGTAATTTTGATCGTTGCCTTGAAAAGTTGGCAGGAAGAACGTGGCGATAGCAGCGCCAGAAAGTGGCGGTATTAGCGGCCGCCGGTTAAACCAATATGCACAGCCTTCTAATATCAGGAATAATTATTTCAGCTCGCTCAAAGGCCAAGATTCAGCGTCGGCCACATGTGTTTGTGGTTCAGCATTCGTAGTAAAAGAAGACTTTAAAATGTTCCGTGTTCTCGTAATCCGCAAGGATACGACGAAATCTTTAGAGGGATAAATTATCGGAAGTAAAAATTGACGGACAGGAATATAATTCGACGAAGTGCGGGTATTTTTTTTTTTCGCCTGATATAAAATTATCTCCGCGTTATAAAGGTGCTGTCTGCTAGCCAGGGCCTGCAGCTAAGTCGGAAAAGGATATACAACACCGTTGGGGGATATTCAAATATCACAGCCATCACGAGCTCTTCTTAATTTACAGCTTTCGCCGCGACGAACGTTCGATCACCGTGATATCAGCCCCTGAGTTTCACCCTTGAAAATTGACCAGTTTATCGATATTTGCCAAGTCAGCGCCGCGTGCTAGCCGGGAGCAAACGCGAGTCCCGCATGCGGCCAGCCACGCGCTCGTTCTCTCGGCTCTCGCCTGCGTTAAGCATGGACTGAAGTGCGGCGCATATCTGGTAATTGGTCGAATACATTCGTCGCTGAATCCGACCCGCTGAAATTCATCGCCGATCACAATTCACCCCGTAAGTGATCAGATGTCCCCTATTTAATGGTTGAATGAATTCTGGAGCGGAAAGTATCCTCCGCCTCGTGTTTTTCTATCGCCGAGTGAATCCAATATGGCGGCAAAGGTGGCTCCGAGCACGCAAGGCGGCAGCGGCGGGGCCAGAGAGACGAACGAGGGCCAAGGCATCTCTTACGCCAGTGTGCTCAACCCGAAAAACAACGACAACAACAAGGAGAACATAAACGATGCGCCCCAGGCTTCCGGGAAGGACCGGATGTCCGCCGAAACCTCATCGGCGGTCGTCCAGCGGGGTAAATCATACCAGAAATCGACGAGGAGATACAGTTCGCACTACGGTAGGCCGGAGAGGAACTTCCAGAACACGACCTCCAGGTCGAGCCAGAACGTGGTCGAGGTTGCTTCGGAGGCGGAGGAAGCCAAGCCTCTGAACAACGGAGAGGCGGAGAGCGACAGCGAGTTTCAAACCGTCGCTCCGAAGAGCGCACGCAGAAAAGAAAAACACAGGGAGCATCGAGAGCACCACGACCACAGGGATCGGTATCATCACAGAGAAAGGTATCATCCCAGAACTCAGCACGGCGATGCTGTCGAAGAGCGAGGGCATAAGGAGAGAGGCGAGCGGAGCGAAAAGAGCACCGCCGAACACTCTCTCGCCAAAGATCTATCCAAGGATAGAGACGAGGCTGGTACAGAGCCGGAAACTGACGCCGAACCCGTTAAGTACGTCGAGGCTCCAATACCCATCGTCAATCCATGGATGAAGAGCAAAGCCACAGGCGGCAATCGACCTCAGCCATCCTTACCTCAGGCTGTGACCGTCCCAGCTCCAGTTCCTACAGAAAAGCAAGTCGAAAAACCGTCGGTTGCGGAGAGAGAGAAAAGGGTGCTTCAGCCGCAGCAGCAGAGAGGGAAAATTGGTAAGTTTTAGATGAAATGATTTTGTCACGGTAACGCAGCTCAACTTAAAATTGCTAAATTTGAATGCAACGGTGATTTTTTAATAGATTTTGAATGTTTGTTCCATGTTAACGGGATATTGTTTCAATGAAAATCAGCTTTACCGATTCTGGTTACAAATTTGCTTTGTTCAAACACCTTTTAACGAATATGGATTCTGAGTCTCAAAGATTCGAGGCATTGCGATAGCTTCTTTTGCAAAGTCCAGACGCTGGTGCTTTGACTATTTGCAATACTGCTCCATCATTTGTTTACTATTGAATACTACGTGCTATTCATGAATCAGCTTGTGCAGTCGCTGCATTTTAGAATCACTGTCAATAAACTGTCGCTAATGTGTTTGATTGGCAAAAATTTTTATCTCGTACTACTCCGTTCATTCTCAATGGTAGGATTCAATGTTTGAAGATTTTCACGACTACATCGATATCCAATGATCCGTAAAGTCCTGGAAATATTCCAAGAATACAACTTTTTTTTGTCTTTCAACTTTGTGTTTCTAAACACACATATATATACATCCGAAGGCTACCTTGATTTTTTCGTTCAAGCTGATTATTAATTCCTGCTTACAAAGGATCATATATAGTCGAAAAAATCAGTCCTCTGCTTTATTGAATGAAAAATTTTATACTATATATACTATATATACTATATATGTGTGTGTGCATGTGTAGTAAATCTAATTGGTTGAACACATGGCAAAAGGTACGATTAGCAGCGTGTTGAAGAACGTGTTAACACTTGTTGCCTAACACCGTTTCGGCGTCGTCATCGTTCTTTTTTTTACTATTGAAAAATATCATTACTGCAGGATAGATACGATAATCGAAACGATCTTATTGCTCGGTTATGTATGTATGTATGTACATACGTACCTACCTACCTACCTACACTTCTCGATAAATTTTTTTTGTTTTTTTTTTCACATTTATCCTTATTCTCATTTATTAGCTACTGCGGCGTGCGTTTATCCTCGATTATTACGTTGCTAAGTTACATCGATCTATAACTGCCAATCACATCATGGGTGGGTGGTTACACTTTATATCTCTCCCAGCTATCCGCTGTTATATGGAGCAGGTTTTCGTCCAACTCTCACTTTCGGACGATATCACTTCGTGCTCGAATCCCCCTGTCCTCCCTTCTCTTAACATGCTTACTTACTTACTTACTTACTTACTTACTTACTTAAGGAGGTTTGCCAATTACGTGGTTTAAAACTCCGGACGTCATATCATGATGCAGAGTGTATTTTCAATACACCTTGTACATGCATTATGGTGTACTCTACAATCACGTTTAACGAATTCTCGCACAATTCATCTCGTTGAAATAAAAAATTTCTTCGTTTTCAGTATTGTTTTTACGCACATGCATGTGAAATTAATATACAAGCTCATATGTTTAATAATGCTGCTTGGGAATTGTGCGTGTGTGTGTGTGTTTGTTGTTGCTACGCTTTTTTTTTTGTGTTTCTGTGTTTTCTTGATGGTACTTTATAACGCTTCAGGAATTTATAATAGGAAGTGATGTAAAATGATATTTTATTCGATGTCGAAAATTTACGCATAAATACGTAACAATAATAATGATAATTGATGATACTAATACGGATAGAAAGAATATCGGATTCAGACGAGAAGAATGAAGTTACTTAGCCGTCCGTCGTCTTTTTGTTCGAAAAATACAGAGCGACGATATTAATCATTATCATCGTCATTATTATTATCATTATTATTATTATCATCATTATTATATTTCTTCCGCCAAGATTAATTTGTCCCGAATTTATCTCTCGACAACGGCTTTTCTTCTCTTTATCGACAATCTAGATCAATTAATTAATCATAAAATAAAAATCTATCAGATGAAAAACGTCAAAAGTTGCGATTAAAGAAGGTTTCTTCGTCTCGTCGTTGTCGTCGTCATCGACATAAAAGAAAAAAAAAAATGATCTGTAATAAGAACCACGAAAAAACGAAGAAAACGTGCTTTTCACCCCCATAATAAATAGTTCTCCTCTCCCTCTCATTTCCGGCAAACGTAAGTTGAAAAGGTTTCCTCGATTCTCGAAATTAGTTAGTAACGTTTAAATTGTCGTTTCTTTCACAGCTGTAGGGTTGTCGGTAATTTATTAAACCGTAACGAAGCATAACGTTGTGGTTAAATTTTGAAAATTCAACCTCTTTCGAAAAGCATTCTGAAATTGCAAAGTAATGATTTTTTCGGATTTTTTTATTTCAATGTCTTTTTGTACGTCAGCGTTACTAACTCTTCGAATCTCATGAAACTACGAGGCTAAAGTTAGTAACGTTAACGTAACGAAACGTGGATGGTAGACAAGTTTATAGAGTGACTTTATTAGAGCAATTAAGTTTTCAAATATGAATCCGGTTTGCCTTGTTACGATTTTATGTACTGAATTTCAGACATTCCTGCGATTGTGAAAAATAAGGATTTTCCGAATCGTTATAATGATTATAATAACGTTACTAACTTTTTCATTCAGTCTCATATTAAACTCAACTCGCAGATTTTATCTTAGCCCCGTTGCATTCACGCAGTGCGTAAGCATATTTCCGCATCTGCTTCTCGTCTCTTGTAATCCAACAGCAGTAGCGAGTCTTCGTCTCGAATGTCGTTGCCCTCCTCGTCGTCATCTTCGTCACCTGTTGCATAGTCCCATTACTGCACCTCCGCATATACGTATCGTTACGAGATGAGCATCACATCGCATGCAACGTGCGTTGAATGCGACGAAGTATGCATAACGTGTATTATTTTTTATGACTCGGCGCGTATGATCGATTCACGATCTCCCCGAATCTATGCGCGATCAATTTATAAGCGAATGGAGAAGTTTTTTTTTTTTTTTTTTTTTTTTTACTTTTTTTTTTTACTTTTTTCTCAATCCCGCTTCTAGACCGTTTCTCTCTATAATAATACTCGAAAGAATCGTTGTCTTATCAACGTGACCGAGTACGATAACGGATACGACGTACACGTGTTTGCACCAAATATCACATTATACGATTATAATACATGTCGTAATACGTCCAAAGTTGCAGGTTGACATTTTTTTTTTTTTTTTTTTTTTACACCGTCCGTCAATTAATAAATTAACTTTCGCCAATATACATTCGAATGTCTATATCCTGTACACTTTTTTTTATTTCCTTCTCTTTTCTTTTCGACTTGCTCTACCGATAGGTAGATTAAATTTTCAATCAAATTTAATTCTTCGATAATATATACCTCTACGTCTCCTCACGCTGTTTGATTGTAAAAGAAATTTTTCTTGTCGATTCGTATCTTTTTATTTTCCCCGAGATATCTTCTCTCTCGCTCTCTCTCTCTCTCTCTCTCTCTCTCTCTCTCTCTTTATCCGTCTCTCATTTATTTATTTTTTAACAATTGAACGCCGGGGTAGATTGTTTGGCAAAGTGCAATGGTAAACAATGTTGTTTACTTGTCCCACTGAGCGGACGAACACCGACACATTTCTTTTTCATTCTCCGCCGTACGCACGCACGCCGCCGCATTCTATTTCGACGAGACCTTTCGCGCGTTGTGTTTTATTTCTCCTCTCCGGCTCTCTTACGTGTTCATTACGTAATTCGCAATCAACGACAGTCGCTGTCGATTCTACCACGCTGTCGTCCATGCGCGGAACGCTATATATCACATGTGTGTCTTAGCATTGAAGTTTTTTTATTTAAACAAAAAAAAAAAAAAAACTTGTACATATATTAATTTATTTTGTTATTTTTTTTTTCTTCTTCTTTTAATGTAAGAATTTAAAAAAAAGGAGAAAAATATCATCGTCAATTTTTATCCATTCCTTTGAAGAAAAGAAAATCTGAAAACTTTTCGCTTGGCTGGTATAATGATTCACCTGTATGACTGAATTTCAAATTATCGAAAACCTTAAGGTTTGATATTTTAGTATCGTAAATATGCCTGCTGGATTAATAAAAAAAAAAACAAAAAAAAAAAAACGTACGTACCAGTTGCGTACTATCGTTAATTCGTCGATTCAATTTATTCATGTCAGGTTTGTACACGTGAGAGCGAGAGAGAAATACATCGAAGAACACTCTGCCGTCACTATACTGTTGTTTTCGGTAGATTATGCGTATTTGAATTTGGTGTAAAGGAATATATATATAAATGTATACGTACAACATTCACGGGCGCGATGAAGAATAATAAATAATTATTGCACTAGCGCGTCATGTACTCAACATTCGTGCATATGTTATCAATATAGCTCGTAATATATTTCAAATTATTCAACTTCCTAGTAGGACTACATATGTATTAATGAAATTTCAACGATGCAGTAAGTATTAAAACGTCACTGTTATACCTATATGCGGTCTATTTAACCAACATGGTATAATAATAATGATAAAAACAACAACAACAATGATAATAATGATAATAATGCAATACAGAAAGTTAATTTCAATTGCAGGTGCTAACCACCACCTACACCTTCTCCTTCTCTCGTCTTATATTATACGCTTTTGTCCTCAACCTCTACCTTGATTAATCATTGCGGTGTGGTTGTAGCAGGTATCGTTATAAAGAGGCTTCAAACCGCGCGTAATTTTTCATCCCAGTCAATACCTACGTGCGTAATCGGGCTGAAAGCGTTTAATCTATATTTGATTATCGCATATTTACATACCTCTAAGTGCAAAACGAGCTCGATGATAAAGGAATGGAATTTCTGTACATACGACGACGGTGCTTAAAATCATTTATTTTCTCTTACTTCTCTATTTAATATAAATTATAGAATTAATTGTAAATAGTTGTCATAATAAAATCTCGTCAATGATCGTCGACGATTTATTCCTTTCACTAAATTATTGTATCCATCAGCATATATATAATATACGACGTGCGGTACAAGTATAATGCTCACGATCATCTTTATTAACTTACTACTTCCGGCCGGTCGGCTGGTCGGTCGAACGGACGATACAACAACAACACAACAACAATAACAACTCGCGACAAACGTCGACCGTCATTGTAACGTAGTTTTGGCAATTACCCGTTACATATTCTTATTAAACTTTTGAGAACGCTGAAATTGCTTCCCTTAGATTGAATTTAAGTCTCTGTGGTTTTTTTCTATTTTGCTGGACAGAAATTGTACTTTTGCTCCGCTTCTGCGTGGAAAAATTCTGTTGTGAATTCGCAAAGATTTTCCAAATTTTTTTTCATACAATAGTAGTTATAACCAAACGCGTAGCTCTAAAAACAACAACGACAACAACAATAATAATAATAATTAGAAATCGCCCGAAAGTGCAGCTGATAAAAATGTATAAATGATCGTCGTCCGCACACCTGTGTAATAAATACGTGACAAAACAAAAGAAAAAGAAAAAGAAACAAACGTACAATATACCGTGACATTATTGTTTTTATCGATATTTTTTGAGATGAAAAGAAAAAGAAGAAAAAATCAATCAATGTCAAGATTGTGCAACAGTTATCGTAATATTATTACCGATAGTAATTAAGATTTCACGTAATTCGCTCACGTACTCATATTATTATATTAGAAGCTATTTAACTAGTAAAGGGATTTATCGACGTTTTTATTTCCTTATCTTTGAAATCGGCTTGTCATAGATATGATGATACCTTATATGTTTTAGAGCGGTATTTTATGTACATACACGATATACATCACGTGTTATATTTGATCATTGCAATTCCTTCGTCACGCAGCTTACATACATGTGCATTATTATTATTATTATTATTATTATTATTATTATTATTTATCATCACCCATTGATTAAAAAATTGTTTGAATATTCAACTCCGTTTAATATAGTACGAATGACGATTCTAAGGAAATTGAATGAAAAAAATATATGTAAATGAAATAAATTTTCAAAATACCTAGAATAAAACACGATATTTCAAAGCGGTTATAAATTTCACTACAGTTCAATTTATCACTTGATCACGTTTTGTTGTTTGACGTAATTCGCCTCCGGTGTTCAGACCATTGCTGTTCGAGATATGATGGAGCGAGCTTATCTCGTTTTATAGGCATATGCGTGTACCTGTAACTTGCAAGTTGTAGCCTGCATGTTGAAATAAAATTGATTATTGTTAATATTCCACCGTGATGATTTTTTTTTTCTACATTTTCCACTCGCTATTTTATGTATGATCAACGAATAATTCTGCTGCGTTGTCTACATATATGTATACATGTATATATAATAATATTAAAATTATGAACGCAATACATGCCGGCATGCAATGTTCACCGCGCATCTTTTCTATTTTCTATTATCTATAAGCGTGTCAAATCTAGCCTTAAAACTTTGTCAGCTATCGGTTTTATTATACGACGAACGCGATGTATTTCAGTCTCATATTCCTCTCAGACACATCAACGGTGCAGTAGAACTATTGCGAGACATCGGTTCAAACTTGAGTTTTCGCCAAGAATTTAGAGCCTCGTGCAGTAGCAACAGCAGTAGCAGCAAGAGAAATTATTATTATCTCGATTATTATACATATACGACAGTTTATCGTCGGATCGGTTTTTTATTTTTTGTTTTTCTATTCCCCATATTTCTCACCGCAGCTGGGCAAACTTTGTGTACGTGTAACGTATATTCGTGAGGTAAACGCAATTGTGAGAGTTTGGAAAAAAAGAAAAGGAAACGTGTACGTACAATGAGACAGTTTTTCAGGGGGGAAAAAAAAAACAGAAGACAGTTTAAGAGTGGTCATAAGAGAAGAGAAGAGAAAAGAATAGAATAACAAATTATTTTATCTCGCCGGAAATGTGAAAAATCTGTAATCAGTTGATTAAGGGGGATAGAAATTCACAAGATTAGATTCAGATAAACTATCAATTATTTACACAAATGCCGAGCTACCGTTGCATATTCTTTGGCACGCGAATTAGCCGCATGTGATTGGCTCTAATGTGCGTAATATGTACACATATATATAGAGAAGTTTCATTTAATTTTATTTTTTATTATATATATTTAAGTACTAAAAAATTGTACACGTTAAATGGGTATCGTTTTCACAAGGTTTTAAAATATTACCGTTGCGGAATTTGCAAGATTACGCGATACAAAACAATACGTGATTGTATTTAAGGTAATTGAATGTTGTTGTTGTTTTCCGATTCAGTTCATTAAATTTTTTTCCATTCAGAGAAAGCATTAGCTTTCCGAATTATCGTATTAGTTAAAAATAACTAAAGTAATTAAGCGCTCTGTGAAGTGATGACTTACTTACTATTTTCTACTATACGAATGTGTAGTTTGTATATTAGGGTATTTTAGAAAAAATAATTGACGATTTTTGAATATTGAATTATAACTATTTTGTGAGATTGAATTAATAGTGAAAAAGTCTTGAGATGTAACACTTCTCATACATTAACTGGAGGTCTTATTTGTGACGTGAATTGATATTATGATTGATGTAAGCAGAAGGAACGATTAAAAAGAAAATTTTTGAATCATTCACGGTACTTTATGAATTTTAAAAAAATTGATAAAAGTGAAAAATCCAACCTTCTTCATAACTTAGAAGACTCGTGTTTTGACAGAATCAGAGGGTGTCATGGTGGAAAATAGCAAATAATTTTTTTCCGAAACACTTTAATATATATATGACATCCGTTTAATATCTATCTGCGTTTGTAAATTCCCCCTGCAATCTGGCAGGCGAAGAAGGAAAGACGAGGCGCGGTTCGCAGAGTCGTCGTCGTCGTCTTCGTCGTTGTTTTACACGTCGACTCACTTTTGAGCTCTCAGTACAACGCTGGGCTCGCATGGCAACGGGTGGTGATGCCAAGTCTGATCTGAGACGTATACCGAATATTTCGAGTTACTTTATTTATCGCTTCTTTCAATTTGAAAAAAAAAAAAAAAAAAAATTTTTTTTCCAAATTATCATCATCATTCATATTTTTTATAGCTGCTGTTAAACTTACTGCGTTTTTTCATTAATTTACATATACATAAATATATATATTGCGAACTTTATAGAAGCGTGTAAACTATATCCTTGAACTTTCAAATGGTTTGAAATTATTTTTACTAATCGGTCGAGAAAAGTAAAATGAATAAATTGACATTTTAAAAAATTGATATTTTTGATACTGTCATCCTCGCGGTTTAGATATCGTACTTTGTTGTTGTTGTTTTTGTTGTTGTTATAATTATTATTGTTGTTTTCGTTGTACTCGCGGTAATTAGACTGCACCACCTACGCCTGTGTGACTATGCCCGAGATATTTTAGTGAAGGAACTTCCGTAATAAACTGATGATAATTTGTGTGGCAAATAGGTGCTGTGTATGTGTTCTCGTGCAGATATTGTTGTTCGAGCAGTGTTCTACTGAGTAAAAGTGGAAATAACCGATTATGTTATCGGAATAAGAGGCATAATGAAATTTAATGAGAACGACATCGTGTCTGCACGTGAGTTTCCGCATTTGTTGTAATCTAATTGTAATATCAAGTCTCCAGTTGATGTTTTAGAAGTGTATCTGGAGACTTTTTTATTATTAATTCAAACTTATGAAATAGTTCTAATTTAATATGAACTTCTAATTTACGAGAATAAGATTGCCGGATGATATATTGTTGTAGTATGGATCCTGATCTTTGGGTTGAATATAAATGTCAGGAAAGAAATGATAATAATTGAAGCGAGATGAAGAGTTAAATACAAAATAATGTTGAAAAAAGTAAAAAATCAAATCAGCACGATACTCATCTTTTCACAGAATCTTCTTTTTTAACTTTCCTTTAAATTTTTTTTTTCATTGGAACAGCATAATATTCGTACTTTGTTTTTGCAATGTTTTACGTATTGTAAATCAATCATTTCGATCAAATTCGTCTTGCAACAGGTCTCACGCCAAATGGTTGCCGGTATTTAAAACTATATTATTCCACGATTCCGGTTTACAATTAGGCTCTTATTGTTACAAACTGTGGCGATGTGAATTATCGATCAAATCATTTTAGTATATGCTGTAAAGAAATTGTTTTCGATTACGTCCAATTATACGCGCACGTCAAGTATACTTGAAATTTATTATGCATATGCAATTGAACGGATTTTTTTTTTTTTTTTATACATGAATTTTCTGTATCCAAAAGTCTTGTAGGTAAATTATAGTAAATTATAGTTAATTCTGTTATCAGTAATTTTAATTGTTGGTATGAAAGATCTTTTAATAATTTCAAATGATCAAGGAGGAAAAAATCAGTTAATAATTATTATTTTCAAATGACGTAAGTATAATATATAATATTATAATCGTTATATGTCACATCAGCTGCTGCTGCAGCGGTGCGCTTTTACTTTCTTTAAGTTATATAAAGGTGTTTAAAATAATATGCAAGCAGACATCTGCTAAATGTGAAATAATTATTACCACGATTCTCTTACGAATCCTGACATTTGTCTGTAACGATATTTACCTTCATTTTTTTTTTCTCTCTTTTCCCAAAGACAGTTCATACTGTAGCGATGAAATCCTTGAAAGTTATTTATTTAATCAAGAGTTTAGAAATACGTCCAAGTAAAAGTTAATAGCAGTTCGTTAATTTTTATGGATCTCTGCATGCGCTAGGCGACATCATATTTCTAGCCTCATTTATATAATTCCTACGTTATATTATATGCAACAAAAAACATCAGCTGATCACCGTCTGTGCTAATAAATTATACGAATTTTCGTAATAAGGATAATTCGAACCTTATGCAAGATTTATATCATTGTTAATAAACGTAGTTCAACGACCGAACTCGATGCGAGATGTACAGATTAGTTAGTTGGAATGTCGGTTATTACGTGGAGACCTAATTTCAAAGTCATCCCAGACTTTGGCACTTTCTCAAAACTCTGTCCGCTGCTTCACGTACACACACGTACATGTTTTATCTTTATCTTTAGAGTTTAGACTGGGCTGAAAATGAGCTTTATACGTAACGCTGTGTTTTTCTAATATATCTATATATATATATATATATATATATATTATAGATAAAATGGGGGTAAAAGTACATGGATATAATTAATTATAATGCATTAACGGATTTACCATTCATTATTTAAAAATTGACGATATAGTTGTTCAGGAATATAATGAATAAATTAGAATTTCACGTTCGATTTCTACAGGCTGAGAAGTTGTTGGACTTGTTCCATCTAATTTTTAGGTTCTTTAAACTCAGAGTAGCGGAAAATTTGGACGAGGAGGAATTCTTTTATTAGATTGAGATTTGTGTTTTTCTTTTAATCAACTCTACAAATCGTCGTTTACGAAAATTGAATATATACTGAACTTTTTCACGAACGTTTCATTCTTCGCATCGACAGATGTGGTATCATTTTATCTAACCTTTGTTTAATTAACTCAAAAGTAGAATAACATCGAGTTAAGTAATTGCAAAAACCGCTTTTGGAATATCGAGTTTGAACAGGTGATCATGAATCGACGTACGTCGATCTTCTTTTCAACATATTTTCACGCAGCTTTTATTCAACGCCTTTGCAAAGTCCGGCGGCTTTGTCATTTCCGTTTTCTTCAAGGCTCGGAGCTTTTATATTATATTTTTAAAATTATACGAAATGAACACATGCCGAATAATGAATAATGAAATACATGAAAATGTAAGTAACTAAAGATTCTCGAGGAATTTTAACAACTTTGCTAGATATAATTAAAAAAATAAAAGTAGAAAATTCATGAAATTTAATGTAAATTCTACTTTGACATTAAATAACTTTTAAACGAGGAGAGAGTTATCATAAAATAATAACATACCTTTTTCGTATCGCATTGATGTCCTACAAAAATACGTTCTCGTATTATCGGTACACTAATGCGTTTTTCACGAATTATTAAATTCCACAGTTAAACACACAAAAAAAAAAAAAAAAAAAAAAAAAAACATCCCATGTTATTTAAATGGAAAATAGAAAATCGCGATAATGCGACTCTTAATTAATATTAATATTAAGAACTCCAACTTTGCATTTTTGTTGACGTTATTTTCAACAACATTTTTTACAAAAAAAATGGTCAATTTATATATTACGATTCGTATCAGCGTCAATTCTGACTTATACACGATACACGTTCCGGCAATCGATTTACCATTTGGAAACGACGACGTCTGCTCGTAAAGAGGATTCGAACCTTTGCGAACCAAACCGGTTCCCTTGATCTTTGTAAAAACGAAAAGGAGATCGGTGGCGTTGCGTGCTGAGCCGAAAACCTCTTGTTGGCCACCCTGTGCAGATGTTCGGCCGGGCCGGATCTTGACGCTGAATTCTGGTGTAACAAAAATCTTTACGTATAGATACGAACGCATGTAATTTATGCGCAAATCTGGTTCTGAAGGTTTTTATTCATTGATTTACTCGCCTAAACTTGGTTCGGGTTTGATGTTTTTTTTTTTTTTTTGTGTTTTTTTTGTGTTTTTTCTTTCTTCTTTTATCTTCATCACACTTGTCCTTGGAATTACACTAAAATGTTGCAAAGAATTTTATTAGAATTTTCACGTCGGAACTGATGTCGGATATAGCGATAGACATTTTTTTTTGCCAAAATTTTGAAACTAGAATTATGGTTTTGTAAGGCAAAAATTATGTCGTTGAATCGAGTTTTCTAATTTTATTATTGGTTTATCCCTTTTTTCGCACATTCGCAATTAAAGTCTTATCACACAACTGCTGCTGGGTGTGTGGGAGTCACTGTTTATATATATATATATATATATATATATGGGAATTGTAACATTGTTTTTTATCACACGTAATATATTTCTATACAAACACACAAAGTTAAACGTCGTCAACGATATCGCAACGAAACACAGGAAATTCGTCACAGATAGTTCACATCTATAATATGGTTACCGTGACTCGATGTACACACGGATACCATCAAACACACAAACAATCGCTTACGATATATGTATAGATTTCCGTAGTTTCATGGTGATTAAAATCATGCGCTTTTGATAAAATAAACTACTTTTATTTATCCGCTCCTCGTCGAGAGAGAAAAAAGGAACTACTATTGTTCACTTCGTCAAGCACAATTTTCAATGATTTTATAATTCAAATAAAATTTATTGGATTCAATAAGAAAATTTTTTTTTCCAAATTACCAATTGTCATGTTATAACCAATTAAAGGCACAATTATTTCAATCAGAAAATCATTCATTTTTTTATTTGCCTGTATAAAAGTAAAATTTTAGAATAATAATAATAACAATAATGATAATAATAATACATGTGAGCATAATGAAACAATGACAAATAATTGTCCCTAATCGATAGCCAACTTCTAACTGCTTCTCCTGCATCCGATTCCAATGCGCAGCTTAACGTTGCACTATTTTTTGAGATCCAACATTCTCTCTATTTCGGGTTCGCAGACCCGTTCAGTCATGCTCCATTGCATTCGTACGCGTAAGTAACTTTAGTACATTATCTTTGAAAAGTTGAAAAATTTACCTCCGTTGAAAATTCATTCTGTATCGCATTTATCTTCGAATTCAAACTATGTAGTCGAGCCTTTATAATCAGATTCACTTTTACTTGAAAGAAAAAAAAAACCCCAAAAAATACAAATAAAAATAAAAAATAAATAAATTGAAAAGTCAGTAATCCTTTTTTAAAATTCGAATACATGTTGAAACTTGGACTGAGGCGTTCTTTCGTTCTTTCGAAAGAATTCGTGTCCACCTGGTCAGTCGATTGACATTATAAGCGATTGAAATCAATTAACCAGTTGCCCGAGGCCAGGGCTGCGCTTGCTGACTTGTCGTCAAAGGTTCTCTTGCTTTCACCTTGTAATGTTGGGTTCGAATTTGTTTGTCGCCCTGAACCTCGCCCAAATATTCTCTCTGGCATTTCGTTTTTTTCTTTTTCTTTTTCTTTTTCTCTCTTTTCACTCCATCTTTATTTTTCTCTTACAACATTCGAAAGTCTCTCAGCTGCCGTTGATCATTTCTTTTCCGTTTCTTTTTTCTTACCCACACCCCCCACCCCTTTGACAAGGTTTTACGTTGGGACATTTTATTATAGATGATACATATATGTATCGTGAAATTGAACCACTCGCAGGCATTCCGCACGCGTTATATTTTCGTGTTATACTACGAGAATAAGGCTTGGATATATTGGAAAAGTTTTTCGAATCGGGTGACGTTAGAATTTGAACTTGTTATGTTTTTATTTATTTATTATTTTTTATTTTTCTTTCTTTCCTTTTCTCTTTGCTTTCAAAGCAATGTTTTATAATCTCAATTTTTGAACTCGGCTATTTTCAAACTCGAGTTCAATTTCAAAATAAGTGTTACTTAAACGCTTATCGTACACTTTTTATTATCGTATAAAGTGACGATTTACCCCGATGTACGCGTACAAAGAACCGAGAATGTTGGTTACGTAATCGCCAGAGGTTTAACGTTGAATTCATATCTAATCTCGATATGTGGCTCTAACAACCAGGAATAAATGGTTTGGGAAGCTGATCTTGAGTATCGTTGAAAAATTTCCACTATTCGTATAAAATATAGATATGATATTTTATTTTAAATATAAATTATATAAGTAAATTAAAAACAGGGAACTTGAAATACATATTTGAAATAGATCCGTTTTTAATGGATGTTGTTAACAATTTCAGAAGAAAATTACAAAAAGGCTACGAGTGGCATTTTTTCTTTCTTCGAAATACAATCCCACAGACGAATTCAAAAAGTACATAACTGTGCAGAGAAGAATAAACATTTTTCTTCTTTTTTGATTTTTTTTTATAATTTTTCATTTTTTCAATTTCTGCTTTCAGCCACTTAGGATCTTTGTTAATACTCTTCTAAAATTCCCCTTGAACGTTTCACCGAAAGCTTATTTCATTCAGTGCATCGTGAATCCTTCGTGGTAGTCCTGATCCTTATACCTGCATGAACAGCAGATGGGCACTGAGAATAATAACTGTAAATTTTCCTTGTCCTCATTTTTCTTTGAAAATAAAAATGGGGAGCGGAAATACTTTCTTTACACGAGTATTGACATTTTTTTTTTAACTAGAAGATTTTGCGCTACTTTGCAAATATTCAACATTTTTCTATACATATACGCACGCATTGACGCACACGCACACGCACACTGTATATATTTGCGGACGTTTTTCTAAATTATAAGTCGCTTGAAAAAAATAAACATTTTATATTTGGAAAGTGATTATTAACACCTTCGGTTCCAGAATATATTGTATGATTTATATACATATATGAATACACTATTAACTGTATATATATATATATTTGTATTCTTGAAACGAACGTCAAATATCTTATATATATTTATTTATACATACAGAGAGCGCACGTGTGCACTTGCATGTGTTGATTAAATAGTTTAAATTTTGATCACTTTGGTTGACTTGTAAACTAGAGACAAGCAACGCCACGCATGGCTGCCAAGGTTTTCCGTATCGGATTGCTCCGGACTGCAGACTAAAAATATCGTCAACCAACAACGATATCGAAAATTATTATAATACTTCCCTGAGGAATTTTTTTTTTTTTGCCAAATTCTCAATCAACAAGAAATCAAAATTTTTTTTTTTATTATTGTTATCGAATCTATTTTTTTTACCGCTCATTCTCAAAATCATTATACATCGCATGTATATTGTTGATTATTTTTGTTGTTGTTATTATTATTTTTTTTTATTGAAAATAATATCAGTGCGTACATCAGCTATTTTATTTTATAATTAAATCTACTTAATTGGTACATGATCAGAAAGAAAATTCAAACGCTATATATATACATATATTTATAATATACACACCTGATTTGGCAAAATTAAAATTAATTAATACGTTTAATCGTGTGACAATGCAGGCGTAAATAATATACAATCTTATTTACATTTACTTCTTAGCAGACAAGTTTAATAATTTTTTTTTTATCTTCAAGGAAAAATATTTACCGAATAAACTAAGGTCGAAATATATTTCGTAATAATTTGCTTGGGCTTTGTATAAATTCAACGATTGTTTAAATTAAATTTAATATAAATTTATACATATTTCACCCACACACACAGATATATGTATATAATATATATGATGCTTAAGGGCCGAAACTTTATTCGAAATTATACGTTTTCGTGCCCACTTATCGTTGCAGCTGCCTTGCTTCTTCGACTTGAACCAGTTTGTGAAAAAATTGTAAACCTTTGCTTTTTCACTTTTGGATGGTGTCTATAGCCAGAATTTTACAGAGCAGGTATAGCCAAGCAGGCATTTTATTAGGCTATTATAAAACCACGACCCGAATAAATAGTCTCATGCTTTCGTCGCATCTTTGCTGCAAACTTTGTTACATTCATTGCCGAGAAGAAAAAGAAAATTATCTTTTGATAATCGTACGATTACGTACGTTCAGTGTCCGCATTGCGAAATCTATGCACGATAATAATTTGACGACGTTTGATAAATGAATTTAATTGAATAAACATTCTTATTCAGTTCAATTCATACAGTGTGGATTTCTTTTCACGTTTATACATATGCGGTAGAGTAAATTTAAGTAAATTATATAGTAAATCTCTTTATGTGGTTATAATATCTGTTTAAATACAATACTAGCGCAGTTCTGGGCAACAGGGAAATGCTTTTTCATATTTCAAACGATTTTCAAGAATTCCCGCATAAATTTTAGATTTTTTCGACAAGTAATTTATGCATTAATTTCTTGCTGACTTATAATCATTTTTAGATTCAATTATCACGGCTTGGTATTCTCGAAATGATTTAATAATATTTTGGAAGAATTTGGTTTTTCTCGAATTTGACATCCGTTCAAATTTTCTCATACCTTTCAATCTTTCGAAGCTAATAATATTTTTCCCAGGTATATTTGGTGCGAGGCCTGAAACAACTTGGAACGTTTATTTATTCTTGTATTCATAAAAAAAATAAGTGTAATAGCGTAATATATCGGTAACGTAACGTAACAACGTGAAAAGATGCTGCGCCTCTTGCTTTATGATCTTATTGTTCTCACTTGTAATAATAATTATTATTTGCGCTATGGGCAAGTATATATAATTTATATACGCATTATTCAAGTAGCGGACATACTTTAAATTTGTAATATGTGAAATCGAACTTATACAATCAAGAGATGATATATCCGTACTCGGCGTTTTTTTTTTTTAATTTAAAAAAAAATTTTTTCATACCTTCTAGGTAACGCGATTCCCTCTATTTTCATTATAAAAATATATGACCTTTTTATCCAGCAGTTATAGTTACAAATGAGACGATAGTTTCTTTTGATTGAACAGGAACAGCGTCTAATAATTTGAATGATGTACATTTGTATTCGCACAATAAGCAGATAGTCTGAGCTTGCTGTGCTGTCTCCGTTGAAAAGTAATTATTTTTAATTAACTAGCGGTGAAATACGAAAATTAATGCTTACTTCTCACGTATTTTAAATATTTGATCACATCGTAATTGACGAACTTGTAGCACATTTAGTTTTTAACCGGAAATTCGGCGAAAAATTACTTAGCATTTCTCATTGACGCTGCTGCTGATTGTACAGGTTGAATTGAGCACTTATACATTTACAGGAACTTATACATATAAGAATTAGAATGAATATTGAGAAGGCCATTTCAATACCGTCATTGCATTCGATTTCATGCTATAATTTATCTGTACGTGTGTACGCGATTATCTTCAAGGTTAAGCAATCGGAGTTGATAACGAGAAACTCTTTCCTAATCAATACATTATACACATAATGTTTATACATGTTTTTTTAACCGATCAAATGTTTATTGTAAGACTTATTGTTAATGCCAGTATTACGTTACTTATTGGTCACTCAGTAAACTTGTTGTTATAAATTTGTGGGAATATTATCGACGGTCATAAATTTTTTTCGTTTATTCTTGTTTGCAGAAAATGGCCCTTCAACCGGTGTGCAGCCAACGATTGTCAAAGCGCCAAAAGATAGAAGAAAAATCAATCAAAAGGTAGGATTTTCATTAGAATGATTGATTATTACAGTCTAACAGATTCCACAGGCCTTTGCAAAGTTTTCAACTGTATCAGTTAAGAAATTTGAATTATAATATCTCGGGATTACTGTATCAGTTCTGTCTTCGATTAAGTGAATTTCCCTGATTGCCACTCTTTTGATAAATTGATTGGCTCTCGTTCCTAGTTTCGCTACGTGGTGATTTATTCTCAGATTTCACTCACCACTTCAGAAACCATCTGCAGTGATAATCATTTTTAGTAAATCTATTTATGAACTCCTCACTGTGTCTCGGAGTTTTTACTACTCAGACTCGGCTTGGAAATTTCCATAATACCTTGGCAGTGTTTGTATAGTTACGTGTTTAATAAACTTGCCTGAGTATTGTTGGATGTAAACATTTCTTTGACTCGTTTGTCATCGCAGCAAATCACCATTCTCTCTTCTAGATCCTATTCGCTAACTTCTATGGCTTATCACTGTTTAAATTATCTTTAAGTTAGTATTTTAATATATACGTTTTTCAATATTTCAGGCAAGTGATTTTACCGACATTGGAGACTGGCCGTCTCTTGGGGCTCAAGGAGAGGTGGGTTTCATATTTTCCTCAATTTTACCTAACATTACTTAATTTGGAAAACGAACACTAAATTTCAATCTCATCATATGTTTCAATGCACCTATAACAAACCTGCAAAAGCTAGAGCGTACAGATTTCCACGCGAATTTGTAGGTGTAGAACTTTTGCCAAATTAACACAGAACACCTTTATCTAAAACATGTGCCAACGCTTTGTACAATTGTCTTGGCACGAAATGTGTTCTTACATGCCTCTAAAACCTACCACAGTTCAGTTCTATTGAATATTTCCCATGCCAGTTGAACGATTACCGATCATTCCATTCATTAATTTTAACATCTTATCAATAATTCGATAAGCAGTACGCAATCTGTTATATCATTTGGTAATCTTAATATCTTATTGATAATCAGCAGTACAGTTTATGCCATTTTGGTTTAGAAGAAGCCCGCAATAGCAACCCAAAAACAAAACGGCGTCATCGAACCGAACCAATCAAAGGACAACCATGCCGGTCCAGCCAGCGAAGGCAAAGGCAAAGAAAACAAAGAACAAAATCACTTCCAAGATGATAGCGACGAACACACGGACGGCAGCGATAAAAAGAAAAAAGGTAACTCTACGGTTTATTAACTCGCTCAGGTTGCTATTCCTCAGTAACTTGTAAGAGAGAAGACACAAGGAAAGAAAGATTATTCAATTACGTTGATTGACTAAAACAAAATGCTCTTCACTCTTTGTACAATCCGTCAAGTTATTTAATAGTTCCTAATATCAAATTTCAGTCACAAAGCAGAAATGGGTTCCCCTGGACATAGATTTGGCAAAGAACAGAGGGAAGCGAGAGAGATCTCCGAAAACTCATGGACCGCGTGAGAGAAACGGAGAAGGTAAAAACTTTTGTTTAATTGAATCTTGTGTTTATTTTCAAAGTATGATAGTATTCATCTTGACTTATGAAAAAAAATTTCGTTTTGCTGATCATCAGAGGAAGAAAATTGGAGAGACAGGGATTATGACAGATCCAGGTATAGCTATAGAGGCACACGAGGGGGCGGTACTACTCGATACAGAGGCAGAGGTGGCAGAGGCACTCGTGGTGCTAGCCGCGGTGGTTTTAAGCCTAGGCATGATCCTGAATATCCAGACTATCCCACGGACTACACACAGGTATGTGGCATTTCTTATATGTTTAAAAGTTAATTTTTTGTTCCCTTTATTGAGATTAGTTGATTAATTAATGTACAATTTGCACTTGTAATCGGACTGAAACTGATCAGAATTCTGCCACATCTAGCTGTTGACACGAATTTATAGATGTAATTAACTGTAGATATTGAAATTTGGCATAAAAAGTGGGAAAATCTAATTTAGTGGTATTAAATGAGGCTGATATGAAGTTAATCAGAGTTGAATTGCAGGTGAATAAGTTTGGCGGATCTGATGCCTCGTTTATGATGCCATATATGGGTACTTTCTACTTCAACAATACGAGTTATGTCAATTTGGATATGACAACGCTTAAAGATTACATTAAAAAACAAATGTAAGTCTGATTAAATAATGTAGGTATTAGTATGATTTTTATTGAGTTTGTAATTCATTGTGTATATGATGATATTATATTATTTTGTCTTCTTTTCCCGACTTAGAAAAGAAATTCGACATGCTGATAAAACTATATCTGAAGAAAAATTTGGTTTTTTAAACAGAATCAATGGTTTTTCTGTAACCCGAATACTAAGGCTGTATGCATTTTCTATATTCCAGCGAGTACTACTTCAGCGAAGAAAATCTGATGAGAGATTTCTTTCTACGCCGTAAAATGGACGCTGAAGGTTTTCTTCCTATTACTCTTATAGCTTCGTTCCATCGAGTACAAGCACTTACCACTGACGTAGCTTTGGTCATCGAGGCTATCAAAGAGTCTGACAAACTTGAACTCGTTAATGGATTCCAGGTTAGATACCTGACATTTTGATACTTTTTTACATCTACAGGGCACGTTATCATCAAATTATTTTACTAGATTCTTGATACTAGTTTAATGACGATATTGTGCCAGATAAAAGTTGAAGGATTCGCTAACACCACAAGGACCAAAAATCCAATGAGTGGGGTTTGATAGTAGACCTTCGCACAACTGTTTACAGCTTCTCTCTGAATGCTGTTTGATAATTTAGTGCATTCTTCGCCCCTCTATTTATGAAACCCAAAGTTATAAATTTTAAATTCTTGACTTTCAGGTTAGAACAAAGACTGAGCCTCTGAAATGGCCGATATTAGATGCAGCTGGAAATCCCGTTTATCCTCAGGCGCATCATCATCATCAGATTCCTTCGCAGCTATCGTCGTCGCCTGCACATCCTAGTTTCTTTCCTGTCGCCGAACCCTTGACTGCTATTCCTCCACCACCGATCCCTCTAAGCTTACGTGTACGCAATAATTCTAATTCTGTACCTGGGAGACTCAGTGAATCGGATAGCGTATCTTCTTCAATAGGTGATAGTCTGAACCCTGACGTACCAGAGTTTGTGCCCGTTGTAGTAAACAAGGGAATTGAGTCCCTTAATAATGAGAAAGAAAATGTTCGATCTAAGGAAGAAGAAGAAGAACGTCGAAAACAGAGCAGTTCCTTACCAGATACCGGTGTTAAACCTGTAAAAATATCATCTAGTTCAGTTCGATCATCAACCTTTCAAGTGAATGGAGATAATCAGCCATCGATGGATGACGTCTGGAGAGAAGTAAGTATGTGACGCAGTTTTAGTCGTGATGGAAATAATTTTATTGATTCCATCATAAGCTCAGTTTGCTATTTCGATTATTTATTTTGTGGTAATCGGATGATTTGAATTGGGCAAGATTATGTTGTGAGGATTCGCTAACACCACAAGGATTACCATCTGATGAGTGGGGTTTGATAGTAGACCTCTCTACACACACTCTTAGCGATGTATTAACACCCTAGTAACGATGCTTATCTATAATGCAGACAAAGTATGATATTTGGTCACGACCCATTTTGGAAAATTTTATGCATCTGTGTCTCATACCTTCGTTTGGATTGTGTAGGTCAGAAGAAGAGTGAAACAACCCCCAAAAGATAAACCTGAAGACAGAGGGAAATTAGCGGATAACAAAGAAGAAGAACGCGAAGAATTAGACTTTCAGTTTGACGAAGAATTGGATACACCTCCACCGACAGGCCGACATAATGCATTTTCCGAATGGTAAGTACCTGTAATAAGATATATGTCAATTATTCAAACACTCTAAAACATGATGATCCACTCAAATTTTGTCTTCTTTTCCCGACTTAGGAAAAATATGCTGATATATTTGTATCTGACAATGAAACTGAACTTTTTAAGTGTAATCTTACCTCAAAACTCGCTAATAGTAAGGAATGTCTACACTTCACAGGTCTGAAGATGATGACGATTACGAGCTTTCGGATCGTGATATCAACAAACTTTTGATCGTAACACAGTCGAATCCCCAGGCAATCGCCATTACGACAAGAATTCCCAAACACGAAGGACATGATCGCACAGGTGATTGGACGACTCGTGTCAAGATGTCGCAAGATCTTGAGCAGGCCATTAACGACGGACTCTATTATTATGAAGAAGATTTATGGACTGAAGATGGACAAAGGGTAAATAAACTTTTGCATCTCTTATGAAAGTATTCAGTCAGCAAATTACTAGCAACTTACCCTCTATTTTAGATTGGATCTGTATCTTCGACCGGAAGTTATAAAACTGTAAATTTGATTAGTCAAGAAGCTTTTGAAAAAATGGCACCTAAAGCTCCAAGAAAAACCAACCCTGAAGTTCCGCCACCACCACCGACCACAAGTGAAGATGATATGGAAGTTGCTCACTCTTTGCCCACTCAGGTATTGAATATCTGTTGTTGATAAATTTTCGTCCGAAATTGCACTCGTGCAATAGTGAATATAGCCACCAAATGTTTTTTTCAAACATTCAGGTTCCAAGTACACCTGAAGGACGTGGCAAACGTGAACGAGGTGGTGATAGAAATCAGTGGAACGATGTACAAAGATCTGGTCAGACAAGCAGAGGTGGCAGAAGAGGTGGGGCATCTCGTTTCTTTGCCGTAGTGAAAGACGAGGCAGCTGTGGATCCTAGAACACCACGCAAACGTAAAACGCGTCACAGTAGTAATCCTCCCGTCGAGCATCACGTTGGTTGGATTATGGACGTCAGAGAACATCGTCCTAGAACTTATTCGACTGGGTAACTATGTCAAGATATAATATATATTTTCAAAAGTTCCCAAAACTTTATATTATAAATCAGTAGGCATGTCTAACATCTTCCTTCTTTTTTTTTCCTCTCTGAACCTTGTAATATTTAGAAGCAGCGCAGGCACAAGTCCAAGCGAAAGCTATTTGGCAAGCAGCTACGGCAGCGCACCTCAATCTCTACCAACGTTCCAACATCCAAGTCATTCGCTTCTCAAAGAAAATGGTTTCACTCAGCAAGTTTATCACAAGTATCATTCTCGATGTTTGAAAGGTATGAAATCTTTCAAATTTTATGGGCAATAAATTAATTCTATGTCTTTCTAGCTGTATATACATGTGTAACTTTTGTATTCATAGAACGCAAGAGATTGGGAATTGGGCAGTCTCAAGAAATGAACACGCTATTCCGTTTCTGGTCATTCTTCCTCAGAGAGAACTTCAATCGCACCATGTACGAAGAATTTAAATCTTTGGCTTTAGAAGATGCTGCTGAAGGATACCGCTACGGTTTAGAATGTCTTTTCCGTTTCTACAGCTACGGTTTAGAAAGAAAGTTCAGGCCTCAACTTTACAAAGATTTTCAAACCGAGACGATACGAGATTATGAAATTGGTGAGTTGATATTCAAGAACGAATTTGATCAATTAATACATTAGATCTTATACATTAACTTATCCGTTTTTTTATTTATTTATTTTTTTTTTCATATTTTTCATTGTTTATTTTTCAGGGCAATTATATGGTTTGGAAAAGTTTTGGGCATTCATGAAATACTATAAGCATGCCGAAAAACTCCACGTTGAATCCAAACTACAGGAGTATCTTTCAAAGTTCAAAAGTATTGAGGACTTCCGAGTAGTTGAGGTGAGTCAAATTTTTATTCATTCGCCTGTATAGTATAGTTTTTATGAAACCTGGCATTGTCGGATGCCCCGATGTCGCATCAGCTGTCCAAATCTGGTATTTTCAAATTGTGTAGTCGAAGCTATTTTATGTGTCATATTGAGGTTTACGCTTTTCTTTTGGTTTTCATCACTTGCAATCCACTGTACAATGAGATACATTTCTTTGTAGGTTTTCAGTTTATTCTCCATGGTTTCTGTGCTTAATTTATTCGAAATCATAACATATGTTTCAAGAAATGAAAAACGTTCAGATTTCCATTGACACCCGGTAGAAACAACCGTTCGAAAACCTTGGTTGCAATTTAGCGTGATTCCCTGTAATTGTTTAGAATAAAAGAGTAATTCGAAACTGTCTGAAAATTTGCAGCCGCAAATAAACGAGATGCTCCAAGGATTCAGTGGGAATCTACGAAGCCAAGCGATGAAAAGGAGAAACAGAAGCGTTTCTGAGAGTGCTGGTGGCGGAGAAGCATCTCCTACTAGTCGAGTACGACGGTTGTCTGGTGGTTCGAGTACTGTGACACTTTCTACCAATTCTGGTAACACTAACAATCACAAACGGTCAGATTCCGTAAATCTGTCGCAGTATCGAAATAGGGCAGAATCTTTTGGTTCGGGTAGATTGGGTCGTACCAAAAGACGAAACGACTCTGCATCCAACAGTCAACGTGATCTCACCAAACAGCAACAACCCAGAAGTCGACACAACTCTGGCTCTTTTAGTAGACCCCAAGAAGTAGCTAAAGGTCAGTCGAGATTGTCCGTTAAATCTGAGCAGTCTAAGCCCAGCGTTTCTAAATCTGAGACGGCATCAGTCAGTGAAAAATGAATGACTTATCGAGGAGCCGGAGAACGGCAAAGAAAGAGAAAACTTGATACTAGGGACTGAGGAACTTCTATTATCCAAACAATTACATGGTAATTTTATTGTCTTTTCTTTTCGGGACAAAACGTTTTACAACAAAAACCGTATAATTATACCAGTTTGAGACGGAATTAAAATTGACAAGAAGTCATGGTGATTATTATATAACTTGTTTACGTAGTAGAGAGCATTCTGAGGTAATTTAGTTGATAAGGTTTATCTCGATTTGGAAATCGTTGTATAGGTAAATACGGCTTATATTGCATAAAGTACCCTATTATTTTTATTTATCCTTTTGTCGAAACGGTAAAAAGTGGTTTATAATTTTTATTACAAACGTGAGATAAACAGTCCATTGATATTTATACATTTTATGCTTTGATCCAGATATTCTGCCTTTAAACATTTTAATACAATTATTAACAATTTTGGGCAACGATAATAACGTTAATGCGAAAAGTAATAGATATTTAAGGGGTAGATACGAAAAAAAAAACTCAAAGTATAGTGCTATGAATAATTATAGATTTAATTCAATAGACGTTTTGCGTGCATAAATTCTATAGATGAATGAATGGGAAAATATAATTGAAACTAAAAATTATGTATAAATGCATCACGCGCACTGATGTTGAAGGAGCGGAACGAGAATATGATTTTTCGGGCTTCCGATATTGCTTGCAATCGTATTTGCTCGCAAAAATAAACTTTATTTTTTGTTACTGACGCCGTCTGTCTAGTGTCACGTGTTCGTCGTGTACTATATAATAGACAACTTTGCACATATTTAACTGTTTAATATATGCGCACTATAACATATTGCAATCTTTGCTATCCATACTGAATGATCGTTTTGCAACGATTTGTGTCGATGATAATTGTAACTTCGTCAATCGTGTCTCGTTTTCAAAATCCCGTATGTGAAAACGACAATCGTACTAATGGAACAAAAACCGTTGCTTTATACAAACTTTTTCTCTTAACCCAGCTGTGTTCCATATAACATATTCCTCCCATTAATCAGTGTCATCCAGTGTAAATTTCATATTATTATGGTGCGCACACCAGAAAGAATTTTAAAATGAAATTCTGTTGAATAGAGATAGAAAAATTAGACAAAAATAACCACGAAAAAACAAACTAAGTTAAATCTGAGTCGTCTAAGTCGTCTCAAATTGTTAGTTTATTATTACTCACTCCCATAAAAGCTACTAATATCCCCAAAATCGAGGAAGAAATTTTTTTAAAAGTTGCATCAGATAATTTCCGAATACTGTAATGATGACTGCTGCTTTCGAAAATTTCTCCAAGACCGTGGTGAAACGTAATTGATAGGAAAAAAAATACAAAAATTATTTCAAAACAAGGAAGAAAACTTAATTAGTAACTACACATCTAGCCATTGATCAGTGGAAAAGAGAAGAGGTGTGCATGATATAATATAATTACTACTACTAAAGTATAGAATTAATTTAAACATATATGTTATATACTATATCTAAAATATAAAACTAAAAGAAAAAAAAATACAAATAAATGAAAAACAAAAATTAATACGTTATTACAACTGAATTAGAACGGTTAGGTTTTCGTGTGTATACAATGGGTCTATTCTCTGTTATTGAAAGGTGTGATCCCTTTGCCCGCAGGCTGTAATATATTGTTGCTAAAAGAAACAGAAGAAAAAAAAAAACATAACATTAAGCAGATAGCACTTTTTTTGTTTTATTTTAGTCCTATGTTAGGGTTAGAGACAATAATGATATAATGCCGTATACAATTATTGAAGCATTGTTTTGCATATGCAAATGTTAAGTATCAATATACTTGGCCTGACCATTTTGTGAGGCGAGGTACTTGGAAGCGTTGCAACATACTCTTAATGTTACCCAAATATTGTTTACATTCGGCACTTGTAAAGAATTGGCACAAAAACTACTCAAACATTTTTCGCGTGGAAAATATTCTAACCAATTGCTAAAAACCTTTCATTTTATTCTATATTGATTCATTTGTGGGAATTTTTTTCTTCTCTTACATATCCGAGGATCTCAGATCACACATCTACACCCCTCATTCTATTATAAATGAAAAATTGATATTTCAGTTTAGTTGTTTTTCTAATTTTTTCCAAACTGTTTTTTGTTTTTATATGTAAACTCATTGTACGTCGAATTCTGGAAGATTTCAATTATTGTATTGACAGCTTTGTCACGCACTCGGTAACTCGATTCATAATCTGATTTTTTAACTCTATATCGTGAGTAATCCGTGTATTTATTATTGCAGAAAAGTGACTTACTGTGCTATTTATTATGCATGAGAACGCACAAGAAATTAACTTTTTCATTTTTTTTAATTATACTTATTAATTTTTTTAAATCTCGTTCTATCGGTTTAACCTCGATCTTAGTCACGGTGACGTTAATTTAACTATTCAAATAACATTGTGTAATCACTGTGTATGCTTCAATAGTTGAATGAATTAGTCTACTCTTTGGTGATCGTAGAAAAGGTGTTAATAAAGCTACGCCGTGTACGATATACATTGACTTGGCTGTTGTAAAAAGATAAATATCTTATTCTTTTGATATATTATTTTTTCTTCATTGCTCCACTCAAACCCACAAAATCGAACGATGTGCTCTGAAATCTTTGTCCGACATTTACGCGTAAACCGCATTTCTCGTTTCACTGTTCATACTGTTTATCCCAACCTTGAGCAGTTCTGGTTACTCTCTACATTGAGTTTTTTTTTTAAATACGTTTCATGCTGATACTTGTATTGAACACGAGGGTAACATCGCGGCCAAGACCGTTTTAACAATAGTTCATAAGAGAGAAAAAATTAGACAGTTCCTATGATGGTCTGTCAAATCAGTAAACACCAAACATGAAGTTTTCAAGATATTTAACAAACAGTAATGAAAAATCGAATCAGGCAAACGAATGAATAATATTAATTTCAATTGAGATTGCTTTTTTGATTAAAATTTATATTCCAACAGATTAGTCACTGTTTTAGTCATGTCACACTCGGTTCAGTGTAATCTATAGCTAAGTCTATAACTTGAGTTGATTTCGAACATCTTTTTCTTTTTATCGAAATCCATATCTTAATGAAAATTCGGTTTGTTAAGAACGGTGACAGGCACGAAAGATATTGGTAATGGATTATTGAAAACGTATATGTAAACGGAATGGAATGGATAGGATAAAAAAAGGTAATATGTCTGCGAATCGAGAGATCACGATATTACAGTGGTGCAAAATGGAATGTTTGAAAAGATTTTAAAGCAGAGAGAGAGACAGAGGAAGGGAGAATATAATATTGTGCTAGCAACGAATCGGACAACCATAAGCATCATCGCATTTGAAGTTGATAGCGCTTGAACGACTTTGCTCAGTCTTGTAAATAGAAACTAACTGCTTTGTAGGCAGCTTAGGTTTAACTAGTTTTAAGCGAGTGACTACCGCATAATATCATATTATATACCCTATTGATAATATTAACGCTGTTAAGTATAGACTCATAGATTCATAACTATTTGATAAGAATATATTATATAATGAAATTGAAAAATTATTAAAGCACGTCGTGGCACGTTTAGGGTAACGCAAACTGCGCAAGATCCAATTTTCTTATCACTTTGGAAATTTACAATAATTGACACCTTTCACTTCCGGCTTGTTATTCAGATCGAAATGATCGAGGACAAACACGCTTTGAGGTGTGAAACAGGGTATTCCGTAAATGTAATAATATTAGTTACCGTGTGTTTATAAAAACGGGGGGGAAAAAGAAGAACATAACTTGCTGCCAGTATTCGATAAACCTTATTTTTTCACGACGTTTAGATATACTTGCGAGGGGAGTTATGTGTAGAAACTAAAAATTGTTAATTATTGTAAAATCAGACGTGATACAGTATCCTATTTCCTTATGTATCCTACATAAAGCGTGCTTCGACGGGAGTAAAATTTTTTTGCTTGTATAAATATACATAACTATTAATTATAATCTACTCACACTGCTATAATCTTTAATATTAAAATTACGGCTTATTATAACGGGTGGGGTTATAATGTTGGTAAGAACACAAAAAAAAATGAATAAATAAAAATGAAAAAGATGAAAAAAACGCAAATAAAGAAAATTGTTGACAAAAAAAATAACCTTGCACACGTTGAAACTGCGGATGAGGAATCGAGAAAACCAACTGTTACAAGAGAATATGGATTATCAATCATTCTGTTTTGAAGAAAACTAACGTTTTTTTTTTTTTTATTGAGTCAACATTCTTTCACGCGCACGCCTGTGATCCCTTCTTCCATTTACACGATACTTAAAACTGCTAATATAAAACGCTATATTCAAGAACACGAAATGTTTAAAATCAAGCATTGTAGCCTATCTATACACAATATTATTACGATGCTGGAGTTTTTTACACTCTAAAAAAAAAAGAACAATAAACCTTTTCCAAAGCGCTTACAAAGCAATAAGATTCAATTTCCGTACACTCGGTGATTATATGTACACGTGATCAAAAGTAAAGTTTGATGCTTGTGAGTTTTATTCCATTCGTGAAATTCTGTTTGCAGCTATATCAATTGATTATTATCGTTACGCTATATCTCGTGTCATGAACTGCTAGTGATACTTATCCCTGTGATTTTCAAATATACATGACCGATTGGTAAAACTGATAGTGAAATATAAAATATACATTTTCAGAAACAAGATACAAAAAATCTGTCTTACTAGATAATTGCAGTTATAATTATAATAACGTATATTTTACTTTGTATTATTTCTGCAACTGACAACGTTTGTGTCTTTGGCATTCTCAATTCTTATCGGTTCTTAATGAATAACTTTCTTGTCGATTGTTTACCACCGCAGTTTTCACTGCAAATTTAGATTTTTTTCGAATTTCAAACTTTGATCACTCTACTATCATTATAAGTTAATACGTGACCTGATTTTTAGGAAAATTATTGAACGTATTCATACAAGTTACGATACATATTATTGCAAACGTGAAACACTTTTAATTCATACAAGGAAATGTCAAACCGTGAATTTTTTTAAACTTCAGTGCTTACAGAAATCCATATCGGGCAAATACACGATGCAGTAGTTAATCCTCGGCGAAAGGAACAACAAACATTCTACAATTCAATTGTATCCTCGAGAATGAAATGGTTATTAAATTCAGTATCGTGTAGATCGAACAACTTGAAAAAGAATGTATGAAGGTAAATGAAAAAAGAAAATTGAAATCGTGCGCCACGAATTTTACGAAAGATGAGTTATGTACCCAAATAGCTGAAACTCTGTATACTACACCTCGTTATAGACCTATAATGATTTTATTGTTTTGAAGGCAATCCAAATGGCATTAAAACGTTTATAGATTTCATTTCCCGTGTGAAGTTTCAGCGTTCGATTTTTCGTTACACGTAAAGTAAAATTGCGAAGTCTTCAATATGTATTCTCATTCATTTTGAACCATAGCATAATATAATAGATGGATAAAAAAAATTTCAGGGTCTATCAAGCAGTTTGAAATTGTACAATAAACATTTAAGCGATGATTTGTGTTAAGTTTAACCTTCGATTAATTACGCGTGTAATCCTAATAAATTTAAACTACCACTTGTATAAATCTAGCATACTAAAATGGGATAAAAAAACGATAGCCAAAAAAATTTTACTCACATAAGTACACAGGCACATATTGGATTTAAAGTGATAAATAACCGAATAATCGATGATATGTACGATATATATTTATGTACATACACACCAAAAATGTATAATCCCATATTACATATTATAGTAAACAATAGATCCTTATATAGATTTATGAAACATATTACTTATCATATTCTGAGTGACTGTTATAACGTTGCAGTTAATTGAATGCGATTAACGACATTATACAATGTAAATATTATTATGTAAGTTAGAAAACGTATACATACATGTGTACATATATACATATATATATATGCATGTATGTACATGTATTTAAAAAAAAAAGAAGAAAAAGTGAAGTAACTAAGAAAAAAAATCCAAAAACATTTGCATTTTAAAGAAAATTCTCGTAGTATATACTTAAGTGATAAATAGCAAGGTATTATATGATGGGTAAATCACACGCCTATTAATGCATCTGGCTCTGTTCTCTTATATATATATTCTCAAATGCTATATATATATATATATATATATAGCATTTGTGAATATAAAAGTAATGGTAATAATAACAATAATGATATAATAAAAACCAAAAAAACGAGACTAATCCGAGGATAAATTTTATTTTTTCATAATTATACATTACACAAATACCAAAGCGATATTGGCAGACGTTAATTCTGTGGAACCATCGGACGTGTACCAGAAAATTATGAATCCGTAATATACGTCGTGGAGATATGGTGTGCGGTGCAGGTTAACGCAGATAATAACATTGTGAGACCGAGTTTTAAACGCAAAAACTATTATCTTCCTGAGCCCACAGTTTAAAATAAGATCGAGCTTAAAATAATAAATACACCGTATAAGACATCTGGCGTATAATATGGTGTACACCCCCGATCTCGCAGGTACGACTATGATATATGTATGTATAATGTGTATAAAGTCGTTGGAAGCTTTATGGTCGCCTCAACTTCCGCTATGTAATGTTCCCTCAAATCATCTTCATCTTCTCTCAAAACCAAGTCTACAGTGTATTTCGAGATATTTAAGGCATTATTTGGTCCAGTTGAATTATTGCACGCTGAAAGATATTTCATATTCATATATTTGATAATACGGAAAAGAAATCGGGGGATGGAATAAAGCACTAAAAAGAAATGCCAAATAAATCGGTTCACCTTCCAAATATCGGCGAAAAATATGCAACATCCTCGAACTTTAGTGCGAAGCAAATTCGTGGGTAGTCACTGTAAATTCACGAAGCAGGGGGAGAAGCGCGTCGTAACAACTCAAGGCTCGAATAAATAAATATTGAGCTGTAAAGTATAAAGTTAAGACTTGAAATAGTAGCGAGCGCTGGGCGTGTGGCTGCCTCCTGGTATCTGTTCGTGTTGGTGATTCGTGTTTTACGGTTATGACTCGCGCCCAAAACACATGGCCACATGGCCCACTGCTGCACGGTGCAGTTCCGGTCCATGGATCATTTCCTACAGTATTTTTTTCACTCCTTTTTTGTCTCATTCGTTTCAATCCTTTCGTCATTTTCCCACTTTTATCCGCTATTTTACGTATTGTATTATATAGTGTAAAGATAAATTCTTGATAAAAGTTTATTATCCGTAAGATGAGTTACATACGTATATTTTTAACTACATATTTACTTCTTGGGTTATACAAGTCACGTTCTCTACGGATGTAATTATATTTCGTTTGCGAGTTGTGCAAAATGCATTTTTCTTTTTAATTTTCAACTTTCTATTGCAATATCGCGTTTGATTACACATTACAGAGGTTGTCACATAGGTAATAGTACGGCTAATATACAGTATAATCGTGTAATATACCATTTAATTATAATAATTATATCAATCAATGTAAAATTATGTTACAACGGAAGTGGACTAAATTCAGGGGTTCCGGAGCAGGAATCCCTGGACGTGTGGACATATCTAGACCTTCTGGAAAAGTGCTCGAAGCTCGCGACCCAGACGCGGCGAAGGTGCGAAGGGAAGACGACGTCCAAGACGCGGTGCGAAAGGTGGAGAACGCTGCTCTATGTCATCCTGATTCCCGCCCTGGTCGCCGGACAGAGAATTGAACCCGTAATTCTCACCTAATTCCCGCCCCAATCTCGGGGTGAAAACCTGCAAAGCGTGACGTTTGCCTCCTGGAAGAAAAGAGGAAAGGAAAATGAAAATGGGAAATTGCATCACGCATCCCAACCGATTAGTTTCTCGCAGAAGAAACTGGAAAAAGAGCAAGTCGACATTCACCTGGGATGGAAACCAAGGCCCAGGGCGCACCGTTTATCACGTCGGCGATCGCGTTCGTCTCCTCCGGGTCCATGTCCAGCCTCTCGTCGGATCTTCGCCTGCGGCCGAGACGCGGCCCGAACCACATTGAACCAGCAGCACCGTTCAGGGGACTTCGCTTCGCGCAGCTTGTTCCCGAGCACATGCTATTTTCCTCCGGTAATCGGCCGCCATTTAATTCGGTTTCTCTGGTGTCTGGAAAATTTTAATTATCATTTCGGTCGCCCCGATACAATGGTAAGTATATGTATATTATATGTAACACGGCTTGCGAATTGCGGTAATCTATAATCCGGAATTAGTAATTCTATTTCTGATTTTTTTTTTAACAGTTACGTCGTCATCATTATTCGTCATACGTTCATCACAAAGACTGAAATTCATGGATAAGAAGGTGCTAAAATTGAAGAAAAAATATGCAACTCTTGACTTATTTTAGTGTTAATAGTTATAGGTATTGAAATTTTTGTTTAACAATTACACTTACTTTGATACCAACTGAATTTTAGATTGAAAATTCATTCGGTAAAGCATTCGCGAAAACCGCGTCTTTTATTTTACTAAAGAACATTTAGCATTCAAAAATTTTCTGTAGGTAGAACTGTCAAGTGAGTCTATTAAATTTCTTGAAACTTTCACAGTGACTTTATAATACTGTAATATTACAGAGTAATTTTTTTTCAATTACAAATCGTTACAAATAAATATTCTCCTCTTGTGGGGAATATCTTTTCGTCATGTCATCGGGTCGAAGTTTTCTTTTAAATCAACATTAATTAACACGATGTATTATTATTTCATACAGGACTTGAGATCCTCGACGATTCACATCCAAAATTCCTCTCGAATTGAGCACCAACTCCTTGTAAAAGATTTTAAATCAGTGACATACGGATGTCTAACTGTCAAATCAACGCCTGCAAGTATCTACAAGATTTGCAATTAGCCGCCCATTTGAAAAAGCGATTTCAGCAATTTCTTAGCCGAGCTGTAGTTGAATTGCTACACGATAACATCGTCAAACAAGACTAGAACTAAATTCCGTTAACAATTCACGCGACTCTACGCCCTGAAGTGCAAATCACGAAGCCGAGCATGTAATTCTGGTAAGACTGATTTTCACTGTCCGGAGGTAATTGGGTCGGGTAAAAAATGGCACATGTTAATATGTAACAAGGTTGAATATGCCTAAGAGGCTCGTCGACTTTTGACTTACCGTATTCAGCCGTGGCGCAGGTGATGAGGAGAGCGAAGCTCGTACAGACAGAGAAATGCTTGGTAAAGAGGATCATGCTGCTGTACACTGGATTGAACCTCTTAGTCGAGTGGTGTTCGGTAAAACGAAATCCTCAGGTTATATAGGAGGCGCAATCTCACGGGGAGGATTGCCGAGGCGCCTCTCACGGGGGCAGGAAAACCACCCCGCTGACAACACCCTTTCCCCTACCCTACATTGACAATCTCGACTCAATGGTAATTTGTCTCCATTTGATCGGGACTTCGCGTCGCCCATACGGAATTAGAGCCACCGAGTTTAGAACGAACCTGTCCGATACACCTACACCTTCGCAGATCACCGTTCATGGACCACTCGAAATTGACGAGCAGTTTTTCCCAAAATCAATCATTTTTAAAGTCAAATCGAGAAGCTTCTCTTGTCGTATTTTCATAAACCGTTATTGTTTACTTTCTTCTTCGTATGTACATCGTACTGGCTTCGAGAATCGCGTAGCCGATAGAAAGGTGACCCGGTGAGTCTGTGATTGTAAACTATTTGTAACTCTGCTTCGAAACGCGTAGAATTTCACCAATAACACCGGGTTTCATTTACCGCTGATCGTTCTCTGCATGCGTTTCTCCCTCGACTTGTCCCAAAGCTCATTCAATATACGTCACTAATCGTAATCGTTGTGAACGAGTGTGCAGTGTAGGTGTGCAAAACATGACAAGGTTTTCTATTAAAATTGACCTTGCATCGAGAACTTTTCTCACTGTGTTTAAATAAAAGACAAATTGTTTCGAGTTTACAGTGCACAGTGTTAAATGTGAACTACGAAGGAACAGCAGAGGGTTGCAGTAAGACTGAAAATGGATTTCTCGACATTCGGTGAGTTGTGCACATATTTTTCATACACACGTATTTTCTATGCTTTGTGGGAATGATCGACATGCCGATTTTCGGGTGTCAGTGAAATTGACAACTTTTTCGAGGGAAATCAAAACGCCTGAAAATGGAATTGTGCTTGGGAGACGGGGGGATAACGAAAACAATTGGAAGTCGACGACGTCGGTTTCTCCTCGTATTCGCATACCCCATACGGCGTAACGAATGAACAGAGTTAACATCGAGATTCGCGCGAGGCGTTGAATTTATGCGTAACGCTTTCCCCGGCTATCAGTCGAGGGTTAAACTTGTCAATTATCCAATTCAATCTGAGGATCAACCAATCAACCCCTTACGCTATAAATATCCTTTCGACTCTCCTCGCTTGACCATTAGGTCTCCGTAGCTCACGGAGTGACGACACTGCAAGCGAGCTTTTTCAACATAACAAATACCTACAATTAATTATTATTAATCTTTAGTTTATATACTTCGTTTCTTTCCTCACAGTATTCTCTATGCGTCATAAATTTCCCAAAAATTTAATCTTAATTATTAAATAGAATCTAATTACCTGTCATGATAATCGTACAACACGGTTATCAGGTTGAAGTTTGTAAAATTGTTGACGCAAAATGTAACCGAAAAAAGTAACTCGTTTAGGAGGTGCCACAAAAAAAAAAACGGGGAAGAGTAAACTTCTTCACGCAGTGGCAAAAATTTTTCCCTGCATATTAGTCACATTGTTAACGTCAGACCTGACGTGAGTCGGATTTCCCATGCAGGCGGATAAGGGACGCTGAATGTACGATATATCGTTAGTTTGATTCGTGGGCGTAGCCGACGGGAGGAATATAAGAAGACAACCGGTATGCCGATGCAAGTGAAAATAAATGGAGATTAACGCTTTTACCAATTACGGGATGAACTCGTATACAAGTATAGAAGCGAACGACACAAATTCCCACCTTTGGTATTTCGGCCGGGCATCAAAAGACCACCGCGTGCTCGTTGAAACGGGTCCCAGGTACCGCCCGCCGATGAAAAACTACCCCTAATTACGCGAGCAATTAAAATAACGGGGACGTATGTATCCAGCGCGGAATACTGTGCGTATAATCAGTATAAGGGTGGCGGTAACCCGACGACAGGAAAAACCTCACTTCTTTATCTAATAATAGCATGCCTTGCATAGTGTCGTCCGTTTGGAATGCAGATTTATATCTCAACCTCGAAGTTTAGGGTGCGGGGGTGGCCGCGATGAGATGAGGAAAAATTTCTGTCTTTTTTCCGGCCTCGAGTCTTCGATTCGAATGGTTGATGAAAACGGGAGTACAAGGGAGCAGTGAAACTGTCGTATTAATTCTCAGACATTCGGAACGCCTGTTGTAACGTTCACATTTATTTCACACATACACTATATATATATACACATGACGCAGTTTGCACGATAAATATCAAAAAGCCCATAAATGAAGAATAATTATGGAAAATAAGTTAAATAATACTATAATTTATATATGTATGTCGATGTATATTATCCGCGAATATTATCACTTTTTACCAGTCAACTCTTTGCTCAAAAACTCATTAACCGCTAGTCTACGATGATATTCGGCGGATATCATGCGAATTTTAACGTCTATATAACACATTGGTTTAATACTTAATTGCTATTATATATAGATAGCTAATAATATACATATACATAGATATTTTTTGCTATCGGCATATATTTATGATCGTATATGCAGCAGTTATACTTCAAATCAGGCGTGCCCTGGCTCTTCGTGTGGATAAAAATAAGTTATAATATATTATAATTGTACATCTATTATGTAGAATTTTGAAAATTAAGACTGAACGAAGGAAAATAAATTAGTGATTCCATTTTTTCCGACTCAACACCTTCGAGAATTTAAATTTTTTCTTTTTTTTTTTTAAATATGCTTATGCGACTGATTTCGTTTCATCGAGCGTTTCATTATTTGATATTTCAACGAATTGTAATAAAATGGCAATATATGTTTTGCTTCCTAATTATTTCAACTCCGAATCGCGTGATCATAATTCTTATTGAAAAATCATCCGGCGGGATAATTTTTGTTATTTCAATTTTGCGAAAGTTTATTATTTTTATTCGAACAAGATTGAATCCTGTATAGGAATTCTGCAAAACTTCAAATCGCGAGAAAAGTTGATGATGAGAAGGAGGAAGATGTCAATATTTATTATAACGATAGGGAATTTTTTTTATTGCATTAAGCTTGGAAATATCTGTATATTTGTTACTTCATACTGTAAACGATCACGAAGCTGTATAAAAGTTTATTGGATAACGATAAATCAGACCTGAATAAATGTGCTATCAATATTTGTGTATCGATAATATAATTTTGGTACACGACAAGGTAATAAATATTGACTTGACTATACAGTAATAAATTTTCCTCTCAGTGTTGAGCCAAAATATCATCGATGAAATAGAATTTAGATAACAATTCAGCTGAGGAAACTATGAAAAATGAAAAATTACATAATCTATGGTAACAACATTAATTCATGACTTATTAGAACGTTGCGAGACTTTTGGCTTCGTAATTACGACTCGGAGATATCGAATTTACCAGAACCCGCGTGTAATTGATGTCTCGTTGAGAAAGTAAAGGAGAAAAACTGACGTGCAGGATTTAAACCTCGCGGTATCAGGTGTCATCGTCATAAACTCTGTCCCTTCGTTAATAGTAATATTTCAAAACAGAAAGGATGCTTTACTATCGTAATAAGCAACGATTTCACGACCAATTTCAACTTGAATTCTGCACACTTTTTTACAAATTGCTGCACAGTGAGACGGACCTGCTTGAACATCCGTTCGCTCGCTTTATGACCTTTTCTTTAATCTTCAAACCAATGGTTTGTTTTAGTTTATTTCGAGGTTGTTTTTCTGCGCTGTCTATTTTTCTCAACCGTCGCTTGCACGGGGATACCCGCGGAAAAAGGGATTCCCTGGACCACCTAACGTTAATTTATAATTTATGTCTCACTGGCGCTCGCCAGAGATATTTATGAAGGAAAATTCAATGACAAATGTTTCCTTGTATAATTCAACCAGCTGCCCGCTATTTCTTTTCCTATGCCACAGAAATAATGTGAATTATAATTTTTACCGACGTTTCGAGTGGAAGGATCGATGAAAAATAAAAAATTATCGAACCAGCCGAATGAACGTGAAAATTTATTTACCTAACTCCGTTCGCAAAAGTTGTTAATTTTTCAAAAATTTAAGAGAGGTAATAAAAATTTCTACGTTATAACGCTGTTAAAAATCCTCCAGGTACAACATAATTATAGCAAATCTTAGGACGATTGAAACTGCTCAGAAAAGTTTGAATATACGGTCAAATTCCACGACGATTTATAAAAAATCGTAAAGATTATGAGTTAGGGAATTTTTTGACGGTAACATTTTTCCGAAATTCCACAGGGTGCAAAATTAATGACAAAACATAATTATGAAGTTGAAGAAAACAATTTAAGAAAAATATGGATCAACTTCGTGATCGCGCTTATTGATTTCAAATAATCGTTCACTTCTTTTGAGAATGTTTAAATCTTCCAAAACAGCGTGAATGCTCTGTGATTTTTTTTTTTTTGGCATCTGCGCAATCATCTATCACGCCACTTCGTTCGTCACATACCCAATTCGTATAAAGTAGCGTGATTCACAAGCTGTTCATGGTAATTAGGCTATAGTCCCGGAGGTTGCTCTTGCTTCAATTCCAAGGCCCAGACGTGCTGAGGCCATCCCGTTCTTCCTTTCGTACGCCTCGTTTCCTCTCCGGGTTCCTGAGATATCGCTTCCTGACTTTGATCAGCCTGCAACGAGACGCACACTTTGAACTGAAATTTATACGATCGGCCTTTTTTTTTGGTATAATCATGTTTCAGTGTTAGATGAGGAAGATGATTTATGACTTAATTTGACCCTTACGATGCACATTGCACACCTTATGTGTATAACACTGGTGTCATACCGGGGTCGCTGGAGACCCCACGTGACAAATCATCGCGAAGAAACTGAGATATCGATTCAAATAACTTGGAAAAGTTCGGGGACACTCTTTAACTATTATTTTTTAAGGCAAATGAGTTATGTTTAGCTAAATGAAATTTTGAACATGAAAAAAATATTCATGAAACCACGAAATATCGGGAGATGTATCATTCGACTGAAAAAAGTACAACTCACTGAATTTTTAATATTTTGAGCTGAAAATTGACTGAGTAATTCTCAAAACACAGATATTTAAGGAAAAAATATGGAGATATTGTGCGATGAAAATTAAGTATTTATTTGAGTGAGTGAAATTGAACTTTTGGAAAAAGAATGAATGAATGATTTTTTTTTTTTTTTGCGATATTTCATTATCTATCTTGCATCATATCAGATTATTTTGGATAATGGCCAACGATAAGTGGGTCTTACTTAAAATCAGAAGACCCATCATTAGAAAGATTTCTATGAAATGAAAGGATTTTGACGATATTCCAAGACGCTTTCTGAGAAAAGTGAGATTCCTTTTTTTATTAGTTTGTTTTTTACACGAAACAACAAAAAAAACAATTTTATATATACATACCTATAAATAATGAAAAATGTGAAAACAAGCGCGTAGCTGAATAACGTCAGTTTGCGCTATTTATAAATCCGTTAAACATTATCTAAACGGTGTGTATAAAGTATATAGCGCGAGATATGCACCGCTAAAATAATATACTATATAAGGTATGTAGTAATAAAGACGCCATATGCATTGAGTGGTTTTTCAGTGAGATCTAAGTGCGCGACTTCAATACTTATCAAAGCAAACAAACGGTTGGTTCATACTTTTTTTCCATACAGCTTATACACGTATTTGAAATAAGTGTCGAGCTTCTCGTAGAGCCCAAGACGAATCAAGTCTCACAGCTGCCTCCGTTCGCTTCAACGTTATACATACCCGGTTCCCACGTTTTAATTCGAATATATGCACACCAACATTTTACGACTTTTTTCTTCCTTCCTATCAGGATCATCTTTTATTTTTCACCTTCTAATCTCTACGCGAATGGTTCGCAGCTGATTGGCACGTTTTGTAGATATGTATGTATATACGTTCATTTTACTCTATCCATATACATTTTGTATTTTCGAACATTTTCCGAAGAGATATCTTATCTTTTGAATCAGACTTATTACGTCGTATAATTGTATATATATAAATATACCTTTGCAGAATTGATCTACTTTAAATTCTTCAATGCAAAAATCGTTGTCTCTTCAGCATGGAAAACCACCCACGTTCCGAATGTTGGCAAAATTAATTGGATATACTTTATACACGTCTGTTCATACATGCGGTCACATGCAACGGGGTGAAATAACAGACGTGAAAAATATTTCAATAGGGATGCATACTACTTCCGCCGTGCGTTGGTGGCCTCTAACGACGTTTTAAGAGTAGCGTTGAACAGACCCCGCGGTATACCCTAATTTAACAACTCGAAATGACTGTACCGAATAATCAGTGTAATTTTCAAGCTGTCAGCAAAGCAGCTACCATTTTCTTTCCTTTTTTTCACCCTCGTTTGACCGACGTTCGTTGTCTGACTATTATCCTCTCTTCCGTTATTACCTACTTTGTAAAAGCGTATATAAACGATTTCGAGCTAACAGTGTTCATTTTTTTTCTCCCTTCAGAGAACCTTATTGAAAAAGATAGAACATCATAATAAAATTGTTATCGTAGGTATGTATACCAAAAATCGAATTGGCTGTCATGTGTATTTATAAAAGTGAAAGAGATCGTGGCAGCAATTCATTATGGAATCCACTTTATCCAGCGTATGAACAAATTTACGAAAGCTTTCACGTTCTACCATGAATAACTGTTTCGCTTTCTTCTGTCAAACTGCAATCATAGATCGAACGATGTCTTTCCAATCAGAGCAATTATGGCGCAGAAGATGGTTAGTGATTCTGGACTGAGATATTGGTACAGCCATTGTGCGATGCGTTGAGATCGGTAAGAAGATAAGGGATAATTGGATTTGATTAGAAAACAAGATAAGACGATATTCCGGTCCTGAGTGACTCCGGCGTTCCGAATTTCGCGACATATTGCGATTTTAGGGGACACGCAGCGGTCCCAAGGGATGGAGATATTACCCTACACCGATGAAGAGTAATCAAGAGTGCTCTTATCCATCTCTCTTTTCGTCTCCGCACGGTGTAGGGTGTTAATTGAATTATCACCAACTCGGCGTTGACTTATTTCTCATAGAAGGTTCGCGGAAAATTCAAGGGGTACAGAACCAAACAATTTCATCACGGTCTGGCTGAGACTTAAACAATTTGCAACAATAGTATTGCATGCTTACAAGGTTCTCCAAAATCATGCAAAACGTATGTCCCTTTAGCCACATTTGCAACATCATATATGTAGCTGTATAAGCTTGAGTCACGTGATACGGAAATTAAACATCGAATTCAAATTTAGGTCAATGATTTCGATCCAATCCGAATCCGGTTTCAGTGTTTATCTATCGTAATTGGTGCACTGCAGAGAGTACCTATGTAGTTTTGAAATGGTTCAAAGAACAAGTTGTGCTTTATTCAGATTCATTATTTGTCTAAATAGTAACACGACGAAAAATTCCGATTCACCATCGAAAGATCTACGCAGTGAATAAATTGTGCAGTCTATAGTCAGCGCACGGAGTGAGCTGCACTTTAGCTGTGTCAGTCTGGTTCCACTTACCTCGCATCATTTCGTCCCGCAATGTCACTCCTACTAACAATAAGTCCAATTTCATGGTTAACAGTTCAACTCACCCCGGATTGCTTGGAGCGTCTGCTGCCGGGTACGAGTTCCGCCCTGAAGGTAGCCGGAGGTTCGTCGCTGTCCAGGACGGCGGTGAGGTATCCGATGTAGGAGCAAGCGAGCCTCAGAGTTTTGATTTTGGAGAGTTTGGTGTCGGCTGGGACGTTGGGAATGCAATCTCTGAGGTCAGCGAAAGCGTTGTTTATACTCTGCGTGCGTCGTCTCTCCTTTTTGTTTGCAGTGTTCCTCCTCTTCACCGGTCTCACCGGGGTCTCAAGGTTGAAGGACGAACCCTGGCCCGCCGATGTGGAGCAGGGCGCGTAGTCCTCCCGAATTTGACCGTCGACGACCTGGTCGTGGTACCCGACAGCCCCGTAATGATTGTGCGAGGATATGACATGGTTCTGGTTGTGGTAAGTGTGGATGTGAAACGCCGCGGGAGGATCGGCTATGCCGAGCTCCTCCAGGCACGGCGGAGTGTTCGAAGTGCCTGGACTTCCGGAGCCGGAACTGCCCCCGGATATTCCCGTCGCATCCATCGGACTCCAGTAAGAACTATCGGGAACAGCGTGACAGTCCATGGCTGGGACACCGGCGTTTCCACCTGCAACCGATCAGCCCAGAGTGTCTTTCTACGAGTCGAAGGATCGGAAGGATCGGGCCCAATCGAAAGGGGATGAAGAAGCTACCCTCGGACCTCGCATCTTTACGCTATTTCAATGGCGCTTCAACGAATGGCCGATTTACAACGCGTCGTGTCGTGCAACTCTTACCGAGGTTAAACTCCGACTGGGATGATGATCGTGTGATGTGCGAGCCGAACGGCGCTATCATGCAAAGTAAGTATGTAACCTACTCGTATATGTATGCGGGATGAACGAGCTGATGAAGATTGGTTAGAGTAGGTAGGTTTAGTTAGGCCTCGACTTACAGGAGGAACCGTATCTACTTCTGGCCTAAGAATAACGCTACGAAGGTGCTGGAAATCTAGCGTGTTTATACCACTACCCTGTGTAGCGAGGAAACGATAGGTGTTCTGGCCTCCGTCACTCCGAGAGTTTACAAAGCTCACCGCGCCGCTAGATATTCTACGGTAGGTATTCCGGCTGCTTAACACCCTCGAGTTGCTCGTGACGCGTGCCCGCAATACCCGGAGAACCGATTTTTTCTTCATTCTGTACTTACTTCAATTACTGGTGTATGGCTAAGGAGAACGAGTTGTAAGCACTCTGTTTCTTATTTCTATTAAAAGTTTCTTTTTTTTTGGCTTTATGTATTACACTTTTCTGCTTCGCCTCAATGTAAACGAAAATTTTTAACTCCGTGTGGACTTTTCGATACTTTTGAATGTTAAATCTCGTTCTGACGTGAGTCCACGTTCAACGATCTCAAGTGTGAAGTATGAGTTACTTAACGTTTTGGGCGTTCAAAACATTTTCTTTTACGTAAATGAAAATTTTGTATAGACATCCTTCTTCTTTCTATAATTCGCAATTCGAGTATCAAAAGTAAAGTGTTCGTTCGAATAAAGTTTATACAGCTCTTGGCACGCGTTGTACAAAATTTTGAGAACAGCATTTGACGCGACGTTTTTATGTTTACGCTCGTCATAATATACCTAAATACTTTGCATCGACTCGGTACTTTACTACGAAAAAATTAATAAAGTTAGTAGATTCACACTCGTGAAATTTCTGTGTAACGCAATCTTCAGATGACTTCGTTAATCGATCGTTATGACGTTGTGTACACGATTTTACGCACATATTACGGTAAAAATCTCTCCAAATAGTTTGCCCGATGCTGCTACGAATAATTTGATATCATTGTCTAACGGTTGCTTTTGGAAATTTTGACAAAACCTGGCACCAAATTACTTCCTTTTACCCTGTAAGTCACTGAAAATTGCGATCTACTTTCTTCGAATTACCCTGAAGACCCGCAACCCCCAGATTCAAGTATTTTACCGTCATCTCTTCCGAAACGAAATGCAAGTTTAGGAGAAACCAAATCATCCCCGAGTTTTCGTTAAAGGTGAAATCTGGTTTTCGGATATAAAAGAATCCGGGATTGTAGAAAAACCTAAACGTTCGCGATCCAATTCAACGCGTTTTACTAACCTTGGCGATGTGCAGGTGCGGGATAAGCGTTCGGTTGATAACACTGATTATGGGCGTAATAATTATCAAGCTGATTAACGTATCCGTCCAGCATGGCAGCCATTATGGAACACGCCTTTGTTCAAGATCGATCAATTACCCGGCGGCACCGAGCGGGTCCAACTCTAGTCCACACTGTAAAGTCACCGCAAATTTGACATTTGACAGTCAAAGTTGACCGACGGCTCTTGACGCGGTAGTTTATCCGTTTCTGCAAAGTCCAATTTATCTTCGGCTGGTCTTCTCCGGCTAATGGATTCGCATATTTTGACACTTTTAACCGGTGCACTCACTACTCGCGCCTTTGGCGACTTGCCCGCTCGACGAGCGACGGGGACGGAAAATTAACGATACTTTAACGATCCAACTATACCGTCTGTGCACATACGCCCGATGCCCGGAATGACAAATGAATATCCTCCGGCCGCAACCATCTGCGATGACTTTCCTGTGACACCCACACCGCGAGGTGCTATACGCGGCCTCATCCTCATCCTCAACTCCGGCTCGTCCGCGTGCGCTTCGGAAGCTCCGCCTTTTCCTTTATTCCTCCATATCTCTCGCTCCGCTTTCGCCCCCTCTCCGAACATCAATTTATAGGATTAACCTTCTCCCCTGTATCCTCTTTCTCCCGCCACCCGATTCCATCTCTCTCTCTCTCTCTCTCTCTCACCCTGACAGTCTCTCTTTGTCTTCAGTCACGCGGTCCATAATCGGTCATAACTCTCTTCCGACTGTATACCACCCCTGCATACTACCACCTGCATGTGTATGATGAAGATACCTCGACCGTCATACCGTCATACCGTCATACGCTTCCGACAAACGGAGGGGCGAAAAGCGCACGTTTCGCAGTCGAGCTTGCGGCTCGTTGGCACCAAAAGTCACATAACTTATCCCGCTCGGCGACGCGGAGTTGTCGCATTAGTGTCAAATGTCTTGAGAAGCCTCTGCTTGGTCAAGAGTCCGATACTCAAGGGGTGGTTCCCTGACCGTTCCGGTCAGCCCCGGAACACCTAGAGGAGAGAAAGAGAGAAAGAGAGAGATGAGGCAAAGGAAGAGCGTGCATCTTCGTCGTTGACAAATAGGGACTCTTTCCGGGCTGCTGCCCTCCTGCGGGCGGGAGTGTCAGCTTCGTAATTGCCGATGTAAACTTTCCGGCCTCCTTCTCGACGCGACGATCCGAAGCCGATCGGGTTCCTCGATGAAACCATTTAGATTTAGAGAATATCGAGGATATAGGCATGCAGGTAGTTCGGTCACTTGTTTGTGCCAGGGTTAAACATTCGCACGGTGAAGATGAGCCGAAAGTCGCGACCGAATCAAATCATTCGTAAACAAATTCGTGACATTATACTCTGGCATGGGCGTTATAATTGGAGGCTGACAAATGCGCTCACGCGGTTCTCTAATTACTTTGTGTCTCATAGAGGATCGTTTATATGCCGTCGTACACTTTGTCGAGTATACATACATACCTACGTGTATAGTACATACATAACGACTCTGCGACACGCTCTATACTCTATCGTATGTATATGGCAAGACACGCGATGAGATTTGAAATGTTTAGATTGGTAAGGACCGCTATCGACGACGCTCTGAAAGCTCTACGTCAAATATTTACTCACTCCTCTGATCGTGCGAGTTTTGTATGTTGGCAGGGTCGAATTCTTGTCGCCCCCAAAACTTTTTACGTTCTTTTTTCTTTTAACCAGTGGCACCGTCGCGCCGTTGCGTTACATCTACATTGGTCATTTCAGTCGACGGTATACCGAGACGCGATCTTCTCCGAACAGTTCGGGATTCATTAAAATGACGAGTGATTTTATTTAAATAGATCGAGTTGTCGAGCGATTAAACGGCAGTTAATCCGCAACATTCCATCTCCAAATGATATAGACTTTTTCTTTATACCTCGCATGTCTGTGTTTTTTTTTTTTTTGGGGGTTTTTAGCTTCTTCTATTTGTTGAAAATTCAAAGCTAGCTGCACACACACTTACGTTTCATAGATTATAGTTTGGGAAGAAAAAATGCGTACGCACACTTGGACAACGTCTAAAAGGAAACAACAGTTCGACAGGCGTCCTTCTGCAATTGATACCCTCAATTGTCCCTTTGCGTCCGCTGGTTTTGGGTTACGTCAGAATTCTGGCGCCAGGCCATGCGCCACAGCAGGACACGAAATAGGCGTCCTGAAAAACCTGGCCTACATGCTCCCGCTCATCCTCTGACCTATACTTTCAGTTCCTTTCCTTTGTCGATGAATAACTTGCTCTTTAGTGCAATATTAAATTTTTCTAATTTCACGCCTAGACTTCGTCTTTTTATTCGTATATAATTTTCAAACACAACTAGCTTACTGTGATTAGCCATTTATTGCCGTGACATTCAAGCCTCGAAAGCACGTCGATCTTTTATACCATGCTTACTGTACTTACATCGCGTTAATCATTTTTAGACTTCTATTAATCCAGTCTAACTGTTTCACGTTTCTTCGACGATTCTTCTGCAAGGTTTATAACAAACTATTATGGGAAAGAAAATGGTCGATAAAGATATTATTTTAAATGACTTACTCACGTTCATATTAGTGTTCACTGAATATGTGTATTTTTCTTTGTATTCATTTTATTTTTGTTCTTCTTTTATTTTTATTCATTTTATACAAAATTTTTACAAATATGTATCTCTCGAAAATCATACTCCCCTAACTCTATACATAGTTGAATCATATTATACAGTAATACTCTTTGGTAGGTAAAAATATAATTCAGAGAAGAAAAACAAAAACAAAAAAAAATTCACGGAATGAAAAAAATCGATCCAATTAACTTCTTATTTACATACATACATGTACACGAGAGCAGTAATATACAATCGGTATTATTTACAGGTACGGTTACGTTCTTTTTTTTTTCTTTTCAGGATTCTTGTTTTACACAATTCGTTACGTTCGTAAAAATTCTCTTCTTCCCGATCAATCAACTCCTCGACTTTTTCTCTGCGCCATCCTGCAGTCAGGCCTGAGGTTCTTGCTTCAGTTCCAAGGCCCACATATGCTGTGGCCATCCAGTTCTACCCTTACCCTTAGGGCCTTCTTCTTGTGCCAAGGAAGTGCTCTGACCGGAAGTCTCGATCTGTAACACAGTTGCAAAAATACATAAAGTTCAGAGCACTTACGAATCGGAAACAATCCACGGTTCGACATCGAACTTTAATTATCTTCATGCCGAAAAGACTTCGACACGCCACAATCCGTGTGCCTATAATGTGGGTGAAGAAATCGTTGGAAATTACAAAGAGAAACCGCGAAAATCTTCAACCGGCTTAATCTGTCGAGCTAGGATGAAAAATTATTACGGAAGCGGTCTGACCGTCAGGTGAAAAACACGGAAGCTAATCGCCACCGAAGACCTCCCATGTCGCGAAACTAACCCTGCTACCAGAAAAGATGTCCAAATTTCTGATGCGTTATACCTACTTCTACCGACAAATCACTCGACCGCACAAGGCGATCGTAATTTGCGATGACGCGACTTCCGAAATAGGATGCTGCAGATATATAATCCGTGAAATTATCTTCATCCTTTCTTTCTCACTGGCTAGAAAACTGAATTGCACATCTCTTCACGTTGGATAATTCAAATAAAAAAATTAAATAAAAAACAAAGAGAAGGTCGTTTATCGTCGATTTATCGCGGTCGAGTAGACAAATTGCCTTGAGTACCGGTAAGATATAGTTTTTATAGTATAGATTTTCGTACAATCGTTCATACTTTCGTGTCAAATCGAATATTCTCTTAAATTTATTCATTCATTCAGAATTTTTTTTTTTTTACACACTTTAGACTTGAACTTTACGCTGAAATTTTCGACTCCGATTAGTAGCCGAGAACCAATTTCCCGAAATTTAAATCCTGATAACGTCGTTTGTGAGACGTGTGACTGACGAAGCAGCGACGAGACGAGCGAATCACAGTTTGTAATTATGAATATGTAACCGAGGTTTTCCGTGGCTCTCATCGACGAATGCAGAGTGGATGAAACCGCTTGAGTCAGGCTGCGGTTCGTGTTTACTTTCGGCCAGTGTACTGCGAACGCTAGCAGCTTTATTAAGTTGTTATAAACAGTGAAAAAAGCAAGAGCGTCACACTACTCGAGCTCGAGATTTGGTTGGTCAAAGTGCTAACCAACCTTTCGTCGAATCTCGGGACAATTTTCATCTCAAATCAATCAACGCAGTCTACTGCGACAAGCGCGATGCCTGAGATGAAGATAAAATTTTTTTATTAAAACACGCGTCCGTCGGAATGCGGTGGGTGGATGTTCTACGCGTTTAGACTGAATAAATAAATATAATCGCCATTGTAATATATAATTTTACCGACTATAATCATCCGCAGATCATGTATTATTTTTTTTATTTTTTTCAATCAAACATCACACCGTTAAGCGTAAACGTGATTTATGTTATATTTCACCTTCAACGTATTTATCTTAGTCGATCGCGATCGCCGGTTTGTTTTTTAAGAATTTTAACGTAATTATCTGGAAACTTGCGCCATTTTTTTACACTCGTTTTGAACAAAAAAACAAGATCAACGTAGCGTGACGAAAGCTTTGCGGTATGAACTACTGTTCGAAAAAAAGACCCTCACACTGCGGACATTTGCCATTTGTTGTGAACCTAGGATTTTTTTCTAAATCCGCTTTCAGATCACGATCTTGCATAGAGCTAGGACCTGCCTTTTTATCCAACGAAGTTTATGAAATTACGTTCAAACCTAAGTCTCGTCACTTATTCATTACCGAACTCTCATCCCGTACGGTGTTAAGCTGAGAAAAAATTCCGACGTGCTACCGAGCAGCAAGTGAGTCGAGGCGATGAGTTTTTAACTGGTTTGATTGAGAGAAGAAGGGGTAAAAAAAAAAGAAACGTAGATTCTTAGTACGTTTCAACATTTTGACGCTTGAGCATTTAGAATTACAAGATCACCGACGTCAATCCTCGGCTCCTCAATATTCTTGTGGTTTTCATTTTTTGATACTAATCTGCCGAGCTGGGACAAGCTTTAATAATGAATCGTCTTGAAACGATACCACAACGTAAATTTTATCTCCTCTTTACTTGTAAGCAAACCCTGACCTCAAACTATGCCTCTTAAGCTTTTTCGAAACTTTGTAAAGTACAAGAGTGACGCGCTTTCTTCGCACACCTGCACGTAAATCATCACTTCACCACATCTCTTTTAACAATATTATTAATTTGCGTATAAGTAATGGCAGATTAAGATCTCGGATATTCCCTAGGATTTTTGTTTTCACGTTATACATATCCGTGTCAACCACTTTACTCGCTTTATCTTATACAAGGACTACAATTTATGTTCTACTTGTCAACGCGGTAACCCATTAACGCTGTTAAAAAAGAAAATAAAACGAAAAAAAAAAAACTGCGGAAAGATCCCTTTCTGATCCTTTTAACGTTCAGTGCCTAAAATCGTGGCGATATACGTCGAGCCCAAAAGCTGGCGGAATAAAATTTGGCAGAAAATCCTTTCTCCGTGTGAATTTAGCGTGCATCGTGTCTCCCTTGTTTTTCATCCCCCAATTGATAAATTTTCCAACCCCGTAACAACAACGTTGGATAAAATTGACTCACCGCGTTTTGTTGAGACTTGTTACGCCTGCTACTCGACAAAATTTCTGCCTTAAAACTTTGGGGTTCCTCTCCCTCGTCGCTGTCGAGAACCGCCATTAAATAGCCAATGTAGGAAGCTGCAAGCCTGAGAGTTTTTATCTTGGAAAGTTTCGTGTCGGTCGGTACGTTCGGTATACAGTCCCTGAGATCGGCAAAGGCGTTGTTAATACTCTGGGTGCGTCGTCTCTCCTTTTTATTCGCGGTATTCCTCCGTTTCGGCCTGACGACCATCCCTTCCCTGACGTCGTGGAGGCGTTGAAGGTGGTCGGAGGGCTGCAACGAGCCACCGAGGAATTCGCTCTGGCGATTCGCAGAGTCAGTCTGACAAGCCTGGTACATCAATCCGGGGTAAGACTGGTGCCCAGGGGCATTGGTCATCTGATGGGCGTTATACTGTTGATGATGATGATGGTGGTGATTGTGATTGTGATGGTGGTGGTGGTTCGTCGTCGTCGTCGTCATCGTCGTCGAGTAGTGAGAGGAATGCGACGAGGGAGAATAGTGCGAAGATTCCTGAACCCCGATCTCTTCGATCAACGGCGGCGTCGAAGCCGCCGGACTTCCGGCCCCCGAACTGCCCCCGGATATTCCAGAGTCCGCCGCCGGCCAATACGTCGAATGAACTTCGACCGGGTCCGGAACTCCGACGGGTCCTGAAAGTCGGACGAAAGACGAGAAATTAACGGGGTTTTGTCTGAACTTGGGATTCGATTAAAAATAAAACAAAAAACGTGATATATTTTTTATTCAGAAATGTGAAAAACTCACCGTAGGGTAGCTGGGTCATGTAATTGTAAGGCTGATGCCATTGAGGGTAGTATTCTGCTTGAGCCTCGTAGCCGCCCAACATTTTTACTCTTCGAGTCACGCGTCACTGTGGCTCAAAGAACAGACAGACCGAAGATGATCCTGTTCGAATTCTGCGGGGGTTGTAACCTCCCCGGGTTACCGAATGCGTAGAAAATTTCTACAGCGGAACTTACGGCCCTTGAAAGCACAGTTGTAGAAGAAAAAAAAAATAAAAATATAAGAAACGGAAACCAACAAAAGTGGAGGACAAGTATCGTCACACACGTGTCGAACGAAGGATGACGTAACGGAATTATTCGTTATTAATCTCGGTGAATTTTTCTATACTAGAAGGACGCGTGCGCGGCGTGACTGAGAAAACGGTTGGAATGATACTGGCGTTAGGATCGGGGATTAACTTCTCCGTTGCTCAGACTCAGCCCGGGATTTTACCGACCCTAAGAGCTTGCGGCGGGGGTGGATACCTTACAAGCTCCGCCTGCGGAGGCGGGATTTCGACTCCCACGCAACGGCGTCCCGGCGCCCAGGCGTCGACGTATCGGCTGAACGATTCAATTAGTAAATTGGATCGCATGTAGCATATATACGTATAGAGTTGTTGTGCGCCCCGACGACGGCTTACAGCCGAGTAATGCAAGAGGTATTTTACTTTACGAGCTTGCCTTCGCCATATTGTTTTCAGAAATGAGCCATCGATAATTTATTATTGTAATACTGAAACAGAAATATTTTTTGACCATTTATATTATGCACTTTTCAACCTGTTAAAGGAATTTCAATCGGGAGATAGTATATACAGACGAAAGTTGAATTAAGATTTAGCTTGAGTATCCCGGCAACAATTTTCAACATTTATTAACATACGTTTCAGGAAAACAGGATAGAAAATGTCACCCGGGGACTGATGGCCAACAAAATTAATAATAAACAATTCACTTCAATTAATACACTCGATTCTCGTAATTCTTTATCTTCTCTATTTTACTTTTAAACGAAACGATTCAGCAAAATCTCGGTTTAGCTTAAGTTCGTTCTGTCTTTGGTTTTCTTCTCTTTTCGTGAAATATACTTAAGTACTTAATCCTAACTCTCGTTACTCTCGCTCTCACACGTACGTACATACCATACGTAATTCGTTATGAGGCGGATACGTTATCAGATCCATTACGAAAAAGTACAGTAACAAACTTAAACCGATTTATTATATAATAAATAAATGAAGCTGCGGGTTCCACGAAATTTTGAAACTTCGCAAAGCTCAGTAGTTTTGGGAAAATTTGTTATTCATTCGGTTCAACAATTGCTGATTATACACACACACATAATTCTAATTTTCACAAAATTTGAACATTGATTAATTACATCGCTAATTTCATTTTCAAGAGCGCGATATTAAGTGACAGATAATACTTTCAAAGCACGGTATAAATATATTTTTCCTTTGTCACGATCAATTAATTGATCGTAAAAAAATCGAGTCTCCGCGTAAAAAGTAAATTATGACGATCATGAAGCATTATAAGCACAGGCTAAGTCGGGTATCCTTGAAAGTGGATGAAGCTTGAGCGGATTTATACAAATTTGTTCGAATTACCGAGGGTCCAAAAGAGGACGGGAATCTAGCGTCCCGTAAGTAGTCACGTGTTTCCTCCGAGGGTTAAAACCCGTGTAAAAAGTGAGAGTTCGAGACCGACAAAGCCTCGCGGCAAACGGTAGCGTGAATAAAATTAGTCGGGGAGAAAAAAAAGGCCAAACAACAAACAAAACGGCGTGTCTCGTCTAGGCGGTACAACTCGGTTTCATCCCCCCGGGGAATTAAATACCCCGTCTTGAACCTGTTCGCATAAATAAATTTCTTTCAAGAACCAAAAGCGCGTCCGTTTTTTTTTTTCTTTCTCTCCTTTTGCAGCAAAGTTGACCCCTCACTTCCTTTTACCTGTTTTGACGAGACTGCGCAGGGTGGAATATAAGAAGAATCAGAAAAAAGCTAACCACCGCAAGAAGAGGCCTTCCACTTCACCGCCTGTTTTATAAGGGGACGAAATGATAAATCAGATTATGCGACGGCATCATAAAATGTCAGAGGGTTACAATTAACGTACGTGCAGGAGTGATGAATGTAAAGACTGCAATTAGCGATAAGATTCACGGTGATGCATGCCCGGCGTGTAATCAGCCAGGAAAGTAGAAACGTCTGGTATTTAGAATCGGACGTTGCCCAGGCCAGATGCCATCCTCTGCAATTTATGGATTCGGCTATTGTCCCTCTGCATTTTCCGCAACTTGCGTCACTTTGTGTGACAAGTGAGGCTTTGGGATCAAGAGTCCTTAAGAACCGCAGAAGAGTACAGTCGGTACATTGGTAACAATGTAAATTCATATGCTTAAGGAAGAAGATTACAGAATTTCAGATAACTTGGAAAATAAAGTAGGAATAGAAGTAAAGTAAGTTGAAGTAGGCGGAGAGATAATTGGACCGCAAAGTCCTCGAGAATGTCGGCGTGAAAAATTCTTTAACGACCTTTTCCCATGGTGTAACAAATAAAAACTCACCACTGGCGCCTCATCCATCCGAATTCCACTCGCCGTTTCTTGCAGGCTGGCTCATGGCGTCTAAAACTCGCAGGTGTAGCTCCAAGCCTACTCTAAGTGCGAACAAAAAACCGTCCACCTTGTTCTCCAGGAAGAAATTACCCATCCCTTAAATTTCGCAATCGAATTTCCTTCCTAAATGCAGATTTTTTTCGATGAAATTAAGTCGATTTTAATGGGGTAGTAAAAATCTACCAAATCTCTCTACCGCAGACGAGGAAATTCGGTGGGAAGTTTTGAGTTCTAGAGGATCTTGAAAGCCGGGATTCTCGGAGCTTTCATTCTCTCCTTTGACATTTCGGCAGATACGAGCGAAAGTGAAGTGGCTGTACATATATGGGGTCGCATGATGGCAGGTACCTACACCCCGAAGAAAAGCTCTCTCACTTTCTCTCTATCTCTCTATCTCACTCTCTTTTTCTCTTCTCGTGCCTGTGTGGGTATGGATTATGTGGAGGGACCCGCAGACGAGGGAGAAAGGTAGAGAAGAAGCTAGATATATATATATATTCTCGAGCAGAAAGTAGGCAGACGTGGAAACTGGGGTGTGGGAGGCGACGCGCTTCATCTCTTATCAAAGACGAAAGCCGCCTAGCTCCGTCAATAAAGACGTTTCGAGGAGCACAGCACACTTACACCGACTAATTTTTTCACTCTTTGATCTTTGCGCCTGCACGCCGTCGACTCGAAGGTGCGGCTTATAAGCGCGGTTAAATTCACATTATTAGAACGCCGATTAGGAGGCTGGTGGTCTCGCGTGTCTCCGGCTCTTCTCCAAAAGAGAGATAGAGAGAGAGAGAAACGAGGCATTTCATTAATCGTTAAGCCGTTGAATCAACACTCAATTCCATTCGCTACTCTACGACAATTCCTGATGTATGATTACAGTCGAGATTTGACTGCGAAAATAAAATCTCAACTACCGTGTGTCCATAGAAATAATTACACCCATGAAAACCGCTAGTAATAATAACGGAAAACAAAAGTCGGGCATTTTGAGTGACGTATTATTTTTAGTGGCATGCAGCACTAGAATTGCCCGTTATACTGAATGCTTTACTCAGGGTGAAAATGTCGCGGTCTGTTTCGATACGGGCCCGGTGTTCTGGTCCCGGTGTCTGATCTGGTCCAGGGTGAGGAATGTGGCGGTGTCCTGGTGTCTCGGCATCGTGAGGACGGCGATGGGGATGGGGGGGGGGGGGAGGAAGCTTGATAACAGCCGACTATATCTCGAGTCCCCTGGGGGCCCGGTATATCTATTATGAAATAATCGCGATAGCTAAGTGAACCAGGGGGCCTGCTGGAACTTTGGTATAACGTATAAGGGATGATGCAGAGGGTGCCTTCATCGAAGTGCGCGGCAAGCCGCCGCGACGCAACCCAGAACACCGTGCCTACGTACTTACGTACACACCTAAATGCATCTGGACGGTACACGTTATTTATCCGGAAAACTCTCTCTTCCTGCAGTCAGCTAATATTTATCGCACGTTCGCTGAAATTTTGACGGAAAGTTTTGTAAATGAGACTTGTAATTGGTACAATAGCTAGAAGACTAGATGCACCGGTTTATCGCCATTTTTATAGTCATATATTCATCCTATAACGTGTGTCTATGGTTTACATAGTCATAAATGGTACAAAATGTAAACAATTGTTTATAAAATAGAAATTTTAAGATGTTTGAAAAAGTTATATAATTCGATAAATTCGGAGGCCATTTTCTCAGATAAGATGACGCTCGGTCGATTATTATTATTATTATTATTATTATTTTCATGGTGGAATTAGCTTGAACAGCTGATATTTTGATTCTTGCTCATTTTTCTTTGAACAATAAAAAGAAGAAAAAATGTATGTATAATATATTCTATCCGCTCCTGCAGTGGCATCACTTCTGCACATGCGGGGACGTAAACAAAAATTTTGTCACGGTGATCTGGGCTAGCTCCATCGCCGAAGAAGCTTTATGGAAATTTATTTATTTTCTCAAAACGACGACACACTTTCTTTACTCGGTGACTTTCTTCACTCTCTAAAGCTAGAGCCTGTGTCCTTAACCCCTGCATAGTAAGTATAACAGACCGACGATAAACCGTCGAGTAGATACACGTCGTTCCATGTTCCTAATTCATTCATAATCTTCGCCACGGATTCATCGCGAGGCCATTCATCTAACCAAACTGTACTTAGACTTTCTATCCCGAATCGCGGTCTTCCTTGTTTTCAATCTTGTTTGTAGATTCATTTTTATTTAGCAGCTAATTTCTCGCGTTATTACAAACATACATGTTATATTTCTGCTGATAACGGAAACAGAAAAGATTGGGTCGTGGAGGGCTCGTAAAATCGCAGCTCTTTCCTGTTGACTTTCCATAAAAAGAGTCGTAAAACAAAAAACAGAAAACAAAAAAAAAAAATCTACCACCGTCAACCCTAAAAGGGTGAGAAAATATCACTGAGCTTCGTATGATAAATCGCGATCACTCCGTGTGTAAGAAGATGACTTTCGCATTTATGCAGTTTTCAATTCCGCGATTGATCGAGTATAATCGTAGTCATTGGAATGAAATTTCGGCGTAATCGATTTATTCTTACGTACTTAAACCAGATTTCAGGGCATCTTGTTGCGGGTTAGTTTCATTGAAACGGGAATTTTGCTCTCATGATTTTATGAATGAAACCCGCGACGCTGTTAAGTAGGAATAGTGAATGTGTTAGTGATGTGCGTTACGTGTATATACATGAATACACGCACCTATAGTGCTCACCACCTATAGAGAGATGTGTAAATACACTATACGCGTGCGTATATATAAGATGCTTATAAAATAGAGGGGACACGTGTCCAGACAAGGTGTTTACGTTAGTGTCTCGAGAAGTGAACGAGCCTGAAACCTATCCTGTATGTGCATTCATATACCGAGGAACAGAAGCCCAGCACACGCCACCCACGCCACCCGCAGGCAACCGCTGCACCTGCCATAAATGCTTCCTTCCTGTCGTTCGTTTATCCTCCCCTTCATCCTCATACTCCTCCCCGTTCCTCTACTTTTCAAAAGGTTGCCGATGCTGGGTTGAACGAGAAGTCGAGACAAAAAATGGCAATTACTCTAACTAGCGTTTAACGATCTGTGTGTTCAAAGCGATTATCATTTCGTTCTCGAACCGCAGGTATGGATGGATGTAAAACACGGATAGATAACTGGACTTGGACCGTATTTCGATTTCTTATTTCACCCACGATTGAATATAGTCACATAATTAAAGTTCAGCACTTTGTGACGAATTATTTTGGTGCAACATACAAGCTTTCAACAAAATTAAGATCAAGTCGAGCTTCACAGGATTACTTATTTAGTCTTTAGATGTTGTAATCATTCAGAAAAGAAATGATTAAATGTAAACGTTTTTCTTCCTTCGTGATTTTTATAATGGGAATAATCTTGCCAGGTTGAGTTCTTGAAAAAATAATTTCATTACGCTACTTTTCTGAACAGTTGAAAACGCTGACAATTGGAATGTTGAAACAGAAAGAAAGTATAATTCATTCAAGTTTAAACGTCATCATCATTATTTACAACATTTTTTATTGAATGTGAAATAATGAGAACGTAATTTTTTTTTTTTTTCTCAACAATTGTAATTTCTGGTAATAATTTTCAATGTCAATTTATACAAGACAGCAGCTTCAACCGGTTAAAATTCTACCTCGATAAATTGAGTGAAAATTTTTCACACAACTTGTCCCACAACTGTCACTTAAACGCAATTAGCACCTCGTGGCAGGCAATTCGGTGAGGAAGAGGATAGTCATTGGGTGTTACAACTGCGGATTCGTCATTCAGTTTATGCGTTTCTGAGCACGTCTAGGTTGACGGGTACTCGAAGTATCTTCCGAGCTGAGAGAAAAACGGTAGTAAAACGCTTGGAATCTCAAGGTGTCAAAAGACCGGTTTTGTGCCTGTGTATTCGATCATTCGAACGAGCTGCGGTATTGCAGTTTATCCGAATTTCCAGTGCAACCAGAATCATCAATAATCTTCTTTTTCATTTCGTTCTTCGAGTGAAAGAATGAAACTTGTTTACTTGTAGAATCCAGAGTAGGTACGAGCCGCAAGCCGTAACTTTCGACTCTCGCGCTGGATCCGGAGTTCCATTAATACTTGGTAACGCAATAAACTATTTTTATATACCACGGGGTTTGCACGCCTGCGCGTATCCAGCCTTAGCTCTTCGTGGTATATGATTTGATATCGCATCCGAGAGCCACATGGCCCCCTCGATTTGCTCCCAACACATCCGTACGCCGTTGCACCGTTTACCACTCTACAAAATGCTCCTGCATCAGCACCAGCTTCCGAGTAAAGTGCCAAAAATTACCCTTCTACCTTGCGTTTGAGAACAGAATTAGAGCTGGGAAAAGTCCAGCTTCGTTTTTCCTGGGAGCTTTTCATTGCTTTACGTAACAAGTCGCCTAATGATTAGATTCACCGTTTTCTGCTTTTTTTAAACAGGAGTAAATGGTTTCCACATACTCGGACAAATTTTTATCATCATTTTTACCCATGTATGGAAGATGGTTGTTTTTTCACGGTGTACGTAGAATAAAACTTGCGGATCCCCTGTTACGTAGAGGCACACACTGACATTTCCGAGGAGAATAAATTCTGGATATTTTGTTGTTGCAGGAGTTCGGGAGAAGTAACGAGGTAACGCGTGCGGGATTTGAGAATTTGTGGAAACGGTGTAAAGAAGGAAAGCAAAAAACAACAAGAATACCTCGAAGCTTTGGGAAAGTCGTATTTCACTCTCGGAACAATAAACACTAACCCTTTTTGTTCGAGCGGTTCGTCTTTTCCACACAAGCCACACAGTGGGCCGTTGTTGAAAAATCATTCCTGATCTAGGTTAATAAAATTTAAGACGTATTAGGTTTCACTCGAGGCGCCGACGGGCTTAGACGTCATATATTCCTGCTCTATGAACCGAGACGAGTGTATCTATACGCCGAGCTTCACACGTCGGTAGAAAACAGTATATGATAAAAACAATATTTTTCTTAATTTTAAAACTGCATATATATACATACAAATGAATTTTTATTCATGAAAGTAGGACTTTTAATCAACGACCGCGACACGCTCCGTCTCGAAATAAAAAATTCCGGAAATGAGGCTGCTTGTCGCGTGCGGTATGAACCCGTCGACTGATATGCTCCCGTGCCCAGGGAAAGGTTCTGATTTTAAACAAAGTGCTGGATGCATATCCAATTTGCTTCCAAGCTAAATTAGCTTAGATTCTGAAGTGGGTTTATCTCGACTTTTCCCACGGTAGCGCCCGAGTCAGTCAAGTACCTTGAGCTCAGCTAGCAAAAACTTCCAACATAATAAATGTGTGCGTGTATCAAATGGCGCAAGGACACAAGCCCACGTCACATGGAGATATATCCGTATCACGACATCAGGCGACAGGCGAAAATTTCTGCAGCAACATTTTTTCCTTCCATTTGTGCCATTTTCAAACGTCCAATTCGTCTGCCTTGGCATTTTTGGACTGGATATGTATTCGTGAATTTAAATTCGTGATGAAAAAAGGAGGAAGAGACGTTGGATAAAATGTAACGGAAAGCCGGGAAGCGATGGTCGACGTCCTCGAACCGCCCTCGTTTTGGTCCAGCAAGTCCCTGAGGGGCGGAACCCACGTCACGGAGATCTCTTTACTCGCAAGTGTAATTCGATCTCGTGTTTTGTTTGCAGAGCTCACGTTTAATACGATCCCATTAACACTGGTTAACCGCCACGGCTCTTCATTTCGGTATAGATATATTATACACGTTTGTAGCTCGTTACATGCCGAAGAAAGTCCGCAAAGCAAAATTCCGGATTGATTTTGCGGCATAAAATTCAAGTGCCTGATTCGAGTTTAGATCGGGACCAACCACTTGATCCGTTCAACAGGCCCGAGGATAAAGATAAGAATCTTTCAAGGACCGTTGTAGAGTAGCTGCACTGCTGCACATTCTCCGTGCCATGCTGCGCGAATAAACTCGAGTTGAATGCTTGTGCAATATCGGTGTTCATTTACCTATAGAAGATAAGAGAAAAGTTTCTACTGATTGCGATTACATACGGAATGGAATGTGCGAGTATAAAACATTTTTACAATCAGCAAACGAATGACAATTACATAATTACCATTAACGTCAGTTGCAATTTTTAATGAGACGTACTTGATCTAATTTACTCCCATGATTATTATCTACGATGTTAAGGTACTTTTATTTTCCAAACTTATAAATTGAAGGCACAAATTTTGAATTTTTCGATTACTGAAACCAACTACTAGAGAGTTAGACACTAGAAATTAATTTTTTGGTAACTTTATAACTAAGGATCTAACAGATGCAACCCAAAAAGATCAATAATTGAGACAGGGTCAGTAACTGGTATACATACTTACCTAAATCAAGTCAATTTTATGATTTTACTCCGCAATTAGTAAGAAGCCCAAAGAATTGAGAAAGAACAACGCGAAAGTATAAATAAAGAGGAAAGTGCCCGGGGTGGGATAAATCTGTCAGCAAGATATTTCTGCGTCGGTCTCTTCGACTTCGTTTCTGGTTCGAGAGTCGGAACTTTTCAGGGATAAACGAGTCCTGCCTCTCCTGCCTCTCGGGATAGACACTCGGGAGTCCCGAAACATTGGCACACTTGACTCTGCTCTCACTTTGTTAGCTTATCCCCAATCCGTGAGCAACTTTGTTGGCCTCGGTTTTCTCCGAGGATATTTCTTGCTGCATGGCGCCAGGCTTACAACGATTTACGAGACTTCCTACCGCAGCATCCCTCCACCTTTTCACGACTTATTCTTATGCGAAGATATCCTCGCGTTCGTGGATTCCTCTCGGCCTCACGACACACACACACACACACGATCATCCCTCTCTCGCACGACTTGACCCTCGTATCACGTGCAACCACTTGAACATCTCGCTCTCCCTTCTCATCGTCTTTCACACCGCTTTCTTACATGCTCCACGCTTACCCGTCACCCTCGATCTCTTTACTTGTCATCTCGCGATCACCTCGTTTCATGGCGGGCTCAGTTTGTCAGACTGCCATTGTCTTGCAAAAAGTTAGTCTCAATAATGCAACGGTGGCGAGGTTGAAGAAACTTTGCGCAAACAACGTCACCCACGCTTTTTTTTATTCTTTTACTTTCGGCAATTTTATTCTCATTATTATCAGGCTTCGATATGATTTCAGCCCTCTAAAGCCGACAAATTTCGAAGAAAGACTCTTGTTCTGTTCTTAGATCTTTGGAGTCACTGATTACAGTTCGCAGGTCTGAATTACACAGTTTATCCCAAATGACGGAATAAATTTGACAAACAAATCGAGCACATTTAGCCAAACTTAATTTTTTTTCAATTTCACGATTTCGAGCTTGCAACTATGCTTGTAATCAGTGCCTCTGTATTTAAACGTAATTTCTATCTATCTAACTCCTATCCCTTAAAAATCTAGAATATATATCATAATAATTGATTCCTTTTTTCAACGCCATATTGCTCAGCCACGCTCACATGTCGTATCCCACAATCCCAACTGATATCGTCACAGAAAATAATCCCGAACAAACGCTGTTTATTATGCATCCAAGGTGAATGCAATCGGAGAGATAAATATCCGAGGGTTCGAAGTGCCAGAGCGAGCACGCGTAATTAAGCAAATGTGTTTTCCGTTTCCGGAGTCGCGTATCATCAGGTGCACACGGGCGCGAGTGGAGTTGCGGTGAAAGCGAGGATTCAATTTCCCTAAATACAAATCCAGTCTCCATTATTCGATTGCCTCCCTCATTGCGCAAATTAAGGGTTGCTCTCTGGTTTGGACCGCACATGCCTCGACACCCCGTCGCGCCAGACAAACGCATGGATTGTATTTACGGGTGGGACCTTCGAGGTTCGACCGACATGTGCGACACCCCGTTTAGTCACCCGCCATCCGAGACCCCTCAAAGTCATAACGCAACAATATTCAAAAGAATGGGAAATGAAGGGCAGAGTCGGAGGTCGGGGTCTGAAACCGGCGGCATTCGTCTTTGCCAACGCTGCTCCGGATCGGCATATGCCTTTCGAAATATTGTTGTCCAGTTGCTTTTCTTGCCTGGTGCAGCCTTTCGCAGGGTCAAAGGTAGGACGACATCTTACGGTACGTTCGACGAGGTTTCCTTGGCGCCGACCTCCCTAGGATACATCCCATCCGGGCTTAACTATTGTCACCAAGTATTCGAGGGTGGCTATGCAGACGCGTGCAGGGATACCCGATTTTTCGAATGTTACCGAGTCCTCGGCACTCCTCCCGACCGTAATAAACTGTAACCGGAGATCGTACGGACGGTAGGACACACAGCGAAAGGCATCCTGTGTTTCGCATTCGCAATATGGTAACAGAGAGGAAAAAAAAAATCAATCCGGACGTGATTTCATTCACTTCTGCCGCTTTTTGTTACCGATTTTTCTACCCAAAATAAATACGTTGAGCAAAAATTGCTCTGAATCTTTTGTACCGGATGTGGAATTGATTTACTTTCGATCACATAATTATGTAGTGTTCAGGAAAAATGGAGGCTCCTTATATTCTTGAAATATCATTTTTCCATGTTCCATCGGCCGGTAGGGTTCAACATTCTTAGAAATTATAATTGTTTTTAAAAATGAGAAATATAAGATACCGAGTATTACGATAAATTTTGTAATTAAAGATAAAAAAAAAAAAAAAAAAAAAAATGTGCAGCTAACTTTAGACGTTACACATTTTCGTTCATAATTCTTTTCAAAATTGAATTATGGAAATTTACTTGCTAAAGAGCTTGGAGAAATGATTTTCAAGATATTCACGAATATTTGAAATAAGCCCTAAACATTTCTACGTTCACATTTCACCCTATTTGACAGGGTCGACAACCCGGATAAACCAAAAGGACAATGTCAAAAGTGACTAAGTGAGCACTGAAAACTCGTGTCATCTCCATGAAGAGAATATGCACAAGTGTTTGATTTATAAAAGCTCTTCCGTGAACTTTGACATTGTGTAAAATATGAAAATGAGGAACCAAGGTATAAATATTTACAATATCTGAGATCGAAATCCTTGACTTAGGAAAGTTATTTCATGCTATTCTCTCGCTGCCAGATAGTATAAACAACCCATGCATCACACTCGAGTGTCTGCGGATGTTTGAAACTCGACATTTTTCGCATTCGCTTCAAGGAAAAGGAAATGAAGTCCTTTTTTCGTATCCTTCGAACCTTCTCAAACACACAAGCATCGGTTTGATTTATACCGCTACGTTACAATTATATATATATATGTATATACCATACACAGAATCGCACTATAATAAACATACCTAACAGACAACCCCTTGCGAATCGTCACGCTTCGAAAGATGCGACACAACACAGAACCGCCAGTGCAAGGTACTTCGACGATTGCAAAACCTACCCTGGAACTTCGCCAATTCCCACGCAGTTATTCAACACCATTGCCTTTGCAATTGCGGTTCGCAGTCAGAACCGTCCCTCAGGAGTCGTAAGAACACGCGCCTCTCGCCCCAGAGATTCCCTGAGCGAAGCTAAACGGCTCCATTAAGCGTTAACCGTGCTACACAGCAAGTGTGCAAGCTTTTCACTTACAATTATTAGCTATTAGTGTAATTTTTGCGGGTGTTTTTTTCATTTTTCAATCACATTGACAGTCAACTTATAGTTAACGATTTATTCGGAGTGATTCCTTCTTATAAATCAAGGGTATATATTTTTCTGAATTGTTTTCTTTTTTTCTTTTCGTTTTTTTCTAAGGTGAGAAAAATGCTTAAAAACACAAAGACGACCAGAAATATACTCGGAATTTACTGATCGTACAGTTTCTTTTAAGCTGGTTCAGGACCATGTTTATGCAGGTTCGGTTTCAAAGGGATATTTTAACACCTCTTTGTCACTTTTGGCTGACGTGTCAGATATGAATTGTAGTAGGGAACGCTTCACGCTAGCTCGGAAGAAGAGTTGCTATCGAGTAACAATGCGGACTCTGTCCCATACGTGGAAGTAACCGATACTACCTCTGCTCATTTTTGAGGGAAATTTATTTCACCATACAGGAACGAAAAGTTTGACAGTTTTCCTTGACAGCGAGTATATTATGCATAAAATACTTTTACCATTCGTAGAATTTTTGCATACTGAAAAGGGTCAAGTTGGGAAGTAATTGAGAGGGTGTAAAAATGACATGGACGGTAAATGAAAATTAAAACAGTTTATTCATTTATTTGTAATATAAAAATAATAAAAAAAAAAAAAAAAAAAAAAAAAAAAAACACATAAAGACAATTAAACAAAAATACTCAGCCTTAACGTGAAAACTACACGCTGGATATAATTGTACGTATAAGGATGAAGAAAAAACAACTTACGTAAGAAAGTATGAACTGCCTATTTAGAATTTAACCCGAAAATATCTCGCTAAATAGCTACAACTAGGTAATACTTCTATTTCTCTTTTAAACTACCGTAGGTATAATAGTCATATTTTATCGATCACACAGTGCGGTATATACTTGGTTAATTTTCGCGTTATTAAAACGCTAGGTACGGTATAGCATAAATAAAATCTCTGACTCTCTGTGTGGAGAATTACCGAAAGCTCTGAGAAAAAAAGAAAATACATATAAGAAAAAAAAAAAAAAAAAACTACCCACGGGGTTTCACGTGCAGTAATTAACCATAGTTTTACGATATAAACTATGTACCATTCCTCTGCAACGGTGTCGGCGATTTCCCTGTTCCATTTACGACCGCAAGTTTCGACCCGGCACCACGATCATTGCTGAGCTTGCAAAGCGCGTCAGCTTCGCTCGAAATTCTTTGTATCCGGTCGACCGACCGATTATCGTCAGACCTGATACGCCTTGTTGTCAACTCCCGTCGACTGCTGGCTGTCCATGCTTTCGGCAAAGTTGACGATATCGTCCGTAGACTCGAAACGACCTTCCGCAGAGTTGGTCGCCCGGTTCGTTGGTACGTCGTACCTTCTTTCGGACCGCGGAGTGCCGATTTGCGAACCGACTATGTAGGTGTAAACGTTCTCAGGCTTAGTCGATCGGTCCACCTGGTCAACGTAGTAGCCGCTGTTAGGGTCGAAGTTCGTCACGTAGGATCCACCTGCGGATTTTGCTATGCCAACAACGTCCGTGTACATCTGCGAGACCGATGATAGCGATCCATCGATCGATCTGTAAATTTCTTCGTCGTTTTCCAGGTGACTGGGACCCGGCAAATTCGACTTTGGGTCCGCCTGGCGACCCTTGATCCTCCACAAAATTCGGTCCAGCGTCATAAACGGCATCTCGAAGACCAAGCTGATCACCGCCGATAATCCCACGACGAGGACCAAGTTACCCATGAAGTTGTGAACCTGTGATTTTAATTCGTGGGAGGTCAGTCAGTGTCGCCTTTCGGTTGAGTCTGAAAATCGAGGTTAAGGAGAAAGCAACTCACCACGGTGTAGGGCGTCAGGTTTCCGGGTGTTCGGGCGATTCCGGAATTGTACAGTAGCACTATGCAGTGAGACAGATAAGCGCTGTACGTTAATCTGCTCAACGGCATCCAGCCGGTCCATCCCAGGAACCCGTTAATCGGACCTAGGATGAAACGTATTGTCTTTAAAATCATATGATCTGCAGAATTTTCTTCAACGGTATTGACATCCCACCTGCTATTCCGTGTACGCACGCAAATATTATCCAGGATACTGCCAGTGCGAAAGCTGGCCTGTGAAATCCTGCGTAGAAACTCGCCTCCAGTCTGTTGTAAACGTGATCGAAACAGTACATTCCTCGTGGCCCGAATATCGTCGTCCCAAATAGCACCAGTGTAATGATCCATCCGATTATCGCGTATGCCTGGGAAATAATGAAACGACGGTTACGTTGCAGATAATGATACGACGGGTTTCGTTCCAAAACAGAAGTAGAACATTGCTGATGAACGAATCCTAGTTTACCTTCGGTATTTTGATGGATAGAGATTTTGATTTTGCGAGAAAGTATCCGATCCCTATTCCAATCAAGTAAGATCCAGCCCTGGCGTACGTTTTCGTATAGATTTCCAAAAAGACATTGGCCAGGTCAGTTGCGCTGATAAAAGCAACAATCATTAACGAAACAAATTCGTGTGGAATGTTTTACACAGTTGCTGAGTGGGATTGCTTACTCTTTGTAGTACAGCATAGTCCCCGTGAGTTCCATTGCGTAAGTTATGCCGAAAGGAACAGCAATCGCCATGGCCATACCGATCCCAAGAATAATCCAGAAAATGGTGGCTCGACTGAACTTCAGCATCGGGTAAAGGAATATTGGTGAAAACCAGAGTAGCTGCATATCGACCGCCAGGTACCATGACTGCGTCATACACTGTAGAGTGAGATGGAAAGATGTATTTTTTCGCGAGATAACGGAAGTCTGCAAGTGATCTTGTTACTCGATGACAATTTCACCTACCATCGTTTCGATGTTGACCATATTGTTGACGTAGAGCAAGTTGGTCCACCAATTTGCCTGGCAATATTCTTTGTTCGGGGTGATCACAACGTCCCATTCTGGTCCAGAACCAATCTTGTTGTAAATCGTTGCGTAAAAACCAATCACGATTGCGTAAACGGGTGTTAGTCTAACGAAGATAAGGAAAAAGTAAAAAATTGCAAAAACCAGGGCACCGATCTGGTTTCGGCTCATCGTTTACCTCACGTAGCGACGAACGTACAGCTCGAACAGGTTTAAGGTGGAACCGCGGTTTCTTTGCTTCTGAGAATATTTTCTGTATGCTAAAAGCAGGCCACTTAAAAGGAAGAAAGTGTCAGTGACGATGTTACCGTTCAGCAACAAGAGCGTACTCCAATCCTCGTGCATCTGCAGGGTCATTTCACAAAAGTTAGAGGTATCCACTTTCCCTTTCGAAGATCACTAGCATCAGCGTAAACGTGGCGTGCCAAAAGTATATTTTGAAAAAAATCTTTACAACGAAGAAAATCGCCTTACTAGAATATTCGCGGCAAAATTAACTCACCGTCTGCACGTGGCTGAGATCCAATTGAACACCGATGATCGTGAAGTAATACGTGTGACCGTAAATGATCCAGCACATACTGAGGAATCTTAATCCGTCCAAGCAACCAATTGAATCACTGTTTCTTTTGGTGTTCAGCAAAGCCTTGCCATTTGTGTAAAACGAGAAGGAAGTGAGAACGACCTGTTTCACATCTGATACCGTGCAGAGAATTATGTAGTGCTTAAAGTTAAACGTGCGATAGGAAGGTGTGCTTTTTTTACTACTGTAATATTTCACCTTTCCGTTTTCCTTGGTACTTGTTTCTCGTGATCAGATCAAAGGCCGTGCTGACGATTGTAATCACTGCGAATAATATCAGGAGAGTACTGCAAACCGGAAGTTCTCATTAAGGGTTAAACTCCAGTTACTTACTACTCCGTTTTCGTCTTCTTTACACTCAGTTTTTATCAGTGGCATGATAGAAATTTTGAGAAATCATTACAACGTATTGTACGTCAGTATAGGTGTTCACTTACACGTAAATCCAATCAGCTGTATCCAATTTCTTCACATCGGTTTCAACGGTGTGGCAAGAATTCTCTGTCATACTGACGTCCACGTGCACTCTACCCTCCACCCTCAGAGGATCGAGAGATGTGACGATCTTACTTTGAATCTCTCTGTAGGTACAGGTCGACGGAACGCACAAAGTCCATTCGTATTTATTCGTAGTACCTCCGACCCAGTCTTTCATCCCCTGAAAATCGACACGTGACTGTAATAATACGGTTACCTGGATCTTCATCTCGAGCATTGGATAACCATACCGATGCCAATGCGACGTTGATCAGAAGGTCCCCCAAGTCAGTTTCGTTTGAGGCAACGTCGACGTTACAAATTTCAAAGCTAACCACGGCTGTGCAAGCCTGGCCGACAAATCCATTGGGATTTTTGACCCGAAGACACTCGTCGTAGTTACCTAATTGCTTCAAATTCCCGGTAATCAATCCTGATGGTATCTTAGCCGAGGCATCGTACACTAAGGATGAAAACAAGGAGTTTAACGGAAGTCAAGTTGCATATATAACATCGATATTTGAAGGGGAAACAGAGGCAATTATAACGAAACGATAAAAACATGTCAAAAGTTACGAAATCCTGTACCCGAAAATAGATTTATTACTACTGAATTTCCTCGATATCGTTAATTTCTTGACGATATTACCTAGAAAATGAAGTAAAATTAATGGTATTAGATAAGGGAATCGGTAACTTCCCGTCTTTCTTTTGATGTAATTTTTTTTCTTTCTTATTATTACTACGATCTACTTCCAAGGCATTTTTAATCCATACGCCACGAGCGAGTGCATTGACCGATAAGACTTGCAACGTTTATCCAATCGTAATTGCCTTCGTATTTGCTAAGCTTATTTAGTTGGGTCGAGATGCACAGATTTGCTAAATATGCCCGACCTTTGAAGCATGGTCAACTTGACAAGCTGAGCCAAGAATATTTTTCCATTTCGTTATTATAATAACACCATTGCAAACCAAGGGTCACATATTTTATCCAAAGAGATCACGGTGCGCGCTATTTACTTTTATACAATATATGTTGTATCTCAATGAATTATATACACTACAACAATCTATAATTATTGAATGGATAAATTCAACAAGACTTTTCTTCCTTTTCGAAAACTGGTATTTATGAAAGTACATAGTTTGATTTTAATTTCAGATTGAAATACAATTTTACACTCGAAAAAATCAAGTGAATTTCAAAAGTGTAAATCCTGCTTATTTAGGGTTTAAAAACTATTTGCAATCGGGATTAAGCCCGACATAAAATCACCATCAATGATAAAAGCATTCTAACGATAAGCTGCGATAAAAAAAAATTTCCGTAGCGCATCGGCATGTTATCTTTAGTCTGCGTATATTTTTATTCATTTTTGTATTAGAAAATTGCCCGATTAGTTGGTTTTGATTTCTGCCTAAGCCACTCAGTTGATTTTCTCGGTGCATATACACAGCCAATTATTCATGGTAACATATGGGATTAATAAAAATATCAAATTAAAAAATTAATAAATTTCTGTCACTATCGGCAGTTGAATGAGAGATAAAATCAACTTTCGGATTTGAACATATGTCTCTCCATATGTCGATCAAACAAATTCCAAAGTAAATTTGCCTTCTTTGTTCTTTTTTATTAGGTGCCGAAATTTCACGGTTCAACTTCACTTTCCTTCATCGCTCATTATCTACCCTTAAAATTATCGTTCTTCGATTTGGGACACTAGCAAAGCAACAACGTCAAGGATCGTCAAAGATGTGTGTTACTACGCATTGCATCGTGAAATCAACTGTTACAAAAAAATCGGATTACAAATACTACAATACGAGTAATTCTTCTCCGCGTTTCCCAAAGTGAGATAATATGTCTTCGGTGCATCTGCACTATGTGATTTATAGGTATGTTCATAGCGATCTTTTATTCGATAAACGTTTCCGATACAACGATATTATGTACAGTTGCAGCAGTTACGTCAGTCACGCAGCTCTGATAATGCAACGTTGAATGGAGACGTCATGAATATCTGTGATTGACGGACTTACAGTGGCAGAAATATCTACGTAGGAAAAGTAAAAAATTAAATTCCACCTACTAGAATATGAAAGTTGTATATTAATTATTGTCCGGTAGAGCTATTAAAAACCGGTCTTGACCGCAAAATGTTATTGAACTTAATCTTTTCAAGAATACAACCAATGTAACTCAGGGATATGCAGAATTATTTAACACGTGACATTAGCCGACCCCGTCAATAGCCGAGTCATTAACATGTTTTAGAAATTTATTGCGAAATTTATTTGTACATTCAACTTTTAGCAATATTTGCTCAATCAGAGTCGAACGGAAATCGTGAACTTGCTTCCAACGGCTATTTACAAGAATACTGCGCATTTGCTTCGGGAATTTCCAATTTTTCTATCCAGAGTGGCGGTTATATTATATTAATAAACGATATCGTGATCAAAGATCATGCGATGGAAACGTATAAGCTTTGGGGTGGCGAAAAATTATTGCATACAACAGATGCAATTTATCCGGTTCACGGAAAGGGTCAGTCACTTTGTGGCGTACGACGAGAGAAATTTTTTACACACAATCCAAGAAATCTAGGCCAAGATCTGCGTTAACGCATAACCACACGCGATTCAAATTTAATGCAACACGTTCAGCTTACACGTCCGACGATAAATGGAAGCTCGTTTATAATATTCTTTGTGTTTTTATACGCTCTCTTGCTGCAGCTGACTGTTCAGCCGTCATTTCGCTCATCGATCATTCATTATTACGATTAATTAAGTTTTTCATTTACTTCAACTGAAAACTCAATTGAAAAGCTAGCTTATTATATGAACACTCCAATGGATCGCATCCTGCAATTTAACGATGCAACTCGTGAAATTATCTGCTATTGAATGAAATATCCGCAAAGATACATTTCCGGTTTGAGCTGCTATCGCGTTACTTAATTAATTAAGAATACCACTCGGTACTCAGGTTTAGTTTGAAAAATGGCATAAAGTGCAAAGTCCGTCACGTTATTATCTCGGGTGAAACTATAATTGACGTTAACGTATTTAATCAATAAAATCAATCGCTTGATTCAAGATCACGTGACTTTATTATGACCAGTCTAATTATTCCAAATTTTCAACCATACTCAATAAATAATTAATTAATCATAAGAAATCGCCACGTGACTAGCACTCCGTGATTCTATAGGTATTATATATACTAGTTTTAAAAATGTCTTCAGCCTTGGGTGTTACACAATTGCAGAAATATCCTCACCGTTCAGAGTATACGTAACAAATTATTATAGCTCTGTATCGCGACGTTGTATTTTAACAGACAATTATTTTCGACAAAGTATATGAATCTAAGAGTTATTTCTTTTTTTGGGAAACACACGCCGCCAAGGCTGACTTCTAAAACCTTCGGCATTATATTCGCGTCAGTGCACAAACCGAACCAAGGAAATATATCGGTGCAGCGATCCGTTTATTATTTTATTTTTCATGTTTCTTCTCCTCGGAGTTATTCCCGCCCTGGTAAAATCGCGTCTGTACCTGCACGGTTTCATTTCATCAGTCATAACGTGGAAACGGTATCACAACATCTCGAGGTGCGCCACGCGGCTGTTGATCCGTAACCGGAATTACCCGCGACATGATTTAAACCAGCAAATGCGAAAAAACGTAAATCGGACACCGAGGACACGGTCATAGACGAATGGAACGAATGCCATAGTGCTCGATGCAAGCCGAGATAAACCCAGCGAAAAGGAAAAACCATCGAACCAACTCACTCTGCAAAGCCCATGGTGTGTAATTCCCCAATGACGCAATGTAAACGTCACTGTCCCTGAGGCAATCGTCCGATGCCCCGTCGGTAGGAACAAGAGGTTGCGCCAGGACTTCGAGGAGCGTCACTTCCGGTCGAATTCCCGTTCCTGCACAGGACTGCGTCAGGTAGATAAAAATTATCACGAATGCAGGAAGTATCGTCATCGAGTTTAATCGGCGGGTCATTTTTCAACCTCGGTATAATCTTCCTTTCACTTAAATTCCAAGAGTCGATCTCTTTCGTCAATTTTCGACCCCTTTTCCTCACCGTTCGCGTGCCTCTTCTCACCCTGGGGAATTGCGATCGATCGATCGATCGATTTTTCACACGGCGTTCACCAAATATTAACGAACTTCCAACCGAACGTTCTTATTATACTGTTCCGCGGGACAATCGGCACTGCTTATATATTGTGGCCAGACCGCGATTGCACAGACGGGGGTTGTCCATTCGTACGTTCATCGACGTTACTGGACACCAGCCTTCCAGTCGGACTGACTTGGGTAAACGCGAACGCTTATCTGCACCGATCGACTTCCCGGGGCTCCCGGCATCGTCAAAGACCACGATCACGGCTTTCTACCTGCGCAAATAGCTCGTCACTCAGTTACATTCGGCATGCGACTGTACTTGTGTGATTTTTATTCCTCCGACTCTGTCACAATAATGGATAAGTCGATAAACTATAAGCCTGTGTTTCGATCGGCTTTACTAATCGGTCATTACCCCCCCTTATTGTCAATATCTCATCTCCATTATTGGCAGCATCATAACGAGTCTTCACCAATTTACGATTATTTATTTATTTTTTGTATGATACAGTATATGAAAAATTAACAGTAGCTATTACTAACGTTTGGCATCAAGTATTTTGTCTCGTCTCAGTGATAGATCAGTGTGAAATAAACTTACAAGTCATATTTTGAGGTAATTTATTCTGTTTAAGACTCGTTTTATTCTTTCGAAAAATTTTCTCGGCTAATCTCTGATTGTGTTATCCTTACAAGACAGCGGAAGTCTTTGATTAATTTTGCGACAGATTTTATCTGTAGACATTTAATAATCACGCATATCTGTGGAGTTTAAACGAATTTTCAGAGTGACAAATTGATCGAACAATTGTACAGTTTCTAGAGTGTTTAATTATCTAGGGGTCATTGAAAAACTGAGTAAAATTCGCCGATAACGATGTGTCAGTTTCATCCTTAGCGAAGGTACGACGTCTTGCTGAGATTACATTTGCAATACATTGTGAATTCGACTTGTTGAACCTCCAATATCTGCTCATTGTACGTATGTGTTTATGACGTTCGTTAATTTTGAGATGAAAAAAAAAACGGGTGTCGAACCGCGTCAATGCACGAGTAATGTATCATATTGACTGTAAGAAAAAATGAGAATATCTGCCTCAAGTGGACGGCCTTCAAGTTCGAATAAAAAGAAAATATTTTTGGCATTCTTCTGGAATGTCTATTCATATGCCATAATAAGCCGTTGACACTTCACCTTGCGTTAACAGCCGATACTTTCAAAGGATGATATATTTAGATTTATATAGCAACATGTAATCAGACATATTTTTCACATATTTGGTGATATAATTGTTTCTTACATTCGATATTTCTTAATCACACTCTTATAATAATATTCAATTTTCGACATATAAACTTAATTATACGTTCTGTCGATTGTAAAAATGTGTGAATATCGCCAAGATGTAGGAATTCAGTATGATCAATAAATATATCTATATTTAGTCGTCAAGTATATTATTATGATGACTTAAAAATGTTTACAATTTTATTGATAAAGAATAGTTGCAGCTCACACAGGTGACAGGGATACTGAAAAGTGATAAAAGCGAAAGAATTTTTTTCCCAAAGAAAATTCTTATCGTTTGAGAAAATACCAGATTTACTCGGAGCTGTATATGCGAGAAAAATATGTGTAATAAATGATTAATAATGTTTTCAGAAGCTGCGGATAATTAAGCACGAGAAACATTTTCTTTATCGTTTCCATATTCCGGCATATAAGATATGCTTGCTATACAAGGTTTCGTTGGTTTTTTCTTTACTGTACGCTATTGTAGTAGGTATAGTTAACTTTTCCCTCGTGTTGCAGTGCGGATCTAAACGCAATCAAATTATTCACGATTAGGTATATTTCTTTTTTCTATAAAGTCACGGCTTATTCAGGCTTGAATTTTATGAACGGTAACCTTTAGTGGGACAATTATTGTTGAGAAATATCGTGCTTCTGTAAACATTGCATGTCCACTGACTCACCGACTCTTAAACCACTTATCTTCCATGTAAAGAACAGAAATATTTTTCAAATAACGCGTTTCAAAACAATACTTTATAATCGGTAACACCGTCTTAACAATCTGTGGATCTCACAGGTTCAATAAAAAGTTTTCGCAGCATTCGCGAAATTGTCTCGAATACCTGCAACTTCTGCACCTATAAAAGATATCTTATAGTCTTGGAAGGCAGACCATCGACGTGAAAAAGGTACAGTGAACCAGAGGACTTTGGATATCTGCAATCCTGAAAAATCACATTCCATATTGAAACACCACCATCGAAATAACAGGTAAATGAAATAAAATACTCAGCAACGAGAATTTATTGCGATATGATCGTGAGACATTTCATGACACGCGTCTCACTTTTTTTACCTTATACGCAAGAACCTTACTCGACAAGAGTTTCGAGTTGGAAAACTGGTTCAATTTAATTGTTCATTTCACTTTATCGATACAAAAAATATAAATATATATATGCATATCAATATAATCTATATATGCCGACGTTCTACTTGTAGTTCATTTGGAACTATCAGCTAATTTGAGAAATTAATTTCACTTCTATTTCTTTGTGTAACAGAATCATTGTTGTCATTCGATTTTGGGTAATGACAGGTGATACTTGCGTGACAATAAATATACGTGTATTTCATTTTCGAATCCGAATCTAGGCCGATTACGCCATTACTAGCGATGATCAGTTACCACAATTATCAGTTGATAACCGATCCCTCTTTGTGATACTAAATTTTTTTTTTCAAAAGAGTTGTATAATTGACGGTGAAGTCAATCACCTCGTTAAGTTGAACACTTGTCTTCGCGGAGATGGTTTTGTACTTTCTCTAAGTTGACACTTATTATCGGCATGGAAAATCGCGTCTGGGACTGAAATTTACACTCTATTATTTCGATAATTGTCTTATGAAGGTTCGTCGACCGATACCACCAATAATTCTATGACTCTAAAAATATCTGCATCAGATAGTATTTTAGCTTTGGGCAGCCATAATTTCAATGGAAGTTATTTTTTTTTGTTTTTTAAATTCCCTAGCTGAGAATCTTTTTAATTTCTTTTTTTTTTTAATTCCGATTTTCTTAACGCTGTGCCTGACAAAAAAATGTTTGGGAAGCTATGACTTCCGTAATTTTCATCGGTCAGACTTCGCTCGGAGGTCAATTTCTTCCTCGGTTCTCTCAATATCACTGTCCTGAAGGCGGCGCCAATTGAAATTCTCTATGTAAGCAAATTTCCGTTCGTTTCATCCCCCAACCTTCTAGCGGCAAATTGATAGAAAAATTATCATGTCTGTCGACAGAATTAGTACACATGGAACTCAGTCAGTCAATTGGCTTTCAGTGTCATATAATTCTTGCATGTTACTTGTTATTGCGGATGAGAACTGCGGGATAATCGCCGACTTGACGAGGTCAATCTCTTCCTTGTCTCATATGCTGAGGTGAACAACTCGAGTGACACAGCAACAACTCTTTGCTGTAGATATGAAAATCAATGCGATTCGCGAAACTCTGTCGAAAAGAAAAAAACAGCAATCTATGTTTTGCTGCAAGTTCAAGTTACATTAATGTAGAATTCACTTACACATTGTGTTCGATTTACGATTAAATTTATTTGTTGAACCAATCACAGTTGATGAAACTTTAGCACTTAACAAAATTCCGGTTAAAGGTACAGAAGAATTTACGCTTAAGAGTATGTTACTTTACACATTGACCATCGAGATCCCATTTTATGAGTATAAATGGTATTGGAAATATATAAAAACCAATTGTTTTCTGTTTATTAATAAATGAAACCCTGTTGTGTTCCAAATGAAATAAAAGAATTAATTAATTATTTCATTATATGATTATACTATACATATACTGAGATAAACAATGAAAAACTGTCGAGTGCAAAACGATTATTACTACAATCAAATGCTTAAATAGATTCTGTGTAAGATAACGGCGGGGAAAAGATGTGTTATTCGAATCACAAAATATTAAGAATTCGCTTAGTGTCTCTAACCAATAGTAGGTGACGCTACTCTCTTTGCCAGCGAGGCAGCATCCAGTTTTCAAGGGCGCAGTAGAACCGACACACGATTGTAAAAATTGCGACATCAGAAAAGCCCCCCGTTTTAGATAAGATAAAAGAATCCTCTTTTACAATTTTCACCTCCATCCAATAAAAAAAAAAAATAATAATTTTTATAAATGAAGTGCCTCAGAGCTAGAGTTTTATGTAATAAAAAAATCCCAATAAGAAATATCTTTGGTAAATAAAAAATGAATAAAACAATGATCAGTTCATGAATTGTTCTGACTTTCTATTAATAAAGATCTATCGACTCTTCGGTTCAAGTAGCTTTATTATAGATGAAATGCTAGTCATACATATTATGTGTTCAAACACAAATAGTGAGCAAATTCTTTCTGCAGACCACATATAATGCAAGGCTGGCAGTTCGTTGCGTTTCAATTCCATTCTGAATGAAATTGACTTGAAGATTGTATTACGTATTCTGTATATAATCATCAATGACCATTACTAACCAATTGCAAAATTCAATGAAACTTTTTCTACTTCTAGCATTGTACATAAATCATACAGCATGGTTCGTTCCCTAAGATTTTATAGCGGAATGCTAACTAGATCTGCACAACTCTGTGTGTATATATATATATATATAATATTAAATAATACAATGATTGGATAAATTCATTAATCTAAACCTCAATATTCATGCGTAGTTAAATGCACTTGGGCACACAGATGTGCATCATCATAGTTGATTAAAATTGAACCAATATGGGTTATCGGTTAGCGACTGGTTAATGTTGAAGCCTCGCCAAGACTTTTTGAACATCCTCGAATACCTGATCCGTAGCTTTGTTGGCATCAATCTTATAGACGAGTCCTTGAGCTTCGTAGTGCTTGATTATGGGAATAGTTGAGTTCTGATAAGTCTGAAACCGTTTCTTCAGAGTTTCTTCGTTGTCGTCGCTGCGACCGCTTCCAGATGCCCCTCTGCGAAGACAGCGGTCGACGCAGGCTTGCTGGGAACAATCGAAGAACAGTACGCCAAGAAAGTTGACCTTATCAGACATAGCCTCGTTCCACCCGTCAAGGTTGTCGGTGTTGCGAGGAAATCCATCGATCAGGAAACGGTTGGAGGCTGATTTTTCCATCGCTTGAGCCAGCAGGCTGCAGGTTATCTGGACGGGCACTATCGTCCCATTTACCATGTGACCTTGGATCAACTCGCCGTATTTAGATCCTGGTTTGAGCTGTTCCTCGCGGAGGAGCTCGCCGGCCGAGAGATGAACATAACCGTATTTGTTGACTATGTTCGTACACTGGGTGCCTTTTCCTGCTCCTGGTCCACCCAGGACGAAAATAACTTCGGGCTTCGATACGGTCGACATGACAAACTTACGTAAACTGATTAACAGCCCCGGATGACAGAGCATGGAAAACTTAATTATCAACGATTTCTGATATACACAATTTCCGGAATGATTACCACATGATGTCGACGAGCCTAATCTATCGAATAATACGACAGGTATTGGCGGGCCGCTTCGTTCCATATCGCATCTGTCCTCCACTCCGTCGAGATAGAATCGCGTATTTACCGCTCTTCGTACGAATAACCTTAAATACATGCTTGACATATTCCTCAAATCGGCATTAAGTTTGTCACCTCGGACAAGTGACAGCCGCTGACATACCTTCAAATCATAATTAATTCATAATTCAAGTCCCCCCCGTCGGACGACCGCCGGTTATTGCTTTGGAATATGCTTACTTTGAGCTTCGATATTCGATAACACGATGTTTTCTTCTCATCTACTTCGATACACTCGAAAAATTATGATTCGCCGTATATCCGGGAGAGAGCGTCAAAGTATTCTCAGATCACGACGATCACATTCACGACTCGCAGTGCCGTCAACGGGTAGCCAGAAATTATGGAGAATGTGCCGAGATAACCTTGAAATTATTGTACAAAAATAACTAATTATGTAACTAATAAGGTGCACAGGTTGACGTTTCGTTGCATTTCAATCGTACGATACAGATAGGTAAATCATTTCTTAATAACGTTATTTTGCTCATATCGTCGACGTTACAATCGTTTGGAGGTTATGTCATTCAATAATAGACCACTTGAGTTTATATACCGGAATTAGAGTTTGGACAAAATGGATTTTGAGTAAATAAATGATTACTTAAGGCTGTTTACGTTACAGATCCGGATTTGAAATGCTAGTACCTGGAAGGTGTTTTGTACCTAGTCTAACTCACCTTTTGAGATGCTCTGTCCGATCTAGTCACAAGAATTGGTTCAAATTACACTCCGTTAGTTACTGTCCTTGCCAACAGATACACACATCATACTTTTTGAACATTAAAAAAGAGTATAAAAAGTTGTACAAAGAAAATGTTGGTCAGATAGGAGTAAGACCTGTACAAAATATAACCGACTGTTTAAATCCTAGTGATAATGATATCTCACAACAGAAAAGAAGGGTGAGCTTAGCTTCTACGCTGGTGAATAAATCTCCTGTTTCGATACAGCCCTACTTAAGGCTTATGAGAATTGACAAACCAATAGGTAATTAATTTTTTATATAAACATTCATATTTATTTAGCAAATATTTATGGCATTTTTCTTCATACTATGAGTATTAATCTAATCACAAAATTATCCATGAAACAGGATCTTGGTTACTATTCTGGCCTTGTGGATGGAGCATAGCGCTGGCTGCACCACCTGGTATGATTCCGGATCCACAAATGCTGGCATTATTTGGACTTGGAGCATTTATCATGCGTGGAGCAGGCTGTACAATAAATGACATGTGGGATAGAGATATAGACAAAAGAGTAAGTTTGAATTAAATTAGGACTTCCCTCGAATTACATAAGAAATTATTAAACGAAGAGAGTTAGAACGACCATACCTAACAGTGCTATTCGCATCTAATCAATTGTCTTTACTTTCAGGTCGCCAGAACAAAAGACAGGCCCTTGGTTAGCGGAGAAGTAACTCAGTTGGAAGCACTAGTTTTTCTCTCTGGTCAGCTCGGTTTGGGTCTTTCAGTTCTTTTGCAACTGAATTGGTATAGCATTCTTCTCGGTGCCAGTTCATTGGGTATGTCCCATTACACCTCACAGTTGATTCATTCTTTCTGCATTGTTTTTCATTTATTCTTTTTATTAGTTTCAGTTCTAAAACTTTGTACTTGATTTTCAAACTACGTTACAGGTCTTGTTGTAATTTACCCGTTAATGAAAAGAATAACTCATTGGCCTCAACTTATTTTGGGCATGACCTTTAACTGGGGAGCATTATTGGGATGGTCTGCTGTACAAGGTAGCTGCGACTGGTCAGTTTGTCTACCCCTTTACGTAGCAGGTGTTTGTTGGACAATTTTATATGACACAATTTATGCACATCAGGTATGTTGAGTGATTACATATAATTCACAGATAATTCGTTTAAGTGGACAAAAAATTTATAGAAACGCTAGTAGCTTATCTTTCATACCAATTTCAAATGCACAAATGTTATTACGTATCAGTGTAATTTTTTCTTTTTAATCAGGACAAAGTTGACGACATTTTACTGGGAATAAAGTCAACAGCATTGAAGTTTGGAGATAATACAAAGGTCTGGCTATCTTGCTTTGGAACATCTATGATCAGCAGCTTACTCACATCTGGAATTATGGTTGACCAAACGTGGCCATATTATGTAGCTGTTGGAGTCATCGGTAGCCATCTTGCCAATCAGGTAAAATTAATCACGATATTTTTTTTTTTATGATCAGTCAGTGAATTCCCTCTAACCATAATTTCATGCGATACAAAGTATATTAACAGTAATCATTCATTATTGAAAATGCTAATAGTTACCGAACGGAAATTGTTTATGGATTCAATGTTTGTATTTTCAGATCTACACCTTAAACATCGACAACCCTACAGACTGTGCAAACAAGTTTGTATCCAATCACAGAGTCGGACTTATACTATTCACTGGTATAGTATTAGGTAATTTATTGAGAAGTAAAAAGAAAGAAACAGAAAAGAGTCAAAACAAAACTCAATATGCGATAAAAGAAAGTATATAATGTCAGAATGTAATCTCTATCAGTCTCAGTCTAACTCTCTGATCAACGGTTAATTTATACTATGTGCCATTGTAGTTTATAAAATGGTATTCCAAAACAGAGTAAGGCTTGCATGAGATAAGTGACTAGTTTTATTTCAACTTAGCCATGTATTTCGAAATCATATACTATTCAGTGGGAGGATTTATTGTCACATTATTCTTTGCATTGTTGCAGAGTATTTTTTCTGGCTAACATAATCTGTGATTCTGTTGCACGTACGAATGTAAATAGTGAATCCAAAGATGATAACTTAGGGTAGACATAACGTTATATATGATACAATGTAAAACAAAAAGCAAAACAATACACATGGAAATATTCCGATCTATTTATTATAGAACAATTGGTTTATAGTATGGAGTGTATGAATGTGTGGATTTTATGATTGGAAACAGATAATAAAGGAAATCGACTCTTGCCTACCATTATACGACACGATAAATCATATAAATAGAAAATTATAAACCACAATTTTCCTAACAAGTAATGCTCAAGTACCAACAATCTGTCCAAGTCTACAGTGTCACTTATTAATCGCTGAACACTGACCCTTCAGTAGAGGTAAAATGACTCTACCGTCAAACATGTTCAACAATGAATAAAGGAGCTTATTTGTGTATTCACAATTCACAAGATAGCAAACACAGCTAAACAAACAATGTTAATAACAGGAACTGAATTTTGTCAAGACATTTTTTTAGACCAGTAAGTCATTGAACTCAATAAATGTAACAGCTACGCATGAATTTTGCAAAAATTTCTAATGCATTCATATATATTTATATTAATTTGTTATCTGAAATTTGAGTTTTGAGAATTACCTAACGCTGTGCGGTTTGAAGGAAAGGAAATAGATTTATGTACAAGGAGTTTTATTTTTTCATCACGTAACTGTTTGTCTTATGGCTATCCTGGCATTGTAACTTTCTTGAGTTAGTAACTCTGTCGTTAATGTTTCAAATCGATTAATATTGGGTAAAGCAATTGCAAGATACCCTCCTTTGTGCGGCGGCTCAAACAAAAGCTCTGGTTTTTTTAGTAGGGCGTCGTTGACCTCCATTAATTTTCCAGTCATGTTACATTTGACAGAATACTTTCCACCATCCTCACACTCTATTGAGCAGATGGTAGAAGATGGTTGCAGAGGTTGTGCACCATGTTTACTTTTACCTGACACCTTATTCGACGCCCGATCCAACTTTTCAGTTACTTTAAAATTGATACACTTGATCTTCTTTTGCATTTTAATAATATCATGACTTGATGCTAAACTAATCAAACAAATGCGATTACTGTGAACCCATATACAGGTATCGTCACCTGCTGATTCTTCATTCACATGATAATATGGGGTCAAATAACGCTCTGTAACATTGGGAAATGCAGTTGTCGGCTTAAAACTCTTCAAAATATGCAACTCTTTTCTATTCTCTGTCGTTTTTGAATCTTCAATAGGAATCAATCGTTTTTCCTCGGTTTCTCTCACTATATGTTCTAATGGTTGACCGTTGTTCACTTCGAATACCTTTCGCCTTTTAACTTCAGGTTCCAGGCTAGGTGTGGGATGTTCCTGATTCATTATATTTCGTCTTCTTGTTCGCGTATCCTTGCTTGAATCCTGGCGTGCAATTCTTCAGATCGTTTTAAATTTTCAGCCTGCTTGATGCGCCTCTGTAAGAAAGATCATAGGCTTACAGATTTTATTTTTAATAAAACCGGTTACAAATCGAAGGAATACATTAGCGTTTTACCTGAGATTTCAAGCATTTCCTCAAAGCGTTGTTAAGATTTGTGCAGTAGCCAAAAAATTTGCCGACCGGGTGCTGCGGTGATAAACAGACGTATAGGTTATGTTTCGTTTCTAAATTGATATGGTTCTAACAATACCTCAGCTTGACATTCTTGATACTCAGCGAATATATCATTACACGCAGCATTGTGAGGGGCTAATTCACGCGGCATCGTAATAATCCGTTCGCGAATTAAATCTATTACGCAATTATCTCAATGGGAATCTAACCTCACTCTTCGTTGTGCTTCGAATTTCGGAAATATTTATGCATCAGGAGCGAGAAACCTGGCCAAACCAAACGAGGTATCGACAACAGAGGGCGGGCGTTCGCTGTCAATTTTGAATGGTCCGAAGAAGTAGTAGGCAAGTCGGTCAAGGTACGAAAGGGGAAAACACGGACAAATATCACTTGAATGACGAGAAGTGGAGAAATAAACTCATTAATTGCATTGTATTTCATACTTTGTATGTATTAATTTAACGCGATTCAACTGAAATATAATGAGCTTCTTTCGAGTACTGCAAAAAAGCAATTCTGTATAGAGCCAAATGTGGAACTCAAGGCACCTCTTGTCGCCATACATTGCACCAATTGACGTACTTGACTATGAGATTGATCTCCTCTTGCAATGTGTTAGAAAGAGACAACAGACGAATCGTTCGATAACGTCTATATATGCAGATGTTTGGAAGATTTTATGTAATGTAGGATTAGAATTAATTGAATTCCACGTTGAAGTAATTTTGCAAGACGAAATGATTGCGCGCATCGATATATACTGCAGGCAATGGATCGGGGGATTCAGCCGATTAACGTGATACTCTGATTTCTCATTTTTCTGCTAGCGGTCTTTTCGTCGTGGTTTCTGTGCTGTTTATCGTACGCTCCTTTTGCTGTGATTTCTATGTTGCTGAGTGTCCAATTAGTCGAAAAAGGGTCATACGGATCAAATCTGAAACGGAAAATTCTCTACTCCAAAAATCGCGAAAAAAGTAACGCTAACCCCTTTGGATTTTTGGCGAAAATTTCGACGACTTTGAAAAGTGCTGCAATTAATTCTGTAGGGCACTATTCCGACGTAATTTTGCGAGAGAAATCGATTAAACGCAGTCCCAATACGCTGCGAGCAACACCTGTAAAGTTACAGCCGAAAAATTCATGATTTTCGTCGTCATTTCTCTGCTGCTGGTCCTACGCTATTTTTGATGTGTTTTCTGAGTTCCTGGGCGTCGAATTAGTCTAGAAAACGTCATACGAATCGATTCCCAGACGAAAGATTTTTCGGCCAAAAAAAATCCAAGGCTAACCCCTTTGCATTTTTGGTGAAAATTTCGACGACTTTGAAAAGTGCTGCAATTAATTCTGTAGGGCACTATTCCGACGTAATTTTGCGAGAGAAATCGATTAAACGCAGTCCCAATACGCTGCGAGCAACACCTGTAAAGTTACAGCCGAAAAACTCATGATTTTCGTCGTCATTTCTCTGCTGCTGGTCCTACGCTATTTTTGATGTGTTTTCTGAGTTCCTGGGCGTCGAATTAGTCTAGAAAACGTCATACGAATCGATTCCCAGACGAAAGATTTTTCGGCCAAAAAAAATCCAAGGCTAACCCCTTTGCATTTTTGGTGAAAATTTCGACGACTTTGAAAAGTGCTGCAATTAATTCTGTAGGGCACTATTCCGACGTAATTTTGCGAGAGAAATCGATTAAACGCAGTCCCAATACGCTGCGAGCAACACCTGTAAAGTTACAGCCGAAAAACTCATGATTTTCGTCGTCATTTCTCTGCTGCTGGTCCTACGCTATTTTTGATGTGTTTTCTGAGTTCCTGGGCGTCGAATTAGTCTAGAAAACGTCATACGAATCGATTCCCAGACAAAAGATTTTTCGGCCAAAAAAAATCCAAGGCTAACCCCTTTGCATTTTTGGTGAAAATTTCGACGACTTTGAAAAGTGCTGCAATTAATTCTGTAGGGCACTATTCCGACGTAATTTTGCGAGAGAAATCGATTAAACGCAGTCCCAATACGCTGCGAGCAACACCTGTAAAGTTACAGCCGAAAAACTCATGATTTTCGTCGTCATTTCTCTGCTGCTGGTCCTACGCTATTTTTGATGTGTTTTCTGAGTTCCTGGGCGTCGAATTAGTCTAGAAAACGTCATACGAATCGATTCCCAGACAAAAGATTTTTCGGCCAAAAAAAATCCAAGGCTAACCCCTTTGCATTTTTGGTGAAAATTTCGACGACTTTGAAAAGTGCTGCAATTAATTCTGTAGGGCACTATTCCGACGTAATTTTGCGAGAGAAATCGATTAAACGCAGTCCCAATACGCTGCGAGCAACACCTGTAAAGTTACAGCCGAAAAACTCATGATTTTCGTCGTCATTTCTCTGCTGCTGGTCCTACGCTATTTTTGATGTGTTTTCTGAGTTCCTGGGCGTCGAATTAGTCTAGAAAACGTCATACGAATCGATTCCCAGACAAAAGATTTTTCGGCCAAAAAAAATCCAAGGCTAACCCCTTTGCATTTTTGGTGAAAATTTCGACGACTTTGAAAAGTGCTGCAATTAATTCTGTAGGGCACTATTCCGACGTAATTTTGCGAGAGAAATCGATTAAACGCAGTCCCAATACGCTGCGAGCAACACCTGTAAAGTTACAGCCGAAAAACTCATGATTTTCGTCGTCATTTCTCTGCTGCTGGTCCTACGCTATTTTTGATGTGTTTTCTGAGTTCCTGGGCGTCGAATTAGTCTAGAAAACGTCATACGAATCGATTCCCAGACAAAAGATTTTTCGGCCAAAAAAAATCCAAGGCTAACCCCTTTGCATTTTTGGTGAAAATTTCGACGACTTTGAAAAGTGCTGCAATTAATTCTGTAGGGCACTATTCCGACGTAATTTTGCGAGAGAAATCGATTAAACGCAGTCCCAATACGCTGCGAGCAACACCTGTAAAGTTACAGCCGAAAAACTCATGATTTTCGTCGTCATTTCTCTGCTGCTGGTCCTACGCTATTTTTGATGTGTTTTCTGAGTTCCTGGGCGTCGAATTAGTCTAGAAAACGTCATACGAATCGATTCCCAGACAAAAGATTTTTCGGCCAAAAAAAATCCAAGGCTAACCCCTTTGCATTTTTGGTGAAAATTTCGACGACTTTGAAAAGTGCTGCAATTAATTCTGTAGGGCACTATTCCGACGTAATTTTGCGAGAGAAATCGATTAAACGCAGTCCCAATACGCTGCGAGCAACACCTGTAAAGTTACAGCCGAAAAACTCATGATTTTCGTCGTCATTTCTCTGCTGCTGGTCCTACGCTATTTTTGATGTGTTTTCTGAGTTCCTGGGCGTCGAATTAGTCTAGAAAACGTCATACGAATCGATTCCCAGACAAAAGATTTTTCGTCCAAAAAAAATCCAAGGCTAACCCCTTTGCATTTTTGGTGAAAATTTCGACGACTTTGAAAAGTGCTGCAATTGATTCTGTAGGGCACTATTCCGACGTAATTTTGCGAGAGAAATCGATTAAACGCAGTCCCAATACGCTGCGAGCAACACCTGTAAAGTTACAGCCGAAAAACTCATGATTTTCGTCGTCATTTCTCTGCTGCTGGTCCTACGCTATTTTTGATGTGTTTTCTGAGTTCCTGGGCGTCGAATTAGTCTAGAAAACGTCATACGAATCGATTCCCAGACAAAAGATTTTTCGGCCAAAAAAAATCCAAGGCTAACCCCTTTGCATTTTTGGTGAAAATTTCGACGACTTTGAAAAGTGCTGCAATTGATTCTGTAGGGCACTATTCCGACGTAATTTTGCGAGAGAAATCGATTAAACGCAGTCCCAATACGCTGCGAGCAACACCTGTAAAGTTACAGCCGAAAAACTCATGATTTTCGTCGTCATTTCTCTGCTGCTGGTCCTACGCTATTTTTGATGTGTTTTCTGAGTTCCTGGGCGTCGAATTAGTCTAGAAAACGTCATACGAATCGATTCCCAGACAAAAGATTTTTCGGCCAAAAAAAATCCAAGGCTAACCCCTTTGCATTTTTGGTGAAAATTTCGACGACTTTGAAAAGTGCTGCAATTAATTCTGTAGGGCACTATTCCGACGTAATTTTGCGAGAGAAATCGATTAAACGCAGTCCCAATACGCTGCGAGCAACACCTGTAAAGTTACAGCCGAAAAACTCATGATTTTCGTCGTCATTTCTCTGCTGCTGGTCCTACGCTATTTTTGATGTGTTTTCTGAGTTCCTGGGCGTCGAATTAGTCTAGAAAACGTCATACGAATCGATTCCCAGACAAAAGATTTTTCGGCCAAAAAAAATCCAAGGCTAACCCCTTTGCATTTTTGGTGAAAATTTCGACGACTTTGAAAAGTGCTGCAATTAATTCTGTAGGGCACTATTCCGACGTAATTTTGCGAGAGAAATCGATTAAACGCAGTCCCAATACGCTGCGAGCAACACCTGTAAAGTTACAGCCGAAAAACTCATGATTTTCGTCGTCATTTCTCTGCTGCTGGTCCTACGCTATTTTTGATGTGTTTTCTGAGTTCCTGGGCGTCGAATTAGTCTAGAAAACGTCATACGAATCGATTCCCAGACAAAAGATTTTTCGGCCAAAAAAAATCCAAGGCTAACCCCTTTGCATTTTTGGTGAAAATTTCGACGACTTTGAAAAGTGCTGCAATTAATTCTGTAGGGCACTATTCCGACGTAATTTTGCGAGAGAAATCGATTAAACGCAGTCCCAATACGCTGCGAGCAACACCTGTAAAGTTACAGCCGAAAAACTCATGATTTTCGTCGTCATTTCTCTGCTGCTGGTCCTACGCTATTTTTGATGTGTTTTCTGAGTTCCTGGGCGTCGAATTAGTCTAGAAAACGTCATACGAATCGATTCCCAGACAAAAGATTTTTCGGCCAAAAAAAATCCAAGGCTAACCCCTTTGCATTTTTGGTGAAAATTTCGACGACTTTGAAAAGTGCTGCAATTAATTCTGTAGGGCACTATTCCGACGTAATTTTGCGAGAGAAATCGATTAAACGCAGTCCCAATACGCTGCGAGCAACACCTGTAAAGTTACAGCCGAAAAACTCATGATTTTCGTCGTCATTTCTCTGCTGCTGGTCCTACGCTATTTTTGATGTGTTTTCTGAGTTCCTGGGCGTCAAATTAGTCTAGAAAACGTCATACGAATCGATTCCCAGACAAAAGATTTTTCGGCCAAAAAAAATCCAAGGCTAACCCCTTTGCATTTTTGGTGAAAATTTCGACGACTTTGAAAAGTGCTGCAATTAATTCTGTAGGGCACTATTCCGACGTAATTTTGCGAGAGAAATCGATTGAACGCAGTACCAATACGCTGCGAGCAACACCTGTAAAGTTACAGCCGAAAAACTCATGATTTTCGTCGTCATTTCTCTGCTGCTGGTCCTAGGCTATTTTTGATGTGTTTTCTGAGTTCCTGGGCGTCGAATTAGTCTAGAAAACGTCATACGAATCGATTCCCAGACAAAAGATTTTTCGGCCAAAAAAAATCCAAGGCTAACCCCTTTGCATTTTTGGTGAAAATTTCGACGACTTTGAAAAGTGCTGCAATTATTTCTGTAGGGCACTATTCCGACGTAATTTTGCGAGAGAAATCGATTAAACGCAGTCCCAATACGCTGCGAGCAACACCTGTAAAGTTACAGCCGAAAAATTCATGATTTTCGTCGTCATTTCTCTGCTGCTGGTCCTACGCTATTTTTGATGTGTTTTCTGAGTTCCTGGGCGTCGAATTAGTCTAGAAAACGTCATACGAATCGATTCCCAGACAAAAGATTTTTCGGCCAATAAAAATCCAAGGCTAACCCCTTTGCATTTTTGGTGAAAATTTCGACGACTTTGAAAAGTGCTGCAATTAATTCTGTAGGGCACTATTCCGACGTAATTTTGCGAGAGAAATCGATTAAACGCAGTCCCAATACGCTGCGAGCAACACCTGTAAAGTTACAGCCGAAAAACTCATGATTTTCGTCGTCATTTCTCTGCTGCTGGTCCTACGCTATTTTTGATGTGTTTTCTGAGTTCCTGGGCGTCGAATTAGTCTAGAAAACGTCATACGAATCGATTCCCAGACAAAAGATTTTTCGGCCAAAAAAAATCCAAGGCTAACCCCTTTGCATTTTTGGTGAAAATTTCGACGACTTTGAAAAGTGCTGCAATTAATTCTGTAGGGCACCATTCCAACGTAATTTTGCGAGAGAAATCGATTAAACGCAGTCCCAATACGCTGCGAGCAACACCTGTAAAGTTACAGCCGAAAAACTCATGATTTTCGTCGTCATTTCTCTGCTGCTGGTCCTACGCTATTTTTGATGTGTTTTCTGAGTTCCTGGGCGTCGAATTAGTCTAGAAAACGTCATACGAATCGATTCCCAGACAAAAGATTTTTCGGCCAAAAAAAATCCAAGGCTAACCCCTTTGCATTTTTGGTGAAAATTTCGACGACTTTGAAAAGTGCTGCAATTAATTCTGTAGGGCACTATTCCGACGTAATTTTGCGAGAGAAATCGATTAAACGCAGTCCCAATACGCTGCGAGCAACACCTGTAAAGTTACAGCCGAAAAACTCATGATTTTCGTCGTCATTTCTCTGCTGCTGGTCCTACGCTATTTTTGATGTGTTTTCTGAGTTCCTGGGCGTCGAATTAGTCTAGAAAACGTCATACGAATCGATTCCCAGACAAAAGATTTTTCGGCCAAAAAAAATCCAAGGCTAACCCCTTTGCATTTTTGGTGAAAATTTCGACGACTTTGAAAAGTGCTGCAATTAATTCTGTAGGGCACTATTCCGACGTAATTTTGCGAGAGAAATCGATTAAACGCAGTCCCAATACGCTGCGAGCAACACCTGTAAAGTTACAGCCGAAAAACTCATGATTTTCGTCGTCATTTCTCTGCTGCTGGTCCTACGCTATTTTTGATGTGTTTTCTGAGTTCCTGGGCGTCGAATTAGTCTAGAAAACGTCATACGAATCGATTCCCAGACAAAAGATTTTTCGGCCAAAAAAAATCCAAGGCTAACCCCTTTGCATTTTTGGTGAAAATTTCGACGACTTTGAAAAGTGCTGCAATTAATTCTGTAGGGCACTATTCCGACGTAATTTTGCGAGAGAAATCGATTAAACGCAGTCCCAATACGCTGCGAGCAACACCTGTAAAGTTACAGCCGAAAAACTCATGATTTTCGTCGTCATTTCTCTGCTGCTGGTCCTACGCTATTTTTGATGTGTTTTCTGAGTTCCTGGGCGTCGAATTAGTCTAGAAAACGTCATACGAATCGATTCCCAGACAAAAGATTTTTCGGCCAAAAAAAATCCAAGGCTAACCCCTTTGCATTTTTGGTGAAAATTTCGACGACTTTGAAAAGTGCTGCAATTAATTCTGTAGGGCACTATTCCGACGTAATTTTGCGAGAGAAATCGATTAAACGCAGTCCCAATACGCTGCGAGCAACACCTGTAAAGTTACAGCCGAAAAACTCATGATTTTCGTCGTCATTTCTCTGCTGCTGGTCCTACGCTATTTTTGATGTGTTTTCTGAGTTCCTGGGCGTCGAATTAGTCTGGGAAACGTCATACGAATCGATTTCCAGACAAAAGATTTTTCGGCCAAAAAAAATCCAAGGCTAACCCCTTTGCATTTTTGGTGAAAATTTCGACGACTTTGAAAAGTGCTGCAATTAATTCTGTAGGGCACTATTCCGACGTAATTTTGCGAGAGAAATCGATTAAACGCAGTCCCAATACGCTGCGAGCAACACCTGTAAAGTTACAGCCGAAAAACTCATGATTTTCGTCGTCATTTCTCTGCTGCTGGTCCTACGCTATTTTTGATGTGTTTTCTGAGTTCCTGGGCGTCGAATTAGTCTAGAAAACGTCATACGAATCGATTCCCAGACAAAAGATTTTTCGGGCAAAAAAAATCCAAGGCTAACCCCTTTGCATTTTTGGTGAAAATTTCGACGACTTTGAAAAGTGCTGCAAATAATTCTTTCAGGCACTATTTCGACGTAATTTTGCGAGAGGAATCGATTAAGCGCAGTCCCAATACGCTGCGAGCAACGGATCAAAAGTTACAGGCGAAAAACTGCTTATTTTCGTCCTTATTTCTCTGCTGTTGGTCCTACGCTCTTTTTCGTGTGTTTTTTGAGTTCCTGGGGGTCGATTTACTCCGGAAAGGGTCATACAAATCGATTCCAAGACAAAAGATTTTTCGGCCAAAAAAAATCCAAGGCTAACCCCTTTGCATTTTTGGTGAAAATTTCGACGACTTTGAAAAGTGCTGCAATTAATTCTTTCAGGCACTATTTCGACGTAATTTTGCGAGAGGAATCGATTAAGCGCAGTCCCAATACGCTGCGAGCAACGGATCAAAAGTTACAGGCGAAAAACTGCTTATTTTCGTCCTCATTTCTCTGCTGTTGGTCCTACGCTCTTTTTCGTGTGTTTTTTGAGTTCCTGGGGGTCGATTTACTCCGAAAAGGGTCATACAAATCGATTCCAAGACAAAAGATTTTTCGCCAAAAAAAAATCCAAGGCTAACCCCTTTGCATTTTTGGTGAAAATTTCGACGACTTTGAAAAGTGCTGCAATTAATTCTTTCAGGCACTATTTCGACGTAATTTTGCGAGAGGAATCGATTAAGCGCAGTCCCAATACGCTGCGAGCAACGGATCAAAAGTTACAGGCGAAAAACTGCTCATTTTCGTCCTCATTTCTCTGCTGTTGGTCCTACGCTCTTTTTCGTGTGTTCTTCGAGTTCCTGGGGGTCGATTTACTTCGAAAAGGGTCATACAAATCGATTCCAAGACAAAAGATTTTTCGGCCAAAAAAAAACCAACGCTAACCCCTTTGCATTTTGAGTAAAAATTTCGACGACTTTGAAAAGTGCTGCAATTAATTATTTCAGGCACTATTCCGACGTAATATTGCGAGAGGAATCGATTAAGCGCAGTCTCAATACGCTGCGAGCAACGGATCAAAAGTTACAGGCGAAAAACTGCTTATTTTCGTCCTCATTTCTCTGCTTTCGGTCCTACGCTCTTTTTCGTGTGTTTTTTGAGTTCCTGGGGGTCGATTCACTTCGGAAAGGGTCATACAAATCGATTCCAAGACAAAAGATTTTTCGGGCAAAAAAAATCCAAGGCTAACCCCTTTGCATTTTTGGTAAAAATTTCGACGACTTTGAAAAGTGCTGCAATTGATTCTTTCAGGCACTATTCCGACGTAATTTTGCGAGAGGAATCGATTAAGCGCAGTCCCAATACGCTGCGAGCAACGGATCAAAAGTTACAGGCGAAAAACTGCTTATTTTCGTCCTCATTTCTCTGCTGTTGGTCCTACGCTCTTTTTCGTGTGTTTTTTGAGTTCCTGGGGGTCGATTTACTCCGGAAAGGGTCATACAAATCGATTCCAAGACAAAAGATTTTTCGGCCAAAAAAAATCCAAGGCTAACCCCTTTGCATTTTTGGTAAAAATTTCGACGACTTTGAAAAGTGCTGCAATTAATTCTTTCAGGTACTATTCCGACGTAATTTTGCGAGAGGAATCGATTAAGCGCAGTCCCAATACGCTGCGAGCAACGGATCAAAAGTTAAAGGCGAAAAACTGCTTATTTTCGTCCTCATTTCTCTGCTGTTGGACCTACGCTCTTTTTCGTGTGTTTTTCGAGTTCCTGGGGGTCGATTTACTCCGGAAAGGGTCATACAAATCGATTCCAAGACAAAAGATTTTTCGGCCAAAAAAAATCCAAGGCTAACCCCTTTGCATTTTTGGTGAAAATTTCGACGACTTTGAAAAGTGCTGCAATTAATTCTTTCAGGCACTATTTCGACGTAATTTTGCGAGAGGAATCGATTAAGCGCAGTCCCAATACGCTGCGAGCAACGGATCAAAAGTTACAGGCGAAAAACTGCTTATTTTCGTCCTCATTTCTCTGCTGTTGGTCCTACGCTCTTTTTCGTGTGTTTTTTGAGTTCCTGGGGGTCGATTTACTCCGGAAAGGGTCATACAAATCGATTCCAAGACAAAAGATTTTTCGGCCAAGAAAAATCCAAGGCTAACCCCTTTGCATTTTTGGTGAAAATTACGACGACTTTGAAAAGTGCTGCAATTAATTCTTTCAGGCACTATTTCGACGTAATTTTGCGAGAGGAATCGATTAAGCGCAGTCCCAATACGCTGCGAGCAACAGATCAAAAGTTACAGGCGAAAAACTGCTTATTTTTGTCCTCATTTCTCTGCTGTTGGTCCTACGCTCTTTTTCGTGTGTTCTTTGAGTTCCTGGGGGTCGATTTACTTCGAAAAGGGTCATACAAATCGATTCCAAGACAAAAGATTTTTCGGCCAAAAAAAAACCAAGGCTAACCCCTTTGCATTTTTGGTAAAAATTTCGACGACTTTGAAAAGTGCTGCAATTAATTCTTTCAGGCACTATTCCGACGTAATTTTGCGAGAGGAATCGATTAAGCGCAGTCCCAATACGCTGCGAGCAACGGATCAAAAGTTACAGGCGAAAAACTGCTTATTTTCGTCCTCATATCTCTGCTGTTGGACCTACGCTCTTTTTCGTGTGTTTTTTGAGTTCCTGGGTGTCGATTTACTCCGGAAAGGGTCATACAAATCGATTCCAAGACAAAAGATTTTTCGGGCAAAAAAAATCCAAGGCTAACCCCTTTGCATTTTTGGTAAAAATTTCGACGACTTTGAAAAGTGCTGCAATTAATTCTTTCAGGCACTATTCCGACGTAATTTTGCGAGAGGAATCGATTAAGCGCAGTCCCAATACGCTGCGAGCAACGGATCAAAAGTTACAGGCGAAAAACTGCTTATTTTCGTCCTCATTTCTCTGCTGTTGGTCCTACGCTCTTTTTCGTGTGTTTTATGAGTTCCTGGGGGTCGATTTACTCCGGAAAGGGTCATACAAATCGATTCCAAGACAAAAGATTTTTCGGCCAAAAAAAATCCAAGGCTAACCCCTTTGCATTTTTGGTAAAAATTTCGACGACTTTGAAAAGTGCTGCAATTAATTCTTTCAGGCACTATTCCGACGTAATTTTGCGAGAGGAATCGATTAAGCGCAGTCCCAATACGCTGCGAGCAACGGATCAAAAGTTAAAGGCGAAAAACTGCTTATTTTCGTCCTCATTTCTCTGCTGTTGGACCTACGCTCTTTTTCGTGTGTTTTTCGAGTTCCCGGGGGTCGATTTACTCCGGAAAGGGTCATACAAATCGATTCCAAGACAAAAGATTTTTCGGCCAAAAAAAATCCAAGGCTAACCCCTTTGCATTTTTGGTGAAAATTTCGACGACTTTGAAAAGTGCTGCAATTAATTCTTTCAGGCACTATTTCGACGTAATTTTGCGAGAGGAATCGATTAAGCGCAGTCCCAATACGCTGCGAGCAACGGATCAAAAGTTACAGGCGAAAAACTGCTTATTTTCGTCCTCATTTCTCTGCTGTTGGACCTACGCTCTTTTTCGTGTGTTTTTTGAGTTCCTGGGGGTCGATTTACTCCGGAAAGGGTCATACAAATCGATTCCAAGACAAAAGATTTTTCGGCCAAAAAAAATCCAAGGCTAACCCCTTTGCATTTTTGGTGAAAATTTCGACGACTTTGAAAAGTGCTGCAATTAATTCTTTCAGGCACTATTTCGACGTAATTTTGCGAGAGGAATCGATTAAGCGCAGTCCCAATACGCTGCGAGCAACGGATCAAAAGTTACAGGCGAAAAACTGCTTATTTTCGTCCTCATTTCTCTGCTGTTGGTCCTACGCTCTTTTTCGTGTGTTTTTTGAGTTCCTGGGGGTCGATTTACTCCGGAAAGGGTCATACAAATCGATTCCAAGACAAAAGATTTTTCGGCCAAAAAAAATCCAAGGCTAACCCCTTTGCATTTTTGGTAAAAATTTCGACGACTTTGAAAAGTGCTGCAATTAATTCTTTCAGGCACTATTCCGACGTAATTTCGCGAGAGGAATCGATTAAGCGCAGTCTTAATACGCTGCGAGCAACGGATTAAAAGTTACAGGCGAAAAACTGCTTATTTTCGTCCTCATTTCTCTGCTGTTGGTCCTACGCTCTTTTTCGTGTGTTCTTTGAGTTCCTGGGGGTCGATTCACTCCGGAAAAGGTCATACGAATCGATTCCAAGACAAAAGATTTTTCGGGCAAAAAAAATCCAAGGCTAACCCCTTTGCATTTTTGGTAAAAATTTCGACGACTTTAAAAAGTGCTGCAATTAATTCTTTCAGGCACTATTCCGACGTAATTTTGCAAGAGGAATCGATTAAGCGCAGTCCCAATACGCTGCGAGCAACGGATCAAAAGTTACAGGCGAAAAACTGCTTATTTTCGTCCTCATTTCTCTGCTGTTGGTCCTACGCTCTTTTTCGTGTGTTTTTTGAGTTCCTGGGGGTCGATTCACTCCGGAAAGGGTCATACAAATCGATTCCAAGACAAAAGATTTTTCGGCCAAAAAAAATCCAAGGCTAACCCCTTTGCATTTTTGGTGAAAATTTCGACGACTTTGAAAAGTGCTGCAATTAATTCTGTAGGGCACTATTCCGACGTAATTTTGCGAGAGAAATCGATTAAACGCAGTCCCAATACGCTGCGAGCAACACCTGTAAAGTTACAGCCGAAAAACTCATGATTTTCGTCGTCATTTCTCTGCTGCTGGTCCTACGCTATTTTTGATGTGTTTTCTGAGTTCCTGGGCGTCGAATTAGTCTAGAAAACGTCATACGAATCGATTCCCAGACAAAAGATTTTTCGGCCAAAAAAAATCCAAGGCTAACCCCTTTGCATTTTTGGTGAAAATTTCGACGACTTTGAAAAGTGCTGCAATTAATTCTGTAGGGCACTATTCCGACGTAATTTTGCGAGAGAAATCGATTAAACGCAGTCCCAATACGCTGCGAGCAACACCTGTAAAGTTACAGCCGAAAAACTCATGATTTTCGTCGTCATTTCTCTGCTGCTGGTCCTACGCTATTTTTGATGTGTTTTCTGAGTTCCTGGGCGTCGAATTAGTCTGGGAAACGTCATACGAATCGATTCCCAGACAAAAGATTTTTCGGCCAAAAAAAATCCAAGGCTAACCCCTTTGCATTTTTGGTGAAAATTTTGACGACTTTGAAAAGTGCTGCAATTAATTATTTCAGGCACTATTCCGACGTAATTTTGCGAGAGGAATCGATTAAGCGCAGTCCCAATACGCTGCGAGCAACGGATCAAAAGTTACAGGCGAAAAACTGCTTATTTTCGTCCTCATTTCTCTGCTGTTGGTCCTACGCTCTTTTTCGTGTGTTTTTTGAGTTCCTGGGGGTCGATTTACTCCGGAAAGGGTCATACAAATCGATTCCAAGACAAAAGATTTTTCGGCCAAAAAAAATCCAAGGCTAACCCCTTTGCATTTTTGGTAAAAATTTCGACGACTTTGAAAAGTGCTGCAATTGATTCTTTCAGGCACTATTCCGACGTAATTTTGCAAGAGGAATCGATTAAGCGCAGTCCCAATACGCTGCGAGCAACGGATCAAAAGTTACAGGCGAAAAACTGCTTATTTTCGTCCTCATTTCTCTGCTGTTGGTCCTACGCTCTTTTTCGTGTGTTTTTTGAGTTCCTGGGGGTCGATTTACTCCGGAAAGGGTCATACAAATCGATTCCAAGACAAAAGATTTTTCGGCCAAAAAAAATCCAAGGCTAACCCCTTTGCATTTTTGGTGAAAATTTCGACGACTTTGAAAAGTGCTGCAATTAATTCTGTAGGGCACTATTCCGACGTAATTTTGCGAGAGAAATCGATTAAACGCAGTCCCAATACGCTGCGAGCAACACCTGTAAAGTTACAGCCGAAAAACTCATGATTTTCGTCGTCATTTCTCTGCTGCTGGTCCTACGCTATTTTTGATGTGTTTTCTGAGTTCCTGGGCGTCGAATTAGTCTGGGAAACGTCATACGAATCGATTTCCAGACAAAAGATTTTTCGGCCAAAAAAAATCCAAGGCTAACCCCTTTGCATTTTTGGTGAAAATTTCGACGACTTTGAAAAGTGCTGCAATTAATTATTTCAGGCACTATTCCGACGTAATTTTGCGAGAGAAATCGATTAAACGCAGTCCCAATACGCTGCGGGCAACACCTGTAAAGTTACAGCCGAAAAACTCATGATTTTCGTCGTCATTTCTCTGCTGCTGGTCCTACGCTATTTTTGATGTGTTTTCTGAGTTCCTGGGCGTCGAATTAGTCTAGAAAACGTCATACGAATAGATTCCCAGACAAAAGATTTTTCGGCCAAAAAAAATCCAAGGCTAACCCCTTTGCATTTTTGGTGAAAATTTCGACGACTTTGAAAAGTGCTGCAATTAATTCTGTAGGGCACTATTCCGACGTAATTTTGCGAGAGAAATCGATTAAACGCAGTCCCAATACGCTGCGAGCAACACCTGTAAAGTTACAGCCGAAAAACTCATGATTTTCGTCGTCATTTCTCTGCTGCTGGTCCTACGCTATTTTTGATGTGTTTTCTGAGTTCCTGGGCGTCGAATTAGTCTAGAAAACGTCATACGAATCGATTCCCAGACAAAAGATTTTTCGGCCAAAAAAAATCCAAGGCTAACCCCTTTGCATTTTTGGTGAAAATTTCGACGACTTTGAAAAGTGCTGCAATTAATTCTGTAGGGCACTATTTCGACGTAATTTTGCGAGAGAAATCGATTAAACGCAGTCCCAATACGCTGCGAGCAACACCTGTAAAGTTACAGCCGAAAAACTCATGATTTTCGTCGTCATTTCTCTGCTGCTGGTCCTACGCTATTTTTGATGTGTTTTCTGAGTTCCTGGGCGTCGAATTAGTCTAGAAAACTTCATACGAATCGATTCCCAGACAAAAGATTTTTCGGCCAAAAAAAATCCAAGGCTAACCCCTTTGCATTTTTGGTGAAAATTTCGACGACTTTGAAAAGTGCTGCAATTAATTCTGTAGGGCACTATTCCGACGTAATTTTGCGAGAGAAATCGATTAAACGCAGTCCCAATACGCTGCGAGCAACACCTGTAAAGTTACAGCCGAAAAACTCATGATTTTCGTCGTCATTTCTCTGCTGCTGGTCCTACGCTATTTTTGATGTGTTTTCTGAGTTCCTGGGCGTCGAATTAGTCTAGAAAACGTCATACGAATCGATTCCCAGACAAAAGATTTTTCGGCCAAAAAAAATCCAAGGCTAACCCCTTTGCATTTTTGGTGAAAATTTCGACGACTTTGAAAAGTGCTGCAATTAAATCTTTCAGGCACTATTCCGACGTAATTTTGCAAGAGGAATCGATTAAGCGCAGTCCCAATACGCTGCGAGCAACGGATCAAAAGTTACAGACGAAAAACTGCTTATTTTCGTCCTCATTTCTCTGCTGTTGGTCCTACGCTCTTTTTCGTGTGTTTTTTGAGTTCCTGGGGGTCGATTTACTCCGGAAAGGGTCATACAAATCGATTCCAAGACAAAAGATTTTTCGGCCAAAAAAAATCCAAGGCTAACCCCTTTGCATTTTTGGTAAAAATTTCGACGACTTTGAAAAGTGCTGCAATTAATTCTTTCAGGCACTATTCCGACGTAATTTCGCGAGAGGAATCGATTAAGCGCAGTCTTAATACGCTGCGAGCAACGGATTAAAAGTTACAGGCGAAAAACTGCTTATTTTCGTCCTCATTTCTCTGCTGTTGGTCCTACGCTCTTTTTCGTGTGTTCTTTGAGTTCCTGGGGGTCGATTCACTCCGGAAAAGGTCATACGAATCGATTCCAAGACAAAAGATTTTTCGGGCAAAAAAAATCCAAGGCTAACCCCTTTGCATTTTTGGTAAAAATTTCGACGACTTTAAAAAGTGCTGCAATTAATTCTTTCAGGCACTATTCCGACGTAATTTTGCAAGAGGAATCGATTAAGCGCAGTCCCAATACGCTGCGAGCAACGGATCAAAAGTTACAGGCGAAAAACTGCTTATTTTCGTCCTCATTTCTCTGCTGTTGGTCCTACGCTCTTTTTCGTGTGTTTTTTGAGTTCCTGGGGGTCGATTCACTCCGGAAAGGGTCATACAAATCGATTCCAAGACAAAAGATTTTTCGGCCAAAAAAAATCCAAGGCTAACCCCTTTGCATTTTTGGTGAAAATTTCGACGACTTTGAAAAGTGCTGCAATTAATTCTGTAGGGCACTATTCCGACGTAATTTTGCGAGAGAAATCGATTAAACGCAGTCCCAATACGCTGCGAGCAACACCTGTAAAGTTACAGCCGAAAAACTCATGATTTTCGTCGTCATTTCTCTGCTGCTGGTCCTACGCTATTTTTGATGTGTTTTCTGAGTTCCTGGGCGTCGAATTAGTCTAGAAAACGTCATACGAATCGATTCCCAGACAAAAGATTTTTCGGCCAAAAAAAATCCAAGGCTAACCCCTTTGCATTTTTGGTGAAAATTTCGACGACTTTGAAAAGTGCTGCAATTAATTCTGTAGGGCACTATTCCGACGTAATTTTGCGAGAGAAATCGATTAAACGCAGTCCCAATACGCTGCGAGCAACGGATCAAAAGTTAAAGGCGAAAAACTGCTTATTTTCGTCCTCATTTCTCTGCTGTTGGACCTACGCTCTTTTTCGTGTGTTTTTCGAGTTCCTGGGGGTCGATTTACTCCGGAAAGGGTCATACAAATCGATTCCAAGACAAAAGATTTTTCGGCCAAAAAAAATCCAAGGCTAACCCCTTTGCATTTTTGGTGAAAATTTCGACGACTTTGAAAAGTGCTGCAATTAATTCTTTCAGGCACTATTTCGACGTAATTTTGCGAGAGGAATCGATTAAGCGCAGTCCCAATACGCTGCGAGCAACGGATCAAAAGTTACAGGCGAAAAACTGCTTATTTTCGTCCTCATTTCTCTGCTGTTGGTCCTACGCTCTTTTTCGTGTGTTTTTTGAGTTCCTGGGGGTCGATTTACTCCGGAAAGGGTCATACAAATCGATTCCAAGACAAAAGATTTTTCGGCCAAAAAAAATCCAAGGCTAACCCCTTTGCATTTTTGGTAAAAATTTCGACGACTTTGAAAAGTGCTGCAATTAATTCTTTCAGGCACTATTCCGACGTAATTTCGCGAGAGGAATCGATTAAGCGCAGTCTTAATACGCTGCGAGCAACGGATTAAAAGTTACAGGCGAAAAACTGCTTATTTTCGTCCTCATTTCTCTGCTGTTGGTCCTACGCTCTTTTTCGTGTGTTCTTTGAGTTCCTGGGGGTCGATTCACTCCGGAAAAGGTCATACGAATCGATTCCAAGACAAAAGATTTTTCGGGCAAAAAAAATCCAAGGCTAACCCCTTTGCATTTTTGGTAAAAATTTCGACGACTTTAAAAAGTGCTGCAATTAATTCTTTCAGGCACTATTCCGACGTAATTTTGCAAGAGGAATCGATTAAGCGCAGTCCCAATACGCTGCGAGCAACGGATCAAAAGTTACAGGCGAAAAACTGCTTATTTTCGTCCTCATTTCTCTGCTGTTGGTCCTACGCTCTTTTTCGTGTGTTTTTTGAGTTCCTGGGGGTCGATTTACTCCGGAAAGGGTCATACAAATCGATTCCAAGACAAAAGATTTTTCGGCCAAAAAAAATCCAAGGCTAACCCCTTTGCATTTTTGGTGAAAATTTCGACGACTTTGAAAAGTGCCGCAATTAATTCTGTAGGGCACTATTCCGACGTAATTTTGCGAGAGAAATCGATTAAACGCAGTCCCAATACGCTGCGAGCAACACCTGTAAAGTTACAGCCGAAAAACTCATGATTTTCGTCGTCATTTCTCTGCTGCTGGTCCTACGCTATTTTTGATGTGTTTTCTGAGTTCCTGGGCGTCGAATTAGTCTGGGAAACGTCATACGAATCGATTCCCAGACAAAAGATTTTTCGGCCAAAAAAAATCCAAGGCTAACCCCTTTGCATTTTTGGTGAAAATTTTGACGACTTTGAAAAGTGCTGCAATTAATTATTTCAGGCACTATTCCGACGTAATTTTGCGAGAGGAATCGATTAAGCGCAGTCCCAATACGCTGCGAGCAACGGATCAAAAGTTACAGGCGAAAAACTGCTTATTTTCGTCCTCATTTCTCTGCTGTTGGTCCTACGCTCTTTTTCGTGTGTTTTTTGAGTTCCTGGGGGTCGATTCACTCCGGAAAGGGTCATACAAATCGATTCCAAGACAAAAGATTTTTCGGCCAAAAAAAATCCAAGGCTAACCCCTTTGCATTTTTGGTGAAAATTTCGACGACTTTGAAAAGTGCTGCAATTAATTCTGTAGGGCACTATTCCGACGTAATTTTGCGAGAGAAATCGATTAAACGCAGTCCCAATACGCTGCGAGCAACACCTGTAAAGTTACAGCCGAAAAACTCATGATTTTCGTCGTCATTTCTCTGCTGCTGGTCCTACGCTATTTTTGATGTGTTTTCTGAGTTCCTGGGCGTCGAATTAGTCTAGAAAACGTCATACGAATCGATTCCCAGACAAAAGATTTTTCGGCCAAAAAAAATCCAAGGCTAACCCCTTTGCATTTTTGGTGAAAATTTCGACGACTTTGAAAAGTGCTGCAATTAATTCTGTAGGGCACTATTCCGACGTAATTTTGCGAGAGAAATCGATTAAACGCAGTCCCAATACGCTGCGAGCAACGGATCAAAAGTTAAAGGCGAAAAACTGCTTATTTTCGTCCTCATTTCTCTGCTGTTGGACCTACGCTCTTTTTCGTGTGTTTTTCGAGTTCCTGGGGGTCGATTTACTCCGGAAAGGGTCATACAAATCGATTCCAAGACAAAAGATTTTTCGGCCAAAAAAAATCCAAGGCTAACCCCTTTGCATTTTTGGTGAAAATTTCGACGACTTTGAAAAGTGCTGCAATTAATTCTGTAGGGCACTATTCCGACGTAATTTTGCGAGAGAAATCGATTAAACGCAGTCCCAATACGCTGCGAGCAACACCTGTAAAGTTACAGCCGAAAAACTCATGATTTTCGTCGTCATTTCTCTGCTGCTGGTCCTACGCTATTTTTGATGTGTTTTCTGAGTTCCTGGGCGTCGAATTAGTCTAGAAAACGTCATACGAATCGATTCCCAGACAAAAGATTTTTCGGCCAAAAAAAATCCAAGGCTAACCCCTTTGCATTTTTGGTGAAAATTTCGACGACTTTGAAAAGTGCTGCAATTAATTCTGTAGGGCACTATTCCGACGTAATTTTGCGAGAGAAATCGATTAAACGCAGTCCCAATACGCTGCGAGCAACACCTGTAAAGTTACAGCCGAAAAACTCATGATTTTCGTCGTCATTTCTCTGCTGCTGGTCCTACGCTATTTTTGATGTGTTTTCTGAGTTCCTGGGCGTCGAATTAGTCTAGAAAACGTCATACGAATCGATTCCCAGACAAAAGATTTTTCGGCCAAAAAAAATCCAAGGCTAACCCCTTTGCATTTTTGGTGAAAATTTCGACGACTTTGAAAAGTGCTGCAATTAATTCTGTAGGGCACTATTCCGACGTAATTTTGCGAGAGAAATCGATTAAACGCAGTCCCAATACGCTGCGAGCAACACCTGTAAAGTTACAGCCGAAAAACTCATGATTTTCGTCGTCATTTCTCTGCTGCTGGTCCTACGCTATTTTTGATGTGTTTTCTGAGTTCCTGGGCGTCGAATTAGTCTGGGAAACGTCATACGAATCGATTCCCAGACAAAAGATTTTTCGGCCAAAAAAAATCCAAGGCTAACCCCTTTGCATTTTTGGTGAAAATTTTGACGACTTTGAAAAGTGCTGCAATTAATTATTTCAGGCACTATTCCGACGTAATTTTGCGAGAGGAATCGATTAAGCGCAGTCCCAATACGCTGCGAGCAACGGATCAAAAGTTACAGGCGAAAAACTGCTTATTTTCGTCCTCATTTCTCTGCTGTTGGTCCTACGCTCTTTTTCGTGTGTTTTTTGAGTTCCTGGGGGTCGATTCACTCCGGAAAGGGTCATACAAATCGATTCCAAGACAAAAGATTTTTCGGCCAAAAAAAATCCAAGGCTAACCCCTTTGCATTTTTGGTGAAAATTTCGACGACTTTGAAAAGTGCTGCAATTAATTCTGTAGGGCACTATTCCGACGTAATTTTGCGAGAGAAATCGATTAAACGCAGTCCCAATACGCTGCGAGCAACACCTGTAAAGTTACAGCCGAAAAACTCATGATTTTCGTCGTCATTTCTCTGCTGCTGGTCCTACGCTATTTTTGATGTGTTTTCTGAGTTCCTGGGCGTCGAATTAGTCTAGAAAACGTCATACGAATCGATTCCCAGACAAAAGATTTTTCGGCCAAAAAAAATCCAAGGCTAACCCCTTTGCATTTTTGGTGAAAATTTCGACGACTTTGAAAAGTGCTGCAATTAATTCTGTAGGGCACTATTCCGACGTAATTTTGCGAGAGAAATCGATTAAACGCAGTCCCAATACGCTGCGAGCAACGGATCAAAAGTTAAAGGCGAAAAACTGCTTATTTTCGTCCTCATTTCTCTGCTGTTGGACCTACGCTCTTTTTCGTGTGTTTTTCGAGTTCCTGGGGGTCGATTTACTCCGGAAAGGGTCATACAAATCGATTCCAAGACAAAAGATTTTTCGGCCAAAAAAAATCCAAGGCTAACCCCTTTGCATTTTTGGTGAAAATTTCGACGACTTTGAAAAGTGCTGCAATTAATTCTTTCAGGCACTATTTCGACGTAATTTTGCGAGAGGAATCGATTAAGCGCAGTCCCAATACGCTGCGAGCAACGGATCAAAAGTTACAGGCGAAAAACTGCTTATTTTCGTCCTCATTTCTCTGCTGTTGGTCCTACGCTCTTTTTCGTGTGTTTTTTGAGTTCCTGGGGGTCGATTTACTCCGGAAAGGGTCATACAAATCGATTCCAAGACAAAAGATTTTTCGGCCAAAAAAAATCCAAGGCTAACCCCTTTGCATTTTTGGTAAAAATTTCGACGACTTTGAAAAGTGCTGCAATTAATTCTTTCAGGCACTATTCCGACGTAATTTCGCGAGAGGAATCGATTAAGCGCAGTCTTAATACGCTGCGAGCAACGGATTAAAAGTTACAGGCGAAAAACTGCTTATTTTCGTCCTCATTTCTCTGCTGTTGGTCCTACGCTCTTTTTCGTGTGTTCTTTGAGTTCCTGGGGGTCGATTCACTCCGGAAAAGGTCATACGAATCGATTCCAAGACAAAAGATTTTTCGGGCAAAAAAAATCCAAGGCTAACCCCTTTGCATTTTTGGTAAAAATTTCGACGACTTTAAAAAGTGCTGCAATTAATTCTTTCAGGCACTATTCCGACGTAATTTTGCAAGAGGAATCGATTAAGCGCAGTCCCAATACGCTGCGAGCAACGGATCAAAAGTTACAGGCGAAAAACTGCTTATTTTCGTCCTCATTTCTCTGCTGTTGGTCCTACGCTCTTTTTCGTGTGTTTTTTGAGTTCCTGGGGGTCGATTTACTCCGAAAAGGGTCATACAAATCGATTCCAAGACAAAAGATTTTTCGGCCAAAAAAAATCCAAGGCTAACCCCTTTGCATTTTTGGTGAAAATTTCGACGACTTTGAAAAGTGCTGCAATTAATTCTGTAGGGCACTATTCCGACGTAATTTTGCGAGAGAAATCGATTAAACGCAGTCCCAATACGCTGCGAGCAACACCTGTAAAGTTACAGCCGAAAAACTCATGATTTTCGTCGTCATTTCTCTGCTGCTGGTCCTACGCTATTTTTGATGTGTTTTCTGAGTTCCTGGGCGTCGAATTAGTCTAGAAAACGTCATACGAATCGATTCCCAGACAAAAGATTTTTCGGCCAAAAAAAATCCAAGGCTAACCCCTTTGCATTTTTGGTGAAAATTTCGACGACTTTGAAAAGTGCTGCAATTAATTCTGTAGGGCACTATTCCGACGTAATTTTGCGAGAGAAATCGATTAAACGCAGTCCCAATACGCTGCGAGCAACACCTGTAAAGTTACAGCCGAAAAACTCATGATTTTCGTCGTCATTTCTCTGCTGCTGGTCCTACGCTATTTTTGATGTGTTTTCTGAGTTCCTGGGCGTCGAATTAGTCTGGGAAACGTCATACGAATCGATTCCCAGACAAAAGATTTTTCGGCCAAAAAAAATCCAAGGCTAACCCCTTTGCATTTTTGGTGAAAATTTTGACGACTTTGAAAAGTGCTGCAATTAATTATTTCAGGCACTATTCCGACGTAATTTTGCGAGAGGAATCGATTAAGCGCAGTCCCAATACGCTGCGAGCAACGGATCAAAAGTTACAGGCGAAAAACTGCTTATTTTCGTCCTCATTTCTCTGCTGTTGGTCCTACGCTCTTTTTCGTGTGTTTTTTGAGTTCCTGGGGGTCGATTTACTCCGGAAAGGGTCATACAAATCGATTCCAAGACAAAAGATTTTTCGGCCAAAAAAAATCCAAGGCTAACCCCTTTGCATTTTTGGTAAAAATTTCGACGACTTTGAAAAGTGCTGCAATTAATTCTTTCAGGCACTATTCCGACGTAATTTTGCAAGAGGAATCGATTAAGCGCAGTCCCAATACGCTGCGAGCAACGGATCGAAAGTTACAGGCGAAAAACTGCTTATTTTCGTCCTCATTTCTCTGCTGTTGGTCCTACGCTCTTTTTCGTGTGTTTTTTGAGTTCCTGGGGGTCGATTTACTCCGGAAAGGGTCATACAAATCGATTCCAAGACAAGAGATTTTTCGGCCAAAAAAAATCCAAGGCTAACCCCTTTGCATTTTTGGTGAAAATTTCGACGACTTTGAAAAGTGCTGCAATTAATTCTGTAGGGCACTATTCCGACGTAATTTTGCGAGAGAAATCGATTAAACGCAGTCCCAATACGCTGCGAGCAACACCTGTAAAGTTACAGCCGAAAAACTCATGATTTTCGTCGTCATTTCTCTGCTGCTGGTCCTACGCTATTTTTGATGTGTTTTCTGAGTTCCTGGGCGTCGAATTAGTCTGGGAAACGTCATACGAATCGATTTCCAGACAAAAGATTTTTCGGCCAAAAAAAATCCAAGGCTAACCCCTTTGCATTTTTGGTGAAAATTTCGACGACTTTGAAAAGTGCTGCAATTAATTATTTCAGGCACTATTCCGACGTAATTTTGCGAGAGAAATCGATTAAACGCAGTCCCAATACGCTGCGGGCAACACCTGTGAAGTTACAGCCGAAAAACTCATGATTTTCGTCGTCATTTCTCTGCTGCTGGTCCTACGCTATTTTTGATGTGTTTTCTGAGTTCCTGGGCGTCGAATTAGTCTAGAAAACGTCATACGAATAGATTCCCAGACAAAAGATTTTTCGGCCATAAAAAATCCAAGGCTAACCCCTTTGCATTTTTGGTGAAAATTTCGACGACTTTGAAAAGTGCTGCAATTAATTCTGTAGGGCACTATTCCGACGTAATTTTGCGAGAGAAATCGATTAAACGCAGTCCCAATACGCTGCGAGCAACACCTGTAAAGTTACAGCCGAAAAACTCATGATTTTCGTCGTCATTTCTCTGCTGCTGGTCCTACGCTATTTTTGATGTGTTTTCTGAGTTCCTGGGCGTCGAATTAGTCTAGAAAACGTCATACGAATCGATTCCCAGACAAAAGATTTTTCGGCCAAAAAAAATCCAAGGCTAACCCCTTTGCATTTTTGGTGAAAATTTCGACGACTTTGAAAAGTGCTGCAATTAATTCTGTAGGGCACTATTCCGACGTAATTTTGCGAGAGAAATCGATTAAACGCAGTCCCAATACGCTGCGAGCAACACCTGTAAAGTTACAGCCGAAAAACTCATGATTTTCGTCGTCATTTCTCTGCTGCTGGTCCTACGCTATTTTTGATGTGTTTTCTGAGTTCCTGGGCGTCGAATTAGTCTAGAAAACGTCATACGAATCGATTCCCGGACAAAAGATTTTTCGGCCAAAAAAAATCCAAGGCTAACCCCTTTGCATTTTTGGTGAAAATTTCGACGACTTTGAAAAGTGCTGCAATTAATTCTGTAGGGCACTATTCCGACGTAATTTTGCGAGAGAAATCGATTAAACGCAGTCCCAATACGCTGCGAGCAACACCTGTAAAGTTACAGCCGAAAAACTCATGATTTTCGTCGTCATTTCTCTGCTGCTGGTCCTACGCTATTTTTGATGTGTTTTCTGAGTTCCTGGGCGTCGAATTAGTCTAGAAAACGTCATACGAATCGATTCCCAGACAAAAGATTTTTCGGCCAAAAAAAATCCAAGGCTAACCCCTTTGCATTTTTGGTGAAAATTTCGACGACTTTGAAAAGTGCTGCAATTAATTCTGTAGGGCACTATTTCGACGTAATTTTGCGAGAGAAATCGATTAAACGCAGTCCCAATACGCTGCGAGCAACACCTGTAAAGTTACAGCCGAAAAACTCATGATTTTCGTCGTCATTTCTCTGCTGCTGGTCCTACGCTATTTTTGATGTGTTTTCTGAGTTCCTGGGCGTCGAATTAGTCTAGAAAACTTCATACGAATCGATTCCCAGACAAAAGATTTTTCGGCCAAAAAAAATCCAAGGCTAACCCCTTTGCATTTTTGGTGAAAATTTCGACGACTTTGAAAAGTGCTGCAATTAATTCTGTAGGGCACTATTCCGACGTAATTTTGCGAGAGAAATCGATTAAACGCAGTCCCAATACGCTGCGAGCAACACCTGTAAAGTTACAGCCGAAAAACTCATGATTTTCGTCGTCATTTCTCTGCTGCTGGTCCTACGCTATTTTTGATGTGTTTTCTGAGTTCCTGGGCGTCGAATTAGTCTAGAAAACGTCATACGAATCGATTCCCAGACAAAAGATTTTTCGGCCAAAAAAAATCCAAGGCTAACCCCTTTGCATTTTTGGTGAAAATTTCGACGACTTTGAAAAGTGCTGCAATTAATTCTTTCAGGCACTATTCCGACGTAATTTTGCAAGAGGAATCGATTAAGCGCAGTCCCAATACGCTGCGAGCAACGGATCAAAAGTTACAGGCGAAAAACTGCTTATTTTCGTCCTCATTTCTCTGCTGTTGGTCCTACGCTCTTTTTCGTGTGTTTTTTGAGTTCCTGGGGGTCGATTTACTCCGGAAAGGGTCATACAAATCGATTCCAAGACAAAAGATTTTTCGGCCAAAAAAAATCCAAGGCTAACCCCTTTGCTTTTTTGGTAAAAATTTCGACGACTTTGAAAAGTGCTGCAATTAATTCTTTCAGGCACTAATCCGACACAATTTCGCGAGAGGAATCGATTAAGCGCAGTCTTAATACGCTGCGAGCAACGGATTGAAAGTTACAGGCGAAAAACTGCTTATTTTCGTCCTCATTTCTCTGCTGTTGGTCCTACGCTCTTTTTCGTGTGTTCTTTGAGTTCCTGGGGGTCGATTTACTTCGAAAAGGGTCATACAAATCGATTCCAAGACAAAAGATTTTTCGGCCAAAAAAAATCCAAGGCTAACCCCTTTGCATTTTTGGTAAAAATTTCGACGACTTTGAAAAGTGCTGCAATTAATTCTTTCAGGCACTATTCCGACGTAATTTCGCGAGAGGAATCGATTAAGCGCAGTCTTAATACGCTGCGAGCAACGGATTAAAAGTTACAGGCGAAAAACTGCTTATTTTCGTCCTCATTTCTCTGCTGTTGGTCCTACGCTCTTTTTCGTGTGTTCTTTGAGTTCCTGGGGGTCGATTTACTTCGAAAAGGGTCATACAAATCGATTCCAAGACAAAAGATTTTTCGGCCAAAAAAAAACCAAGGCTAACCCCTTTGCATTTTTGGTAAAAATTTCGACGACTTTGAAAAGTGCTGCAATTAATTCTTTCAGGCACTATTCCGACGTAATTTTGCGAGAGGAATCGATTAAGCGCAGTCCCAATACGCTGCGAGCAACGGATCAGAAGTTAAAGGCGAAAAACTGCTTATTTTCGTCCTCATTTCTCTGCTGTTGGACCTACGCTCTTTTTCGTGTGTTTTTTGAGTTCCTGGGGGTCGATTTACTCCGGAAAGGGTCATACAAATCGATTCCAAGACAAAAGATTTTTCGGGCAAAAAAAATCCAAGGCTAACCCCTTTGCATTTTTGGTGAAAATTTCGACGACTTTGAAAAGTGCTGCAATTAATTCTGTAGGGCACTATTCCGACGTAATTTTGCGAGAGAAATCGATTAAACGCAGTCCCAATACGCTGCGAGCAACACCTGTAAAGTTACAGCCGAAAAACTCATGATTTTCGTCGTCATTTCTCTGCTGCTGGTCCTACGCTATTTTTGATGTGTTTTCTGAGTTCCTGGGCGTCGAATTAGTCTAGGAAACGTCATACGAATCGATTCCCAGACAAAAGATTTTTCGGGCAAAAAAAATCCAAGGCTAACCCCTTTGCATTTTTGGTGAAAATTTCGACGACTTTGAAAAGTGCTGCAATTAATTCTGTAGGGCACTATTCCGACGTAATTTTGCGAGAGAAATCGATTAAACGCAGTCCCAATACGCTGCGAGCAACACCTGTAAAGTTGCAGCCGAAAAACTCATGATTTTCGTCGTCATTTCTCTGCTGCTGGTCCTACGCTATTTTTGATGTGTTTTCTGAGTTCCTGGGCGTCGAATTAGTCTAGAAAACGTCATACGAATCGATTCCCAGACAAAAGATTTTTCGGCCAAAAAAAATCCAAGGCTAACCCCTTTGCATTTTTGGTGAAAATTTCGACGACTTTGAAAAGTGCTGCAATTAATTCTGTAGGGCACTATTCCGACGTAATTTTGCGAGAGAAATCGATTAAACGCAGTCCCAATACGCTGCGAGCAACACCTGTAAAGTTACAGCCGAAAAACTCATGATTTTCGTCGTCATTTCTCTGCTGCTGGTCCTACGCTATTTTTGATGTGTTTTCTGAGTTCCTGGGCGTCGAATTAGTCTAGAAAACGTCATACGAATCGATTCCCAGACAAAAGATTTTTCGGCCAAAAAAAATCCAAGGCTAACCCCTTTGCATTTTTGGTGAAAATTTCGACGACTTTGAAAAGTGCTGCAATTAATTCTGTAGGGCACTATTCCGACGTAATTTTGCGAGAGAAATCGATTAAACGCAGTCCCAATACGCTGCGAGCAACACCTGTAAAGTTACAGCCGAAAAACTCATGATTTTCGTCGTCATTTCTCTGCTGCTGGTCCTACGCTATTTTTGATGTGTTTTCTGAGTTCCTGGGCGTCGAATTAGTCTAGGAAACGTCATACGAATCGATTCCCAGACAAAAGATTTTTCGGGCAAAAAAAATCCAAGGCTAACCCCTTTGCATTTTTGGTGAAAATTTCGACGACTTTGAAAAGTGCTGCAATTAATTCTGTAGGGCACTATTCCGACGTAATTTTGCGAGAGAAATCGATTAAACGCAGTCCCAATACGCTGCGAGCAACACCTGTAAAGTTACAGCCGAAAAACTCATGATTTTCGTCGTCATTTCTCTGCTGCTGGTCCTACGCTATTTTTGATGTGTTTTCTGAGTTCCTGGGCGTCGAATTAGTCTAGAAAACGTCATACGAATCGATTCCCAGACAAAAGATTTTTCGGCCAAAAAAAATCCAAGGCTAACCCCTTTGCATTTTTGGTGAAAATTTCGACGACTTTGAAAAGTGCTGCAATTAATTCTTTCAGGCACTATTCCGACGTAATTTTGCAAGAGGAATCGATTAAGCGCAGTCCCAATACGCTGCGAGCAACGGATCAAAAGTTACAGGCGAAAAACTGCTTATTTTCGTCCTCATTTCTCTGCTGTTGGTCCTACGCTCTTTTTCGTGTGTTTTTTGAGTTCCTGGGGGTCGATTTACTCCGGAAAGGGTCATACAAATCGATTCCAAGACAAAAGATTTTTCGGCCAAAAAAAATCCAAGGCTAACCCCTTTGCTTTTTTGGTAAAAATTTCGACGACTTTGAAAAGTGCTGCAATTAATTCTTTCAGGCACTAATCCGACACAATTTCGCGAGAGGAATCGATTAAGCGCAGTCTTAATACGCTGCGAGCAACGGATTGAAAGTTACAGGCGAAAAACTGCTTATTTTCGTCCTCATTTCTCTGCTGTTGGTCCTACGCTCTTTTTCGTGTGTTCTTTGAGTTCCTGGGGGTCGATTTACTTCGAAAAGGGTCATACAAATCGATTCCAAGACAAAAGATTTTTCGGCCAAAAAAAATCCAAGGCTAACCCCTTTGCATTTTTGGTAAAAATTTCGACGACTTTGAAAAGTGCTGCAATTAATTCTTTCAGGCACTATTCCGACGTAATTTCGCGAGAGGAATCGATTAAGCGCAGTCTTAATACGCTGCGAGCAACGGATTAAAAGTTACAGGCGAAAAACTGCTTATTTTCGTCCTCATTTCTCTGCTGTTGGTCCTACGCTCTTTTTCGTGTGTTCTTTGAGTTCCTGGGGGTCGATTTACTTCGAAAAGGGTCATACAAATCGATTCCAAGACAAAAGATTTTTCGGCCAAAAAAAAACCAAGGCTAACCCCTTTGCATTTTTGGTAAAAATTTCGACGACTTTGAAAAGTGCTGCAATTAATTCTTTCAGGCACTATTCCGACGTAATTTTGCGAGAGGAATCGATTAAGCGCAGTCCCAATACGCTGCGAGCAACGGATCAGAAGTTAAAGGCGAAAAACTGCTTATTTTCGTCCTCATTTCTCTGCTGTTGGACCTACGCTCTTTTTCGTGTGTTTTTTGAGTTCCTGGGGGTCGATTTACTCCGGAAAGGGTCATACAAATCGATTCCAAGACAAAAGATTTTTCGGGCAAAAAAAATCCAAGGCTAACCCCTTTGCATTTTTGGTGAAAATTTCGACGACTTTGAAAAGTGCTGCAATTAATTCTGTAGGGCACTATTCCGACGTAATTTTGCGAGAGAAATCGATTAAACGCAGTCCCAATACGCTGCGAGCAACACCTGTAAAGTTACAGCCGAAAAACTCATGATTTTCGTCGTCATTTCTCTGCTGCTGGTCCTACGCTATTTTTGATGTGTTTTCTGAGTTCCTGGGCGTCGAATTAGTCTAGGAAACGTCATACGAATCGATTCCCAGACAAAAGATTTTTCGGGCAAAAAAAATCCAAGGCTAACCCCTTTGCATTTTTGGTGAAAATTTCGACGACTTTGAAAAGTGCTGCAATTAATTCTGTAGGGCACTATTCCGACGTAATTTTGCGAGAGAAATCGATTAAACGCAGTCCCAATACGCTGCGAGCAACACCTGTAAAGTTGCAGCCGAAAAACTCATGATTTTCGTCGTCATTTCTCTGCTGCTGGTCCTACGCTATTTTTGATGTGTTTTCTGAGTTCCTGGGCGTCGAATTAGTCTAGAAAACGTCATACGAATCGATTCCCAGACAAAAGATTTTTCGGCCAAAAAAAATCCAAGGCTAACCCCTTTGCATTTTTGGTGAAAATTTCGACGACTTTGAAAAGTGCTGCAATTAATTCTGTAGGGCACTATTCCGACGTAATTTTGCGAGAGAAATCGATTAAACGCAGTCCCAATACGCTGCGAGCAACACCTGTAAAGTTACAGCCGAAAAACTCATGATTTTCGTCGTCATTTCTCTGCTGCTGGTCCTACGCTATTTTTGATGTGTTTTCTGAGTTCCTGGGCGTCGAATTAGTCTAGAAAACGTCATACGAATCGATTCCCAGACAAAAGATTTTTCGGCCAAAAAAAATCCAAGGCTAACCCCTTTGCATTTTTGGTGAAAATTTCGACGACTTTGAAAAGTGCTGCAATTAATTCTGTAGGGCACTATTCCGACGTAATTTTGCGAGAGAAATCGATTAAACGCAGTCCCAATACGCTGCGAGCAACACCTGTAAAGTTACAGCCGAAAAACTCATGATTTTCGTCGTCATTTCTCTGCTGCTGGTCCTACGCTATTTTTGATGTGTTTTCTGAGTTCCTGGGCGTCGAATTAGTCTAGGAAACGTCATACGAATCGATTCCCAGACAAAAGATTTTTCGGGCAAAAAAAATCCAAGGCTAACCCCTTTGCATTTTTGGTGAAAATTTCGACGACTTTGAAAAGTGCTGCAATTAATTCTGTAGGGCACTATTCCGACGTAATTTTGCGAGAGAAATCGATTAAACGCAGTCCCAATACGCTGCGAGCAACACCTGTAAAGTTACAGCCGAAAAACTCATGATTTTCGTCGTCATTTCTCTGCTGCTGGTCCTACGCTATTTTTGATGTGTTTTCTGAGTTCCTGGGCGTCGAATTAGTCTAGAAAACGTCATACGAATCGATTCCCAGACAAAAGATTTTTCGGCCAAAAAAAATCCAAGGCTAACCCCTTTGCATTTTTGGTGAAAATTTCGACGACTTTGAAAAGTGCTGCAATTAATTCTTTCAGGCACTATTCCGACGTAATTTTGCAAGAGGAATCGATTAAGCGCAGTCCCAATACGCTGCGAGCAACGGATCAAAAGTTACAGGCGAAAAACTGCTTATTTTCGTCCTCATTTCTCTGCTGTTGGTCCTACGCTCTTTTTCGTGTGTTTTTTGAGTTCCTGGGGGTCGATTTACTCCGGAAAGGGTCATACAAATCGATTCCAAGACAAAAGATTTTTCGGCCAAAAAAAATCCAAGGCTAACCCCTTTGCATTTTTGGTGAAAATTTCGACGACTTTGAAAAGTGCTGCAATTAATTCTGTAGGGCACTATTCCGACGTAATTTTGCGAGAGAAATCGATTAAACGCAGTCCCAATACGCTGCGAGCAACACCTGTAAAGTTACAGCCGAAAAACTCATGATTTTCGTCGTCATTTCTCTGCTGCTGGTCCTACGCTATTTTTGATATGTTTTCTGAGTTCCTGGGCGTCGAATTAGTCTGGGAAACGTCATACGAATCGATTTCCAGACAAAAGATTTTTCGGCCAAAAAAAATCCAAGGCTAACCCCTTTGCATTTTTGGTGAAAATTTCGACGACTTTGAAAAGTGCTGCAATTTATTATTTCAGGCACTATTCCGACGTAATTTTGCGAGAGAAATCGATTAAACGCAGTCCCAATACGCTGCGGGCAACACCTGTAAAGTTACAGCCGAAAAACTCATGATTTTCGTCGTCATTTCTCTGCTGCTGGTCCTACGCTATTTTTGATGTGTTTTCTGAGTTCCTGGGCGTCGAATTAGTCTAGAAAACGTCATACGAATCGATTCCCAGACAAAAGATTTTTCGGCCAAAAAAAATCTAAGGCTAACCCCTTTGCATTTTTGGTGAAAATTTCGACGACTTTGAAAAGTGCTGCAATTAATTCTGTAGGGCACTATTCCGACGTAATTTTGCGAGAGAAATCGATTAAACGCAGTCCCAATACGCTGCGAGCAACACCTGTAAAGTTACAGCCGAAAAACTCATGATTTTCGTCGTCATTTCTCTGCTGCTGGTCCTACGCTATTTTTGATGTGTTTTCTGAGTTCCTGGGCGTCGAATTAGTCTAGAAAACGTCATACGAATCGATTCCCAGACAAAAGATTTTTCGGCCAAAAAAAATCCAAGGCTAACCCCTTTGCATTTTTGGTGAAAATTTCGACGACTTTGAAAAGTGCTGCAATTAATTCTGTAGGGCACTATTCCGACGTAATTTTGCGAGAGAAATCGATTAAACGCAGTCCCAATACGCTGCGAGCAACACCTGTAAAGTTACAGCCGAAAAACTCATGATTTTCGTCGTCATTTCTCTGCTGCTGGTCCTACGCTATTTTTGATGTGTTTTCTGAGTTCCTGGGCGTCGAATTAGTCTAGAAAACGTCATACGAATCGATTCCCAGACAAAAGATTTTTCGGCCAAAAAAAATCCAAGGCTAACCCCTTTGCATTTTTGGTGAAAATTTCGACGACTTTGAAAAGTGCTGCAATTAATTCTGTAGGGCACTATTCCGACGTAATTTTGCGAGAGAAATCGATTAAACGCAGTCCCAATACGCTGCGAGCAACACCTGTAAAGTTACAGCCGAAAAACTCATGATTTTCGTCGTCATTTCTCTGCTGCTGGTCCTACGCTATTTTTGATGTGTTTTCTGAGTTCCTGGGCGTCGAATTAGTCTAGAAAACGTCATACGAATCGATTCCCAGACAAAAGATTTTTCGGCCAAAAAAAATCCAAGGCTAACCCCTTTGCATTTTTGGTGAAAATTTCGACGACTTTGAAAAGTGCTGCAATTAATTCTTTCAGGCACTATTCCGACGTAATTTTGCAAGAGGAATCGATTAAGCGCAGTCCCAATACGCTGCGAGCAACGGATCAAAAGTTACAGGCGAAAAACTGCTTATTTTCGTCCTCATTTCTCTGCTGTTGGTCCTACGCTCTTTTTCGTGTGTTTTTTGAGTTCCTGGGGGTCGATTTACTCCGGAAAGGGTCATACAAATCGATTCCAAGACAAAAGATTTTTCGGCCAAAAAAAATCCAAGGCTAACCCCTTTGCATTTTTGGTAAAAATTTCGACGACTTTGAAAAGTGCTGCACTTAATTCTTTCAGGCACTATTCCGACGTAATTTCGCGAGAGGAATCGATTAAGCGCAGTCTTAATACGCTGCGAGCAACGGATTAAAAGTTACAGGCGAAAAACTGCTTATTTTCGTCCTCATTTCTCTGCTGTTGGTCCTACGCTCTTTTTCGTGTGTTCTTTGAGTTCCTGGGGGTCGATTTACTTCGAAAAGGGTCATACAAATCGATTCCAAGACAAAAGATTTTTCGGCCAAAAAAAAACCAAGGCTAACCCCTTTGCATTTTTGGTAAAAATTTCGACGACTTTGAAAAGTGCTGCAATTAATTCTTTCAGGCACTATTCCGACGTAATTTTGCGAGAGGAATCGATTAAGCGCAGTCCCAATACGCTGCGAGCAACGGATCAAAAGTTACAGGCGAAAAACTGCTTATTTTCGTCCTCATTTCTCTGCTGTTGGACCTACGCTCTTTTTCGTGTGTTTTTTGAGTTCCTGGGGGTCGATTTACTCCGGAAAGGGTCATACAAATCGATTCCAAGACATAAGATTTTTCGGCCAAAAAAAATCCAAGGCTAACCCCTTTGCATTTTTGGTGAAAATTTCGACGACTTTGAAAAGTGCTGCAATTAATTCTGTAGGGCACTATTCCGACGTAATTTTGCGAGAGAAATCGATTAAACGCAGTCCCAATACGCTGCGAGCAACACCTGTAAAGTTACAGCCGAAAAACTCATGATTTTCGTCGTCATTTCTCTGCTGCTGGTCCTACGCTATTTTTGATGTGTTTTCTGAGTTCCTGGGCGTCGAATTAGTCTAGAAAACGTCATACGAATCGATTCCCAGACAAAAGATTTTTCGGCCAAAAAAAATCCAAGGCTAACCCCTTTGCATTTTTGGTGAAAATTTCGACGACTTTGAAAAGTGCTGCAATTAATTCTGTAGGGCACTATTCCGACGTAATTTTGCGAGAGAAATCGATTAAACGCAGTCCCAATACGCTGCGAGCAACACCTGTAAAGTTACAGCCGAAAAACTCATGATTTTCGTCGTCATTTCTCTGCTGCTGGTCCTACGCTATTTTTGATGTGTTTTCTGAGTTCCTGGGCGTCGAATTAGTCTAGAAAACGTCATACGAATCGATTCCCAGACAAAAGATTTTTCGGCCAAAAAAAATCCAAGGCTAACCCCTTTGCATTTTTGGTGAAAATTTCGACGACTTTGAAAAGTGCTGCAATTAATTCTTTCAGGCACTATTCCGACGTAATTTTGCAAGAGGAATCGATTAAGCGCAGTCCCAATACGCTGCGAGCAACGGATCAAAAGTTACAGGCGAAAAACTGCTTATTTTCGTCCTCATTTCTCTGCTGTTGGTCCTACGCTCTTTTTCGTGTGTTTTTTGAGTTCCTGGGGGTCGATTTACTCCGGAAAGGGTCATACAAATCGATTCCAAGACAAAAGATTTTTCGGCCAAAAAAAATCCAAGGCTAACCCCTTTGCATTTTTGGTAAAAATTTCGACGACTTTGAAAAGTGCTGCAATTAATTCTTTCAGGCACTAATCCGACACAATTTCGCGAGAGGAATCGATTAAGCGCAGTCTTAATACGCTGCGAGCAACGGATTGAAAGTTACAGGCGAAAAACTGCTTATTTTCGTCCTCATTTCTCTGCTGTTGGTCCTACGCTCTTTTTCGTGTGTTCTTTGAGTTCCTGGGGGTCGATTTACTTCGAAAAGGGTCATACAAATCGATTCCAAGACAAAAGATTTTTCGGCCAAAAAAAATCCAAGGCTAACCCCTTTGCATTTTTGGTAAAAATTTCGACGACTTTGAAAAGTGCTGCAATTAATTCTTTCAGGCACTATTCCGACGTAATTTCGCGAGAGGAATCGATTAAGCGCAGTCTTAATACGCTGCGAGCAACGGATTAAAAGTTACAGGCGAAAAACTGCTTATTTTCGTCCTCATTTCTCTGCTGTTGGTCCTACGCTCTTTTTCGTGTGTTCTTTGAGTTCCTGGGGGTCGATTTACTTCGAAAAGGGTCATACAAATCGATTCCAAGACAAAAGATTTTTCGGCCAAAAAAAAACCAAGGCTAACCCCTTTGCATTTTTGGTAAAAATTTCGACGACTTTGAAAAGTGCTGCAATTAATTCTTTCAGGCACTATTCCGACGTAATTTTGCGAGAGGAATCGATTAAGCGCAGTCCCAATACGCTGCGAGCAACGGATCAAAAGTTAAAGGCGAAAAACTGCTTATTTTCGTCCTCATTTCTCTGCTGTTGGACCTACGCTCTTTTTCGTGTGTTTTTTGAGTTCCTGGGGGTCGATTTACTCCGGAAAGGGTCATACAAATCGATTCCAAGACAAAAGATTTTTCGGGCAAAAAAAATCCAAGGCTAACCCCTTTGCATTTTTGGTGAAAATTTCGACGACTTTGAAAAGTGCTGCAATTAATTCTGTAGGGCACTATTCCGACGTAATTTTGCGAGAGAAATCGATTAAGCGCAGTCTTAATACGCTGCGAGCAACGGATTAAAAGTTACAGGCGAAAAACTGCTTATTTTCGTCCTCATTTCTCTGCTGTTGGTCCTACGCTCTTTTTCGTGTGTTCTTTGAGTTCCTGGGGGTCGATTTACTTCGAAAAGGGTCATACAAATCGATTCCAAGACAAAAGATTTTTCGGCCAAAAAAAAACCAAGGCTAACCCCTTTGCATTTTTGGTAAAAATTTCGACGACTTTGAAAAGTGCTGCAATTAATTCTTTCAGGCACTATTCCGACGTAATTTTGCGAGAGGAATCGATTAAGCGCAGTCCCAATACGCTGCGAGCAACGGATTTTTTTTGTGTTTTTTGAGTTCCTGGGGGTCGATTTACTCCGGAAAGGGTCATACAAATCGATTCCAAGACATAAGATTTTTCGGCCAAAAAAAATCCAAGGCTAACCCCTTTGCATTTTTGGTGAAAATTTCGACGACTTTGAAAAGTGCTGCAATTAATTCTGTAGGGCACTATTCCGACGTAATTTTGCGAGAGAAATCGATTAAACGCAGTCCCAATACGCTGCGAGCAACACCTGTAAAGTTACAGCCGAAAAACTCATGATTTTCGTCGTCATTTCTCTGCTGCTGGTCCTACGCTATTTTTGATGTGTTTTCTGAGTTCCTGGGCGTCGAATTAGTCTAGAAAACGTCATACGAATCGATTCCCAGACAAAAGATTTTTCGGCCAAAAAAAATCCAAGGCTAACCCCTTTGCATTTTTGGTGAAAATTTCGACGACTTTGAAAAGTGCTGCAATTAATTCTGTAGGGCACTATTCCGACGTAATTTTGCGAGAGAAATCGATTAAACGCAGTCCCAATACGCTGCGAGCAACACCTGTAAAGTTACAGCCGAAAAACTCATGATTTTCGTCGTCATTTCTCTGCTGCTGGTCCTACGCTATTTTTGATGTGTTTTCTGAGTTCCTGGGCGTCGAATTAGTCTAGAAAACGTCATACGAATCGATTCCCAGACAAAAGATTTTTCGGCCAAAAAAAATCCAAGGCTAACCCCTTTGCATTTTTGGTGAAAATTTCGACGACTTTGAAAAGTGCTGCAATTAATTCTGTAGGGCACTATTCCGACGTAATTTTGCGAGAGAAATCGATTAAACGCAGTCCCAATACGCTGCGAGCAACACCTGTAAAGTTACAGCCGAAAAACTCATGATTTTCGTCGTCATTTCTCTGCTGCTGGTCCTACGCTATTTTTGATGTGTTTTCTGAGTTCCTGGGCGTCGAATTAGTCTAGAAAACGTCATACGAATCGATTCCCAGACAAAAGATTTTTCGGCCAAAAAAAATCCAAGGCTAACCCCTTTGCATTTTTGGTGAAAATTTCGACGACTTTGAAAAGTGCTGCAATTAATTCTGTAGGGCACTATTCCGACGTAATTTTGCGAGAGAAATCGATTAAACGCAGTCCCAATACGCTGCGAGCAACACCTGTAAAGTTACAGCCGAAAAACTCATGATTTTCGTCGTCATTTCTCTGCTGCTGGTCCTACGCTATTTTTGATGTGTTTTCTGAGTTCCTGGGCGTCGAATTAGTCTAGAAAACGTCATACGAATCGATTCCCAGACAAAAGATTTTTCGGCCAAAAAAAATCCAAGGCTAACCCCTTTGCATTTTTGGTGGAAATTTCGACGACTTTGAAAAGTGCTGCAATTAATTCTGTAGGGCACTATTCCGACGTAATTTTGCGAGAGAAATCGATTAAACGCAGTCCCAATACGCTGCGAGCAACACCTGTAAAGTTTCAGCCGAAAAACTCATGATTTTCGTCGTCATTTCTCTGCTGCTGGTCCTACGCTATTTTTGATGTGTTTTCTGAGTTCCTGGGCGTCGAATTAGTCTAGAAAACGTCATACGAATCGATTCCCAGACAAAAGATTTTTCGGCCAAAAAAAATCCAAGGCTAACCCCTTTGCATTTTTGGTGAAAATTTCGACGACTTTGAAAAGTGCTGCAATTAATTCTGTAGGGCACTATTCCGACGTAATTTTGCGAGAGAAATCGATTAAGCGCAGTCTTAATACGCTGCGAGCAACGGATTGAAAGTTACAGGCGAAAAACTGCTTATTTTCGTCCTCATTTCTCTGCTGTTGGTCCTACGCTCTTTTTCGTGTGTTCTTTGAGTTCCTGGGGGTCGATTTACTTCGAAAAGGGTCATACAAATCGATTCCAAGACAAAAGATTTTTCGGCCAAAAAAAATCCAAGGCTAACCCCTTTGCATTTTTGGTAAAAATTTCGACGACTTTGAAAAGTGCTGCACTTAATTCTTTCAGGCACTATTCCGACGTAATTTCGCGAGAGGAATCGATTAAGCGCAGTCTTAATACGCTGCGAGCAACGGATTAAAAGTTACAGGCGAAAAACTGCTTATTTTCGTCCTCATTTCTCTGCTGTTGGTCCTACGCTCTTTTTCGTGTGTTCTTTGAGTTCCTGGGGGTCGATTTACTTCGAAAAGGGTCATACAAATCGATTCCAAGACAAAAGATTTTTCGGCCAAAAAAAAACCAAGGCTAACCCCTTTGCATTTTTGGTAAAAATTTCGACGACTTTGAAAAGTGCTGCAATTAATTCTTTCAGGCACTATTCCGACGTAATTTTGCGAGAGGAATCGATTAAGCGCAGTCCCAATACGCTGCGAGCAACGGATTAAAAGTTACTGGCAAAAAACTGCTTATTTTCGTCCTCATTTCTCTGCTGTTGGACCTACGCTCTTTTTCGTGTGTTTTTTAAGTTCCTGGGGGTCGATTTACTCCGGAAAGGGTCATACAAATCGATTCCAAGACATAAGATTTTTCGGCCAAAAAAAATCCAAGGCTAACCCCTTTGCATTTTTGGTGAAAATTTCGACGACTTTGAAAAGTGCTGCAATTAATTCTGTAGGGCACTATTCCGACGTAATTTTGCGAGAGAAATCGATTAAACGCAGTCCCAATACGCTGCGAGCAACACCTGTAAAGTTACAGCCGAAAAACTCATGATTTTCGTCGTCATTTCTCTGCTGCTGGTCCTACGCTATTTTTGATGTGTTTTCTGAGTTCCTGGGCGTCGAATTAGTCTAGAAAACGTCATACGAATCGATTCCCAGACAAAAGATTTTTCGGCCAAAAAAAATCCAAGGCTAACCCCTTTGCATTTTTGGTGAAAATTTCGACGACTTTGAAAAGTGCTGCAATTAATTCTGTAGGGCACTATTCCGACGTAATTTTGCGAGAGAAATCGATTAAACGCAGTCCCAATACGCTGCGAGCAACACCTGTAAAGTTACAGCCGAAAAACTCATGATTTTCGTCGTCATTTCTCTGCTGCTGGTCCTACGCTATTTTTGATGTGTTTTCTGAGTTCCTGGGCGTCGAATTAGTCTAGAAAACGTCATACGAATCGATTCCCAGACAAAAGATTTTTCGGCCAAAAAAAATCCAAGGCTAACCCCTTTGCATTTTTGGTGAAAATTTCGACGACTTTGAAAAGTGCTGCAATTAATTCTTTCAGGCACTATTCCGACGTAATTTTGCAAGAGGAATCGATTAAGCGCAGTCCCAATACGCTGCGAGCAACGGATCAAAAGTTACAGGCGAAAAACTGCTTATTTTCGTCCTCATTTCTCTGCTGTTGGTCCTACGCTCTTTTTCGTGTGTTTTTTGAGTTCCTGGGGGTCGATTTACTCCGGAAAGGGTCATACAAATCGATTCCAAGACAAAAGATTTTTCGGCCAAAAAAAATCCAAGGCTAACCCCTTTGCATTTTTGGTAAAAATTTCGACGACTTTGAAAAGTGCTGCAATTAATTCTTTCAGGCACTAATCCGACACAATTTCGCGAGAGGAATCGATTAAGCGCAGTCTTAATACGCTGCGAGCAACGGATTGAAAGTTACAGGCGAAAAACTGCTTATTTTTGTCCTCATTTCTCTGCTGTTGGTCCTACGCTCTTTTTCGTGTGTTCTTTGAGTTCCTGGGGGTCGATTTACTTCGAAAAGGGTCATACAAATCGATTCCAAGACAAAAGATTTTTCGGCCAAAAAAAATCCAAGGCTAACCCCTTTGCATTTTTGGTAAAAATTTCGACGACTTTGAAAAGTGCTGCAATTAATTCTTTCAGGCACTATTCCGACGTAATTTCGCGAGAGGAATCGATTAAGCGCAGTCTTAATACGCTGCGAGCAACGGATTAAAAGTTACAGGCGAAAAACTGCTTATTTTCGTCCTCATTTCTCTGCTGTTGGTCCTACGCTCTTTTTCGTGTGTTCTTTGAGTTCCTGGGGGTCGATTTACTTCGAAAAGGGTCATACAAATCGATTCCAAGACAAAAGATTTTTCGGCCAAAAAAAAACCAAGGCTAACCCCTTTGCATTTTTGGTAAAAATTTCGACGACTTTGAAAAGTGCTGCAATTAATTCTTTCAGGCACTATTCCGACGTAATTTTGCGAGAGGAATCGATTAAGCGCAGTCCCAATACGCTGCGAGCAACGGATCAAAAGTTAAAGGCGAAAAACTGCTTATTTTCGTCCTCATTTCTCTGCTGTTGGACCTACGCTCTTTTTCGTGTGTTTTTTGAGTTCCTGGGGGTCGATTTACTCCGGAAAGGGTCATACAAATCGATTCCAAGACAAAAGATTTTTCGGGCAAAAAAAATCCAAGGCTAACCCCTTTGCATTTTTGGTGAAAATTTCGACGACTTTGAAAAGTGCTGCAATTAATTCTGTAGGGCACTATTCCGACGTAATTTTGCGAGAGAAATCGATTAAGCGCAGTCTTAATACGCTGCGAGCAACGGATTAAAAGTTACAGGCGAAAAACTGCTTATTTTCGTCCTCATTTCTCTGCTGTTGGTCCTACGCTCTTTTTCGTGTGTTCTTTGAGTTCCTGGGGGTCGATTTACTTCGAAAAGGGTCATACAAATCGATTCCAAGACAAAAGATTTGTCGGCCAAAAAAAAACCAAGGCTAACCCCTTTGCATTTTTGGTAAAAATTTCGACGACTTTGAAAAGTGCTGCAATTAATTCTTTCAGGCACTATTCCGACGTAATTTTGCGAGAGGAATCGATTAAGCGCAGTCCCAATACGCTGCGAGCAACGGATTAAAAGTTACAGGCGAAAAACTGCTTATTTTCGTCCTCATTTCTCTGCTGTTGGACCTACGCTCTTTTTCGTGTGTTTTTTGAGTTCCTGGGGGTCGATTTACTCCGGAAAGGGTCATACAAATCGATTCCAAGACATAAGATTTTTCGGCCAAAAAAAATCCAAGGCTAACCCCTTTGCATTTTTGGTGAAAATTTCGACGACTTTGAAAAGTGCTGCAATTAATTCTGTAGGGCACTATTCCGACGTAATTTTGCGAGAGAAATCGATTAAACGCAGTCCCAATACGCTGCGAGCAACACCTGTAAAGTTACAGCCGAAAAACTCATGATTTTCGTCGTCATTTCTCTGCTGCTGGTCCTACGCTATTTTTGATGTGTTTTCTGAGTTCCTGGGCGTCGAATTAGTCTAGAAAACGTCATACGAATCGATTCCCAGACAAAAGATTTTTCGGCCAAAAAAAATCCAAGGCTAACCCCTTTGCATTTTTGGTGAAAATTTCGACGACTTTGAAAAGTGCTGCAATTAATTCTGTAGGGCACTATTCCGACGTAATTTTGCGAGAGAAATCGATTAAACGCAGTCCCAATACGCTGCGAGCAACACCTGTAAAGTTACAGCCGAAAAACTCATGATTTTCGTCGTCATTTCTCTGCTGCTGGTCCTACGCTATTTTTGATGTGTTTTCTGAGTTCCTGGGCGTCGAATTAGTCTAGAAAACGTCATACGAATCGATTCCCAGACAAAAGATTTTTCGGCCAAAAAAAATCCAAGGCTAACCCCTTTGCATTTTTGGTGAAAATTTCGACGACTTTGAAAAGTGCTGCAATTAATTCTTTCAGGCACTATTCCGACGTAATTTTGCAAGAGGAATCGATTAAGCGCAGTCCCAATACGCTGCGAGCAACGGATCAAAAGTTACAGGCGAAAAACTGCTTATTTTCGTCCTCATTTCTCTGCTGTTGGTCCTACGCTCTTTTTCGTGTGTTTTCTGAG